>NC_086446.1:275885004-276485004 GCF_028390025.1 Pseudophryne corroboree
AGCATAAATTAATTTATTTCTTCACATATATAACAACAAGCAGTAGGAGTGAGGTGTACAATGTGTATTAGGATTTATTTGCAGGCTGTAGAGATTGCTTGTTGGGTACAAAAACAGTAACAGCATTGATTCATTAACTGTACGAAGGATATGGAGAAAGTAAGATGACATCTTGTATTTATATAGCGATAATATGACAGCAAAAAAACAGCTGTACATTTTCATCCATCAGAGAGGAAAGGGGGATACTGTATAAATGAAGGAGGGGAGGCTAGGTGGATGGGAGGTGGTGGAAAGGTGAGCAATGGTTTGAACAAGTCTTAAAAGGGAGGTCCACCTTCATTTCATCACTTACTAGACCTGGTAGAACAAAATTTTCAAATGGAACGGTGTTAAACACAAACAAAACAAAATTACTATTTTTTCCTCTCATTCATAATTTCAAGCACCCTATAATCCTTTGCAGGTACCTCAAAGCCAGTGGCAGTATTATTTATTTATTTATTCATTCATTGACCCATTTTCCTTTGCAACAAATGAAGTAGTTTATGGGGTGGGGGTGGAGGGGGGGGGGGGGGGGTAAAAGGTTTGTGAAAAATATTTTACTGTGTAAATCTCTGTATCCATATTATTATGCCCTGGTTTTTAGTAGAAGGCATTTTTAAAGAAAGGAAAACGCACTTTGCGGTACTTTTTTTTCTTTTCTGAGAGATGCATTATTTTGATATGTCTCAGAGGCTCTATATGTATATATGAAACATAGGATACTACTTATGTAGGGATCCGGTAAGGATCCCGACTGTCGGGATCCTGGCAGTTGAAATAGCGACACCAGAATCCCGACACTGCTCGGAATGCTGGTGTCGGCATCCCAACTGGGATCACAATCCCAGCACCAGAATCCAGACAGCTGGGATCCCAAACGACTGACTGCCGGGCCGCTGGACAGTAAGCTGCTGGGGGAGGGATAGGCTGCGAAGGGCTAGGGTTAGGCTGTGGGGAGGGGGGTTAGTTTTAAGCTGCAAGGGGGAAGGGGGTAGGTATAGCCACCCCTGGGGAGGGATAGGTTAGGCTGTGGGGAGAAGGGGTTAGGTTTAGGGACCCCCCCGGGGAAGGGTTGCGGGAAGGGGGGGGGGGGGGGGTTAGGTTTAGGCACCACCGGCGGGGAGGGTTAGTGTTAGGGTGTGTGTGTGTGAAGGGGGGGGGGTTTAGGTTTAGGCTGCAGAACGGAAGGGTTTGGGTGGGCATTGGGGGAAGGTAAGTATACTTACATTCCCCCTGTTGGGAGTCTCACCATTGGGATGCCACAGACGGTATTCAGACCGCCGGTATCCCGACCACTGGCATATCGAACTCAACACCTTATGTATATTATCTTATTATGATGTATATCTATACTTTAAATATATATATATATATATATATATATATATATAAAATGTACAGCACCAATTCCATAGTCACTTTGGAGCTAATGCGTAATTGGCTGTAAAATAAGCATAATTTCCAAATGAAAATGTTGCATGCCAAAACTTATTTCCATTCCCTTATACCCCTTTCAGACATAGCTTTTCTACCTGGGAGGGCTTGCGGCTCGACCTGGATTTTGGTTGTGTGTGAACAGACCCGACCCTGGTCAGATGTCCCTGGTAGGCGACCCTGCTCGGTACCAGGGTTATTCCTGGGACTAACCCGGGTTGCCTCTAGTGTGAATGTGGTGTTCTGGATTTTTTTAGATCTGGATTCCGCTGAAAATACTTAATGGGCTGTTTGGAGCACTTGCAGAAGACATCATCTGCAGATGCCAGAGCACAATGAGCAATGACTCGCACTGAATTCCAGGGCAGACACGGGTACAGTGTGAGCAGATTTGACCTGGGAAATTCCCAGGTCTAAGGTGCAGTGTGAAAGGGGGTCCCTAGCTGGGACATGGGTCGAAGCTGTATTCAAAAACCTGGGTCGGAGCTATGTTGAGCTATGTCTCATGTCTGAAAGGGGTATGACAGAGTTCTAAATGAGTAGATGTGTCAGCTTTATGTCAGACACACGTCTCTAACACATGTCCATTGCGCTCATATTTTATGTGCAACAAACACAAACTGCAAAAAAAAAACCCTAATACAGCAGAAAAAACTCCCTGTTTTGTATACGCAAATTAGAAAAAAAAAGTTTTTTATCAGGCTCACAAAAGCACAATCTATGCCTAAGCAACACAGAAAGCCCCAATCACTGAGTCTTCACAAACAGCCAATAACAAGTAGTTCGCTAGTGCTGACAGCCATCATCATTCACTACTTGCATCTGAACTAACCACCTGCAAATAATATTGTTTTTCAGGCAAATGTGCTTTTTTTTTCATGGTTTTGCGTGAA
Organism: Pseudophryne corroboree; assembly: GCF_028390025.1. NCBI lineage: Eukaryota > Metazoa > Chordata > Amphibia > Anura > Myobatrachidae > Pseudophryne > Pseudophryne corroboree. Next base: position 275,887,377 of record NC_086446.1, read on the forward strand.
CACACCGAGACTGTACTTGGAACATGTTTAAAAGCGTTCACCTCATCCGGGCCCTCATTCCGAGTTGTTCGCTCACAAGCTGCTTTTAGCAGCTTTGCACACGCTAAGCCGCCGCCTACTGGGAGTGAGTCTTAGCTTATCAAAATTGCGAACGAAAGATTCGCAATATTGCGAAAAGACTTCTCTGTGCAGTTTCTGAGTAGCTCGAGACTTACTCTTCCAGTGCGATCAGTTCAGTGCTTGTCGTTCCTGGTTTGACGTCACAAATACACCCAGCGTTCGCCCAGACACTCCTCCGTTTCTCCAGCCACTCCCGCGTTTTTCCCAGAAACGGTAGCGTTTTTTCACACACTCCCATAAAACGGCCAGTTTCCGCCCAGAAACACCCACTTCCTGTCAATCACATTACGATCACCAGAACGAAGAAAAAACCTCGTAATGCCGTGAGTAAAATACCTAACTGCATAGCAAATTTACTTGGCGCAGTCGCACTGCGGACATTGCGCATGCGCATTAGCGACTAATCGCTCCGTTGCGAAAAAATAAAATAACGAGCGAACAACTCGGAATGACCACCCCTGTTCTGCAAAATCTTGTGCAGGCAAGAATAAGTGGCAGAATTGGCATGGGTGCATACAGTATATATACGTACACCCTCTGGCCAAGTACTCATCCTGCATCAGCTCCTTTGTTGTATAACATTTGTAGTGTTAGGTGCTAAGTACATTCAAGGTAATTGGAAAACCTGCATTTTACAGAAATTCATTAATAAAGTGCAGTACCTCCTTATAGTCTGTAGATGGTGCTATGTGTTTATTTGCAATTTCATATGAGGTCTAGCTTCCTCACAGACTACAATAGGATAGAGCTACATTTCAGGTTTGTATGATGCGACAGTTCCCATCAATTACATTTTTGGTCAATGGGATGGTTGGATCAAAGACTAAACAGAATGAATGAAGAGTAATGTTTATGTTTTTGAGTTGCCTCTGATCATTCCACCACCTCCTTGCCACCTTCCACTGACACTAAAGTTTCTTAAAGGTCAGACAACTCGCCGGAAAAGGTGCTGGGCTCCTCTTCTGACCTTGTACTGACCTTAAATTGACGCCTGAGGAATCCCCCATATCGTTTCTGATTGTCCCACTTTAATTTGGGCCGGATCCTGCGCATAAATCCCCCATAGCGTTTTTGAAGATCAGCTACCCCGTGTTCTGTCTCCACCCCCTGTTCTGTTTCCAATTCCTCTACCCCCTGTCCTGGCTCCATCTCTGGGTTCAGCACTATCCTCCTTTCTAACTCTATTCCCTGTACATTTTCCAGACTTCTTTTGGGGTATTTGCGCAGGAACCCTCCATAGCGTTTCCTCTCATCTTTAGCACTCCATGCCTTGTCTTCTTCCTCGGAATCCTCATTGACTTCAGATTCCTGCTCTGAGTTGGGTATTTCCTGGAGGTCTCTCTCCCCAAACTTCTGTAAGACACCACCATATGTCTTACTAGTTTCTCCCTTGTAGTTACTATTCTCTCGCTTAGGGTAGTTAAATAAGAATTTATTTTTATCCAATTTTTTAATAAATCCTCCATAACGTTTTACTGGCATATCCAGCAAATCTGAGGACATGGGTACTCTTTCCTGCTCCCTTTTGGAGACCTCTAGAACAGCTCCTAAAGTAGACAGGATCTTCTCACATCGCTCCCATTCGGTCATAGATGATAATGATTCTTCGCACTGCAAAGAGCAAACCTGTACAAATAAATATAGTAATCGGTGAAAATGACATCTACACCAACTTTACTAACATTGTTTTCATTATCTGTTAGACCATGGACACCTGAGATGTGCACGTGTCGTAGATAAGAGCAATGTAAAATACTTATCATGGACAACAATGCCGATTGCAGGTTCAAAAGACAGTAGAATATCTTTGTCTCGTCAGAATAACCCAGGATCAATAGTACATACATTTAGGTAACAGCCTTAATTCACTTTAAGCAACACTCTAAAATGTGATTCTAACAAGAGAAACAATAGAGGTGCATGTCATATATCTGGTCCAACCATTGCAGGTGAACTTCATACAAATCTTGATCTGAACATTTCTAGTCAATAACTGTACAGCTTGTTTGAGCATCCACACCTGACCTTATTCAGCAGAAGTAAACGGTTTATAGGACATGCTTTCAAACTTCAGTGCCCTTTTTCATTTCTTATATGCTCATGGGCATCTTGTGAACGGGTGTGGTATGGCTGCCCAATGGTCAAAAATTCCAATTAAACAATTCATATAAAAATTATGGTCAGTATTAAATTAGTCCTTTCCAGCTCGTAGGTCTGTCAGTCTATTATCCCCCACCTAGATGTTCTTTTACCTATCTTCTAGCAAAACTGAAGTTGATGATGTAGAGAAAAAAACCCTGTTTCTCCTTTATTTCTGCCTTTTGCCCGCTGTACAGATTATGTTGTGTAAGTATTATATCTCCGTGCTTGTTATCCCTTTTTTTGTTTGTTTTTGATTGTTTCTGCACTTCTGTATGCCAATTGTTTTTTATTTTTATTTTTATTCTTAAATCCCATGCCCTGTACATTGTTATATTAAATAAAAAATGTAATACGTTTTGTCCTTGATACTCTAAATTAATCTACATACCTCTTAAGAGAAATAGTGCTTGACCATGGTGATCATTCCGAGTTGATCGCTTGCTAGCAGTTTTTAGCAGCCATGCAAACGCTATGCCGCCGCCCACTGGGAGTGTATTTTAGCTTAGCAGAAGTGCAAACGAAAGGATCGCAGAGCGGCGGCAAATTTTTTTTGTGCAGTTTTAGAGTAGCTCAATACCTACTCAGCGCTTGCGATAACTTCACACTGTTCAGTTCCTGACGTCTGTTTTGACAACACGAACACGCCCTGCGTTCGACCAGCCACACCTGCGTTTTTACTGGCACGCCTGCATTTTTCCAAACACTCCCTGAAAACGGTCAGTTGACACCCAGAAATGCCCTCTTCCTGTCAATCACTCTGCGGCCAGCAGTGCGACTGAAAAGCTTTGCTAGACCTTGTGTGAAACTACATTGTTCTTTGTAAAAGTACGACATGCGTGCGCATTGTGCCGCATGTGCAGAAGTGCCTTTTTTTGCCTCATTGCTGTACAGCGAACAAATGCAGCTAACGATCAACTCGGAATCACCACCCATGTTAACCTTGTCAGAAGCTTCACTGTACTAATTCTTTGCTTGCTAGGACAGGTTATGTTAACCCCTTGAATGTTGACTTCCTAATTGTTGAAATTTTTACTGGCAGATACTGTATTATAGCATATACTGAGTATGTGCATTTGTGAATAAATTAGGTTCTTATCAACTTGAAAAATCAGGAGTGGTGACAGTAGAGAGGTGTGTGGGTGTGAGAGAACTGTTTTGCGGGTGCTTCAGCCAATCTGTAACCTGTATTAAAGGTGAGAGCAAGACTGAGTGCTTGACAACTGGTGTTCATAGGAGGAAAATATAAAATAGAAATGTTTTCCATTTATGTGCAATTGTATTTTCTGACAGAAGTAAACACATGTTGTTGCTTTTTTTTTGCTAACAAAATGCACTGTGCATACATACCAATTCTCCGTACACATGCCAACTAAGTCGCATTTAACATTTACAACCCTTGTGCCAATGATGCTGGAATGGGGATGGAGGGGGTGTGTAGGTACAGACAAATTACAATTATAGCTTGCTCATGCAAAAGTACCAATCCGACGCATATACATCTGTTTGGAGGTGAATCAATTGCGGGTGCTCAACTCCTGCTTCAAGTTGTAATATATGATAATGATGAACCGTGGCAGCATCTTATTGGGTGAATGCGCCTAAATTTCTCCCAATTATGCAAATATTTTTTATAATAATGCTGCTGGGTTTATTGACAGGATTACAGTAAAGTTAGTGATTGTTTCAAAAATTATAAAACATTTCCAGTCAGCTTGTACAGGGGGCCATGTAATGCATATGCATTATGTACTAAGGGGGTATTCAGGTTCAGACGGATTTGAGATGCAATCGCATCTCCCCATCTACCCCCGTAGTGCGCATGCGCAGTACCCACTCTGAGCGTGCGTGGGGGGGGGGAGGGGGAGGAGATGTGATTGCATCTCAGTTATGTGAACGCCTCTGTCTGTCAATGTCTGACAGGGGTGTCTACTCGGCGTTGGGCAGGCGTGTCGTCGGAAATGCGATCGCAGCCAGTTGCGGTTTTGCTATTTTAGCAAAACTGTAAGTGTAGCTGAATGAGGGCCTAATTTTAAGCATTTCTTGCTATAACTGTGAAGCAACACCTCCTGCCATGGCCTGGGCACATCTGTTCCCACTGTCTGCTGGAGTAAGCAGACAATTTGCTGAAGTGCACGCTTTTTACATTTGCAGGTCTCTCTATTGGTAGCGGAAAACGTATATTTTCTGATCGCATTTTAAGTTATTAGACACAACTTGTGTTCAGTTCTGCTTAGGCCCATTTATGTCTGCCTGCTTGCTGTCTATGGTATAGCTAAATGAAGCTGTGAATTTAGCTCCGCGGTATGGAATAGACAATAATAAGTTATAAAAATACATATTTCCTAATCACACATACAGGCAGAGGAGTCTACTGCTGCATGTCCTAGGGACACACAGGATGCCACACACACACAGACACACACACACACACACACACACACACACACACACACACGCGCGCAGAGGAGGCTGCTGCTGCATATCCTTGGGCAGCCCTGGCCAACCTGTGGTTCTCCAGCTGTTGTGAAACTGCAAATTCCAGCATGCCCTGCCACAGTTTTGGTATTAGGGAATGCAAAAGTTGTGGCAGGGCATGCTGGGAGCCACAGGTTGGCCAGGTCTGTCCTAGGAAGACACAGGATGCCACACACACACACACACACACGCACGCACGCACGCACGCACGCACGCAGAGAAGCGGACCTGGTAATGACAGTAGGGGATAGATTACTACAGTATAATGATCAACACACTCCTGATATAATACGTGCTACTGTAAAAGCTCTACTAATTTGATTGGTTGTACATTGTTCTATCTCCATCCATTACAAGATTGAGGACATTGATTCCAAAAACAAAAAAAAATCACATTGTTTCAGTTTTTGTTCTAGAATAGACTTTGTTACCACTAGGTTCAGTCTGTCCTTTTTTTTTTGCTTGTGACATGTTCACTTTTCTATGTTATTGGTGCCATTTCATGTACTGGTTTCCTTTATTGTGTACGGTCACTGGTTGATTTGTACTATGGGGGTCATTTCGAGTTGTTCGCTCGGTAAAAATCTTCGCATCGCAGCGATTTTCCGCTTGTGCGCATGCGCAATGTCCGCACTGCGACTGCGCCAAGTAAATTTGCTATGCACTTAGGAATTTTACTCACGGCATTTTCATCGTTCTGGCGATCATAATGTGATTGACAGGAAATGGGTGTTACTGGGCGGAAACAGGCCGTTTTATGGGCGTGTGGGAAAAAACGCTACCGTTTCCGGAAAAAACGCAGGAGTGGTCGGAGAAACGGGGGAGTGTCTGGGCGAACGCTGGGTGTGTTTGTGACGTCAAACCAGGAACGACAAGCAGTGAAATGATCGCAGATGCCGAGTAAGTCTGGAGCAACTCAGAAACTGCTACGAGGTGTGTAATCGCAATATTGCGAATACATCGTTCGCAATTTTAAGATGCTAAGATTCACTCCCAGTAGGCGGCGGCTTAGCATGAGCAAATCTGCTAAAATTCACTTGCGAGCGAACAACTCGGAATGACCCCCTATATTTCTCTCTTTTGGCTAATCCATGTTTGTATGTAAATGCATTTGCAATTGCGATTTTCTAGGCTATGGAGCTGCTAATGTTGGCAAGTGAAGCTGCCACCCAAAAATTAAAAGAGTTGCTCACTGGAGCCATTACAAACTTATTCTCAATTGCGTACACATTTGCAGCCTATACGCAAAAACAAAGAACATCGGGTCTAAGGGTTGGTCTATTGCTACGCAGACTGGACATGGCAGTAGCGATACAGATGCCATGTTTTAGCATGTACAAGCTCGTTTTTAGCTCGTACATGCGTTTTTCTAACCACTCCCTACTAACCTCTCCATATAGTCACTTCCTGTCAATCACTTCCTGTGACTTATCCATGAAATCCGCAGTGTGAGCGAGATGGCAGTGGCACCTTGATGCATTGTGCATTGCGATCGCAGCACATGCGCCGTCTGCTGATATTCGCTCCACTGCGTGACAATCGGCCAATATATACAAATATGAATTAGGCCTATTATCTCTTTCCAATGTTTGATAGATCTTCCTAAGGGTCAGCATGAAACCCTAATGCTTACTACTGCTTCCCCTACTCACTGGGATCAGAATTCAGCTTGATTGTGTTGTTTAACTGCTGTGGAGCCATTCTTTTCTAGAGCTGCTGTGGGTTAATATTGTAAATACAGAGGAGTCCTAGCTCATCTTTATTGCGAGCCACGGCAAATGTGGGTCATTTGCTGCAACTACCGTGTCCGTGATGATGATGGCTGTTATATAATACTGGATGTTGTTATTAGGGGGGAACCTTTTACTCTCCTTTATACAGGGCCGGTTCTAGGGTGTTCGGCGCCCTCCTGCAAACTCTAAATTTTGCGTTTGCGACTAGCTGCAATCGGTTCGTGAGAGTGCACACACCATGCGATCGTATGGATCGCGGGTGCATGCACACCTACGCATACCCACGGGCAAGCTTATCATGGCAAACGAGTGTCATTTGCCATGATTAGCCTTTAAGCTGAGAAAGGACACATCTGTTTGTCCTTTTGACATGTCTCTTTACAATGTTTCATAGTTTGACATGTAAAAAGAATGAGAGGGTGACAGGGAAAGGGTGAGAGTCAGTGGGTGACAGAGAGAGGATAGCAGGAGAGAAAGGGTGATGGGTAGAGGGTGAGAGTAAGTGGGTAACAGGAATATCAGTGGGTGACAGGGAGAGGGTAACTACAGTGATAGATAATGGGAGATGGGCACAGAGTGAAGCTAGGGAGAGGCAGTGGGCAACAGTGAGAGGCGGAAGGTGACAATGAGAGGTAGAGGGTGACAAGCAGAGGGTGAAAAAAGAGAATGACGGGGAGAGGGTGAGCATCAGTTGGTGACAGGAGAGAGAGGTGATGGGGAAAGGGGGAGAATCAGTGGGTGACAGGCATAGTTCGACAGGAGAGATAGGTGATGCGGAGAGGGGTGGGTAACAAGAGAGAGAGGTGACGGGGAGGGTTGGTGACAGGGAGTGACAGGAGAGAGAGGTGATGGGGAGAGGATGAGAGTGATTGGGTGACAGGACAGAGAGGCGACGGCTGTGGAGAGGCAGCGGGTGGCAGGCAGTGGAAAAAAATAGGAACATAACAAGTCCGGCCTTACAGTCCCATGAAGAGAAAACACTTTCCCATGAAAAGAAAACACTTCCTATGGTACAGTAAGTCACTGCCACTGCTAGGTAGTCCCTGCGGGTGGCAGATTTTACAGGGGGGATGCAGCCCTGTAGTCCATAAGTAAAATCTGTCACTCCTAGTGACCTTTATGCAACTTATGAAGGTATCCTATTACCCACGGTCATTGATTGTGGGTAATTGTGTCTCCGGGGGGCTATTCAATTAGCCCTGATAAGCCTGTGCGAGACATGACTTATAATGGATTTTCTTTCATCTACCTCCCCACAATGATTAATTAAGCAATTAATCCCCCTCCCCACACGCTACACCACAGCTACCCTGCAGCCCACCGCCCGCACACACTACACTACCGCCACTACCCAGCACACATTATATGCTACTTTATCCACCCCAGCACACACTTTATCCACCCCAGCACACAGTAACATACCAGTTTATCACCCCCACCCCAACACACAGTCACATACCAATTTATCCCCCCACCCCAGCACACAGTAACATACCAGTTTATCCCCCCACCCCAACACACAGTCACATACCAATTTATCCCCCCACCCCAGTACACAATCACATACCAATTTATCCCCCCACCCCAACACACAGTAACATACCAGTCTATCCCCCCCATCCCAGCACACAGTAACATGCCACTTTATCCCCCCACCCCACCACACAGTAACATACCACTTTATCCCCCCCACCCCAACACACAGTAACATGCCACTTTATCACCCCACCCCACCACACAGTAACATACCACTTTATCCCCCCCACCACAACACACAGTAACATGCCAGTTTATCCCCCCCACCCCAGTACACAGTAACATACCAGTTTATCCCCCTACCCACCCCAGTACACAGTAGCATACCAGTTTATCCCCCCCACCCCAATACACAGTAACACACCAGTTTATCCCCCCCACCCCAACACACAGTAACATGCCACTTTATCCCCCCACCACAACACACAGTAACATGCCAGTTTATCCCCCCCACCACAACACACAGTAACATGCCAGTTTATCCCCCCCCACCCCAGTACACATTAACACACAAGTTTATCCCCCTACCCACCCCAGTACACAGTAGCATACCAGTTTATCCCCCCCCCCACCCCAATACACAGTAACATACCACTTTATCCCCCCCACCCCAGTACACAGTAACATACCAGTTTATGCCCCCCACCCCAACACACAGTAACATGCCACTTTATCCCCCCACCACAACACACAGTAACATGCCAGTTTATTCCCCCCACCCCAATACACAGTAAAATACCACTTTATCCCCCCCACCCCAGTACACAGTAACATACCAGTTTATCCCCCCCACCCCAACACACAGTAACATGCCACTTTATCCCCCCCACCCCAGTACACAGTAACATACCAGTTTATCCCCCTACCCACCCCAGTACACAGTAGCATACCAGTTTATCCCCCCCCCACCCCAATACACAGTAACATACCAGTTTATCCCCCCCACCCCAACACACAGTAACATACCAGTTTATCCACTCCACCCCAGTACACAGTAGCATACTAGTTTATCCCTCCCCACCCCAATACACAGTAACATACCACTTTATCCCCCTCACCCCAACACACAGTAACATACCAGTTTATCCCCCTCCCCCAACACACAGTATCATACCAGTTTATCCCCCTCCCCCAACCCCAGCATACAGTAACGTGCCACTTTAGCCCCCCCCCCCCCCCCCCCACCCCCCTTCCCCAGCACACAGTAACATGCCACTTTACACACACTAATATGCCATTTCTCCCTACCTGGTCCTGAATCCACCATTGATGAGAGGGGACTCAGGGGAGGGCCGTGCTGAAGACTGCTGTGAGAGGGGGGGGGGAAGAGAGGAGGTGGGGATGACGCTCCTGCCTCCCAGCTTGACATGTGCAGCAGGGACGGACAGGGAAGGGGGAGGGCTCTGACACAGGAGGAGACCGAGGTACTTGTGTTCATGCTGCCAGCACCGCTTCTGCTTGTCACATGGTGTGACAGTCGCAGACTGCGGCAGCTGGCACCAACACTGCGCATCAGCAAGGTACAGTAGCAGAGCAGGGAGAGCACCTTTAGTGCCAGGCGCCTCCCTGGTTTGCAGACCTTGCTGAGCGGCTAGCGCTGGCACTGCCTGTATATATATGCCCCCAATATGCCCAATTTGGAGTTCTTTAAGGATATCCCAAATTTGCTTCTCTAAAGGAATACCCAGAATCTACCAGTAGGAGGTAACTACCTGTCATTGATTGTGCGCGTGACCTCTCTAGCTCTGACCCAGATTTATGGGCAGAGGGTTCACAGCAGAGTATGCATTTATTAATCTTGTTACATGGTCTATGTTATAAACATATAAATGAAAATTTAGACAATAATCAAAGGCACTTGAATCTGTAATACTGAATATAACACGTACAATACTAAATATAAATGAACAAATATATATGAAAAATTATGGAAAAGGGAGGATACGATACTTTGCTTACACATTTTTTTTTTGATACTTGGGAATGTTAGTTCAAAGTAGTCGTTCATACATGTACATATAAAATAATAATAGTGTAACAGAGTTTATAACAACAAACAAAATCCAAAATAAACAAATCTTAGTGAAGATTCAGGGTATATTGCAACCCTTTGCAGTTGTGCTTACTTAGCTTTTGTAGAATATGCTTTCATATTGTATACAGAATTGATTCCTTTCTTACAAATTCCTTCCTTGTGGCCTTTGTAAAGTCATTTTGGTCTGCAATCTTCCTGCTCATCTTCATATACTTTACAACTGCCGCTGATGCCGCTGCCTATCTACAGGAATCCAATTTACCTCTGGATGCTACCACTTTCGTCTCCGAAATTGAAATACCTGTATGCCGCTCCTTCCTCCCTTCTTGGTGTGCTGTCTTTAATTGGGTGTAGTATGGTATGCCGGCGGCCGGGCTCCCGGTGGCCAGCATACCGGCGACGGAATCCCAACCGCCGGCATACCGACTGCTGGGCAAGCGTAAATGAGCCCCTTGCGTGTTCACTGCGCTCGCAACACTGGCTCGCCATGCTATCTATTCTCCCTCCAGGGGGCTCGTGGACCCCCAATAGTCAGAAAAGGTGTCAGTATGCTGGGTGTCGGGATTTCGGCGCCGGTATACTGTGCGCCGGGATCCCAACAGCCGGCAAAGTAAATACCACCCCTTTAATCTCTTATGATTACTCGCCATGTTACTTTAAGGCACCAATACATACATTACCTATGAAGTACAAAAAAACATTAAGGGCCTAAAATCTGGTAAGGATTTTGGTCCTGACTGATTAAATGGAGAATACTACAACCTTCTGTCTACCAGGATTAGCACTACCCTCATGCCAACTTTCAGTTACATACTTTATAATAAACTGCTTCCTGCTTACTTTAATTCGGCAGTTATTAAGGTTTTACCAAAACTAGGCAAATACCACAAATGTTCTTGGTCCTGTAGACCTATTTTTCTTCTTACACCGACTATAAAATACTATTGAAGATCCTGGCGGATAGATTGACAATTGCATTACCTTCATAGATCCATTAAGATCAAACAGGTTTTTGGGGGGTACACATTTGCAGCATCTACACCGAAAACATTGCCTACTCGAGTTATGGGGTGTACACACGGTGAGATATTTTGTTACAATTTTGCCTATATAGTCAAAATGGTAAGAAAAGTTAGTGCAGATCATAAGGTGAAAGTCAGTTTGCGATCCCGATGTGATGCCGATGCGTGGTCCCGCGTGGTCGGCATCGCAAGCATAGATAGACTGTGCAGGCAAGTCAATTTTGACTATCTCATAGAAAAGATAGTCAAAATTGACACTTAGCCAAAATCGCACATAGGGGGTCATTCCGAGTTGATCGTAGCTGTGCTAAATTTAGCACAGCTACGATCGTTAACTCAGACATGCGGGGGGATGCCCAGCACAGGGCTAGTCCACCCCGCATGTCAGTGCCGCCCCCCCCCCCCCCCGCACAAATACAAAAGCATAGCACAGAGGCGATGCCTTTGTATTTGAGGAGTAACTCCCGGCCAGCGCAGCTCCTGCGGCTGGCCGGGAGTTACTCGTCGCTCCCGCTGGCTGCAGTGGCTGTGCGAGGCGTCACACAGCCGCTGCGGCCCGCCCCCCAACGGTCCGTCCACGCCTGCATTGGCCGGACCGCTCCCCCTAAACAGCGGCTTAACACCGCCGTTCAGCCCCCTCCCGCCTAGCGACCAGCTCTGTCTCAGAGACGATCGCTAGGTAACGAAAGCTGCCATGCGCCGGCGCACTGCAGCACCGGCGCATGCGCAGTTCCGACCCGATCGCTGCGCTGCGACAAACTGCAGCGAGCGGTCGGGTCGGAATGACCCCCATAGTCAGTATCGCAAGCACAGTCATTATGTGCTTGCGATACTGACTTAGTCCCTGTCGCATAGAGAGAATCGGGGTCAGCCCGAATCTCACCATGTGTACACACCTTAAGTCCATAGGCAAACGCAGGGGGGGGTTCCGGTTGCCTGGAACCCCCCCCCCCCTCCTCTTGGCAAGTGGCTCAAATTATCAATGATACATAATACGATTACCAGAGCTGCCACTACAACATGCAGATTAAGGGACAGAACAGAAATACTGCTCATTCCCGGTGATAGCAGCTTCCTTTACCAAGTTTGCTGTGTGTTTGGATCTGAGTCCTCAATCAATGCACTGGACCAGAGAGTAGCTACCAGGAAGAAGAGACAGGAGCCGTACCATGAGGTGGGAGAATGTGTGCTTAGAAAGTGCAAAACTGATTCTATGGCTGTATGTTTGTTTTTATTTATTATTTAAATATGTTTGATACAGCCTATACTATAAAACAGAGGTTCCCAAACTGTGTGCCGTGGCTCCCTGGGGTGCCTCGGGACACTTGCAGGGGTGCCCTGGGTTGGTGGTCCAGGACCAATTCAAATTATCCATGGTCAATATAATAGGCAAAACCAGTGCTGGTGGCTGCCAGTCATAAAATATGTGGCCAAATAGAAGCAAATCTTGTCCCTCACCACACAACTGACCCTAAGGATGACATATAGACGTGATTTACTTAATGTAATATTTCTTTTTAAATTCCTCAATAAGAAATTTTTGGCCTAGGGGTGACGTGAAAATAATTCTAATATTCTAGGGCGCCGTGATTCAAAAAAGCTTGGAAACCACTGCTATAGAACATCTATAGTGTGTTAAATATTAATACTGTATTCCATACAGTATCCAGTGTATAAAAAGACCAATGTTTACATTAATATCCAGGGTCTTTACTAGGTTCCTCTACTGCTCTCCCAGACTCCCGCACTTGCACCAATGTTCTGCAAAGTGGTAGATTGTGGAATGCATTTGGAAACCCCCCTCTAGAAATCCTGCGTTTGCCACTGAAGTCTATGGTCACTCAGAATGGTCGCCACCGACTGAGATGCTGGAGATGTGTTTCCTGTGTAAATGATCGCAGTCAGCGACTGATACACTCCCTGAATAGGGTGTAGGATTAGTCCCCGTTACCTCCCACAGAACAGCCGCTCCTTGTCAATCACTTGTGTGTGGATACTTACTGTACGCATAATTGCAATTCAATTGCTGCGCATTGCAGCAGAGATGTATGTGCAGTCCACCGATAACAGCTCAATTGCAAAAACATTGACATAGCGTGCAACTATGAATCAGGCCCTTTGTCCATTATATTTTTTAACGTGACATTTTTTTCATGTTGTTACTTCCACAAAATGTTCCTCAACGACTTATTTTCTTGTTCACTGTGATACTGTTACTATGTGTGTGATAACCAGTGATGGACTGGGCCTCCATTTCGGGTCAGGCACTCGTGAATGCGCGCTCGTCACGGGGGTGGGGGCGCGCGCTCATCACAGGGGCGATCCATCACGTAATACGGGGGTGTGCCGCAAGTCATTGGGGGGCGTGGACTCGTGGCATGCCCCCATTACCATGGCGATGCTTGCTGGGGGCGCGCAGCGAGTCCGTGGGTGTTGACGGGTGGAGACGGGTGGGGGCGGCTCAACCAGAGACTGATAGGGGCAGCTCAACCGGCTGTCTAAGGGACCAGCCCACCTGCCCTTTGGCCCTTCTGGCATATGCCAGAAGTGCCAGATGGCCAGTCTGGCCCTGGTGATACCCCTAGAGCGGGTGAGAGGGTCTTCTTCCAATAACAGCCACTCCTGTTCCCATAGAGCTGTATGCACTTACCGTTTCTTGAGATGCCGCTTGGTCTTAGACCTCTAGCAGTAGGGGCTCACACAATAGGCTGGGACCACAGGGTAATAAACCTGGAGTGTAGCATCTGGCAGAGCCGGCCTTAGCCAATTTGATGCCCTAGGCAAAATTTTGGCTTGTGCCCCCTAGAACCACAGCTAGTTGTGCATCTGACCCAGCAACACTCAGGCAGTGGGGCACAACAGGTGTTTACCATGTGCCACTGTGGGCCAGTTCAACCCTGCATAATGCCACACAGTAATGCCCATAATACACAGAATTCCACACAGTATTGCACCTTAGACATATGCCCCGTATTAATAATGCCCATAATTCCACACAGTAATGCACCTTGCACATAACCCCCACATTAGTAATGCTAGTAGCTTTTTTTATAAAGCTGGCATGCTTGCAGTCAGTGTGTGTGCCCATGCAGCTCCCTGGATCCGTGACTGCTTTTTGTGAGATGGGGGTGGCAGGATGGGTGGGTGCATGCTTGCGATCGTACCCGTTAAAGGGGCACCCGTACAAGGGATGTGACCTCACAGAGTATGCCGTCCTTTGCAAGCCTCAGCCTTTATTTTCGCTTGCTAGACACAGATAGCAGCAAAGTCCAGATACTGCCATTCTTGCTGGTTGCACAAAAAGACCAGTATCAAACATGTAGCAACTGTCCATTCTCTTCACTTTTCAGCATGTTTGCTGGTGTCTGTTACTCCTGGCAACTGCATGCCCTTTATTTTATACTGTGGGAGCAATATGCTCTGCCCTCCAGTCTGATGTGCCCGAAAGTCATGCTGCACTAAAGTTTCATATAGAAATAGTGCAACGCAACTTACTGACCACGTTACAGTGCTGGATGGCAGGGGAATTTTACGGCATGGACTGAATGAGAAATAAAGTGTGGAGAGAACACTGCTCATGTTATGTCCCTGCAGAAACCTGGGGTTTGCAGAGGGATAAGGGACACACACAGGATGGCAGGGTCTCCCTCCCCCATGTTCACAAGCAGTATAGGTGATGTCAGATTTAAATGGAGCAGTCTTCCAAAATACACATGTGGTATCATAAGGAGCCATCCAGTAATAACCTTATATAGTCAGTGAAAATGTCACAGGTCCAGTAATTGCAGTTACTGCTCTTCTGCTGTCTGAGGTCTCACAAGTCTGGGGCATTGAAGCATGTCGGAGGGAGTTTAAGGGACTGTCTACATTCTATTTGACAAATGTAAACAGCAGTACTGATTGAATACATTTGGAAAGTAACAGATAGTTTGCAGACTGTCCCTCCCAGCATGAGATGCTTGGATGCCCCTAGACACATAGACATGCAGACTGTCCCTCCCAGCATGAGATGCTTGGATGCCCCTAGACATGCTTGGATGCCCTAGGCAAATGTTTAGCCTGCCTATAGCTAAGGCCGGCTCTGGCAGCTGGCAAGGCATGGCTGGGGTTAACTGCAAACAGACTTAGGCTAGGTAAAGCAGGCTAAGCTGATGCATACCTACCGACATTCTGGCTGCCCCATTCAGGAAGGGGAAGCCAGGTCAGAGCAGTGGGGGGCGTGGTGCAGCATGGGATGGACAACAATGTATTGGGGCGGGACCACATGATTGCATCATCGTAGTCCCACCCCCATTACATAATGCCAAGATTACCAGCATTGCTAGGCAGGAGGCGGGGATAGGAACCCCAGACCTCCCACTTTGGAGATGTGTGGGGGTTGCGGGCGCCCGGCCTGGATACTTGCCCATTCTTCCAGGGGGGCCAGGAGCACCACCTCATTATCAGGAGTCTCCCAGCCATTCTGGGAGAGTAGGCAAGTATGCTGATGTGACTGAAGACAGCAGGACTTGATGATAACTGGTGCACGACAAAGCAGGAGTTAGTTGCAGGCTGACTAACAGGTTATGCTGATTGAAAACTACTGAACTAGGAGTGTGCAGGATTCACAACAAGACAAAGGTGACTGGAGATGTAAGGCATTAGTTGCAGGTGAAAACAGCCAACAATGATTAACTGCTGAGAAACAAACAGGTTTTGGGTGTGTACTGATTGAAAGCAGAATACTGGAACCTAGTTGCAGATAGACTAGCTGAATGAATAAAGTGACTAGACTGCAGTCTGCAATAACAGAGAGGATGCAAACTCAGTGGATAAACTGTGACTGGAATACAGGTTCACATGTTCCGGAGATACTGTAGTGTGATGCAGGCATGACTGGAGTGGATGTACTCAGAAAAAGAGTTGGGAGGATATAATCACAAAGACTTGGCAAGAGCCTAGACTTGGACCAGGACAAGACACAAGTAACTGTAGGGTGAAGGCAAGACAATGACACAGAGCAGGTTTGGACACAAGATGGCAGGTACAAGGTAGGATCCAACAAGGCACGGGTGCAGGACTAGCAGGGACTGCACACAGAGGACTGAGACAGAATGCAGGAATGCAGGTACACAAAGGCAGGGAACCAGGACTCAGGAACAAACAGACAGACTGGGAACTGTACAGGGTCAGCGACCGTGTGATGACCTCTAAGGTGCAGGAACTAGGGAATATCACTGGTAACAGGAACTGCCCAGAGTCCCTAATGAAAGGGAGCCAGACCAATCATAAGAGACATCAGGCTGGAGTCAGGTAACAAGGCATTCCAAACAAGGCATTCCAAACAGGTGTGCTGGTAGCAGCCAGTATCCCAGTTGCTAGGAAACAGCTGGAATACATACAGGAATGAGTCGCAGCACCAACTCATACCAGAT
Source organism: Pseudophryne corroboree (assembly GCF_028390025.1). NCBI lineage: Eukaryota > Metazoa > Chordata > Amphibia > Anura > Myobatrachidae > Pseudophryne > Pseudophryne corroboree. The sequence continues at coordinate 275,903,854 of NC_086446.1, forward strand.
ACTTGGGAAACTTATTTTCTGTTTGACTATATTTGTTATCAGCTTATCTTTCTCTGCTGAAAAATGTTAATAAAAAAATATATATAAAATTATAATATGCGTGACACAGTGTAAACATTATGCATAATAATTTAGCAGTTATAGAGAAGGACTCATTACCTCTTTTAAAAATGAATTGTGCGCTTAAGCATTTACTTCCTCTGAACTTTAGATTCAGAGCCGCTGTATTCAGCTGGTTACTTAGCAACCAAGATGCTATACTCATGCTCCTAATTTTAAAACCTCCAGTTAAGTGCAGCCAGCATGTTTTTTTTAGCAAAAGACATTATTAGCAAGACTTATATCAATTATATTAATTGTGTTTTTATAAAAGTTTTTTTTGTACAGTTTAAATATTATTTTTATGATTGATGTATATGTAGGAAAGTTTTATATTCATTTTGGACCCTGAACTGGTAGTAAATTCCACTGATAGACAAATATGGAGAAAGTCACACTGCCTTGATAAAGAGTCTATGACTCGAAACGCGTTAGGGTTTGAAGGACTACACATATCAGGACTTGATGAGCAGGAATATTGCTCACCAGAACCAAAGGAATGGAGGGAAGAGATTCTAAATTCCTCCAATGTTTATATTACATCACCCCTTTGAAATGATTCCAGAGCTTATTGATTCTGAAGCAAAGTATTTTTTATGGGTTCAGTATGATAACGAGTTTTATGGTAAGAACTTACCTTTGTTAAAACTCTTTCTGCGAGGTACACTGGGCTCCACAAGGAAAGACATAGGGGTGTAGAGTAGGATATTGATCCGAGGCACCAACAGGCTCAAAAGCTTTGACTGTTCCCAAAATTCATAGCGCCGCCTCCTCTATAACCCCGCCTCCCTGCACAGGAGCTCAGTTTTTAGTTAACCAGCCCAATGCAGTAGCAGGAAAAGAGACAACAACAGTTAGTAGCCACATACACCACACTCTCACGACAGGAGAAGTGTCAGCGGCTAATGCCATACCAACCCAAAGAAGCTAAGTGCGTCAGGGTGGGCGCCTTGTGGAGCCCAGTGTACCTCGCAGAAAGAGTTTTAACAAAGGTAAGTTCTTACCATAAAACTCGTTTTCTGCTGGGGGGTACACTGGGCTCCACAAGGATAGACATAGGGGATGTCCTAAAGCAGTTCCTTATGGGAGGGGACGCACTGTAGCGGGCACAAGAACCCGGCGTCCAAAGGAAGCATCCTGGGAAGCGGCAGTGTCGAAGCCATAGAACCTAATGAAAGTGTTCATGGAGGACCACGTAGCCACCTTGCACAATTGTTCAAGGGTCGCACCACGGCGGGCCGCCCAAGAAGGTCCAACAGACCGAGTAGAATGGGCCGTAATGTGAGCAGGAGCTGACAGACCAGCCTTCACATAAGCATGTGCAATCACCATTCTAATCCATCTGGCCAAAGTCTGCTTGTGAGCAGGCCAGCCCTGTTTGTGAAACCCAAACAGAACAAAGAGAGAATTAGATTTCCTAAAAGAAGCAGTTCTCTTCATATAGATACGTAGAGCCCGTACCACATCCAAAGACCGCTCTTTGGGAGACAGATTAAGAGAGACAAAGGCCGGTACCACAATCTCCTGATTAAGGTGGAACGAAGAAACCACCTTAGGCAAATAACCGGGACGAGTCCTAAGAACCGCCCGGTCACGGTGAAATATCAGATATGGGGAACTACAAGACAAGGCACCCAAATCCGACAATCTTCTAGCTTAGGCAATAGCCAGCAGAAACACCGCCTTAAGGGAAAGCCACTTAAGATCAGCTGAACCAAGAGGTTCAAACGGAGACTCTTGTAATGCCTCCAAAACCACCAACAAGTCCCAAGGAGCCACAGGCGGGACATAGGGAGCGTGGATACGCAACACACCCTGAGTAAAGGTATGCACATCAGGTAAGGTCGCAATCTTTCTCTGAAACCACACCGACAAGGCAGATATTTGCACCTTCAGGGAGGCCAGACGCAGGCCTAAGTCCAGGCCCTGCTGAAGAAAAGCCAACAACTTGGCTGTACTAAACTTGGAAGCGTCATAATTGTTAGATGCGCACCAAACAAAGTGAGAATGCCAGACCCTATGGTAAATCCGAGCAGAAGCCGGTTTCCGGGCCCACAACATAGTTTGAATGCCCGCATCAGAAAACCCTTTAGCCCTCAAGACAGAAGCTTCAAGAGTCACGCCGTCAAAGACAGCCGGGCTAGGTCCTGGTAGACACAGGGGCCCTGAACGAGGAGGTCTGGGCATTGTGGAAGTAGAATTGGACGCTCTGACGATAGGCTCTGCAGGTCTGAGAACCAGTGCCGTCTGGGCCACGCTGGAGCTATGAGAAGCAGAATTCCTCTTTCTTGCTTGAACTTCCGAATTACCCTGGGCAGGAGTGACACCGGAGGGAACACGTACGGCAGCCGAAACCTCCACGGCACCGCCAGCTCATCCACGAATGCTGCTTGAGGATCCCTTGTCCTTGCTCTGAAGACCGCAACCTTGTGATTGTGTCGAGACGCCATCAGATCTACGTCTGGAAGGCCCCACTTTTCCACTAGGAGTTGAAACACTTCTGGATGGAGGCCCCACTCTCCGGCATGTATGTCCTGACGACTGAGAAAGTCCGCTTCCCAATTCAGGACTCCCCGGAATGAATATTGCAGATATGGCCGGTAGATGGCCTTCTGCCCATTGCAGAATCCGTGAGACTTCCTTCATTGCCAAACGGCTTCGAGTGCCGCCTTGATGATTTATGTAAGCCACTGTGGTGGCGTTGTCCGACTGTACTTGAACAGGACGGTTCTGAATTAAATGCTGGGCCAGATTCAACAAATTGAAGACCGCCCGCAATTCCAGAATGTTGATCGAGAGGAGAGATTCCTCCTTGGTCCACCACCGGCCCTGAAGGGAGTGTTGCTCCAGCACCGTGCCCCAACCTTTTAGACTGGCATCTGTCATCAACAGGACCCAGTCGGATATCCAGAAGGGACGGCCCCTACACAATCATTGGTCCTGGAGCCACCAGTGCAGCGACAGACAGACCTCCGGAGTCAATGAGATCATGTGAGATCTGATCCGGTGAGGAAGCCGTCCCACTTGGCTAGAATCAGCCTCTGGAGGGGGCGAGAATGGAATTGAGCATACTCCACCATGTCGAATGCTGACACCATGAGGCCCAGCACCTGCATCGCCGAATGTATCGACACTTGCGGATGAGAAAGGAAGCAACGAATCCTGTCCTGAAGCTTCAGGACTTTCTCCTGGGACAAGAACAACTGCTGGTTGTGAGTGTCCAATAGCGCTCCCAGGTGCACCATGCTCTGAGCAGGGACCAGGGAGGATTTCTTCCAGTTGATGAGCCACCCGTGGGCTTGCAGAAACCAGACAGTCATATCCAGATGACGTAGGAGAAGTTCTGGGGAATTTGCCAGGATCAACAAGTTGTCCAGATACGGCAGGATCCCGATCCCTTGACGGCGGAGTACCACCGTCATCACCGCCATAACTTTTGTGAAAACTCGCGGAGGCGTAGTTAAACCAAAAGGTAACGCCCGAAACTGGTAATGGAGGTTGCCAATCGCAAACCTCAGGTACTGCTGATGTGACACTGCTATAGGAATATGCAGGTAAGCATCTTATATGTCCAGGGAGACCATATAATCCCCAGGTTCCAAGGCCAGAACTATAAAGCGAAGGGTTTCCATACGGAACTTGGAAACTTTCACAAACCTGTTCAATGCCTTGAGATTGAGAATGGGCCGAGAGGACCCATTCGGTTTCGGGACTAGAAACAGCGGAGAATAGTACCCCCGGGCCCTCTGAGCAAGAGGCACCTGTACTACCACTCCTGTATCCAGGAGGGTCTGTACCACCGAGTGTAGAGTTTTTGCCTTTGTCTGGTCCAAAGGGACGTCTGTCAGGCAAAATTGATGAGGGGGACGGTTTTTGAAGGCTATGGCGTAACCTCGAGTGATGACTTCCCGTACCCAGGCATCTGAAGTGGTCTTCAACCATTCCTAGGTATACCCTAGAAGCCGGCCCCCCACCCTGGGATCCCCCATGGGGAGGCCTGCCCCGTCATGCGGCAGGCTTATCTGTCTTGGAAACTGGCTGACGGGCAGCCCAGGCTCTTTTGGGCTTCGGCTTACCAGGTTTGGAAGTGCGGGCCTGCTTGTGGTACGCCTGACCTTTTGCTTTACCTGAAGGACGAAAGGGGTGAAAGGAAGTACCTTTAGCCTTCGACCCAGAAGGAGCGGTACTTGGCAGACAGGCAGTTTTGGCAGTAGCCAAGTCAGCCACTATCTTATTTAAGTCCTCCCCAAACAGAATATCTCCCTTGAAAGGGAGTACCTCCAGGGTGTTTCTAGAGTCCAGATCCACAGACCAGGATCTCAGCCACAATATCCGGCGAGCCAGGACTGATGTAGTAGAGGCCTTGGCTGCTAGAATACTGGCATCAGAAGCCGCCTCTTTAATATAGTGAGAAGCTGTGACAATATATGACAAGCATTGTCTAGCATGGTCAGAAGAGATTTCAACTTCCAACTCTAGGGTCCATGCTTAAATATCCTCTGCAGCCCAAGTTGCTGCAATAGTGGGCCTTTGTGCAGCACCCGTGAGGGTGTAAATCGCTTTCAGACAACCCTCCACACGGTTATCTGTAGGCTCTTTCAGAGACGTGACGGTAGTGACAGGTAGAGCTGGGGAAACCACCATCCTAGCCACATGCAAGTCTACTGGAGGAGGCGTTTCCCAATTTTTAGACAGCTCTGGCGCGAGGGGATAGCGAGCCAGCATTTTGAGGCACAAACTTCTTCCCTGGGTTTCCCCAGGATTCCTGACGTATATCCACTAGGTTGTCAGAATGAGGTAAAACTTGTTTAACCACCTTCTGACGCTTGAACCTATATGGTTTCTTAGGAGGGACGGATGGCTCGAGATCATCCGTAATCTGTAGAATCAACTTAATAGCCTCCAAAAGATCAGGAACATCCACATGTGAACTACCCACCCCATCAGAAGTATCTATGTCAGAATCTGTGGGGTCAGTATAAGCGCCATCTTCATCAGACGAGGTGTCAGTGACAGCAGTGGACTGTGAAGAGGTAATAGCTCACTTAGAGGACCCTATGGTCTTAGGCGAGCGAGGGTCAGACTTTTTAGTAGTCAAGGACTGGTTACATTTTTCAATTGAGCAGACAAGTTATCTGCCCACGGCGGGTTAGCCGCGGGGACCACATACGGTTGAACCGGCATAAGAGGTCCCATAGGGGGTGTTAGTTTAGTAACTAGCATATTTAGAAGCGTGGAGAAAGTAGCCCACGGTGGGTCATTATGGACCCCCGTTGCCACAGTCCCACTGGGGGGCAAGGAGCTTCAGCAACATCGGCAGTGTGTTCAGCCCCAGAACCGTTACCTTCAGAAGCAGACATGATATAACTTGCAATATCAGGTAACACAGTACAATTGTCAGCAGCACAATACCTCTTGCCCAAACCCCTGCGCAGTGTAGTCAGTACAAGCTGAGATACAGGAGAGATATGGTGACTAAAATCACAGAGAAAAATACCTATTAGAGTATATCTTGTGAATATCCTACATTATAATAAAACCTGACGCACCAAGCCCCCTCAGGTTATAAAATATAGGGATAGCAAGTTGAGTGAGAGACACGAAATGGAAATCACTCAGCAAGCTAATGCACACACATACAGTTACAGTTATACAATGCAGAGGTTATTGTCAACAATAATACTGCACTGGACCAGCTTATATATATATATATATATATATAGCTCTGTAATCAATAGATATAACACTGCACAGTAAGAACTGCATGTATATCACAGGGTACTTGTACCTGAGAACCCTGACTAAATGCACTCTTTCTTAACTATCACTGTCTAATTGACATGTAGAATACTTAAGTGTCATGTAAAGTCACAGCACTGACAACCAGGCGGCTTTACAAAGGAGGATTTGCCCAAGCAGTCCCAGGAACAGTGTAGCTGAGAGAAATGGCGTCCAAACACTGACAGGGAGTGAGGGAGAGACAGATATGCAGCTCCAGGGCGGGAACATTTACTGGAAATGGCGCCCTGGGGCTGGGGGAGGGGCTCCAGGTCTAAGCCTTATCCGCTCTGCTGGCAAAACCACCTGGTACAGCGGGCTACACATAAAAAGGTTTTAAGAGAAAACCTGACCTGCACCCATGCCCTGGTGATCTAGTGGGATTGCCTGTACTGCCACAGTGTCCACTGCCAGCGTGCGCGGCCCGCCTCCCACCGGCCGCGCTGGATCGCGATACAGCACGGGTCCCGCGAGCGGGACCCACTCACCACCTCCCGAAGCGCGGCCACGCGATCCCAGGGAGCCCCAGTCATGTGTGCCTGACCAGAAGAAAACCGGAGCCTCCTGCTGTAGTTACCCGGCAACCAGGGTGCGGGAATGTACAGCGCCGCTGGGGAGAGATGGAGCTGCAGCAGTGAATGTCTCCAGACATGTACACACTGCTGCAGCCCTTGAAGTCTTCATTTTTCTTCTAAAAAAGTTCTTCTTAGGGCTGCCCAGAGCAGCCTCTCTGTTATGTGCCTGCTATCTGCGGCACCAACTACAAAACTGAGCTCCTGTGCAGGGAGGCGGGGTTATAGAGGAGGCGGCATCTTGGGAACAGTCAAAGCTTTTGAGCCTGTTGGTGCCTCGGATCATGATCCTACTCTACACCCCTATGTCTATCCTTGTGGAGCCCAGTGTACCCCGCAGCAGAAATACTGGCTTTTGGGATGCCAGCGGTCACATGACTGACCACGGCATCCCAACAATGAATATACCGACGTCGGAGGGGGAAAGTTATTTTACCCCTTCCCCTACCCTGGTGGATAGGGCTAACCCTCGGGGGATAGCGGCTAGGGCTAGTACCCCTAGCGCCTAATCCTAACCCCCCTTAGTGCCGGGCCCGAAACCTAACAGGCTCCCTGATACTTACCTTCGGGATGTCTGCTGTTGGGGTTCTGGTGCCGGTCTTCTGAGTGGTGACGGTATTCCAACGTCAGCCACATGATAGCCGGCATCCTTTTTTTTATGTCTTTGTATATAGTATTGTTATATTAAATAATTTTACATATAAGGATAATGCACCATGCAGTCTTTTCCACTGTTTCTATGAGCGGACTGCAAAATTTCTAATAGAAAATGTCTGAACAGAATCAATTCTATATACAAATATAAAGTGCATTTCACAAAAGCTATAAGTAAGCACAACTACAAAGGGGTTTCAATATACACCGAATCTTAAATAAGATTTTGCTATCTCAATATACTTTCGGATTTTATTTGTTGTTATAAACTGTATTAGACTATTATTGTTATTTTATATTTACATGTATGAAACAACTACTTTGAATTAAAATTCTCGAGTATCAAAGGAAAAGCATAAGGGAAGTATAATTTCTTCCCCTTTCCAGAATTTATATATATTAGTTCGGTTATATGTAGTATAGTGTTTATATTCAGCATTACAGTTTTAGTACCTTTTTATTTTCATTTATACATTTATCTCTTTGGTTCTTTTTGGGTAGAACTCAGACCAGGGGTTCTCAAACTCGGTCCTCAAGGGCACACACAGTGCATGTTTTGCAGGTCTCCTCACAGAATCGCAAGTGAAATAATTAGCTCCACCTGTGGACCTTTTACAATGTGTCAGTGAGTAATTAATACACCTGTGCACCTGCTGGGTTACCTGCAAAACATGCACTGTGTGTGCCCTTGAGGACCGAGTTTGAGAACCCCTGACTCAGACAATCATCAGACTGCTTATTTGTACCAATGCACCAGTATCTGTCCTGTTCGCCTTTCGGTACTACCGTATGGCCTTTCGGGGTAATTTAGAGTTGATCGCAGCAGCAAATTTGTTAGCAGTTGGGCAAAACCATGGCCCTCATTCCGAGTTGTTCGCTCGCAAGCTGCTTTTAGCAGCTTTACACACGCTAAGCCGCCGCCTACTGGGAGTGAATCTTAGCTTCTTAAAATTGCGAACGAAAGATTCGCAATATTGCGAAAAGACATCTCTGTGCAGTTTCTGAGTAGCTCGAGACTTACTCTGCCAGTGCGATCAGTTCAGTGCTTGTCGTTCCTGGTTTGACGTCACAAACACACCCAGCGTTCGTCCAGACACTCCTCCGTTTCTCCAGCCACTCCCGCGTTTTTCCCAGAAACGGTAGCGTTTTTCCCCACACGCCCATAAAACGGCCTGTTTCCGCCCAGAAACACCCACTTCCTGTCAATCACATTACGATCACCAGAACGAAGAAAAAGCCGTGAGTAAAATTCCTAACTGCATAGCAAATTTACTTGGCGCAGTCGCAGTGCGAACATTGCGCATGCGCACTAAGCGGAAAATCGCTGCGATGCGAAGAAATTTACCGAGCGAACAACTCGGAATGACCCCCCATGTGCACTGCAGGGGAGGCAGATTTAACATGTGCAGAGAGAGTTAGATTTGGGTGGGTTATTTTATTTCTGTGCAGGGTAAATACTGGCTGCTTTATTTTTACACTGCATATTAGATTGCAGATTGAACACACCCCACCCAAATCTAACTCTCTCTGCACATGTTAAATCTGCCTCCCCTGCAGTGCACATGGTTTTGCCCAATTGCTAACTAAATTCCTGCTGCGATCAACTTGGAATGACCCCCCATGTGCATTGCAGGGGGGGGGGGGGCAGATATAACATTTGCAGAGAGTATTAGATTTGGGTGGGTTATTTTGTTTCTGTGCAGGGTAAATACTGGCTGCTTTATTTTTATACTGCAATTTAGATTTCAGTTTGAACACACCTCACCCAAATCTAACTCTCTCTGCACATGTTATATCTGCCTCCCCTGCAGCGCACATGGTTTTGCCTAACTGCTAACAAATTTGCTGCTGCGATTAATTCTGAATTATCCCCTATGTGATGTTTGGAGGCTCTTTTACCCACTTTCCACTCCCAGGTTCACAGATCATTGTCGAGAACTGATTATCTACACATAGCTGATCATCTGATCTCTACAGTAGTCTTCTCTGATATCAATAGCTTAGTAATCTCTGACCATGCCTCCATTTCACTTGTCCTACATACTTGATCTCCAAGTGTCTCTCCAGGGATTTGGAGATTCCTATCTTCTCTAGGTGAGTCTGAACAGTTCCATCAGTTTCTTATCTCTAACCGAATGGAATTTAAAGCAATGGGAAGGTCTCTTCCGCTTTTGTGAAACTTCCATAGTAGTGCTAAGAGGACATATCGCCTGTCTGGCCGGGAGTAGATTGGAATACCAGGGAAAATACTGTATGAGAGCTTACATCTGGCTATGTGCAATTCTTATGGGGTTTATCAGTTTAGGTACCCAAGAAATCAAACATTCAGGCTTTTGCTGATGATTTGCTCTTATATGTATCTAACCCTGAGCATAACCTACACAACAAGTGACCTCAATGGTGTGCATTCTGTTTCCCTGCTATTGGACCAATTTACTAGACCTTTTTCTAGCAGGTAAGAGGGCTCTTTCCCTTCAATGTGAAATTCGTCACACTCCCTAAGATTTGAACTCTACGGGGTATATGCAATTGCGGTCGAATACCCGCTGGAATTCGACCGTTTTTGGATTCGACACAATTCGACAGGCGAAACTCTCCTGCCAGGACCCGAATTCATACTTTGCGGTAAGCGGTAGACCACAAGAGTGACCCCACATAACCTCGCGGTCTACCGCTGAGCGCAAAGTTCCCACCATTGGATATAATGGAGCGCCTATGCACTACATTGTATCTCGAGTGCGCCGCCTGACTGACAGCTCAGACGCGCACAGCCAATCAGGAGAGTGCCATGACGTGGCGCTCCCTGATTGGCTGAAGGGACCCTCTTTGACAGCAGTCACGGGGGGTCCCGCCAGTCGGGGAAAGGGGTCCCATGTGTAAACATGGGACCCCTTTCAGTGCGTGGATCGTGTTTTTCTTTTTTTTATTATGCCAAGTACGTGGATTACAAACAGAAGAGGACCGATCTACACTGGATTGTTGTGAGTATAATTTTATTTACAGGTACCCCGTGGATTCTACGTGGAGAAGGGGGCCGACTCTTCGTGTCAACATAGGTAAGTATGTATGTATGTTGGTGTGCATGTATGTAATAAAGTTATACTGTCACGGTGTCTGTGTATTGTTTTTATTTGGGTATTTTTTGTGTGGAACTACAGGTACCAGCGGGCCCGTTTCCCCCCCGCATGCTAGTACTTGCAGTTCTCCAAGTACCAGCTTGCAGGGGAGGCTTGCTGCGACTTGTAGTTCTGTTACAAAAAACAATATTCTTTTTTTTTTACACAAAAGGCTATCAGCCCCCCATCCGCCACCCTTGGATGGGGGGGACAGCCTCGGGTTTCACCCCTGGCCCTTGGGTGGCTGGAGGGGGGGACCCCTTGATTTAAGGGGTCCCCACTCCTCCAGGGTACCCCGGCCAGGGCTGACTAGTTGGGGATTTAATGCCACAGCCGCAGGGACCAATATAAAAGTGTCCTTCGGCTGTGGCATTATCTCTCTGGCTAGTGGAGCCCGGTGCTGGTGTTAAAAATACGGGGGACCCCTACGTCTTTTGTCCCCCGTATTTTTGGCACCAGGACCAGGCGCAGAGCCCGGTGCTGGTTGTTAAAATACGGCGAACCCCTGTCATTTCCCCCCCCCCCATATTTTTACAACCAGGACCGGCTCAAAGAGCCCGAGGCTGGTTATGCTTAGGAGGGGGGACCCCGTGCTTTTTTTTTCAGGATTTTTAACCATTTCACACCCCTTCCAACTGAAAAACATGCACTGATCTCTCCATATTATTGTAGTTAGTAAAAAAAAAAATATTCTTTTAAAAAATCGATTAAATAATACTTGTGGCTCTTAAATATACAAACCAAGTAGATAATCCCTTCAAATATAAATAGATATGCTATTAGCAATAAAAAAAGCACCAAAAAATACATGTTTTAAAATTTTTTTATTAGATCACGACAGAAAAATAAGGCGGAATGAAATTGACTGTCGAAAAGCACTGTTGTCGAATCGACATTCTTCAATTAAATATAGTTTTGTCGAAAAGCTGCGTTTTAACATTGCAGACATGTCGAATTGATAAAAAGAGGCGAATTGCCAAAAGTCGAAAATGAAACGGCAGGTTTTTTGTCGAGAAGTACTGTATTGAATTGTCGAATCAAATTCGACAGGTTTTTTGTGTCGAAAATGACCAGTGTTTCGACATTTTCGGCAATTCGACCGCAATTGCATATACCCCTACATTCTTTGTGGAGGGACAACTTTGCTGTTGAAGTCAATCTCTTATTCTCAATCAGTGCTTTCTTCCAGTATGTACAAGGAAATGTTCTATAACATTTTCCTTAAGGGCTACCTATCCCCTCATTGTAGATTTTTTTAAGAGTCTTTCGGATTCTGTTATTTGTCCTAAATGTAATAGCCTTATTTCTACATTGTTACATTGTATGTGGGACTATATGACAATTCTGGACTTCGGTCAATAGATTTCCCTCTACCTATATCTTGAATTATCAGTAGAATAGGCAACATTGAACATTTTTCCTGTTAATGTTCAATGGTTGGGTGGGAGTAGAAAATTGTTATTATTTCGGCAGCAGCCCATATATGTGTACTGCAGTGGAATATCTATAATGGGGGCAAGGAGTGGTGCACAGGGGCTCCTGGGTCCACTGCACACCCTGCACCCATTTTTTCAATACTTACCTCTCCTAAGTCCCCCACCGGTGGCAGCAGCGCTGCATAAGTCACCAGGAAAATGGTGCATCAGGCATTTTCCTGGCATTTCGCACATGAGTTGTGTGCGTGCTATTTTCCCGGTGATCTCTGCAGCGCCGACAGGCATAGAACTTTGGGTAGTTAAGTATAATTATATGGTGCAGATTGTGTGATGAGAGCCCCCTGGACCCCATATGCACCAATGGCTTGAAGCATCATTAAATAAAAAGGCAAATGTGGCCTCCTTTTTCCAATTGTTGGGGGGATTTATTGACTCCTTCTCTCTAGTAGGGGCCACATGTACTAAGCCTTGAAAAGTGATAAAAACCCCGGTGATAAAGTACCAGCCAATCGGCTCCTGTAATTTTTCAAACACAGCCAGTGACATGGCAGGAGCTGATTGGCTGGCAGTTTATCACCGTAAAATGTATCACTTTTCAGGCTTAATACATCTCGCCCTAGATCTTAGACAACAGATTTAGAATTGCTTCAGAAGTACCTCTTGGTATGAGCCACATTTATTGTTGTAGGACCCCCAGGTTGTGCTGCCCTCTACCACTCAAATGGTTTAGCTTGCTGTTTGATGATTCTGATGGCTAAGGTGTATTGTCGCCCATGTCCACTTTGTACCTTTATGCCTTTCTGTTATCATGATATAGCCTTGATGCCTTTCTTTCATACCACTTTCTGCACAGTTTGTGTTTTTATCTCATTTGCTCCAATTAGTACAGAAAAGTGTAACGAAAACTAAAATCACTTTTGCAACACAACAATCTCAAAACGCCTCTATTTGTTACAGTTTCCAACATGTAGTTCCCTACTCATAGGAAACTTACCAGAGGGTTGATGGGAGTGTTGGCGAGTCGGGTCTGCAGGGCACAGGAGAAGCACCAGGACACACAGTCTGCACAGGCGGCTCGTGGAGCAGAGAGACTCAGCAGCATGATCAAAACCAGCAAACCCATTGTGTCAAAACAAAGATTTTCTACAGTCACACAGACAAGGAAACAAATCAGTCATTATTGATGGTAAGAGTCTTATTCATGAAAACATTGTTTCAAACACATCAGTAGTAACAGTGATTAAATTGTGTGGGCATGTCAAGGCAACATTGGGGGCAGAGTTAAATGCTGCTCCCCTGTAACAAATCCAGTTACATTTGTAACACATTTTACCCCCATATCTTCTCTGTAACACATTAATACCCTATTCCCAACCTAAAGCACTTCCCTATTTTACTTCTGTAGTAATATAAGTCTTCCCCATTCTCCACCTTTAATACTCCCCACATTGCCGGGGTTTGCCGAGTGCGAGAATTCCGGGACAATTTTTATAGGCACCTGTCTCTATGCACTCACAGCTGATTGTGTGCAGGGTCGCTGAGAACGGCCACAGGCCTGGGCACAGGGACATTGTCCGGGCACCATCTGGGACCCCCTAACAAGCCCGAGCCTGGGTGATTAGTACCAGCCCTCTCCATTCTCAACGCCTCTGATTGTGACATGAGTGATGCCTCTGTTTTGGGCAAGTGCCGAGGCCAGGATCTCCATCAGAAGTTACCTCTTGGTAGGAGCAAGTCGCAAGTGATCCAGTGCTGCATCCTAGGACACAGCACTGGATCACAAATGCATGCAGGAGGTGTCTACTTCTAAACAGACGCCTCCTGCTGCATTACCATATCTGTGCCATATCGTCCCAGGAAGCAGAAGCAATGCACCCTCCAACCACATCTGAATCGGGCTCAGACTGCGGCTGGGAAAAAGTGCTCAGTGAAGTTGCTTTTAGTATAGAAATGTAAATGCTGTATGAACTGGGTAGAGGGTTGATTATTGGGTTGAATAGCCTATTGATGTTAAGAAGGAGGTTCAGGCATTTTATTAATTTGTCTGAATAGTTGAGGTTTCTGGGGAGCTTAAAGGTTTGGAGACTGGGTAAATTTCTCATAGTGGGTGCAGCCTAAAAGGAAGTCTGTCTTAAAAAAAAAAAAAAGAAGGTTGCGTTTTGATGAGAGGCAGGGGCTGGCTGGAAACTTTCGGGCTGGTGGGCAAGTACAGAGCACTGGCCCATAAGTAATGGCACCATCTTAAATGGAGGTTTTTTTGTATAAAAATATTTATTAATAAAAATAATGAGGCCTGGTGTAAATTATCCCAAAGATACTTTATTATAAATTTGGCAGTGCGGCCGCGGCTTCAGCAGAGCTGTGTAGTGCAGGGGTGGCCAACCAGTCAGTGGCAAAGAGCCCGAAAATATCTGGAGTCAAGGGTAAGAGCTGCATCATGCGCGCGCCGAAGTATGCGCAAGCAAAAATGGGGGCATGGCATAGTTGTCACATAGCCACGCCCCATTTTTATGCGCACACCTTTCGGTTTGACGTTTGTAGGAGTATGACCTTGTGTCATAACCCCATTTTTAGTCATGTTGTACAGTGCCACATACAAATAAAGCCCCTGTACAGTGCCACATACATATAAAAACATCAAAAAATGGGTGCCTCCACAGTGCCAAATACATATATGCCCCCACAGTGCCAGATACATATACGTTCCCACAGTACCAGATACATATATTCCTCCACAGTGCCGGATACATATATTCCTCCACAGTGCCAGATACATATATGCCCCCATAGTGCCAGATACAAATATGTCCCCATAGTGCCAGATATGCCCCCACTGCCAGATACACATCTCCCCAGGGCCATATATGCCCCCAGTGTAAGATACACATCTCCCCAGTGCCAGATATGACCCAGTGTAAGATACACATGTCCCCCCAGTGCCAGATATGCCCCAAGTGCCAGATACATATGTCCCCCCCAGTGTCAGATATCCCCACAGTGCCAAATACACATGTCACCCCAGTGCCAGATATGCCCACAGTGCCAAATATGCCCCCAGTGCCAGATATGCCCCCACTGCTAGCTACACGTCTCCCCAGTGCAAGATATGCCCCCACTGCTACATACACGTCCCCCAGTGCCAGATACACATGTCCCCCCAGTGCCAGAAACACATGATCCCCCCAGTGCCAGAAACACATGTCCCCCCAGTGCCAGATATGCCCCCAGTGCCAGATATGCCCCCAGTGCCAGATATGCCCCCACTGCCAGATACACATCTCCCCTGGGCCAGATATGCCCCCAGTGTAAGATACACATGTCCCATCACTGCGCCCCCCCAAGTGCTGCTCACAGCCGCGCTGCTGCTCTGCTCAGTCTGCTGCTTGTGAGGGGAAGAGAGCGCAGCGTGTGCCTCTCCTGCTACTCAGTCTCCATTCTCCGGCGGCGTTGATTCTCTCTAATTAGGCGCCAGTCCGTGAGCCAATCAGAGTTCGCGGACCAGCAGCTAAGACTCCTGATTGGCTGCCGGCCTGCGAGCTCTGATTGGCTCATGGCCCGGCGCCGGGCCCTGCAGACTAGGGCAGCGGGAGGTGCTGCAGGAGTTCACGAGCAATCGGAGATAGAAAGAGCCACATGCAACTCGAGAGCCGCGGTTGGCCACCGCTGGTGTAGTGGAAGGTGGCGGCTGTAGCGTAGCCCGGGGGGCACATGGCACGCTGCACCCCGGGCCAGCCCACCTCTGAGAGAGGTGCAGATGTTGAGCAGAGTGGCGCGATCGAGTTGGAAGATAGTTTAAAGCAAATTAAGAAATGTATGTAAGTGATGGTTATTTTTAAATGGGATTTAGTAAAGGACAGGGTAGAAAAACAAAAAATACACTTCCCCAGCACATTGCCAAAAGTCAGAAAAAAGGCAGCACTCTATATGTACATAAAATGCAGATATATAATAAGTGTATTGTAGTCCTTAGTAAGTTGGGCCACTCACCACAGAGTGATCCACAGAGGATACATTTGTCAATTGCATACGTTTGATATGAGGAGCTAATTAGTTTTACAATGGTATAGAAAGGGAAGAGCAGGAAACCTAGGGCCTAATTCAGACCTGTTCGCTTGCTAGGGTTTTTTTGCAGTCCTGTGTTCGCATGGTCGCCGCCCATAGGGGAGTGTATTTTCGCTTTGCAAGTGTGCAAACGCATGTGTAGCAGAGCTGTACAAACAGATCTTGTGCAGTCTCTGAGTAGCCCAGGACTTACTCAGCCACTGCGATCACTTCAGCCTGTTCAGGACCGGAATTGACGTCAGACACCCGCCCTGCAAACGCGTGGACATGCCTGCGTTTTTCAAAACACTCCCTGTAAACGGTCAGTTGCCACCCACAAACGGCTTCTTCTTGTCAGTCTCCTTGCGAACGCCCATGCGGATGGATTCTTCGCACAAACCCATCGCTGAGCGGCGATCTGCTTTGTACCCGTGCAACGCACCTGTGCGTTGTGGTGCATACGCATGCGCAGCTTATACCTGATCGCAGGCTGTACGAAAATGCATCCTAGCGATCAGGTCTGAATTAGGCTCCTAGTACTAATCTTGTGGTGGTACTCATACTGATAGAGGAATGTGTCAGCGTCTCTCACTACCTAATCCACACTTCATATACAGTAAATCAGAGGTTCTCAAACCCGGTCCTCGGGAGCCCACACAGTGCATGTTTTGCAGGTAACCCAGCAGGTGCACAGGTGTATTAATTACTCACTGACACATTTTAAAAGGTCCATAGGTGCAGCTAATTATTTCACTTGCGATTTCTGTGAGGAGACCTGCAAAACATGCACTGTGTGGGCCCCCGAGGACCGAGTTTGAGAACCTCTGCAGTAAATGGTGCAGTGAAAGTAGGGTTCCATGTGGTGTCAAACTCTATATGCTTTGTGCGATTCAAATGTCTGTGTGCCAGCGACGTGCAGTCAGGGGAGGCAGTGCCTCCCGTGTGATTAATTAGTAAAATAATACATAGAAGATACTTATGACACATATTAATGTCATAAGTATCTTCTTGATGCAATGCCATATTTTTTATTGTGTAAAATGACTTTGGGAGGCACTGATAGCAGTGCCTCCCATACATAACAGGAACGGGGAGAGAGCGGGGGGCGGAGCCTAGCACTGGGCTTTAAAAGCCCATTGAAAAACAGTGGGAAAGCGGCACTGAAAAAAGTGCCTCGCTGACAGGGACACCACACCCGTGTCAGCGAGGCAGCTGTGATTGGACTGCGGATCCACTGCTGGATCCGCTTGTCCGATCACCCAGACGCAGCGGGAGGCGGAAGTTGGGACGGGAGCAGTGGTGGGTCTGCGGTGACTGCTGCTCTCCCCTGTCATGCTCCGCCGGTTCCGTCCCCCCGTCCCGCTCACAGGCACCAGACGTCTCTCTCCTCTGGGCGGCTCTCACCACCTGGAAGTGTCCGCCGGCTCCATCCCCCCCCCCCCCTCCCGCTCACAGGCACCAGACGTCTCTCTCCTCTGGGCAGCTCTCAGCTGGAAGTGTCCGGCGGCTCCGTCTTCCCCTCCCGCTGACTTGTGCGGCTCTCCCCTGTCCTTCTCCGGCGGCTCTGTCCGCACACAGCAGCAGGCAGGGTTTTTTTTTTCCCCTCTCTCTCTCTCTCTCTCTCTCTCTCTCTTAATGTGTAAAAAGGGGATGCTGTCTTCCGTAATGTGTAAAAAGGGGGACTGTCTGCTGTAATGTGTAAAAAGGGGGACTGGCTGCCGTAATGTGTAAAAAGTGGACGCTGTTTGCCGTAATGTGTAAAAAGGGGGGCGCTGTCTGCCGTAATGTGTAAAAAAGGGCGCGCTGTCTGCCGTAATGTGTAAAAAGGGGACGCTGTCTACCGTAATGTGTAAAAAGGGGGGTGCTGTCTGCCGTAATGTGTAAAAAAGGGCGCGCTGTCTGCCGTAATGTGTAAAAAGGGGGGCGCTGTCTGCCGTAATGTGTAAAAAAGGGTGCGCTGTCTGCCGTAATGTGTAAAAAGGGCACGCTGTCTGTCGTTATGTGTAAAAAGGGCGCGCTGTCTGCCGTAATGTGTATAAAAGGGCGCGCTGTCTGCAGTAATGTGTAAAAAGGGCACGCTGTCTGCCGTTATGTGTAAAAAGGGGACGCTGTCTGCCGTAATGTGTATAAAAGGGCGCGCTGTCTGCCGTAATGTGTAAAAAGGGCACGCTGTCTGCCATAATGTGTAAAAAGGGCACGCTGTCTGCCGTTATGTGTAAAAAGGGGACGCTGTCTGCCGTAATGTGTATAAAAGGGCGCGCTGTCTGCCGTAATGTGTAAAAAGGGGAAGCTGTCTGCCATAATTTGTTCTCTCTCTCTCTCTCTCTCCTTTTCCCCCCTCCTGTGGGTTGAAATTTTTATGTGTAACTTACTTATTTTCCAGGTAATGGATTCTACTGGACAAGTGGACGTGATCGGCGTGGGATGTAGGTAAGTAATCTCTCTCATTTTTACAGGTACCCCTACCCTATTGGATTCTACATGGACAAGTGGACGTGACCGGCGTGGGATGTAGGTAAGTATGTGTGAGTGTGTACGTGTGTTATAATAAAATTTTACTGTCACGGTGTGTGTGTTGTGTTTTTATTTGGGTATATTTTGTTGTTGTAGAACTACAGGTACCAGCGGACCCTTTATATCCCCGCATGCTGGTACTTGAGGTTCTCCAAGTACCAGCAAGCGGGGGAGGCTTGCTGGCCCTTGTAGTTCCACAACAAAAAACAATATTCTTTTTTTACACACATGGCTATCAGCCCGGCACCCACCGCCCAGGGGTGCTGGGGACAGCCTCGGGCTTCACCCCAGGCCCTTGGGTGCCTGGAGGGGAGGACCCCTTGATTTAAGGGGACCCCACTCCTCCAGGGAACCCCGACTAGAGGTGACTAGTTGGGGGGGGGGGGTAATGCCACGGCCGCAGGGACCTACATAAATGTGTTCCCCGGCTGTGGCATTATGTCCCTGGCTAGTGGAGCCCGGTGCTGGTTTTAAAAATACGGGGGACCCCTACATCTTTTGTCCCCTGTATTTTTGGAACCAGGACCGGACTAAGAGCCCGGTGCTGGTTGTCTAAATACGGGGAACCCCTGTCCAATTTTTTCCCTAGTATTTAAACAACCAGGACCCGCTCAAAGAGCCCGAGGCTGGTTATACTTAGGAGGAGGGACCTCACGCATTTTTTTTTTACATCAAGTTACTGGAAGCCCTGGACAACAAAACTGCATTCATGTCCTCCTCCCACTCCCTTCCCAGTCCCAAACACTAATTTTAATTTTTTTATGATGAGCAGGCAGACAGTGGGCATTGGCGGCATCGGACTGAGATGCAAATTAGTGGCGGAGGGCTGGGTCAGTTGATGGTGGCCGAGTTTGTAAGCCATTGGCGATGGCAGCAGGCATCGGCTCAGAGGCAGTAGCAGGCATTGGCTCGGCGGCGGTAGGGGTCATCGCCAGGATTCGGCGGACATTATGGTAGTGCCTCACCAGCCTCTGACCTCACCGCACGCCACTGCTGTGTGCCCCTATTCCACTTTTCCCTCTTCGGTCATAAAGTGGTTTAGATGGCACAAATATATTACAGAAGCACTCTCCTGATTTGTCTCACCCTAAAGTACTGTATCTGGATACTATCTGATTGCTTCTATTGCATGTTTGCTTTGTTCAACATCTCATGTGATGTTTGGTAGATATACAGTATGTGTTCTTTTTTTTTCCCCATTATTGGGTATTTTGTATTCTGTGCATTGAAGGGGCCTGATTCAGATGTGGTAGGAGTTCTATATGGCATTAATATGGTAATGGAGCAGGAGGCATCACACCTCCTTCTGCATTACTGATCCATACTGCGTCCAAGAACCCAGTATCCTATCATTTTCAACACAATCGGCCAGCTGCATGACCTATGGGGTCACGTAAGCCGGCCGCCACAAGTCCTACACAGAGGCTAGGAAATCTCTGTCCCCTGACAGAGAACATAGCCTCTTCCCTTCCCCGCAACGGCAATGACACACCTGCTTTTGAAGAAACGGAGGCCATCGCTGTCCCCTCCCTGCCCCCAAATCACATTAGATTGTCAATCACTGACAGTCTGATTCCGTCCCTGCATCCTGTGTCATTCGACCCGTTCGTGCACGTTTAGAACAGGTCCTGTGTATGCGCAAAGTACCGCACATTGGTACTTTGCACATCAGGATGCACCTCCAACCACACCTGAATACATTTAATTGATTGCATGTATATTGTACTTCTACATGGGAGTCCCCAACTTCCATCATCCCTTTTCCAATCTCCCTTAATCCTCCCCCAGTTTGGTTTGTGTTTCTTTTGTACTGTATACCTGTTTACATTTTAAAAATCATTAAAAACAAATTAAAATAAAGGCCGTGTGGGCACCGGCTATAATGGTAGCACCTTTGAAAAAATGCACACACAATCATTAGTGTATGTTGTCCCACAAAATTAAATCTGACTTCTTCATCTGTGAAAAGGGAGTAGGCAAAATAGGATGTAGCTTCAACTGCACAAATATAGGCAGACAGCACTACAAAATAATAAACAGCTTTGGCCCTTTGATTATTTCCAGTTCATTTCACCCCAGACCTGTTTGAAGAGAGCGCAGTCAGTAGGGAAGTTCAGCTTCCACTATGTGTGACATCACTCAGTTTGAAACAGTAATAATGGAACTCTAAACTTGTGAGTAAAGTCAAAAGTCACGCAGAGATCAGTAATCTCTCATGAGAACAACTTGCTAACTTTCCTAGAACAATAAGCACGGCATTTACAGAATTACAGGTTAATAATATCATTGTATATATTTTAAGCATTAGAGAGTAGTGGTCCTTGATGAATAATGACCTCGTTCTGATTCCACGTCAATGATAGTACTTAGCCTCGCAGTACACATACTTGAGCTTCTAATAATGCAGAGATGCTGTTAAAACACATCAGCTTATTTGTTAGAATTCTACAGGAAACATTATGGATACAAGCCCAGAGGGCAGAAATGACACTGTCGGCACATATCTGGATAATTATCTCATGTATATCACCCAATGATATTTAATGATATTTAATGACTTAATGTGCAATGTTTAGAATTAGAAATTGTACTTTATTATTACTTCTCATAAAGAGATAGGGATAATCTTTTACAAGCAGTTTAAATGCATTTGTCCAAAGTACCAAGACTGAGCAGTAATGATGCCCCAAGTATCTGTGTGTATGGCATTTATTAGGCATTGCTATTTTAAGGTTTGTACACATGTAAGTGACTGAAAAGACGCATGACAGGGCGGCAACAGATAAGGAAAATTTAGTTATTTTGACCACCTGACTGGGGATGGCAGTAAGCCGGTATTTCTTATGAAAACGCCATTTGTGTTAGAGTGCATTATGTTCCAGCTCTGTGCAACAATGATACAATTATATAACACTTAGATGCGCATGTAACTTACATAAAGATATTACACAACATTTTTTTCTTACACTCATGAGGCCATTTACATGTGTTTTTGCCCACAGAGGACAGGTTCTACTTTCAGTTTCATTAATTTTCGCATTAACCTGTGAATGAGGATCCAAAAAGAGCTATGTAAAGGTTTTGACATTGGGATCATTATCACAGACTTAACCAGCGGCGTAACAAGGCGGCAGCGCACCCTGTACTTACCCCTCCTCCTGAGCGCATGACATCATGACGTTCCGTATAGAGGGTGGGGCCGGAGCGTCCTACATTATTCAGTTGGATTTAAATATTTTGATGATGTTGCTTTTAAAATAACCAATTAATAACCAATGACCTCACTTCCATTGCTAGAAAATAAGAATTATTTGCAAACCTAAACATATTAATAAGTACAGTGTAGTGTTTTTAGCAGCCTGTAGGGGTCCTTGTTAATAATACTAGGTTAGTGGTTCCCGAACTGTGTGCCTAGACACCCTGGGGTGTCGGGAGGCTCTGGCAGGGGTGCCTCGAGTTGGTGGCCCAGGACCAAATAAAATTATTTATGCTCAAAAAGATAGGCAAAACCAGTGCCAATCATAAAACAAGTGGATATTTTTTTCCAAATTTATTAATAAAGAACTTGTATTCTAGGGGTGCTGTGAAAAAAATGCTGATACTCTAGGGCGTCATGATTCAAGAAAGTTTGGGAACCACTGGGCTAGGTAATTGTAGCACCAGATGCAGGCTATAAAGATGTACTACTTATGGAAACCAATAGATAATATTCAAAACTATTTGGTGGGGGTGTTTGCCCTGTAGAAGTTTGTATGTTCAAGTGTAATAATGACATGAATGTTTCCCCTGATTGGTATAGATTTGTTGCTTCCCCACAGAAAAAGTAAGATTTTTCTTAGCATTATTATCAGCAAAATAAAAAGAGAATGACTGGCGATCCTTTTTTTTTACATTTATTTGTAACAGATAGTAGGGTCTGCATCTTGTAGTGGTCGCCCATCTGCGACTTTATGCAAATGCTGCTACAAAGCCCTTCTGGGTGTACATCCGTGCGTCTGAATGTGCAAGTACTAAGATGCCCGCTGTCAGCGTCCATAGATGTTGATATATGATTGGTGCATTGGTTGCACCATGGAAACTTACAGCAGCCCTATGGCAGGTGCAGTTTCTCCGTCTCAGTATGGCCTCCTATGTGAGTGGCTGAGTTTCGCTATACGCAACTGCTTTTAGCGGCATCCCCATGGCACTCCCATACTGCCCATAACACGGACCATGTTCATGCTTCTGCTAAACCACCCCCGTGTCACCACCCAGGAACGCCACTACATATTTTCAAGACAATTGAGACCAAACATTTCCTGTGCACCCCAATCGCAACACCGACTCACACACTATCTGGAAACATGTGCAGCGCAACATAGACACATACGCAGAAGAAAAAATATCACTCCACTGTGTCCAACATTGCATGCGACTCAGTAACCCAGTAGTCATTACAGCTGATGTCCATTCTGGAATATCTAAATCTCCCTCATGTACGCTGTCAACTACTACCTGGTTCAGTGACTATGGCTACCACCAATCGCAACTCTGACTCTGTGTAGCACTGTGGACTTCTCATGTACAACGAAGGCATGACCTCCAGGTTACAAAACCACCTTGATGTGGCCCATTCCCAACACACTCAGCACTCCGCTCAACACTCCGGCAGCTGCTGGGCAGCCCTCAGCTTCTCCCTGGTCTCCCTCACACAGTATGGCTGTTAAGTGACACCATCCAAGGGGGTGACATCAAAATAGCAGAGCAGCTCTGTTATTTTGGTGTCACCCCCTCGGATGATGTCCTGCACCCATCCTGCACCCATCTAGGTACCTGGCTGACCTGGCTGACTGTGCCATTATATTGGCGTGAAACAAATGATTATGTAACTGCACATGCAAGAACATCCTGAGCAGAACAGAATCTTATATACTAGTAAAAGGAATGTCATCTACTTCCGGTGGGCGGGGCATCCAGCATGGCCGCGTTTTAGCAGAGCTCCTACACAGACTATCGTTATCTACTGTCATCCTCCTCTCAAAGTTGTCCAAACTGGATTCTACTTGGAGGATTTAACTCTCCTACACCTGGTGTAATGTGCAAACTTAATTTTGTGTGTAGCCGAACATTTAATCCCCGGAGTCCGGCCATCGTGCTGGTGGCCTGCCTGCAATGAAACGCCTACATGGTTTTCCATCTCCCTTCACGCCGCTGAAGCATTACCCTTCATACTATATTCCCTGTAGGAACACATTGCCTCTGCTCATTCTTTCTTACCAACCGAGGGGTGTTCTGCCTTCCGCAGTCGCTGTGTCCGAGACGCCGCGCATGCTGCCGTGCTTCTGGGTTGGCTGCTCTGTCGGCTGTCCTTCCCTCGTCTGATGCAGAGGGAGCAGCGGTAATCCACAGCTCCTGCTTTCCCTGCCCACCGTCTGCTGCAGTGTGCTGGACATCGCTTCTGCTGATGCATTCCCGAGTCTGCTGCATGGGGACGGAGGTGACCCGCGGCTCCTGTATCCTCTTTTCTCAGCTCACCGTCTGCTGCCCTATACGGGACACCACACCTACTGCCGCGCTCCCGGGTCTAACTACTCTGTCAAGTGTCCCTCCTTCACCTGCTGCATAAGGGACGGCGGTGACTCGCAGCTCCTGCACCCCCGGTCCACCGTCTGCTGCTGGGCTCTGCATATGGCTGTTTCCTGGTGACAGACCTCCACTCGCAGCACAGAGTGTCTAAATCACTGCTCCGCCTGGGACCCTCCGGGACCGGCGCATCTGATGAACTGTGGGCTCGCCTGAGACCCGCTGCGACCGCCTCCCTTCACCTTTTCCGGAGAGTTCACCCCTGCGTCTCCTCAGGGCGCTCAATCCTTTGGTGGCTGGCTGCTATCTTCTGCTGCTGTAGCTGGTGTACCGGAGGACTGACTGAGATCCCCTGAAACCAGCTCTTCACCTCCCAAATCCTGAAATAGTACTGTCGGTGCCTTGCTGTGGTGATTGGCGCTGCAACTACTGAAAGGCGGAGCCCACGGTACTAATGCTGTTTGTCGCCCTGCTTTTCTACTAATATCTCCATCTCACTTCTCCTTTTTTTTCTTCTCTCTCTCCCCTTACTTGATCTCCTGCCCCCCAAGTGTTTTTTCCTTTCCCCCCAACTGCCTCTTCTCCATTCCCTGATCTCTGCCTGCCTTACCCTCTCTCCATCTTCTACCACCCCCTTATATTTCTTTTTTGGAACTGATGCCAATTATGCTTTAAATTGTGTCTGCCAAGTTACCTCACTGGCTCTGGGGCTGATATGTCTAATGTTTAACAACATCTCCAGTTAGTGTTTTCCGGACGCCTTGATACCTAACCTTGGTAGTAATTCTCTATATTCAAACAACTGTACATTTGTGCTTTACTGCATTAGCAGCTGGTTATAGGTGTACATCTCCCCCTGAGGGCTGCTCGAAGCGCTACAGCTCACATTGCCGGATATATTTGTTATCACTCATATTTTGCACGATTGTGCTTTCAGATTCTGCTGACTTCCATTGAAGCTTAATTGTGACGTTTAATATTTTTCTTCCATTGAAGGTTATATGTGACGTTTATTATTTTTCTTCCATTGAAGGTTATATGTGACGTTTATTATTTTTCTTCAGACACTTCTATTCTATATTGCTTGACACCTCCGATTGTTCCATAGCACATGTTTATCCATACACCTGTGTTGTAGTTTGTTGCCAGAGAAATTCCATGGTGTTGCTAATGGTATTTCAGTTATTAGAAGCTATTACGGAGCAGCCTTACGTCACTCAGTGACACTTTTCATAATTATAGATGTAATATCCCTGTTTATATAGTCTAGATGTAATCTCACTGTTTATATGGCTGTAATTTATGTAGGGATGCTGCCCGACTGGACTATGTCCTAAATAAATTTGGTTTAATATCACACTACCGCCCGAGCCTCATATATATATATTTCTTTTTATTACTGCTATCAGTGACTGTTTGTCAGGTGGCTTTGGGAGAAGCCGATTACTCTATGCCATATCCCTTGGGGTATGGACAAATACCTTGACAAAAACATGCCCCCAATGCAACCGAACACCTCTTATAGAGCTGGGAGAGGGAAAGAAGCGCCCCCTAAGTCGGGTCCGTCTTCTCCTGCTGGTCCCGAGGTGGAAACATCTAGTTTATCTAGTGATAAAACTCCCCCCCTGACAGCTAAAGAAATTTCTGATTTCCTTATGCCTCTACTAGACAAACGATTTGATGATCTCCAAGCCCGCTTAGATGCGGGGCTGGCTCGCATAGACTCACATGCGACACATAGCTCCACACTAGAAACAAGAATGAGTGATACTGAGGACCTTGCCCAATCTTGTCAAGAGGAGGTGTCTACCCAGGGTAAATTCTTACAACAATTACAGGAAAAATTAGAAGACCTGGAAAATAGATTCCGTAAAAATAACCTTAGATTTATAGGTATACCAGAGTCCTTGGCGGGCCCGGCCCTTACCTCCTATCTCAGCACGGACCTCCCCACATCGCTGGAGATCTTAGATGAAATTGAGGTCTCATATCTTGAAAGAGCTCATAGGCTAGGAGCACTGCGAGAAGGGGCACAGAAACGTTCTCGTCCGGTTATCGCCCGATATTTAGACTATAGGGCTAAGGAACAAATTCTGGCTGCATACCGTAAAACCAGGGAATTGCTTGTCAAGGGTCGCAAAATCTTAATATTTCAAGATTTCTCGGTTGCTGTGGCTCAGAAGAGAAAGGAGTTCTCTGAGGTTTGCTCCTACTTACATAATAAAAACATTCGATTTGCCTTACTATACCCGGCTAAATTGCGAGTCTTAGAAAATGGAAACCAAGTCTTTTTTACAGATCCAGAGGTGGCGAGGTCACACTTTTTGATACACAGGTCACCACCAAGATCACCTAATAACTAGGATATCGGTCACAGGACCACCATGGCTCAGGTAGCTTATGTATTCTCGCCTCGGGCGGATATGTGTTGATTTCCTTTTTGTTTCTTTTTTTCTTTATCCTTCTCTTTCTATGTAGCATCCCTTCTTAATAAATTTTGGAGTCATTATGGATTTTTGTTAATATTTCACACAGTACAGTTGTGCAGTGTATTTTATATCACAGTGTTGTTCATGCTTTTAAAATCCCTACTGAAGTGGAGGCCTTGGGTTAGGGGGGGAGCCGTCATCGTATACCTGAATTTATTGGTTATTTGTCAGACACTTCACTGCCCCGTTGGGGTTGGGTAGCCATGCCGTCCGCAGATTCTTCCTCATCTGAGGTACTACCCCCGAAACCCATACAATTTATCTCCTGGAATGTTGGTGGTCTAAACTCCCCAGTCAAACAACGTCGTGTGGCCACACACCTCAAACGTTCTCATCTTGATGTGATTTTCTTACAGGAAACTCACTGGATGACGGGTGAAGAAAATGTATTGAAGGCGCCTTGGCTTGGCTCCTGTATATCTGCTCCTTTTCGTACGAAAGCGAGAGGGGTAGCCATACTTTTCCGGAAAAATCTTCCTGTA
This sequence comes from Pseudophryne corroboree, assembly GCF_028390025.1. Classification (NCBI taxonomy): domain Eukaryota; kingdom Metazoa; phylum Chordata; class Amphibia; order Anura; family Myobatrachidae; genus Pseudophryne; species Pseudophryne corroboree. The sequence goes on from NC_086446.1 coordinate 275,930,597, forward strand.
ACTGTTTTGGCAGAAGTTATTGATCCCGAAGGCAGATACATAATATTGGATATAGAGCTCTTCCATAATAAATTTACCCTCGTCAACTTGTATGCCCCGAACATTAATACACACATGTTTATTCAGGACCTCAGTCACATTCTCCAAAGTAGAATAAATTTTCCCTTAATAGTGGGAGGGGATTATAACATGGTAGCTGATCCCACAGTTGATAGATCACCAATCGTACCAAGGACCACTGACCCCCATAGTAAACACTTACTGGCATTTCGAGACTCTTTAGACCTTTCTGATCCACGGAGACTGTTGCACCCTAGCAACAGAACACATACCCATTTATCACTGGCCCACGGCACACTGTCTTGTATCGACAAGTTTCTAATTGCTGATGAATTGATTTCTACTGTCACTGGGGTGGATATACTTGATATATTAATTTCTGACCATGCCCCTGTTACGTTGGCTCTCACCCACCCTCATATGCACTCGACGGATCACATTTGGCGCTTTCCGCAATACCTGGCCGACTCAGAGGACTTTAAGTTATATCTTACTTACCACTGGACTAACTATGTTGATGAAAATATAGATTACTGGGATCGACCTGACATCTTTTGGAATGCCTCTAAGGCAGTAATGAGGGGTCATATCATTAGCTATGTTACCCTGAATAAAAGAGAATCTATAATGGAATATACTGCACTAAAGGCAGCAATGTCCATGGCTTTCCGAACCTATACTACCGCCCCTACAGATGCCACCCTCACTGAATACAAACAAGCGAGATGCTTGCTTGAAACTTACTTAGTGACTCAGGTGAAAGACTCATTAGATTATACCAAAAATAAATTCTATAGATGAGGTAATAAGGCAGGTAGGTTACTAGCGGTTATTTCCCGACCTCCCAAAAAGAGACATACTGTACTATAACTGCCCTAAATCATCCCGTGTCAGGTCATATTCTTACCAAATCTCAAGAAATAGTAGCACAATTTCAAAATTATTTTCAGTCCTTGTTTCGTTCTACACAGGTGGATGCCAATATACAAGCACAATTGCTTACGCACAGTGTGCTACCCCCTTTGACTCTGGATCAGAGGGAGGCCCTTGTGGGTAATATAATGGCGGAGGAAATCAACTCCGCCATTTCCAACTTGCCTCATGGTAAATCTCCTGGTCCTGATGGCCTTTTGGGAGACATCGCATATTACAAACCCATATTGTTCCTGCTTTATTAGAGTTTGTTTCGGGCCATACATGAAAGAAGTTCTCCTTCCCCCTTATTTATTGAAGCATTCATTATCCTTATCCCTAAACCCGGTAGGGACACGAATCTTCTTTCTTCTTATAGACCAATCAGTCTACTAAATGTTGACTATAAATTATTGGCTAAAATAATGGCGTTAAGGCTTCAATCTATTCTCCCAGATATCTTCACCACGACGCAAATGGGATTCGTGACCGGCAGACATGCGGTCAAAGCAATCCGCACGGCACTAGCGGCAGTGGCAGCATTTCAATCTCCATGTACAGATTCAAACATGCTCCTTAGCCTCAACGCCAATAAGGCTTTTGACATGGTCCTATGGCCCCATTTGTTTACTGAGTTGGAAACGAGGGGTTTTGACCCTGACTTTATTAACTACATTCATTATATCTACAACAAACCATCTGCCTCTCTTTTGATAAACGGGATCAGGGGTCAACGGTTCTTTTTGGAGAGGGGCACCCGTCAAGGATGCCCTCTATCACCACTATTATATAATTTAGCTCTTGATCCACTGCTTCGAACATTGCAGGATTGGTCGGCCTTTCGGGGAATAAGAGTGGGCGGACAGGAAATTAAGTTATCAGCATTTGCCGACGATGGCCCTCATTCTGAGTTGTTCGCTCGTTGCCGAGTTTCGCTATATTACGATTAGTCGCTTACTGCGCATGCGCAAGGTTCGCAGAGCGCATGCGCTTAGTTATTTTACACAAAAGTTAGGTATTTTACTCACGACATAACAAGGATTTTTCATCGTTCTGGTGATCGGAGTGTGATTGACAGGAAGTGGGTGTTTCTGGGCGGAAACTGGCCGTTTTATGGGTGTGTGCGGAAAAACGCTGCTGTTTCTGGGAAAAACGCAGGAGTGGCTGGAGAAATGGGGGAGTGTCTGGGCGAACGCTGGGTGTGTTTGTGACGTCAAACCAGGAACGAAACTGACTGAACTGATCGCAGTGGCAGAGTAAGTCCCGAGCTACTCAGAAACTGCAAAGAAATTTCTATTCGCAATTATGCGAATCTTTCGTTCGCAATTCTGCAAAGCTAAGATTCACTCCCGATAGGCGGCGGCTTAGCGTGTGCAATGCTGCTGAAAGCAGCTAGCGAGCGAACAACTCGGAATGAAGGGCGATATCCTTCTTTATATTTCTGACCCTGAGCACTCCCTTCATTTTATTTTACAAAAAATCCAATTGTTTGGCCACATTTCGGGGTTTAGCATCAACATGGACAAATCTAAAGCGCTACTGTTATATGGCAATACTACATGTCCGCATTGGACATCACATTTCCCACTGCACTGGGTATCAACATACATCTCGTACTTAGGAATCATGGTGCCTTGATATATATCAGATTTGTACAAGCTTAATGTGAGCAAAGCTATACGTACTCTAACTGATGATATTAAGGGATGGGAACGCTTGTCGCTGTCATTCTTGGGCAGGGCCGATCTACTTAAAATGGTGGCTATCCTGCGCCTATTATACCCACTATAAACGCTCCCTGTATTGTTGATGAAAGCGGATACGCAATTGATCAATAAACTTATCAGAACTTAAAGGGGGGCCGTACACGTATAGCTTTGCGTAAGCTTGTCCAACCCAAATTCAATGGAGGGATCAATTTTCCCGATGTGGTAGTTTATAATCAGGCTGCGCTTTTGAGACATTTGAGGGACTGGCTACAAAACAGTTCTGTTTACACAAATGCATCCTTGGAACAGAACTTTTTAACAAACATAGACTTAACGTGTTTCCTCCACCAACATGGTCAGGAAATTCCAGACCATATTAAATTGAACCTGCTTTTGTGGCCCACCAGGAGAATATGGCACATCTTGCGCCACAACGCAAAATTGAACCAATATCACTCCTTACATCTACCTTTAACCAAAAACCCTGAGTTCTAGGACAGCATGGCTGCTCACCCCTTTACTGTGTGGAGGGAGGCTGGTATAACATCACTTCGATCATTGGTATCTGCGGAGGACCACCGCCTGTTAACTTTTTCCGAGGTATCTACAAAACACGCCATGGTTAAACCGTTTCCCCTGCCATTTTTGCAAACACAATTTTCAGACCTGTTCTTACACATTTTGCGAAAGGAACAAACTCCCTAGACATCCTTTTATTACACCCCTTACCTAGTCATAAAGCCATATCTATACATTACACATTTTTAAGAACAATATTGGATCATGCTACTATAACAGGCGGCATGTCCAAATGGTTGACTCACTTTCCTGGTCTGACTATACCCGTGATGGAAAAAGCCCTATTATACTCCCGGAAGGTCCTGTCTGCGAGTATGTACACCTAATTATTTCTAAATGTATATCATAACACTTATTTATCCCCATTACGACATTTCCATATGGGAACGTTGGAGACACACTCGTGCCCAAAATGCCACCAGAGGGAGGCAGATACCTATAATTGTTTATGGGCATGTCCCATTGTTCAATACTTCTGGCATCTCATTAGAAGATACGCAGAAGCTAAACTAATAACTTTTGTGCCATTTACCCCTGAATGGGCGATTTTGGGTATCATCGATCCTACTCTCCGAATGCCATCAGAATGTAAAAATCTACTAATAGCCCTCAGTGCAGCAGGGAAAAAGACGATACTTCAAGGTTGGATAGACAGCATGCCTCCACAGATACCTTTATTTCTAACTAAACTGCACCACCTATTCCGGATGGAGTGGGTGGAAGCTATTGTAGATAAGGGTAAACGAGTGGGTCGTTTTTTCACTCTATGGGAATCCTATATTTCCAGTCTACCCCTCACCACACGGTTACAAATTTATAATAGTTTAAAGAACACCACGTGGTATCAGACTAGATTAGCAGCACAAGACCAACCTATATCCTTGGTTTGAGGACTAAGGATTGATGACGGCTCCCCTTAAGGCTATCTGTATTATTCATAATAACACAAGTGACTCTTTGAATGATTGTATACTGTGTATCATCCTTTATTGCCTTATTGTGACACTGTGTGAATTAATGGTACAACACTCAATTGTAAAGTTTTTCATTACAAATGTTAAAATACCAACCTTATTTTTATATGTACAATCCATGATGTCTCAATAAAAATTGTTTTGAAAAAAAAAAAAAAAAACCAGGAATGTCATCTACATTGAGGACAGACATTTTTGTTGCCTAGCTAAAAATATGTCATACAAGTCCCTAGATGAGTGCGTATATATTTTTTCTCCAAAATGTACCCAGTTTGAAAGCTTTATTATTTCTTAGCTCTCTCCACTTACAGGAGGCTTTACTGGCAAGTTGTAACTTCCTGGTGTGTTCAGATACAACTCTCCCTTCACATCCACACAGCCAGGAGCAGCTCATTCCAGGCCACCTCCTGGACCAGCACCCATTATACGTGTTCAATAAGATACATATGACCCCAGGGCAAGGACATTTTACAGCCACTATATAGTGCCAACACACACTGCATGACAGGGGTCTGTACATTGCACGTCTTGTTACAGGGATTTTGTGGTACTCTACAGACTACCATAGAGTGCGGCCATTACATTAACGGACATAGGAAACTAACTTGCTACAATGTGCTCAAGTTTCTCACAATCTAAGACCACTATTTCCAGTGTAACAGACACACTCCTCAGTCTATGGGGGATATTCAATTGTTTGATAAGTCAGTTGGGTGTCTGTTTTTTCCTGTCTATTAGATAGATAGGTCTATGGCTGTTATCAATGTAAGCAAGGTGACCATGGGGTCCTGGCAGTAGATTGTGTCACATGAGTGACTCCACAGCTGGCGCTGTCTTCTACAGTGGCCACTTGATTCCTCCCTGGCCAGTTCCCAGAGGGGGCTCTGTTCCTCTGCTGCGCTTCCTGTGTGACCCAGGCTACTCACATTACTACTTCTACTGCGTGAGAGGAACAGTAAGGAAACTTTTACTATCATCCTTCAGGTACTGCTTTTATTGTACACCATTTCACAGTGGATACACAGAACTTCTTGATGTTGACGTGATTTGTAGGGAAAAACAGTTTTGGAGAAGGAGGTCAGGTTGTCATGCCAATAACTAGTGGAACCTCCGTGTGATTTGTACTAGAAATATGTATTATAATAAATCTCCATGGATACACTCAATGTTGAAGAGTGAATCATTGTTGACAGTGTCATTGGGGATCATACAAAGCAGAAATCTGTGTTACTATTGTAGGCCTGGATGTTTTATCACATTCTTTTCTACCACCAAAGTAGTGGAGCCATTATATCATTAGAAATAAGACAGAGACCACTCAGTTGCCCATGGAACCATAGTACAAGCACTTGTCTCAGTAATGAAGTTTCTTACTGTGAATTAGCAGCACATGAGTTGAAGTTTCTTGACTGAAAGCAAAAATAAAATGTAAGAATTTCTATATTTAAGTATTAATACTGTATATATTCTCACTGTGATTTACAAATAGCATAAGTAAATGCAGGGGGATTTTCAGTTGCCTGGAAATAGCATAAGTAAATGCAGGGGGATTTCCATTTGCCTGGATGCTCCTACACATACATGTACCCAGGGGTGTAGCGAGAGTGGCTCCAGTGGAGCACGAGCTCCTGGCGCTGGAAAACTTAGAGGGCGCACAGCCTTCCCCTCCCTTCCTCCGCCCACTATACCACAGACTGCTGTACAGGCAGTCGCAGAGCAGGAGGAGAAGCAGAGGGATGCACACTGACTTGGACTTGGAGACTAGGAAGGGAACAGGGCAGGCCAGGCGACAGCAGGAGACACTAACAGCCGGCACATTCCGGAGCTCTGCCGCCCTCTTTATATTTCCTACTGTCTGCTTGTAGCTGTGCAGCTGGGATACTTCTGTCCTGCTACACCACTCCCTGCCCCTGCACCTCTTTCTGCCCCGGCTGCTGCAGCACCTCTCTCTGTCCCAGCTGCTGCAGCACCTCTCTCTGATTTATTTTCACTTCAAAGGTTTATTGTCATACATAGACAATTTGAAACATGAGTTATTTCGTAACACAGCTGTAGCATCACACAGGGCAGTAACCCACAGCAACCACTTGTTTTTCTAAAGTGACATTCATTTACATGGCAAAACCAGGTTAATTTTGCCATGTAAATGATTGCCATCTAAAAAAAAAAAAAACAGTATAAATATCCCAAAATCTCTCACTTTCTAATTCTTACACCCTATTACATTTCCCCCAATGTCTCTGCTGGTCACAAGCAGATACATTTTAGGCAACCCAGCATCTATACTATAAGTATTTTGTAAACTAGGCTGACTGAGAGGTGAACTGTACTGCTGTCACCCACCGTAGCACCGCCAAGTGCGTTCCTTACAGATACAGTAACACATGCCGTATATTTGTTGTAAGAATGAGCATATTTCCCATTCCCCCAGAAGCCTCTGCTTGTATATGAAGTAAGCACACAGATATCTGCTCATACAGTATGTGTCCTTGAGAGACACAACAACAGATAAAAGAGGGAAGACGGAGTGCATCAGAGTGTGCTGTATCTATGGTGGTCACTATAGAGCTGTTAGGAGTGGGAAGAGTCTATTCAAAATATGTAATTGTGTAAAGATCCATTTTAGGAGCAGTATAAAACTCTCCAGGAGCAAAATATCATATTTAAAATGGTGACTGAAAATAAATGTCTTTATCAACTACCTAGATAGGTGGTTCCCAAAGCACACGAACAGTCCATGTTTTAAAGATATCCATGCTTGAGCATAGATGGTTAAATCACAATAAACAAATTAAATAATCTGTACTCAAGCATGGCTATCCTGAAAACCTGGACTGTTAGTGTGCCTTGAGGACTGAGGTTGGGAAAGACTGACCTACTGTAGATCCCCTGACCTGTCTGTAGCAAAGTGCCTATCCTCCTTTAATACATACCTACAGTACAACACCTTCCCTGTCTATTACAGACATATAGGGAACATGTTAGTTACATTAACACATCTGTAATACATAATTGCCTACTTTTGAAAAAAAAATTCAGGGAGATTGTGAAAGTAACACCTATCAGCGTGGACATCTACTGCTACATCTGAGAGGCGTGTCATGAAAATTGCTTACATCCAAATGTAAATGAGCCCCAAAGTTAGTATACTGTATACACATATACTGCAAGTGGCCATGAAAAACCTTATTTAAAATGCATGTAGCCATAGGGATCATTGTGCCTTATAACCAATACAGGGAAATGGCGCTGATGATCCCATTTGAATGGATATATCTCTGATTTATTGTTCCCCCCAAGAATGTAACAGCTACATAATGGGGGTAAGGTACAATGAGGGAGATTGCTGGACTACAGTGCCGTTTCTTGAGGCGGGCGAGCCGTGCAACTGCACGGGGCGCCCGCCGCGGCACTTTACGGGTGCCTGATTCCCTCCTCCTCCCTCTTCCCGAGTACTCCTGCTCGGGGGGCGGAGTTTCGTGGAATGACGTGGTTGCGTTGTGACGTCACGACGCAACCGCGTCAATCCGCGAAACTCCGCCCCCCGAGCAGGAGTACCCGGGAAGAGGAGGGTGAGCCAAGCTGGAAAGAGGAGGCGCCGGCGGCCGTCGCGAGAAAGGAGAGGCGGCCCGCCCCGAGGAGCGGGAAGATCGTCTTGATATGTAAGTTGTATATCTCTCCCCCCCTCCCTCTGCCTTCCTTCCCCCCCCCACTTGACACTTGCCTGCCGTACTGTAAAGAATGGGGACACTTTCCTGCCGTGCTGTGTAAAATGGGGACATGTGCCTGCTGTGCTATGTAAAATGGGGACAATTGCCTGCTGTGCTGTGTAAAATGGGGACATGTGCCTGCCGCAATGTGTAAAATGGGGACATGTGCCTGCCGTGCTGTGTAAAATGGGGACATGTGCCTGCCACAGTGTGTAAAATGGGGACATGTGCCTGCCGCAATGTGTAAAATGGGGACATGTGCCTGCCGTGCTGTGTAAAATGGGGACATGTGCCTGCCACAGTGTGTAAAATGGGGACATGTGCCTGCCGTAATGTGTAAAATGGGGACACGTGCCTGCCACAGTGTGTAAAATGGGGACATGTGCCTGCCGTAATGTGTAAAATGGGGACACCTGCCTGCCGCAATGTGTAAAATGGGGACACGTGCCTGCCGCAATGTGTAAAATGGGGACACGTGCCTGCCGCAATGTGTAAAATGGGGACACGTGCCTGCCGCAATGTGTAAAATGGGGACACGTGCCTGCCGCAATGTGTAAAATGGGGACACGTGCCTGCCGCAATGTGTAAAATGAGGACTCTTGCCTACCGTAATGTGTAAAATGGGGACACATGCCTGCCGCAATGTGTAAAATGGGGACACGTGCCTGCCGCAATGTGTAAAATGGGGACGTGTCCCTGCCGTAATGTGTAAAATGGGGACATGTGTAAAATGGGGACACGTGCCTGCCGTACTGTGTAAAATGGGGACTCTTGCCTGCCGTAATGTGTAAAATGGGGACGTGCCTGCCGCAATGTGTAAAATGGGGACACGTGCCTGCCGTACTGTGTAAAATGGGGACTTTTTATTTTTTATCCTGTGGTGGCCGTGATGATGAGATCAGATGAGGCCACGCCCATTTTAACAAAGCTACGCCCATTTTAACGAGGCCACGCCCCCTTGTCGGGAGCGCGTGCGCATACTTTTCCTTTTTATATCTATGGAGGGGGGTGCATTTTTTTTTCTGTGAATGGGGGGGGGGGGGGGGGGCATTTTGAAATCTCGCACTGGGAGCCAAATTAGCTAGAAACGGCCCTGCTGGACTATTCAGGGAGACAGGGAGATTGCTGCTATTTCAGGGAGTCTCCTGCAGAATGAGCGAGGGTAGGCAACTATGCTGTAATAACTCCTTTTAATTTGCAGCTCTCCACTAGCAAATATCTTGTATGACTGACTTGTCTGTAACAAAGGATACCTTTATCTTTAACCCTTGTCTAGAACATATAGGGGCTGATTCAGTGATGCATGCAAGTCTGTGCAAATGGATCTTTAAGCATCTACCAGCGATTTAGTTATACAGGTTGAGTCTCCCTTATCCAAAATGCTTGGGACCAGAAGTATTTTGGATATGGGATTATTCCGTATTTTGGAATAATTGCATACTATAATGAGATATCATGGTGATGGGACCTAAATCTAAGCACAGAATGCATTTATGTTACATATACACCTTATACACACAGCCTGAAGGTAATTTTAGCCAATATTTTTTATAACTTTGTGCATTAAACAAAGTGTGTGCACATTCACACAATTCATTTATGTTTCATATACACCTTATACACACAGCCTGAAGGTCATTTAATACAATATTTTTAATAACTGTGTATTAAACAAAGTTTGTGTACATTGAGCCATCAGAAAACAAAGGTTTCACTATCTCACTCTCACTCAAAAAATTCCGTATTGCAGAATATTCAGTATTTCGGAATATTTGGATATGGGATACTCAACTTGTACGCATCTCAGTCGCATCTCCACTTGTGGCTGAGTGGCTGCAGGCTGCACCTGGCTGTTTGCACATAGGCGGTCATTCCGAGTTGTTCGCTTGTTGCCGATTTTCGCTATGCTGCGATTTGCTGCTAAATGCGCATGGTACGCAGCGCGCATGCGCTAAGTTATTTAACTAAAAACTTAGCAGTTTTGCTGGTGTTCGTACAACGCTTTTCAGTCGCACTGCTGATCGGTAAATGATTGACAGGAAAGGGGTGTTTCTGGGTGGTAACTGAGCGTTTTCCGGGAGTGTGCTAAAAAAACGCAGGCGTGTCAGCCAAAAATGCAGGAGTGTCTGGAGAAACGGGGGAGTGGCTGGCCGAACGCAGGGCGTGTTTGTGACGTCAAACCAGGAACTAAACGGACTGAGCTGATCGCAATCTGTGAGTAGGTCTGGAGCTACTCAGAAACTGCAAAGAATTATTTAGTAGCAATTCTGCTAATCTTTCGTTCGCTATTCTGCTAAGCTAAGATACACTCCCAGAGGGCGGCGGCTTAGCGTGTGCAATGCTGCTAAAAGCAGCTAGCGAGCGAACAACTCGGAATGAGGGCCATAGTCTAAGAGTTCATGAGTGCATGGGCATGTCATGAGTGTATAAGTGGAATTGTGAGCTGTTTAGCGGGGAGCGTACGCAGAGTACTCCCTAATGTCAGACAGATCTCTTGCAATTAAAGATAGGAGCAAATGGAGGGGAGCCACTCCATCTGCCCCCCAAATGCTGCCAAACATCGTCGGAACTCACTGCCAGTTGGTGTGGCTCCCACATCTGGAGCCACCACTGAAAGGACTGGTGCAAATGGGCACTGACAGTGATGATGGCTACTTTCCCAAGCAGATGAATAGGGGTGGAGTGAGCGCATAGATACATACGGCCAGTGCTGCAAGTATGGCGGTACGGGGTGGTACTGTGTACCGGTAGGAAATTGGCAGCCGGTATGCAGTACCGCCAGGCCGCCACCTTGCAGCCACTGTGTCCGGGGGAGGAGACCACAGCATGCGGCTCTCCTCTCCTGCCCAGCAGTCAGCCCGGTCTCTCTTCCTTTGGCGGCAGAGCTCATGGACCGGCAGCCAATCAGGAGTCACCGCTGCTGGACCGCGAGCTCTGATTGGCTCATGAACTGGCATTTGATTGTGATACACACCGCCGCTGCTGACGCCGAAGGAAGAGAAGAGAGACTGGACTGACTGCGGGGCAGGAGAGGAGAGCCACATGCAGAGCCGGCCCCAGGCAGCAGCAACGTTGAGTTGCACTGCTTCGGGCATATGTGTATCTGGCACTACACTACTGGGGGCATATGTGTAACTGGCACTATTGGAGGGCGTATATGTATCTGGAACTACACTACTGAGGGCATATGTGTATCTGGCACTGTGGGGGCATATCTGGCACCGTGGGGGCATATGTGTATCTGGCACCGTGGGGGCATATGTGTATCTGGCACCGTGGGGGCATATGTGTATCTGGCACCATGGGGGCATATGTGTATCTGGCACCATGGGGGCATATGTGTATTTGGCACCATGGGGACATGTGTGTATCTGGCACTGCACTGTTGGGGGCATATGTGTATCTGGCACTGTGGGAGCATATGTGTATCTGGCACTGCACTATTGGGGGCATATGTGTATCATGCCCCACCATATGTGTATCATGCTCCAACATATGTGTATCATGCCTCCATTTTCATTGGCCACGCCCCATGTGTCCACTCCCATTATTGGCACGCACGCGTACCACTGAGACATTTTTTCTACTTGCACCACTGCATACAGCTCTGAATGTAGGCAGAGATCTGCAGTTATTTCCGAGCATGCAATATGGCCACATCATGCATCTCTGAATCAGCCCCCTCATCTGTAGTCCTCTTCCTTTAATATATATTGGAACAACTGACAGACTTATAACAATATATAATTCTTTATTTACTCTACATATAGAACATCTGACCTGCCTATAACAATTGTCTGTCCTTATCAGTAACAGTGCATCTATGCTCTGTCTGTAATTCTTATCTAGATCATCTGATCTATCCGTAACAATGAACCCATCCTTCTGCGCTCTAGATGTAGAACATTTGTTCTGTCTGTAATATAGGATCCATTATCCTGTAATCCATATATAGTACATCTGACCTAATAATATAACAGGCAATTGTTTTTAAAGAACCTGAATATCTACTATTCTGTAACAATGAACCCTTTTAATTTCTGATGCATGTTACATTATTCTGTGTAAACGTTATGTATGTACTGCTATACGTTATATGTTTGTTATTCTTCTCCCTGGTAAGTAGATTGTACATGTCTTATACCTCCTGTGATTATACGCTGATGTATTCTATTTGTCTTTATTGCCTTTTTATGCTAATCGGTGAATTGGGAAACCAGAACAGATTTATTACAGTGATGTGACCCTGGACACCATCCTCTGGCTGCCAGACTTTATTCTTCCATAAAAACTATTCAAATTGGGTATCAATTACAGTGCTGTGATATTATAGTAGAAGTACAGGTAGGTACACTGTAGCCGAGTACGGTGCTGTGATATTATAGTAGAAGTACAGGTAGGTATACTGTATACGATTACAGTGCTGTGATATTATAGTAGAAGTACACAGGTAGGTATACTGTATACGATTACAGTGCTGCGATATTATAGTAGAAGTACAGGTAGGTACACTGTAGCCGATTACAGTGCTGTGATATTATAGTAGAAGTACACAGGTAGGTACACTGTAGTCGATTACAGTGCTGTGATATTATAGTAGAAGTACAGGTAGGTACACTGTAGCCGATTACAGTGCTGTGATATTATAGTAGAAGTACAGGTAGGTACACTGTATACGATTACAGTGCTGTGATATTATAGTAGAAGTACAGGTAGGTACACTGTAGCCGATTACAGTGCTGTGATATTATAGTAGAAGTACAGGTAGGTATACTGTAGCTGATTACAGCTCCCAATATGGTTGCAAATGGGATGGCAGTAGTTGTAGTTCCCAGTGTAACATTTATTATATTATTAACAGTGCTCAGATTTTTACGTATTACCTGTACTGCATTTCCCAACACACAGTCCTTAAAATCTAATAATCAGAAAGTGGAGCTAATCTTTTTACAAGGTGGTTTTACCTGAATATTTCAATATGATACAGTGGTGCACTACTATGACAGGACTGTTACAGCAGCTGCAGTCCAGTTGGGGTATATCAATATTGCACATCTGTGTACAGCACCCCCCTTTGTCTGACATTAACGCAATTTCATATTTCTGTCCTTTTTTCCTCATAACTCATTATTCATCTATTATGTGACTGAATGAAGATTCAGGTCATTAAATATTTCCCTCCTGGGAATTGTAATGGGGTGAAAAATTGCTTTAAATGAAGTTAATAACTCACATCTCCCTGTCCTCTCAGACACAGTGTCACTCACGTCATTACAGCTAACCCAGGGGTGGGGTGAGGAGTACATTAGAGGGATCCTAGTTTTTCAGTTGGACTAAACAACAGCACAAGATTGACAGTCTGTATATCTCACACTCGCTGATGGATTCAGGTTTTTTTCCTGTTTTTGCAGACGTGATGTTGATGAAAATGCTGAGAATGTGTTTTTATCGCAGCTAATGTGGATGAGAACTGATAGCGCTAGTGACAATGACATGAGATATCTAAAATATCGGAGCTGTTTTACAGCCCATATTAAACTGCTCTGCCAGCACTGTACAAAAGAGATTGCAGTTCTTTAATACACAGCAAGTGGAGCCAGTAAGGGAGAATGAGTGGGAATAGTTATGTATAAATAAAAAGTCTGCTGGAACAATGGGGCAGATGTATTAAACCTGGAGAAGGGATTAAACAGTGATAAACCAGTGATAAGTGCAAGATGATAACGCACCAGCCAGTCAGCTCCTGTCAGTTTTCAAATCCGTAATGGTTGGCTGGTGTGTTATCACCTTGCACTTATCACTGGTTTATCACTTATTTATCCCTTCTCCAGGTTTATACATCTGCCCCTGTGTTTCCTAAATATGTCTTTAGCTTACGGTGTAGAGTAAAGGCAATTCTGGGACTATCCCTGGTTTGTTGTTTTGCAGACTCTATTAGTGTAACCTCGTGGATGAGAACATTGCAGATATCTACAAAGGTTGTTAAAGCAAAAGTCTATACTTTGTTAGTATACAAACTAAAAGAGGCACTTCTAATAATTACAGCAAATAGATTCTAAAATGTAAAAAATGATTGTTTGTTGATACATATAGTTGCTACAGTAACAGTGTACCCTATCATGCATAGCTGTACTATAACCAAATCATTTAAATGACTACAATCCCCACTTAGTATCTGTCACCAACATTTCAGAGAGACAAGTTGCTGAAAACATAATCGCATTACATTACTTTGTGCCAGTTACCCTCTGCACTGTGCTATATAAAATGTGATGTGTGTACATGAACTAAACAGTAGTATATGCCAGCTATAGACAGTTGTGTTGTGTACTATTTTTTGGGGTTTCCTGTTGTAGATTTTGGGAAACATACTACTTTTTATTTATTTATGTGTGCTTTGGTCTCTGTGTATATGGAAGATTCTCCTTTTCATTCAAGATTTTTTTATATCATGCTTTGAATGTAGTGATAGTGTTAATGGTTTGGGAGTATTGCATGTATGTGCTGTAGTTAGATGGTTCAGTATGCTATTGGTGTGCAGATGGCATGGTGGACTTGTATATTGAGGTACAGTGTGGCTAGAAATTATAGGACGCTGGATTGCCACACACTGTATGATTGCAGATTGTCTGATACAACTTTAAGGTACTGTGTGGTTACAGATTTTGTCATGTCTTGTGGTGCTGTGTACTATATTGTTGATAACTTGTAATTTTGGAGCATGATTCTATCTGATGTAAATACAGGATAACTGTGTAAAAGTGCAGTGTGCATGCTGTACATTATGTGTGATATAAGGTATCACTGTTCTCTTTGGTAAGGATTTGGTGGTGCATTATTATTTTGGTTACCTCTTTTTAGGATGAAGCAGTCTATCGGTAGTTGGGGGCTCCTCTGTCCTTTTGTGGGTTCAGGCAGGACACAGTGATGTTAACTCCACACAGTCACGTCCAGCTTTTCCTGCCTGAGCGATGAGACTCTTCAGAACTACTTATGTGAGGGGAGGTGCACAGGGAGGGGCTCTACTGGTGGTAATCTTCAAATTCATCTGCCAATCTCACCTTTGATGGGGAAAAGAAAAAGATTTGAATGTTTAAGCAACATAGCACTACATAGTCACTGGCAAAAGAGCTGACACTCTAAATAGTGGCAGAGAGAGAGAGAGAGAGAGAGAGAGAGGAAACACTTGCCTTCAATTAAAGATGTTATTATAATCCACAATAGAATCAGGTTTAAGGACTTAAATGTTCACAGTTAATCTATGACCCTATGTGTGCATGGAAATGACTTACTAGAAGCAGGTGCAAGGCTATTCTTATTTTCATTTCATGCTGTATAATTTCTACTCTGTATTTATTTGTACTCGCTTTTTCTGTATTATCCATATATATCTCATTCTTTCTCTACACTCAGTTGTCACTCAACAGAATGATCCTCTCCAGCAATAGTTTAACATTTGTGTTGCCACAGTGATACAACATACATGCAGGAACACAGCACAACATTATTACATTACATTTATCTATAGAGTCCAGTGCATAACTCACTTTCCTCCTCCCTCTCATTGTAATACTACAATGATAACTGCAGCTGCAGTGTGTGGCCTCCTGTGGACCCTCAGCCACCCACCTCTGGTCTTGGGAAATCAAGTATCATTCCTAGCTGATTGACAAATAACACAAGACGGAAAGGCTTTGCTAAAAGTGTGCTATGTAGACTAGCTTGCCAGCAATAGCGGTGACAACTAATGCTGATAATGAACGGGGGAAATGGGTTGGTTACAAAACAGAGGTAGGCAGCCTGACTCTCAAGCTGTTGTAGAACTAAAAGTCCCAGCATAACATTCCTATCTCTGCAGTTGATCCTGGGACTTGTAGTTCCACAACATCTGGGGCATCTCATGTCATCTGTTTCTAACATTTTGTGTTACATTTTCTCAGCCACGTAAAGACTTTTACCTCTGACTTCCCTCAGTCGCTGTCACTACATGGTTTATTGACCTTTATAATGCAATTTCAGAACCCCATTCTTGGGTCCCCGGAACAATCTTTTCTCTGTGTTTGTTTAAACCTGCTTCTTGCATACATTTTACCTCTTTAGTGAGAGCTATTGAGGAAATACCTTGGAAATGATAGGATGTAATTGTAAAGATTCCGGATTTACAATGTGAGATGAGAGGGAAAAAGAGGGATCACTGGGGATGAGCGGAGGTGATAAAGGAACAGGATCTGAACAGGAAGAGAAAGTGAAGGAAAGGGACAAACTAAAAAGGAACAACAACAAAACAATCAGGGTTGGGGGAAAAAAAGTTATTAATAAAAAGTAAAAAAAAAATTGGGTCGAAAATAGTTTTTGTTTTCATTAATGTTTTAATGGGAAAAAAATATTGCAGCTGATTATATTAATACTGTGAAACACTGCTATGTATTAGAAACCTTGATCAACCATGTTTTAATGCTTTTTAACATTAACAATCCAAACGTATTAGGCTTTAATATGATTTACTTTACATCTTTCAATAAAACCAATTTTTTACTGCTTATTATTTATACAGTATTACATCTGCATATATGCAGATAGACTGAACATACTAAAACACACAAAGCACAAGAATGTTATAATTGTAAGGAGAGAGAGAAACAGTAGATATGAGTAGACATTGTTGCATCCCCATACTGTAGGAAACAATACAATGAGTGTTTTAGTTATTATCTGGATATGCCACACTTTAAGTTTTTTGTTCTTTTTCTGGAGAATAAATAAAGAGGGAGGATGTACTAAGCCATGAAGAGTGATAAAGTGGAGAGAGAGATAAAGTACCAGCCAATCAGCTCCTAACTACCATGCTACAGGGTGTGTTTGAAATTGAAAATTAGGAGCAGATTCTGTTGGTACTTTATCTCTCCCTACTTTATCACTCTGTGCATTTTTGCCATCACAGATGAATTTAAGTTCAACTTAAATCAGGCTCTATGGGTACGGGGTGGGAGAATGCCTTTTAAATTATTGCCACACTAAAAAAATCGTCAGGCTCGTCAGAATTGTGACGATACTTGCGTCTTGTCCTAATCTACGAAAAAATAACATCTCCTTTGAAAACAAACTAAAATATGTTCAAATGTATGCTCTTCCTTATAGCAGAGGTTCTCAAGGCACCCCAATGGTCCAGGATTTAGGTATATCCATGGCTCAGCACAGCTGGTTAAATCAAACTGACTGAAGTGCTAAGTGTGAGTGACCAAGCATGGATATACGTAAAACCTGGACCGTTGGGGTGCCTTGAGGACTGCTTTTGAGAACCTCTGCCTTACAGTAAAGTCAGTGACTTTAATAATAATCTGACATGCATATGGAAGCCTAAAAGTTATCTTTTTTTTCCAGAGACGTTATTAATAATCATTCAAACAATTACATGTGATGCTAATGCATGATATCATTTATCAGCACATTTCAACATGCAAACCTGCTTTCTGGTCTTTGGAGACACCTTATAGTATGCATATGGGTCTACAGTAGGCTAATACTACACCCCCCTCCCACAGCAATTGTAATGTATGTGCCACATTAATCTATACACCCACTCTGACCCCATCACTTATATGACCTGCAGGCTGCAGCAATGCTGCTTAAATCTTATCATGTCTGTGTATTATCACTCCTATCCTCACACACCCAATTCCCCCAACATTGGCCCTCATTCCGAGTTATTCGCTCGGTAAATTTCATCGCATCGCAGCGATTTTCCGCTTAGTGCGCATGCGCAATGTTCGCACTGCGACTGCGCCAAGTAAATTTGCTATGCACTTTGGAATTTTACTCACGGCTTTTTCATCGGTCTGGCGATCGTAATGTGATTGACAGGAAATGGGTGTTACTGGGCGGAAACAGGCCGTTTTATGGGCGTGTGGGAAAAAACGCTACAGTTTCCGGAAAAAACGCAGGAGTGGCCGGAGAAACGGGGGAGTGTCTGGGCGAACGCTGGGAGTGTTTGTGACGTCAAACCAGGAACGACAAGCACTGAACTGATCGCAGATGCCGAGTAAGTCTGAAGCTACTCAGAAACTGCTACGAGGTGTGTAATCGCAATATTGCGATTACTTCGTTCGCAATTTTAAGATGCTAAGATTCACTCCCAGTAGGCGGCGGCTTAGCGTGAGCAACTCTGCTAAAATCGCCTTGCGAGCGATCAACTCGGAATGAGGGCCATTGTTCCAAATGCAAAGGCAAAGATACAGCAGGCGCACTGTAGAGGAAACTACTAATACCGCTTTTCCAATCTTGCTCCTTAAAACACATGTAAATGTGTGGGGGCGCGCATTTACCCGTCAGGCGACACGGCTGCGACCCGTGCTACAGTGGAAAAGGGGCACCTCACATATAAAGCACTCTAATGTAGTCCCTAGCACCTCCTATGCGCCCCTCTCTCTGCTGTGCTCAGACTGTTACTGGAAGCTGAATCAGAGACAAACAGGGACATTCTTGGGTCAGCCTGAGCTGGGAGGTAGGAGGACCACGGTGGAGGCTCGTTGTGGCTGCTGTGCGGTGAATTGAATAAATAATGATGGTGGATAGATTAGGTGAATCAGTAGGATAATCAGTAGGATATATTTTATTTTAACATATATTCGCCCCCATTTATCAAGCCATGGAGAGTGATAAATATCACAGTGACAAATTACCAGCCAATCAACTCCTAACTTCCATGTTACAGACTGCGTTTAAAAAATGACAGCTAGGAGCTCATTGGTTGGTACTTTATCAACGTGCAATTTATCACTCTCCAAGCCTTGATAAATCTGGGCCATTATTGTAAAAAAAACAATTACTTTATAATATTTCAAATAATAATATTTATAATATTATTTAAAAAAAAATGATCACCATACCTTAAGAAAAATCTATAACCATCTAATGCTTATTATATGCCATCAGACTTCTCCACATGTTCCTTATTTGGCATCAGACTCTCCAGGTGCCCCTTATATGCCAACACGACCACTAACACATGCCCACTATATGAAATTATACTCCTACACATGCCCATTATATGACATCAAACTCCTACACATGCCCCTTCTGTGCATTTGACTCATCCACATGCCCCAGTGTGTACATATCGCCCCAAAAAATGGCAATTACCATTGGAGCAAGACTGCAAGCTGAGGGTGTCTCTGGTGATGCTCTGGTCAGACAGGTTCCTCAGATGACTTAGGGTTCTATTTACTAAGCCTTGGATGGTAACTGACATGTCACAGGCTGGGTTTGAAAAATGATAGTTAGGAGCTCATTGGTTGGTACTTTATCTCCATGCCCTTTATCTCCATCCAAAGCTTAGTAAATAGACTTCTAAGTCAATGTGCTCGGCCATGCCGCCTTCCTACCTGTGCTGTATGTGCGTTCAGTGTCAGACTGAGCCTAGAGATAGCCACAACACCGCTGATCTGAATGGTGATGATTGATCATAAGCCCTCATTATATTCTATGCTTAACTGACCGATCAAATCATGGCACTTCCACCGATCCTCCATTGTCATCCAGGACACAAGCTCTCCCCCTAGCTACACCTGACATCACATTGACATCCACCGCAGGGACGTGCGATGAGGGAAATGGCTGGGGAGGCGCTGGCTAGTACCAGAGCCAGATTTACACACAATATATGAGCCTAAGGGGGCATGTGGGCATTATGCACAGGTGCAGCAGGATATACTGCAGGAAATTTGTTGAGTTTTGATCAGAGATGTGTGGAAAACATAGGTACTGCCTCACCTGTCATAGAATTTTGACTATAAAAATGATTAGAATAATACAAAGAAGATATTTATAATATATTCTTTGTAATGTTTCATATACTTTAGATAGTGAAAACTCTGGCGTATACATTAGTATGACAGGAAAGGCTCTGCCTCACCTCACTGCATCCACGTACTATCACTTTAGTACCACCCATTCTACTGAATAAAGTTTTACTTTTATGCTAATTCAAGGCTTAAATTAATAATTAGAGAAAGGACATAAGGGGAGATATTCAATTGTTTGAAAAGTCAGTTGGGTGTCTCCTATTTAATAGACAGGAAAAAACAGACACCCAACCGACTTTTCAAACATTTGAATTCCCCCCAAGGAATGTCTATTTCAATTTTCTTTTTAGAAAGGGCAAGGGCACCTAGAAATGCGCTTCTCAGCTAAAGTCAAAGTGGAAGTCCCATTATAAGTATACAGTGCATCCGGAAAGTATTCACAGCGCTTCACTTTTTCCACATGTTGTTATGTCTTATTCCAAACTGGAATAAATATTTTTTATCCCTCAAAATTCTACACACAATACCCCATAATGACAACGTGAAAAAAGTTTTTTTGAGATTTTTACAAATTCATTAAAAATAAAAATGTGCATGTCCATAAGTATTCAGAGCCTTTGCTCAATACTTTGTTGATGCACCCTTGGCAGCAATTACAGCCTCAAGTCTTTTTGAATATGATGCCACAAGCTTGGCACACCTATCTTTGGGCATTTTCGCCCATTCCTCTTTGCAGCACCTCTCAAGCTCCATCAGGTTGGATGGGAAGCGTTGATGCACAGCCATTTTCAGATCTCTCCAGAGATGCTCAGTCGGATTCAAGTCTGGGCTCTGGCTGGGCCACTCACAGACATTCACAGAGTTGTCCTGTAGTCACTCCTTTGATATCTTGGCTGTGTGCTGAGGGTTGTCCTGCTGAAAGATGAAACGTCGCCACAGTCTGAGGTCAAGAGCGCTCTGGAGCAGGTTTTCATCCAGGATGTCTCTGTACATTGCTGCATTCATCTTTCCCTCTATCCTGACTAGTCTCCCAGTTCCTGCCGCTGAAAAACATCCCCACAGCATGATGCTGCCACCACCATACTTCACTGTAGGGATGGTATTGGCCTGGTGATGAGCAGTACCTGGTTTCCTCCAAACATGACGCTTGGCATTCACGCCAAAGAGTTCAATCCTTGTCTCATCAGACCAGAAAATTTTGTTTCTCATGGTCTGAGAGTCCTTCAGGTGCATTTTGTCAAACTCCAGGTGGGCTGCCATATGCTTTTTTACTAAGAACTGGCTTCCGTCTGGCCACTCTACCATATAGGCCTGATTGGTGGATTGCTGCAGATATGGTTGTCCTTCTGGAAGGGTCTCCTCTCTCCACAGAGGTATGCTGTCGCTTTGACAAAGTGACCATCGGGTTCTTGGTCACCTCCCTGACTAGGTCCCTTCTCCCCAGATTGCTTAGTTTAGACAGCCGGTCAGCTCTAGGAAGAGTCCTGGTGGTTCCGAACTTCTTCCATTTACGGATGATGGAGGCCACTGTGCTCACTGGGACCTTCAAAGCAGCAGATAGTTTTTCTATACCCTTCCCCAAATTTGTGCCTCAAAACAATCCTGCCTCGGAGGTCTACAGACAATTCCTTTGACTTCATGCTTGGTTTATGCTAAGACATGCACTGTCAAGTGTGGGACCTTATATAGACAGGTGTGTGCCTTTCCAAATCATTTCCAATCAACTGAATTTACCACAGGTGGTCTCCAATTTAGCTGTAGTAACATCTCAAGGATGATCTGTGGAAACAGGATGCACCTGAGCTCAATTTTGAGCTTAATGACAAAAGCTGAGAATACTTATGCACGTGTGATTTCTTAGTTTTTTATTTTTAAGAAATTTGCAAAAATCTCAACAAAAAAAATTCACGTTGTCATTATGGGGTATTGTATGTAGAATTTTGAGGGGGAAAAAAATAATTTATTCCATTTTGGAATAAGGCTGTAACATAACAAAATGTGGAAATAGTGGATGCACTGTAAGACCAAAGCTCTAAGCTGGTAAAAAATACCGGGAGGCTGCGTCACGTGGGTTCGGGGCCCCCAGGAGACCTGCCAGGAGGGCCCTTGTGGGTAATCATTGTGAGGAAACCTATAGAGGACCGTATCTGTGAAAACTTCTCTTTCCGATTTTACTACATTCCTAATATTTCTGTACTGTGCTGGAGATGTGTAATTCTGCACAGTAATCTGCAATTCCTCACCCTGGTCCTCCAGATGGTCCACCAGTATCCCGCGCTGGTGTCTTGTCATTGCATCGCCAGTAAAGGTGATATCTCCTGAAGATATCAGCACAGAATTAGTTCTTATTAGAGGAATTGTGAGGGAAGTACAATTTTTTACCTATTGTTATCTGATTAGCGCACTGCATCTGGTCTAATTTTATCTGTTCACGCTTATATCTTGGTATTGGGGATACCTTTTGACCAGTCTGTCTGCAGCTTATCTCTATTGGCGCCGAGGTACTTTTCTGTCACCACTAGCATTGGTAAAAAAATACAGGGGCCTTGTGAAGTGGAAATGTCCATGCACCCATCAAAACATCCCAAAAATGATACTTCCTCTACCCCTTTTCCTCATCTCTACCTACAATGACTTGTTTGTCCAAAAATCTGGGCACTTTAGTGATAATCTGTGGAAGAAGAACCTGGCCACAAAAGAACTCAATGTGCAGAAAATAAGTATTGTCCACTCCTAAGGTCTGTGGCCTAGTGGTCTCAGCCTGGAGGTTGTTTTAATGGTGAGATAAGTTAACTGTCATTCAATTCCCATGTGATTAGCACCTTGCTCTCTAACACACATTACAGTCTGAGATTGCAGCTCCCCCTTGTACATGTCTGGAGTTAAAGCTGAGCTTGTGTCAACGCTGTCTGTGTGGGACTGTGATGGGACAATTTATAACTGAAACAATTCTGCTGTCATGTGGAAATGACATGCCATAAAAGACCCGTGGGACACCAAGATACTCCCATGGGGATCATGGTGGGTGGCTGGTTGGTAACAGATACTGCTGTGTGTGTGGGGAACTGAGCTAATTTTAGGATAAGCATCTCCCCCCTTTACACTGTTAATACAAAGATGTTCTATTAATTCAGACATTTTCTCTGAGCACAAAGCTTTGTAATTCTTCCTAATTACCTCTTTTTAATATATCCTACTCTCTGATACTTATCCATAACCTCATAGCCACCCCATACATCTCTTCTCTATATAGTATTCCATTACTCGGTATTGATGTAATTTGTGCTCCCCAATGCAATTATATATATATATATAGTAACAGGAGTCTCGCTAGAATGTGCTCTGCTACAAAAATCCACCAACGACCAACTCCAGGCTTGTGCAAAAACAACAAATACCTTTTATTCAGGTAGCTCAAAAACAAAGATATACATAAAACAAAGATCACGGTCTTTAGTATAAACTACCAGGGAGGTTAGGCCCTGCCTCACTCCCTCTTACTTAATAAGGAACCCTCCAGGTCCCGGCATCCTGACACTAGTGCCCAGCCCTCCGGATCCCACTGTCCCTAGCAGGCCTATCACCTGGACACTAACTACCTTCAGGAGCCCTGACTAGTGGGAGAGACTCTGCTTTTTACCCAGCAGCCAGGTGCTGGCTGATGAAGCAGCTTCTTGGGCTAAGAAGCCTATAAGACCTGGTCTGGGCCAAATGGATGGGAACCTGGTCCATTCACACTTTCCACCTACCCCCAGGACCCTGTGTGTAGCTTACAGGTGGCAAAGTACCTTTCCTGCCACATACCCTTTCCCTCAGCTTTTCGTTGCTCAGAAAAGCGGCATGTGACATTGGCAAAGTTTCCCCTTCGCCAATTATTTTGGTCTGACAAATCCTTGGGACATAACTTGGGCCCATACACCTGGGTCCCAAATTCCTCTCCCAAGGACACATCCGAGGCTCTTTTAACTGGCCTTGGAATCTATTTCCATTAAAGGTTGGTGGCACCGACTCCACTGTGCCACCTTCCCTTTCCCTCCACTTTGGCATAGTGGCCGAAGTGGTCATTTTAATGGACAACTTCCTGTTGCCCACTAAACTTCCCCTTCTCTTCACCTTTCCACCTTTAGGGATGTTTCCCTTATCGGGCTCGGATTTACTGGCTACTGAGGAAGTTGCTTCATTCTTTTCTGGGTGTTTGTGACACCTGACATTAACCAAATCTGGACTGGGGAAGGTTTTTAAGTTCACTCTGGGCCTAGTAGTCACCCCGGCCCTCACTGGTCTTGGCCTATATGGACAATTCCACCTTTCATGGCCAAGCTCTTTGTACCGGAAACACCTAGTCTCTGCCCTGACTTTAATTGTTCTGAGGTCATGGTCCAACTTTGCCCCCACCCTTTCCCTCAGAGTGAGGCATTGGTCCTGAGTCTCAGAAAGTCCTTTCATTTGTTGAACTTTTAGTGCTTACTTCAGTCTTTCCAGCTTTGATAACATTTTCTTCATTAACGTGACTGCTTTGTCCTCCGTCCTCCCATCTTTGACCTTAGTCACCGTCTCCTGCTGTACTATGACTGGCACATAACCCATTTTGAGTCTCTTGTCCAGGTCTCTTATTTGACTCCGTAGTTTAGGAATCTCCTTCACTGTTTCTTTTAGCTGGCTATTACTTAGGGCCAGCTTTTTGGAATTCTCCCCTCAAATTTTACAGCTCTCTTGTCTCATATAGAGAACTCTCCCTGGGTAGAGCAACCTCAGAAAAGGGACTCTGCACCGATTCCTCTGAGACAGGTTCTTGCTCCTTACTTAGTGTGTCCCAGTTCAGCAATTGGATCTTGAGCCTCTCGTGGTGGATGATGCCGGGGTGCAACAACCTCAAGATCGAAATCTTGCCTCTTATCCTCCACATACACGAGTGGAACTCCTTCAGAAGCAGGTTCCTGGATGACTTCGGAAGTAGACTCCTGTATTGCAACTAGCTTAGCCATGACTAGCTCACATAGGCGAGACACCTCCATAGGTACGGTCTTTGTCTGTGATTCATCAGAGAAAGTCTCACATGTGCACTGGATGTCCAGAACTGGGGGATTCTGAACCTGTGATGTCCCATCAGGGATTAACTTCTGAACATACATCGCGTCAACAAGAGAAGGATCCTGGGTTTCCAAGACCTCAACAGAAGCAATCTCCAGCTCAGATAAGACTTCCTGTTCTAGGATGGGCTCTTGAGTAGTCATCAAATTGCCATCTGTCCAGGTAGATTCCTGGGGTTCATCATTCTACCACAGATTCAACAGATTAGAGGATTCTTGTTTTGGAGGTGGATGATCACGTGACATCAAGTAAACCTCTCCCAACTCCATTACCGCTTCCTCCTCACTCCCTGTCAACTGAGGAGCAGCTGGGAATCCCACATCCTCATCTCGTGTCTCCATAAACACATCTTCTGTGAGCCCCTGTGGCTGCCATGCTACATCTTGAACAGGTTCCACTGAACTCAGGGCTTTGCTCCACTCTTCACCCAAGCTTTTACGACATTCTTTTTCCGGAGAATGAGGTGGTCCTGCTTCGGAGGAACTTCTCACTGCCATCCTAGGGGTTAACAACAAAACACTGCCATCTGATGTGGCTCTCTCTTGCTGCTTGAAAAATTCCCGTGGATTTTCTGTGCACTGCGCAATAATGGCTGCAGCTTCCTCCATGCTCTGGAACGACAATACCAACTGAATGGACATTAGTGCCTGTAAATGCTCTACCTCTGAGGAAGGGCCCTCATTTCCACTTTCCAGGCAGATGGCCTTACTAGTGGCATAGCAGGGAGCCTTCCGGGGCTTAGGCTCTGGCAGCTCTGGCTCAACTTTCCTGTTCCTTCTGGCTGGAACAGGAATCCAGTACAGCCGGGTTCCAATACAGTATGGTACCATTCTTCCACAGCCTGCACCACCGTTGGCATAATTTCCCTTGAAGATGGCATCTCCACTTCGGCTGATAATGTCTCTGACCCAACCTTCAGCATAACGTCTTCAGCAATTGGTGTAGCTACGCCTGTGTCTGAACTGAAACTAGGCATAGCCAATGGTTTTAGCTTAGAAACCTCCCCCTGAAGCTCCGCAAAGTCTTGCGACAGAGCTTTATTGGCCAGCACCAAACTCCCATATCGTGTCTGGTCACAGGAGATTTTCTGTAATAGTCCATGGCTATGTACTACAAAGTTTTCAGATCTGGGTTCAGCCATTGCCAAGGTTTTCTGCAACTCTGACACCTGGCCTGAGAGCTTGGCAATCTCTTCTCTACTCCTTCCCAATTTGGTCAGAGAGTCAGACAAAAGAGATTCCTTCTTCTCCAGCTTTTGCGTTAAGGTGTTCACCTGCTCTTGAAGAAAATCTATTTTTTCCTTAAACTCTTCTAGCTCCTGGTCCTTTAATTGGACATTCCTTTCAAGGTCACTAATCATGTGACACCAAAAAAAAGGTTCCATGCTAAAATCTTCCCCAAGATCTGGATTACTCCCCAATAAGCTTTCCACTTCACTCTCCAACTGTGGGGCTTTAATAGGGTCACATAAGTTCCTGAACTGAGGTGTTAGAGCTGTCACCCCTTTTGTTTTTTTAGCATGAATTCTCTTTTTGTTACCCATTTGAAGAGACACTTCCGAATATGCTGTATATCTGGAAATCTCTATTCACCCTGTTACCTTTGAAAACTGTACGTGAAAGGGAAAATAAAAATTCCTTTTTTTTTCTTTTCTTTTTTTTTTTAGCACAGATTAAGCTTTTAGCAAAGCACTGAAAGGTAGCATGTACATAGTGGTCACAAATAACCTTACACTGGTAGTGCAAATAAACAACTTCTCCCTTCAGGCTCTTAAACTAGAACTCAGGGATTGCTGGGACACATAGTGCCACACAATTTCTCTATTTAAATAGAACCACATTTATAAAAGGTTTCAACTTTGCTTTATTGGTCTTAATGAGCTAATTACCAGGAACACCAGACTCCCATTACCAGATTTTGCAGGCACAGGTAAAAATAAGCTTGGAAAAGAAATTCAGTCATAAATTATCAGCTGCTTGCAACCCCTTAGAGCAAATCAGAACACAGCTACTTTCAATGAATGGTGCAAAGCATATAAGACACAACAGGCCATGCACCCTGTTTAACCTCTTTGCTGCCAATGCAAATCTTTGCACCAAAATCAAACACATTCAGTTTAAACAACACATATCATTATTTTTACCCCGTGGGGTTGGGTTTAACCACTACTCACAACACCCTTGGTCTGGTACTAATGCCCACGAGTTCAGCTTGGTCTGGAGTTCGCTGGTATGTGTGCTGCTACCTTGCGGCTGTTGGGTCCTCTGCCACGTGTGACATGATTAGCAGAAGGGCCCCACGTTGGGCGTCATTTGTAACAGGAGACTTGCTAGAATGTGCTCTGTTACAAAAATCCACCAACGACTGACTCCAGGCTTGTGCAAAAACAACAAATACCTTTTATTCAGGTAGCTCAAAAACAAAGATCTACATAAAACAAAGATCACGGTCTTTAGTATAAACTACCAGGGAGGTTAGGCCCTGCCTCACTCCCTCTTACTTAATAAGGAACCCTCCAGGTCCTGGCATCCTGACACTAGTGCCCAGCCCTCCGGATCCCACTGTCTATCACCTATCACCTGGACAATAACTGCCTTCAGGAGCCATGACTAATGGGAGAGACTCTGCTTTATGCCCAGCAGCCAGGTGCTGGCTGATGAAGCAGCTTCTTGGGCTAAGAAGCTATAGGACCTGGTCTGGGCCAAATGGATGGGAACCTGGTCCATTCACACTTCCCACCTACCCCCAGGACCCTGTGTGTAGCTTACAGGTGGCAAAGTACCTTTCCTGACACAATAAATATATATATATATATATATTTACAAACAAAAAACAATTGCCCTCAGTACATAGCCTTAAAAATACTTGTATTCAAATTCTTAGTTCCATATATAGTCCAGAGAATTTTCTTCACTGTATGGATTGTTTTGTATACCTGTTAATATACCCTCACACCAAGAGATCACCCGAAAAGAAATGGGCAAAGGCCAAAATTAGATGAGATACCAAATAAGCTTTTTATTAAAAGATACATATGCAGTTAAAATAACATCTCAGTACAGTTCAGGAAATACGTCAATCTCAACAGTTGGAACAATCACCTTCACCTTTACAGGTGGGAGCTCAAACAGGCTCAGCACAAAGAGCTGAATATTCATAAGAGAAAGCTCTATGTTGTTTGGTGTCATTGCCCTCTAATCAATTTCGGGTGGACCGATTCAATCCAATTTGAATCTATAGATATGAATAAGGATGTTGCCACTTCTGAAGTTTTCCTTTTTCTTTTTGCGATACCATATGCTAACCCCTGAAGAAGTCATCTTGACGAAACGTGTTGGGTCAAATCAGTTACGGTCTTCTGTTCAGTTCACCACAACATCTTTTTGAGCTCACACCTGTAAAGGTGAAGGTGATTGTTCCAACTGTTGAGACTGACGCATTTCCTGAACTGTACTGAGATGTTATTTTAACTGCATATGTATCTTTTAATAAAACGCTTATTTGGTATCTCATCTAATTTTGGCCTTTGGCCATTTCTTTTCGGGTGATCTCTTGGTGTGAGGGTATATTTATAGGTATACAAAACAATCCATACAGTGGAGAAAATTCTCTGGACTACTGTATATATGGAACTAAGAATTTGAATACAAGTATTTTTAAGGCTATGTACTGAGCGCAATTGGTTTTTGTTTGTAAAAATTGGTTTGTAGGAATTCACTAATGGGCCCTATACACGGGAAAGATGTGTGCTGAGTGAACCGCTCAGCACACATCTCTCCCGCCGCTCAGCACAGCGCGATGTGTGCTGAGCGTGCGGGGGGAGGCGGGGGGGGGGGAGACGGGGGAGCCGCTCATTTCACCCAGTGGGTGAAATGAGCGACGTGCTAGATTGGCCTGCACGGCAGGCCAATCTAGCACCAGCGATAGCGATGCGCGGAACTGCGCATCGCTATCGCTGAGGGGGCTACACACGAGTGATATATGCTTAAAATCTAAGCAATATAGTCAGATTGCTTAGATTTTAAGCATGGATCTCTCCGTGAGTACCCCCCTTAACAGGGATTCCTTCCAAATTGCTGCTGGTGTTCTGAGCGCAAGTTCTAGACATTTTTTTGTATCTATCTATCTATCTATCTATCTATATATAAAAAATAAAACTGTAAGGGTCGTGTCTGTACATAGCATTTTGTTTTTGAGAAACATACTTCTAGGGATTGTTTATGACCTATGGAGACGAAGAAAAACAAACAGAATTTTTGTCTGTTCCTTCTGGCATCACACAGAAACTACTGGATGAATTTGGATTTTCACTATTGTGTAGATTAGTAACCTAGAAAGAAACTGAGGTACAGTATGTATGATCTCGATGCAACATCAGGAGGAGGGGCAATAAAAGAAAAAACAGACGTTTCACACTCAATGCACTGAAAGTTGGTGTTCAGATCATGCTTCAGCGGAACTTGACTCCGTCCAAGATATGCAACGGCACCCGATTTAAAGTGACTGCTCTGCAGAGGACAGTAATTGAGGCAGAGATTCTAACAGGATGTGGCGCAGGTGAGACTGTGTTTGTACCACGTATACCCCTTATCCCCCCAAATTTTCCTTTTCAGTTCAAACACCTGATGTTTCCTGTAAGCGTCTGCTTCGCTATGACGATCAACAAGTTGCAGGGGAAAACGATCAGGGGAGGCGTAGATCTCAGGACCAGCTGCTTCTCCCATGAACAGCTTTACGTGGCTTGCTGTGATCAATGTCTACAATATAAAATATACAAAATATACATCACAATACTAGATGGCACTACTGTCTTTGCAAAAATTAGTTCTGCTGTACAGACATCCATGCAAACAAAGCCACATGCAAATTATAGTTATTTTCATTATAACTGAATGTACACCCAAAACCTCAGATCTACTCTAGGCAGAGCACCCCTATCATGTCTGGTCATTATTAGCAAATGATTACTTCACTGACTTCTGCAGCGATCTGCTGAGCAGCTCATAGACAGTTTATAATGAGTCTGATTCAGATGTGGTTGGAGGGAGCAGAGCTGCTGCTTTATTTGGAATCTGCAGCAAGGCTCAGTTATGGTAATGCAGCAGGAGGGGTCTGGTATAAGTAGATGCCTCCTGCATGTATTAGTGATCCGCATCATTTTAATCACCCGTGACACCATCAGCTGGCTGAGAAACTCATGGGGTCACATAAGCAGGCCACCGCAGCTACTATCAAGAGGCCAGGAAATCGTAGTCTTCTGATGGAGATACTGGCCTTGGCACTCCCCCAAAATGGAAGCATCAGGCCCCATTTTGGAAAACAAAACACCTCCATTTTGGAAAAACGGAGGCCATCGCCACCCCCTCCGCACCCCCAAATGGCTACAGACTGTCAATCTCTTGATGTATGCAGTTGTAATGCAGCCGATGATGCTGGATCCGTACTGCACATGCGCTGTAAGGGTCCTGTCCATGCGCAAGGTATCAGTACTTTTTGCATAGTGCAGTAGATCCTTCGGGATCAAAATCATGCCCAATGTGACAGCAGAGAAATAAAAAACAGCTGCTGATTTACATTCATTCTTTACTCTCTCAGTAACCTTCATTACTCTTTCAGAAACCTTTCTTTCAACAGACACAAATTTCCATTGTCAATTTGACACCTTAAAGTGGCTTCCTAAATATCTACATTCCTGAAAATAATTTCAAAGAGAAAATGTCCTTATACCCACCCAGCATGTACTTTAAACAATGGTTCTAAATGGAGCAGAGGTAGATTTAAACCTCCTGGTGCCCTAAGCAAGACACCAATTTGGGGCCCTCTTTCCTCTAACAGTTTTTAACATAATATTTTTGTTCCTGATTTGTGTCCCTGACATTATTTGTCAGGGTC
The DNA here is from genome assembly GCF_028390025.1 of Pseudophryne corroboree. Taxonomy (NCBI): domain Eukaryota; kingdom Metazoa; phylum Chordata; class Amphibia; order Anura; family Myobatrachidae; genus Pseudophryne; species Pseudophryne corroboree. The sequence goes on from NC_086446.1 coordinate 275,961,325, forward strand.
AGGTGATAGTAGAGGATGAAGAGACATGGGGTCAGGTGATAGTAGGGGATGAAGAGGAGTGGGATCAGGTGATAGCAGGGGACGAAGAGGCACGGGGTCAGGTGATAATAGAGGATGAAGAGGCATGTGGTCAGATGACAGTAGGGGATGAAGAGGCGTGGGGTCAAGTAATAGTAGAGGATGAAGAGGCATCGACAATTTATAGTAGCGGATGAAGAGGTGTGGGGTCAGGTAATATTAGGGGATGAAGAGGCTTAGGGCCAGGTGATAGTAGAGGATGAAGAAGCGTGTGGTCAGGTGATAGAGGATGAAGAGGATGAAGAGGCATGGGGTCAAGTGATAGAGGATGAAGAGGTATCAACAGGTTATAGTAGAGGATGAAGAGGCATGGGGTCAGGTGATAGTAGGGGATGAAGAGGCTTGGGTTCAGGTGATAGTAGAATGTCAGGATCCTGGACTATTTCATGCATGTACTAAGTGTTCCTTGTACCTTACCTCCTGATTAAGTCACCTGTGTAGGAATTTCTCTGTGTGAGTAATCAACAGGATCCTGTGTGCAGCTTCTGTTTTCTTTGTTCATTTTGTCCACATGATGTTCCAAGCAACTGCCACTGTATCCCATTGTCCTCCATGATGTCTGCTTCCTGGTGTTTGGGCCTAGTCCAGAGTTCCCTCCAAAATTAGACCTGCGCGCTGCCATCTTGGATTTGTCTGCTGACCAGACTGTCTTCCAATGGGATTCCTGGTGTGTCTCAGCTGATTCTTTCCACCAATGACAAGCTATTTGAGGGTATATCAGCAGGATTCCACTTTCTCCAAAATCGTTAATAATAAAAAAAAAGGTACAATTTCTGAAAAGGGGCATGGCTATGGGCAAAGGGGGCATGGCCACACGACTCTGCCATAGGAAGCTATAGGACAAGGGAGTCGCAGAAATGGGTACAAGTCCCCTTTTGGCTGGTTCAGACCATAAAACAATGGTACTGTACCGGAGAAAAAGGTACAGTTGGAGGGTATGGGATTCTGGGAACAGGAATGTGCCTAAACTATTTTCCTCTAGTGAATGCAAGCTACTGTTTGCTGTTCTCAGGCTCTGTACTGCGTCCTCACTAGGATCTCCAGTGCTTTACGTGTTCTCCAGTGCCGATTACCATCGGATATCTCTACGTGTTCTCCAGTGCCGATTACCTTCGGATATCTTTAGGTGTTCTCCATTGCCAATTACCATCAGATATCTCTACTTGTTCTCCAGTACCGATTACCATAGAATCAGGGTGTGAAAAAAAATCCTGATTTTTATTTTTTGATACAAAAAAAATAATCGGATTTTGATTTAAATCACTTTTTTTTTTATTTAAATCTGATTTTTTTTATTTTAATTGTTAATATTGGCCTGCAGGTATGAATGAGCTGGCACCAATGATGAACGAGCGCGGGCCCGCGCATCATTCACCGTTGATGCCTACACACTGATAGATATGAATGATATCTCGTTCATTAATGAACGAGATCATTCATATCTTACAGTGAAATCTTTAAGTGTGTAGGGCCCATTAGACAATTACCACAGTAACGTGGGTCCATAAAGTAAGTAAGAAAATATGCAGGTCCCAATGCTTGATTATAGCCATCCAAAAATGTCTTCATGCTTGCTTTGTCCAGATTTAGGCCCAGATTTATGAAGCCTTGTAGAGTGATAGATTGCACTGTTATAAAGTATCAGCCAATCATCTCCTAACTGCCATGTTACAGGCTGTGTTTGAAAAATGGCAGTGATGAGCTGATTGTTGGTACTTTATGACTGTGCAATTTATCACTCTACAAGGCTTCATAAATCTGCGCCTTAATGCCTTCAAACTATCCTCTAATTCTATCCACACATGTACAGTATTGGAAAAAAAATCCTTTGATTTAAATCATAATTTAAATCAAGTTGATTTAAAACGGCACACCCTGCAATATTTCTACGTGTTCTTCAGTGCCGATTACCATCGGATATCCCTACGTGTCTCAAGTACCGAGAGCTATCGGTTACCATCAATTGCTTTTTCAGATACCGAGTGCCATCGGTTACCAACAATTGCTTCCTGGCAGGTGTCCAATCACTGTGTTGATAGCCTGATGGGGCCCAGAAGTATTCAACTACGCAACCCAGCACAATCATACTGGTGGCTCCCCTGAGTCTATAATAAAGACGTTTAAGGCAAGCCCCTGGGACACTCATAGAATCATAGAATGTGACGGCAGATAAGATCCAGCGTGTAGGAGGAAACCAAAGTACTGGGAAGGAAACTCATGCAAGCACGGGCAGAATATACAAACTCCACACAGTTAGGGCTGTGGTGGGAATCTAATCCATGACCTCAGTGCTGTGTAGCCCTGAATACTTAAATAATGCAGCAACCCACTGAAAAACTGTACAATTACTTTAATGAATATGCCCCATAAAGAGGTACTGGAGTAGGTGTTTATAGTTTTGGGTTTACATTTGGTGAATGAGACTTAAGAAACAGTGCTGTAATTCAGATTTGATCGTAGATGTGCTAAATTTAGCACATCTACGATCATTTACTCTGACATGCAGGGGGATGCCCAGCACAGAGCTAGTCCGCCCCGCATGTCAGGCCATAACCCCGCCCCCCCACCACCACCGCACAGGTGCAAAAGCATTGCACAGTGGTGATGCTTTTGCACCTGTGAGTGCTCCCGTCCAGGGTCGCAGCAGCTGCGTGTGACGTCACACGGCCGGCGCGGGCCCCCCCAGCAGTCTGGACATGCTTCCGTTAGCCGGACCGCGCCTCGCCAATTGCGTTCTAACGTCATTGGCATGCCCCCCACCCAGCGACCGCCTCTGCCTGTCAATCAAGCAGAGGCGATCGCAGCCCAGAGATGCTGATAGCATCTCACTGGGTTCCCGAGGTGCGCACGCGCACTTCACATAGGGATTCAGACTGCGATCGCTGCTGCTGCTCCAGTGATCCAGTCTGAATTATGCCCAGAGTCCAGTGGGTCAGTGGTTTGGCGCTTAAATATTTTGCTGTTGGTGTCGGTTATTTCTAGTTGTGCACCCATCTTTTGTCTGTCAAATTGATAGTACAGTGCAAGATTGGTGCCTTTCAATAATTCACATTTAGATAACTCTAGATAACCCTTTCAATGTTACACCTTGCTGCCAATTCCAGCCTGCTCTGCCAGTAAAATTACTCATTTTTAATAATGGTTGAGAAGCTGCAACAACTTACAGTATAAAGATACTGATCTTAACTACTGTCTGCTCCAGCCTGTCACGCAATGAAACCAATCAGTTCTACTGTGCCTTGCAGTGCCTTCTAGTCTACATAAACATTCCTGCTGCATTTAAAACCAATTGTAACATCTGTCCTCATGCTCCGTTAAAAACTATAAGGTTGCTCTGATTCATTCATTGCAGCTAAATATATACATTCAAAAGATTGTAGTCACATTCTTTTTGTCACGTATTACCTGCTATGCCAATGACAGGAGGGTGGGGGCCCTCGGGGGAAGTGTTGAAGAGGGAGTAAAAGGTGCACTGTCCCTGGGGGATTGTCACTCATTGACTCTGCGGTCACTAAAGCAATGCGGCAGTCTCTAAGCGACACTAATGAGACAAGTTTAGGGTTGTGTGGGTGCTACACCGTCAGAATTAACTCATCAATAACTGCAATGATACTGTTTATAATGTTAATGAGCAATTTGTAACATGTCAATTAGTTTGTTTTGCTGCTGCTGCAAGTTTATACCAAAGCATTATTCTAATATCAATCTACTCTGTTAGTAATGGTTGACTGTAGTTTACTCAAATATGATTTTTAAAAGCAGTCCTGTTGTGAATGCTGATGTCACTGGTTCCTAATGATCTGAGAGGTTCTGCTCACATCATTATTCTTTATTGTTATGACCTCAAACAGTCTGTCTCCACCGATACCTGTCCTACAAAACTTCATACTGCAAACCACTTTAATGTGTTTCCTTCCTCTTATTAGTCATTAGTCATGTTATTACTGTTAGTCATATGTTGTTATTATTAGTCACATTATTATTCATTCATGTATTGCGACATTCTATTATTGAATAGCTACAAGCTCACAGTTGCCATGATTTCCAGAGAGACTAGCCCTGAGGCTAGCATGTGCCTCTCAGTATGACATGTGTGATATGGTATAAACAGACATTCCAGCACTACAATTTCCATTGTGGTATCCAGGGCCGGATCTAGGCTTTGTGGTGCCCTGGGCGAAAAAATAGGGGCATGGCTTCATGGAGAAGGGGCGTGGTAGAGTTGTGCCCCCAGTACTGTGCCCCCTGTAGAGTTGTGCCCCCTAGTTGCGCCGTACCCCCAGTACTGTGCCCCCTGTAGAGTTGTGACCCCTAGTTGCACCGCTTAAAAAATAAAAATAAATTAATTAATACTTACAATCCCCACTCCTGCTTCCCGACCGCTGCTGCCCTCCGTCTGCGGCCGCCGGCGCTGCTCCTCTGATTTATGGGAGAAACATCATGACATCTCTCCCATAGCACCGCATAGACACTAGAAGTCAATTATGACCCCTAGTGTCTATGTGCCGCTCCCACAATGCAGTGCGGTGTGCGAAGACTTCATTGTGCACCGCACAGCACTGCATCTACCGAGCACCGGGGGGGCACCAGTAGCGGATCTTGCCACGTCGGTGGCGCCCTCCGGACGGCGATGGCGCCCCGTGCAAAAATCCTGCGTGCCCGTAGCAAGATCTGCTACTGGTGGTATCTATTGTGAACATGGCTATAAGAAAGAATTATGGTAAAACTTACATTTGTTAACGCTTTTCTTCAAGGTCCACGGGATCCACAGGTAATACCTTGGGTATGCTGGTGGAGACCAGGACTGGCGCCGAACAGATTAAGCTTGTGAGCATCCAAGGATGCCCAGGGCTCCTCTCCCTTCATACCCAGCCCCCATGCTCTCAACACATCTATACATACAACAGCTTTGAGAAATGGGGGACAGGGAGGAAGATGGAAAAAAAACCAAAGGTCTGGACTTGAGAAAGGCCTTGAGAAAGATCCAGCGTGATCGAAACATGTTGGTTACAAAGAGGAGCCTTCACATCTAAGTTATACAGTACAGCAAGGAGAATCCTTTTTGGGGATAAAGAGGAGTATTTCAGAGGAGAAAGGAGTCTGGACCTTTTTTGACCAGGTTTTTTCCATCTTACTCTCTATCCCCCATTTCTAATTTTTTTATATGTTTACCTTATATTTTTTGTGTTTTTATGTGATTTTGAATGTTGTATCCCTGCGTTGGCTTTTTTTATTCATTAAATCAATGCACTTTTTTTTATCGAATTGTGGATGCTTAATTGTCTCACTCCTATCCGAATAGGAGCAAGATACCTTTATATGAATGTTCCAGTTAAGTCTATTGTAAGTTGGGGTACGCACTGTGGATTTATGTATTGAGAAAAGATATCTTTATATGTGGTCTCCAGTGTTTGGAATTGTGAGTTGGGGTACGCTCTATTAAGAAGTCTCAGAGATACCTTTAAATAAATAATTTATTTATAAATCCAATGATACACTGTGAGTTCAGGTACGCTGCCTATTTATTTGAAAGAAAAGATACTTTTATATTAGAGATGAGCGAGTTCGGTTCTCAGAGAACCGAACTTCACATCCCGAGCCCGGATCCGAGCCTGGCTCGGGTTTTCCCGCCTGACTCGGAAACCAGAACGAGGCAAAACGTCATCATCCCGCTGTCGGATTCTCGCAGGGTTTGGATACCATATAAGGAGCCGCGCGTCCCCGCCATTTTCACTACAGTCCTGGAGAGTATAGTGAGAGGACGTGTCTCCGTCCTCAGTGTCTGTGCGGGCGGAAAAGTGGGGTGGCGATTATAGTGCTGTCTTGTGCTGCTCAGTCCAGTGTAGTGTCTTAGCTGCATCAGTCAGTCCAGTGACCAGTCACAGTGGTGGTGTCCTCTGCTGCCATATGTCCAGTGCTGCTGTATAATAAGTCCCTTACAGTGTCGCTGTGTTGTCCTGCATCAAACCAGTGGTAGTGTCCTGTGCATCAGTCAGTCCAGTGACCAGTCACAGTGGTGGTGTCCTCTGCTGCCATATGTCCAGTGCTGCTGTATAATAAGTCCCTTACAGTGTTGCTGTGTTGTCCTGCATCAAACCAGTGGTAGTGTCCTGTGCATCAGTCAGTCCAGTGACCAGTCACAGTGGTGGTGTCCTCTGCTGCCATATGTCGAGTGCTGCTATATAATAAGTCCCTTACAGTGTTGCTGTGTTGTCCTGCATCAGACCAGTGGTAGTGTCCTGTGCATCAGTCAGTCCAGTGACCAGTCACAGTGGTGGTGTCCTCTGCTGCCATATGTCGAGTGCTGCTATATAATAAGTCCCTTTCAGTGTCGCTGTGTTGTCCTGCATCAGACCAGTGGTAGTGTCCTGTGCATCAGTCAGTCCAGTGACCAGTCACAGTGGTGGTGTCCTCTGCTGCCATATGTCCAGTGCTGCTGTATAATAAGTCCCTTACAGTGTCGCTGTGTTGTCCTGCATCAGACCAGTGGTAGTGTCCTGTGTATCAGTCAGTCCAGAGACCAGTCACAGTGGTGGTGTCCTCTGCTGCCATATGTCCAGTGCTGCTGTATAATAAGTCCCTTAGTGTCGCTGTGTTGTCCTGCATCAGACCAGTGGTAGTGTCCTGTGCATCAGTCAGTCCAGAGACCAGTCACAGTGGTGGTGTCCTCTGCTGCCATATGTCCAGTGCTGCTGTATAATAAGTCCCTTAGTGTCGCTGTGTTGTCCTGCATAAAACCAGTGGTAGTGTCCTGTGCATCAGTCAGTCCAGTGACCAGTCACAGTGGTGGTGTCCTCTGCTGCCATATGTCCAGTGCTGCTGTATAGGGTGCTGTGTTGTGCTGCATCAGTTCAGTGGCAGTGTCCTGTGCATCAGTCAGTCCAGTGACCAGTCACAGTGGTGGTGTCCTCTGCTGCCATATGCCCAGTGCTGCTGTATAATAAGTCCCTTACAGTGTCGCTGTGTTGTCCTGCAGCAGACCAGTGGTAGTGTCCTGTGCTGTATAGTATTTACTCCAAATAAGGGGGTTATTAACATTTAATCCAAATATAATTTTTACAGGGTTTGCCCTGTGTGGTGTAGGGGTACGCTCTCCTGTACCGCATATTGTGTTATATAACTCCAGAAGAATAATGGAGAACAAAAATTTGGTGGATAAAATAGGGAAAGATCAAGAACCACTTCTTTCTACTGCTGAAGCTGCTGCCACTAGTCATGACCGAGACGATGAAATGCCATCAACGTCGTCTGCCAGGGCTGATGCCCAATGTCATAGTAGAGGGCATGTCAAATCCAAAAAGCAAAGTTCAGTAAAAAGACCCAAAAAAATAAATTTAAATGGTCTGAGGAGAAACGTAAACTTGCCAATATGCCATTTACGACACGGAGTAGCAAGGAACGGCTAATGCCCTGGCCTATGGTCATGACTAGTGGTTCAACTTCACATGATGATGGAAGCCCTCATCCTCCCACTAGAAAAATGATGAGAGTTAAGCTGACAAAAGTCCAGCAAAGAACTGTGCATTCTAAGATGGTATCACAAATCCCTAAGGAGAGTCCAAGTGTGTCGGTGGATGTGATGCCTGACCTTCCCAACACTGGACGGGAAGTGGTGGCTCCTTCCACCATTTGCACGCCCCCAGCAAGTGCTGGAAGGAGCACCCACAGTCCAGTTTCTGATATTGAAATTGAAGATGTCACTGTTGAAGTACACCAGGATGAGGATATGGGTACTGCTGGCACTGAGGAGGAAGTTGACGATGAGGATTCTGATGGCGATGTGGTAGGTTTAAATCAGGCACTGGGGGAGACACCTGTTGTCCGTGGGATGAATAAGCCCATTGTGATGCCTGGGCAAAATACCAAAAAAGCCACCTCTTTGGTGTGGAATTATTTCTCCACAAATCTGGACAACAGGTGTCAAGCCGTGTGTTGCCTATGTCAATCTGTAATAAGTAGAGGTAAGGATGTTAACCACCTAGGAACATCCTCCCTTATACGTCACCTGCTGTGCATTCATCTGAAGTCAGTGTCAAGTTGTGAAACTTTGGGTAAGTGCGTAAGCAGTCCACTGACACCTAAATCCCTTCTTCCTCTTGTACCCAAGCTCCTGCAAGCCACACCTCCAACTCCCTCAATGTCAACTTCCCCCTCAGTCAGGAACGTCAGTAGTCCTGCAGGCCATGTCACTAGCAAGACTGAGGAGTCCTCTCCTAACCGGGATTCCTCCAGAGGATCCTTGAGTGGTACGCCTAATGCTGCTGTTGCTGCCGCTGCTGCTGTTGTTGCTGCTGGGAGTCGATTGTCATCCCAGAGGGGAAGTCGGAAGACGACTTGTACTACTTTAACTAAGCAATTGACTGTCCAACAGTCCTTTGTGAGGAAGATGAAAAATGACAGCAGTCATCCTGTTGCAAAGCAGATAACTGAGGCCTTGACAGCTATGTTGGTGTTAGACGTGCGTCCGGTATCTGCCATTAGTGGGACTTAGAGAATTGTTTGAGGTAGTGTGTCCCCGGTACCAAATACCATCTAGGTTCCACTTCACTAGGCAGACGATACCGAGAATGTACAGAGACGTCAGAAAGTGTCCTCAGTGTCCTAAAAAATGCAGTTGTACCCACTGTCCACTTAACCACAGACATGTGGACAAGTGGAACAGGGCAGACTAAGGACTATATGACTGTGACAGCCCACTGGGTAGATATATTGCCTCCAGCAGCAACAACAGCAGCAGCACCAGTAGCAGCATCTCACAAACGTCAACTCGTTCCTAGGCAGGCTACGCTATGTATCACTGCTATGTATCACCATCATCAAACACTCCTGAACCTGCGCTACTATCACCTGAAGCAAGAGGTGGTAACGAGGTGGAATTCAACACTCTATATGCTTCAGAGGATGGTGGAGCAGCAAAAGGCCATCCAAGCCTATGCATCCACCTACGATATAGGTAAAGGAGGGGGAATGCACCTTACTCAAGCGCAGTGGAGAATGATTTCCGTCTTGTGCAAGGTTCTCCAACCCTTCGAACTTGCCACACACAAAGTCAGTTCAGACACTGTCAGCTTGAGTCAGGTCATTCCGCTCATCCGGCTTTTGCAGAAGCAGCTGGAGAAATTGAAGGAGGAGCTAAGATGGAGCGATTCCGCAAAGTATGTGGGACTTGTGGATGGAGCCCTTCATTCACTTTGCCAGGATTCAAGGGTGGTCAATCTGTAGCACTACATTTGGGCCACCATGCTCGATCCTAGGTTTAAAGCCTACGTTGTATCTCTCTTTCCGGCAGACACAAGTCTGCAGAGGTTCAAAGACCTGCTGGTGAGACAATTGTCAACTCAAATAGAACGTGACCCATCAACAGCTCCTCCTTCACTTTCTCCCGCAACTGGGGCTGTGACGAAAATGATAAGATTTCCTAGCCCACCCGCTGGCAGTGATGCAGGGCAGTCAGGAGCGAGTGTTGAAATCTGGTCCGGATTGAAGGACCTGCCAACGATTACTGACATGTCTACTGTCACTGCATATGATTCTGTCACCATTGAAAGAATGGTGGAGGATTATATGAGTGACAGCATCCAAGTAGGCATGTCAGACAGTCCGTATGTATACTGGCAGGAAAAAGAGGCAATTTGGATGCCCTTGCACAAACTGACTTTATTTTACCTAAGTTGCCCCCCACCCCCTCCCTCCAGTGTGTACCCTGAAAGAGTGTTTAGTGCAGCCGGTAACCTTGTCAGCGATCGGCGTAGGAGGTTACTTCCACAGAATGTGGAGAAGATGATGTTCATCAAATTTAATGATAAATTCCTCTGGGAAGACCTTTACCAGCAATTGCCTACAGAAAGTACACAGGAACCTGTGATGGTGGATTCCAGTGGGGACGAATTAATACTCTGTGAGGAGGAGGACGTACACAGTGAAAGGGGTGAGGAATCGGAGGATGATGATGAGGTGGACATCTTGCCTCTGTAAAGCCAGTTTGTGCAAGGAGAGATTGATTGCTTTTTTTTTGGTGGGGGCCCAAACAAACCAGTCATTTCAGCCACAGTCGTGTGGCAGACCCTGTCGCAGAAGTAATTGGTTTGTTAAAGTGTGCATGTCCTGTTTATACAACATAAGGGTGGGTGGGAAGGCCAAGGACAATTCCATATTGCACCTCTTTTTCTTCTTTGCATCATGTATTGTTTGGGGACTAGTTTTTTAAAGTGCCATCCTGTCTGACACTGCCGTACAACTCCAGGGGTATTGCCGTACAAGTCATGGGGTACTGCCGTATAAGTCCAGTCCAGTGGTGTTGTCTTGTGCTACATAAGTCCAGTGGTGGTGTCCTGTGCTGTATATTATTTACTCCAAATAAAAGGCTTATATACATTACTTATATTATTATCCAAATAATTTTTACAGGGTTTGCCCTGTGTGGTGTAGGGGTACACTCGCCTGTGCTGCATATTATTATAATAGCTCCAAATAAAAGGGTTATTATTATCCAAATTAATTTTACAGGCTTTGCCATGTGTGTGTGTGCTTTAGGGGTATGCTCTCCTTTGCCTCCAATATTGTGCTTGTATTACATCTGGGCAAATCCAGCACTTCCCATGTTGTTTATGCCGCACACTTGTGTCGCTTAGCTTAGTCATACAGCTACCTCATTGCACCTCTTTTTCTTCTTTACATGATGTGCTGTTTGGGGCCTAGTTTTTTAAGTGCCATCCTGTCTGCCATTGCAGTGCCACTCCTAGATGGGCCTGGTGTTTGTGCCGCACACTTATGTCGCTTAACTTAGCCATCCAGCTACCTAATTGCACCTTTTTCTTCTTTGCATCATGTGCTGTTTGGGGCCTATTTTTTAAATCTGCCATCCTGTCTGCCACTGCAGTGCCACTCCTAGATGGGCCAGGTGTTTGTTAGGGATGTGCACTTGAAATTTTTCGGGTTTTGTGTTTTGGTTTTGGGTTCGGTTCCGCGGCCGTGTTTTGGGTTCGACCGCGTTTTGGCAAAACCTCACCGAATTTTTTTTGTCGGATTCGGGTGTGTTTTGGATTCGGGTGTTTTTTTCAAAAAACCCTAAAAAACAGCTTAAATCATAGAATTTGGGGGTCATTTTGATCCCAAAGTATTATTAACCTCAAAAACCATAATTTCCACTCATTTTCAGTCTATTCTGAATACCTCACACCTCACAATATTATTTTTAGTCCTAAAATTTGCACCGAGGTCGCTGGATGACTAAGCTAAGCGACCCTAGTGGCCGACACAAACACCTGGCCCATCTAGGAGTGGCACTGCAGTGTCACGCAGGATGGTCCTTCCAAAAAACACTCCCCAAACAGCACATGACGCAAAGAAGAAAAAAAGAGGCGCAATGAGGTAGCTGTGTGAGTAAGCTAAGCGACCCTAGTGGCCGACACAAACACCTGGCCCATCTAGGAGTGGCACTGCAGTGTCACGCAGGATGGCCCTTCCAAAAAACACTCCCCAAGCAGCACATGACGCAAAGAAGAAAAAAAGAGGCGCAATGAGGTAGCTGTGTGAGTAAGCTAAGCGACCCTAGTGGCCGACACAAACACCTGGCCCATCTAGGAGTGGCACTGCAGTGTCACGCAGGATGGCCCTTCCAAAAAACACTCCCCAAACAGCACATGACGCAAAGAAGAAAAAAAGAGGCGCAATGAGGTAGCTGTGTGAGTAAGATAAGCGACCCTAGTGGCCGACACAAACACCTGGCCAATCTAGGAGTGGCACTGCAGTGTCACGCAGGATGGCCCTTCCAAAAAACACTCCCCAAACAGCACATGACGCAAAGAAGAAAAAAAGAGGCGCAATGAGGTAGCTGTGTGAGTAAGATAAGCGACCCTAGTGGCCGACACAAACACCTGGCCCATCTAGGAGTGGCACTGCAGTGTCACGCAGGATGGCCCTTCCAAAAAACACTCCCCAAACAGCACATGACGCAAAGAAAAATGAAAGAAAAAAGAGGTGCAAGATGGAATTGTCCTTGGGCCCTCCCACCCACCCTTATGTTGTATAAACAGGACATGCACACTTTAACCAACCCATCATTTCAGTGACAGGGTCTGCCACACGACTGTGACTGAAATGACGGGTTGGTTTGGACCCCCACCGAAAAAGAAGCAATTAATCTCTCCTTGCACAAACTGGCTCTACAGAGGCAAGATGTCCACCTCATCATCATCCTCCGATATATCACCGTGTACATCCCGCTCCTCACAGATTATCAATTCGTCCCCACTGGAATCCACCATCTCAGCTCCCTGTGTACTTTGTGGAGGCAATTGCTGCTGGTCAATGTCTCCACGGAGGAATTGATTATAATTCATTTTAATGAACATCATCTTCTCCACATTTTCTGGAAGTAACCTCGTACGCAGATTGCTGACAAGGTGAGCGGCGGCACTAAACACTCTTTCGGAGTACACACTTGTGGGAGGGCAACTTAGGTAGAATAAAGCCAGTTTGTGCAAGGGCCTCCAAATTGCCTCTTTTTCCTGCCAGTATAAGTACGGACTGTCTGACGTGCCTACTTGGATGCGGTCACTCATATAATCCTCCACCATTCTTTCAATGGTGAGAGAATCATATGCAGTGACAGTAGACGACATGTCCGTAATCGTTGTCAGGTCCTTCAGTCCGGACCAGATGTCAGCATCAGCAGTCGCTCCAGACTGCCCTGCATCACCGCCAGCGGGTGGGCTCGGAATTCTGAGCCTTTTCCTCGCACCCCCAGTTGCGGGAGAATGTGAAGGAGGAGATGTTGACAGGTCGCGTTCCGCTTGACTTGACAATTTTGTCACCAGCAGGTCTTTGAACCCCAGCAGACTTGTGTCTGCCGGAAAGAGAGATCCAAGGTAGGTTTTAAATCTAGGATCGAGCACGGTGGCCAAAATGTAGTGCTCTGATTTCAACAGATTGACCACCCGTGAATCCTTGTTAAGCGAATTAAGGGCTCCATCCACAAGTCCCACATGCCTAGCGGAATCGCTCCCTTTTAGCTCCTCCTTCAATGCCTCCAGCTTCTTCTGCAAAAGCCTGATGAGGGGAATGACCTGACTCAGGCTGGCAGTGTCTGAACTGACTTCACGTGTGGCAAGTTCAAAAGGTTGCAGAACCTTGCACAACGTTGAAATCATTCTCCACTGCGCTTGAGACAGGTACATTCCACCTCCTATATCGTGCTCAATTGTATAGGCTTGAATGGCCTTTTGCTGCTCCTCCAACCTCTGAAGCATATAGAGGGTTGAATTCCACCTCGTTACCACTTCTTGCTTCAGATGATGGCAGGGCAGGTTCAGGCGTTTTTGGTGGTGCTCCAGTCTTCTGTACGTGGTGCCTGTACGCCGAAAGTGTCCCGCAATGCTTCTGGCCACCGACAGCATCTCTTGCACGCCCCTGTCGTTTTTTTAAAAATTCTGTACCACCAAATTCAAGGTATGTGCAAAACATGGGACGTGCTGGAATTTGCCCATATTTAATGCACACACAATATTGCTGGCGTTGTCCGATGCCACAAATCCACAGGAGAGTCCAATTGGGGTAAGCCATTCCGCGATGATCTTCCTCAGTTGCCGTAAGAGGTTTTCAGCTGTGTGCGTATTCTGGAAACCGGTGATACAAAGCGTAGCCTGCCTAGGAAAGAGTTGGCGTTTGCGAGATGCTGCTACTGGTGCCGCCGCTGCTGTTCTTGCGGCGGGAGTCCATACATCTACCCAGTGGGCTGTCACAGTCATATAGTCCTGACCCTGCCCTGCTCCACTTGTCCACATGTCCGTGGTTAAGTGGACATTGGGTACAACTGCATTTTTTAGGACACTGGTGAGTCTTTTTCTGACGTCCGTGTACATTCTCGGTATCGCCTGCCTAGAGAAGTGGAACCTAGATGGTATTTGGTAACGGGGGCACACTACCTCAAGAAATTGTCTAGTTCCCTGTGAACTAATGGCAGATACCGGACGCACGTCTAACACCAACATAGTTGTCAAGGCCTCAGTTATCCGCTTTGCAACAGGATGACTGCTGTGATATTTCATCTTCCTCGCAAAGGACTGTTGGACAGTCAATTGCTTGGTGGAAGTAGTAAAAGTGGGCTTACGACTTCCCCTCTGGGATGACCATCGACTCCCAGCAGCAACAACAGCAGCGCCAGCAGCAGTAGGCGTTACACGCAAGGATGCATCGGAGGAATCCCAGGCAGGAGAGGACTCGTCAGAATTGCCAGTGACATGGCCTGCAGGACTATTGGCATTCCTGGGGAAGGAGGAAATTGACACTGAGGGAGTTGGTGGGGTGGTTTGCGTGAGCTTGGTTACAAGAGGAAGGGATTTACTGGTCAGTGGACTGCTTCCGCTGTCGCCCAAAGTTTTTGAACTTGTCACTGACTTATTATGAATGCGCTGCAGGTGACGTATAAGGGAGGATGTTCCGAGGTGGTTAACGTCCTTACCCCTACTTATTACAGCTTGACAAAGGCAACACACGGCTTGACAAATGTTGTCCGCATTTCTGGTGAAATACTTCCACACCGAAGAGCTGATTTTTTTGGTATTTTCACCAGGCATGTCAACGGCCCTATTCCTCCCACGGACAACAGGTGTCTCCCCGGGTGCCTGACTTAAACAAACCACCTCACCATCAGAATCCTCCTTGTCAATTTCCTCCCCAGCGCCAGCAACACCCATATCCTCCTCATCCTGGTGTACTTCAACACTGACATCTTCAATCTGACTATCAGGAACTGGACTGCGGGTGCTCCTTCCAGCACTTGCAGGGGGCGTGCAAATGGTGGAAGGCGCATGCTCTTCACGTCCAGTGTTGGGAAGGTCAGGCATCGCAACCGACACAATTGGACTCTCCTTGTGGATTTGGGATTTCGAAGAACGCACAGTTCTTTGCGGTGCTTTTGCCAGCTTGAGTCTTTTCCGTTTTCTAGCGAGAGGCTGAGTGCTTCCATCCTCATGTGAAGCTGAACCACTAGCCATGAACATAGGCCAGGGCCTCAGCCGTTCCTTGCCACTCCGTGTGGTAAATGGCATATTGGCAAGTTTACGCTTCTCCTCCGACAATTTTATTTTAGATTTTGGAGTCCTTTTTTTACTGATATTTGGTGTTTTGGATTTTACATGCTCTGTACTATGACATTGGGCATCGGCCTTGGCAGACGACGTTGCTGGCATTTCATCGTCTCGGCCATGACTAGTGGCAGCAGCTTCAGCACGAGGTGGAAGTGGATCTTGATCTTTCCCTAATTTTGGAACCTCAACATTTTTGTTCTCCATATTTTAATAGGCACAACTAAAAGACACAGAGGTAGCTACAGCCGTGGACTACCGTACTGTGTCTGCTGCTAATATAGACTGGATGATAATGAGATGAAATCAATATATATTATATCACACTAGTACTGCAGCCGGACAGGTAGATATATTTATTATGTAATGACTGATGACGGACCTGCTGGACACTGTCAGCTCAGCAGCACCGCAGACTGCTACAGTAAGCTACTATAGTAGTATGTATAAAGAAGAAAGAAAAAAAAAAAAAACCACGGGTAGGTGGTATACAATTATGGATGGACGAGCGACTGCCGACACAGAGGTAGCTACAGCCGTGGACTACCGTACTGTGTCTGCTGCTAATATAGACTGGATGATAATGAGATGAAATCAATATATATATATATAATATCACTAGTACTGCAGCCGGACAGGTATATATATTTATTATGTAATGACTGATGACGGACCTGCTGGACACTGTCAGCTCAGCAGCACCGCAGACTGCTACAGTAAGCTACTATAGTAGTATGTATAAAGAAGAAAGAAAAAAAAAAAACCACGGGTAGGTGGTATACAATATTATATATATATTATATACAATTATATATATATATATATATATATATATATATATATTAAACTCACTGGTGGTGATTATTAAACTGGTGGTCAGGTCACTGGTCACACTATCAGCAACTTGCAAGTAGTACTCCTAAGCAGACAATCACAATATATATTATACTGGTGGTCAGTGTGGTCACAATGGCAGTGTGGCACTCTGGCAGCAAAAGTGTGCACTGTACGTTATATGTACTCCTGAGTCCTGCTCTCAGACTCTAACTGCTCCCCACTGTCAGTGTCTCCCCCACAAGTCAGATAATACAGTCACACTATCTATCACTTCAGCAAGTAACTACTAGTACTCCTCCTAATGCTCCCCAAAATTACTACTGTGTCTCTCTCTACTGTCTCACTCTCTTCTCTATAAACGGAGAGGACGCCAGCCACGTCCTCTCCCTATGAATCTCAATGCCCGTGTGAAAATGGCGGCGACGCGCGGCTCCTTATATAGAATCCGAGTCTCGCGATAGAATCCGAGCCTCGCGAGAATCCGACAGCGGGATGATGACGTTCGGGCGCGCTCGGGTTAACCGAGCAAGGCGGGAAGATCCGAGTCGCTCGGGCCCGTGTAAAAAAAACTGAAGTTCGGGCGGGTTCGGATTCCGAGGAACCGAACCCGCTCATCCCTAGTGTTTGTGCCACACACTTGTGTCGCTTTGCTTAGTCATACAGCAACCTCGGTGCAACCTTTTGGCCTACAAACAATATTGTGAGGTGTTCAGAATAGACTGGAAATGAGTGAAAATGAATGTTATTGAGGTTAATAATACCGTAGGATCAAAATTACCCCCAAATTCTGTGATTTTAGCTGTTTTTATGTTTTTTCAAAAATCATCCATATCCAAAACCAAAACCAAAACCCAAAAGGGTGGTTTTGGCAAAACCAATCCAGATCCAAAACACGATCATGGAACCAGAACCAAAACCAAAACACGAAAAGTGACAGCCGCACATCTCTACTTTATATGCACTCCATTGCTGAATCTATCAGTGAGTACGGTATGCAACCATTGAAGTTTAGCGGGAATTTGAAGATTTCTAGATGCTTGTTCATGTACTTTACAAAGGGGAAATGACTTATGATTATTGAGACATACTACACCATTGTCTGTTTTTTTGCTTTTTGCCCACATGCATATTACATCTACGTGAATGGTTTGAGAATTACAAAGAAACTAGAAACAGCAAGAACGTTCTACTGACCAAAGACCGTCACTTCTTAAGGGAAGTAATCTGTCTATACGCAGCGCTGTATGTGCGCCTAACCCACTCGTCTGTATTGTATCTATGTAATGGGAAGTGTGGTGTAGCACTTCTTTTGGGGTGTGTGCTATCTCAGCAGCTCTCTGCGCCTCTGGGAGATCGGTAGATGCTAGAATCAAGTGGGCTAAGGGACCTTTTCCGTCTGGGGGAGGAGTCACAACACAAGGGGGAGGAGAAAGGCCAACGGGATAGTTCCTCTACTATCCATGCCACCAACTATTACCTTTAGTAATCAGGTGGCGAGCGAAGCGGAGCTTCGCTCGCCACCGAGCCCGAAGCGTGGCGAGCGAAGCGAGCCTGCGAGGGTACTTTTCGGGTACCCTGTTCGCCCGTAGCTCCTCCCCCTGGTGACGTGTCTCCTCCCCTAGATACGTCAGAAGGTCCCTTCTCCCACTCCGAAATAGAATCAACCCTGGGAGATCACTCTATACTTTTGTTCTATAAAGGGAGAGGAGCACAGTACATCCTGGGAGGCTCATGAGCTTAATCTGTTCGGTGTCAGTCCTGGTCTCCACCAGCATACCCAAGGTTCTGTATTCCCTGTGGAGACCATGGACCCCAAAGAAGAAAATATAATTATTATTTATCTTCAATTCTCCGACTCAATAAATACTAGCCCAGAGGACAAAAAGGGGGAGATTCAAATGTTTGAAAAGTCAGTTGGGTGTCTGTTTTTTCATATCTATTAGATAGGAAAAAACAGACTCCCAACTGACTTTTCAAACATTTGAATCTCCCCCAAAGTGTGTAATGAGGACATACTACCAACAAATACACATCCCTCTTAATCAGACCAGCTCTATGTATTCACATCAGAATTACATATGCAATATGCACTCAAATTCAGTCTGTATAAAAGGCTCTCTGTCAAATATATCTTACATCATACTTGCCTACTTTTGAAAAGTACCGTAGTTTCAGGGAGATTATGGATCGCACTATAATATGCAGTTTGGCGCACCCTTGAGGGGGCGTTTCACATTACACCCAAGGGGCGTCTCTAGAGAAAGAAGGAGTAAGAGAAAGGGTGTCACCCACACCCCAAAAAAAAAAAAAAAACAACAGCAATCAGGTCCTGCAGCAGAGAACACTAACCAGGCAGCACAGAGGTGGCTGTGGCGAGTTGCCGGCGTCAGACTTCAGCAGTCAGGTCACGCCCATGCTGGAGTCACGTGCTGGTAGAGGGGACCGCAATGAATAATGTACTGCTTCAAGCCAGCAGCCCTCATCTAAGTGACACCGCCGGAGTCAGGACCCAGGACTCAGAGCTGCAATACTCACTGAGCTTCGCAATTGTGTGTGTGACCTCCAGCTGGGCATGTGCAGCAGTTCTAAATGTGGTGCTATCTGATCTCTGATCAGTCAGCCGACGTAAGAAGAGCGGGAGCAGCAGAGGTGAGCCTGTGTGGGTGGGGGTGGGGGTGGGGGTGGGGGTGGGGGGGGGGGGGTGCCGCGGGTGGGGGAGGGGATGTGAGGGAGAGTGAGCAGCAGAGGGGAACCTGTGTGGGGAGGGGTCAGGGGTGCCGTGAATGGGAGAGGGGATGTAAGGAGAGAGTGAGCAGCTCTGGAATCTGCTGCTAAATGGGGTAGGCAAGTCTGTAATAGGGTGGAAATAGGTAATAGGATAGCACATACATCTTAGTATACTGTAACTGGCTTCTGGTAGCACTGATATAATACAGCACTTACCAACAACCAGTGCAGACACCATTACATAGCTTCCCAGCAGATCCCTCGTTCAGCAGCATCCAGCTCCTTATAGTCTCCTCTCCTGTCCTGTCTGTGTAGTGGAGGCTGAGCTTACCTATGCTGTGGCTGGGAGTACAGGAAGGGGAGGTCCGTAGGAGACAGCAGGGGACTGTCCGTGACTCAGCTAGAAGCAAACTACACTAGCATCCGCTGCCTCTCTCTGTTACGTGCATTGCAGGAAACTGAAAGCCGGCTAAACACAACCCTGCGGTAAATTACATTATACAGTCCCCATGCAAGCTTCGTCTCCCAGCGTCTCCGGACTTGGGCATGCGCAGTCCAACTTTTCATGGAGGTACACTAAAAACCGGGAGGAGAAGCAGGGTTTGCGGGGCAGCGGAGGACTCAGTTAAAAATCGGGAGCCTCCCGCTGAATGCGGGAGGGTAGGCAACCCTGTTACATGTATTCTCTTGTTTGGCATGCAGGTTAACAAGAAAAAGTTGTAGATCGTCGGTCTTCAGCCTGCGGCCCTCCAGCTACTGTGGAACTACACATACCAGCATGCCCTGCCACAGTTTTGCTATTAAGGCATGCTAAAATGGAGACAGGGCATGCTGGGATGTGTAGTTCCACAGCAGCTGGAGGGCCACAGGTTGAAGACCCATTGTGCAGGGCAGAGGCGGGCAAAACGTTGATCGCGATCTACTGGTAAATCACAGAGATCCCACGGGTAGATCGCGGCCAACTTCAATCATTTTCCACACAGTGATTTGCAGTGTTCCCAGTACTGCATTGTGCGGGTGCGCAGCTGACATCATGATGTCACCCACGATGTGAGGTGCCTGTGCGTCATTGGATCCAGTCAGTAGCAGCAGGAAGTGGGGAACCAGCACAGCGTCACAGCGGGGAGCCAGCCAGCCTCTGAAGCAAGCCAGCTAGACAGCCAGCCAGCAAGGAGCCACTGAAGCTAGCAGCCAGCGTGGAGCCTCTGAAGCCGGTGTGGATTACAGTATGTTGCACAGTAGGCTGTTCTGGAGTGGGATGGGGGGTATGCTGCACATGAGAGTATCTGCACAAGGGGGGGAATTTGCACAGAGTGGGGGGGGGGGGGGTATTCTGCATGGGGGGTATTGCCAGAGCCGGCCCTAACCAATATGATGCCCTAGGCAAGATTTTGGCTGATGCCCCCTAGCACTTCCGCTAGTTCCGCTTCTGACCCTGTACCCCTTTCCCAGCACCATTACCATGCACCCATAGCAGTCCTCATTTTGGTGCTCCTACCCCCTATATTTTAAATAGGAACAGTGCGCACATTCAGCACGCAGCCCAAAAAGGGGCGTGTTCTTGCTGGGAAGGGGCATGGCCACACAATAGTACCCCCAATTCAAATTACGCGACATAGTACTGCAACTTTATTCACATTATATCATGCGATAGTGTTCATTATTCATAGTAGTACTACTTCACCTTATATACGTTACTCCTCACAGTAGTGCCCCTCATTCACATAACATCTCACTGAATTGCTCCTTTTTCACATTACACCACACAGTAGTGTCCTTTCTATACGTAACATATACACAGTAGAGCACCTTATACACATAATGCCACACATTAGTAATGCCTTTATACACATAATACCACACAGTAATGCCCCTTACATATGACACACATTATTAATGTCCTTATAAACACAGTGCACTTTACACATTATGCCAACCTTTATTAATGCCCTTATACACATAATGTCCCTTACACATATGCCAAACATTATTAATGCACTTATACACATAATGACATACATAATGCCCCTTACACATATGCAGCACATTATTAATGCATTTATACATGATACACATAATGCCCCTTACACATATGCCGAACACTATTGCACAACCAACCCACCCGCACACAGCACTCACACAGCTGCTAACACTGTGACCTCTGCCTCTGCTTGGATACAGATGTGTCCTCATACATCTTGCCTCAATAAGCCATGCAGCAGGAGATGCCTGCTCTGCTAACATTGGGTGCCATTTTTCACCATCTTATTTGCATTGCTATGTGACTAGGACACACAAGCAGCTTCTGGCATGCCTATATTGTGTGTGCGACTGTGGCTGTATCTGCATACAAAATGCTACGTTACAGTGATTTCCAATAATACACTGTAACGTAGTATTTCGTATGCAGATACAGTCGCTGTCACGCACAAAATATAGGGATGCTGCATATCATTTTAAGCAGCATAAGCTGCTAGTGCCCCAAGACATTCCAAATGCCCTAAGCATTTGCCCAGTTTGCCTATGCCTAGGTTCAGCTCTGGGTATTACATAGAGGGGGACTCTTCACATGGTGGGGAGTTGTGTTATGCAGTGGGAGTGTGGGGGGGGGGGGGAGTATGCTGCACATGAGAATATCTGCACAGAGGGGTGCATTGCTCATGGGACTGGTCTGCATAGAGGAGGGTATAGCACGTGGGGCTGTTCTGCACAGAGGGGGGATATATCACAGGGAGCTGTTCTGCATAGATGGGGCATTGCACATGGAGCTGTTCTTCATAGAGGGGGGGGTATAGCACATGGGGCTGTTCTGCTTAGAGGGGGGTTATATCACAGGGGGCTGTTCTGCATAGAGAGGGGCATTGCACATGGGGCTGTTCTGCATAGAGGGGGGTATAGCACAGGGGGCTGTTCTGCATAGAGGGGGTATAGCACAGGGGGCTGTCCAGCACTGTGAGGGGGAGAAAGGTATTCTTAACAAGGGGGAATCAGCAAAACATTGTGTTTATTAATATTAACGTTTTTTTGTAATGTAGAAATTACTATGGTGTTGTTATTTGATTGCATCATTCGTAATGCTTTTCTTATATGCGTGCGTTCTTATTGGTGTTGTTATTTGATGGCATCATTCTTAGTGCTATTTTTATATGTGTGCGTTTTTATTGGTGTTGTTATTTGATGGAGTCATTCTTAAATTAACAGCCATGCATTGAAACAGCCAAGTTTCAACGCATGGACGCCAGTAGATCACGGGTAAGTAAGTGAACAAAAAGTAGATCCCCAGTCTAAAAAGTCTGGCCACCCCTGGTGTAGAGTTTGCAACCTCTGATTCTTGCAGAAGGTACAGCTGATGTAACCACACAGGGTACTGGGCAGGTTAAACCACATATCTGTCATCATTTGTGCCAACCCACCACAATGTCTATATCTGTGGATACCATGTTGCCCGATAACTGCAGTACTATACCAGTCGCATTGTTATCAACTATTGCTTCCCTTTGACCGGGTGTTATGCACACCAGTGCCAGCAGGAATGTACTGGTGTCTGAACGGAGAGGGATGCAAAACAAATGAACTCACAGACAGACTGGGGAATATGACATTACATACACAGAAGGTGATAGGGTAACAAAATAAACACAAAGTGAACAGAGAAGCCCAAAGGCTAAGAAACTGGGTGTCTCCCTAGTATTAGGAATGCTCAGATGGAAAGAAGCGAGATGTTGTGATTTAATACGTAGAGAACCCGAAATGCTGTTGCTAAGGGCAACAGCAAAACCCTAAAGGGTTACCAACGGGTGTGGCAGTAAACTCCTTGGTCAGAGATGGAATAATAGACACAAGGAGAGTCTCCACAATCCTAGTCCTCACTTGCAGTGCACTGGTTCAGCTTACTGCCACTAAACTGACACCTTGCACAGTGAGAAAGGATTTTGGCAGGCAAGTCTGAGAATACAGCCGCAAACTTGCTAGGTTCACAGAGTAGCAAAAGAACCCCAGCAGGTTAAACGACTGACTCCAGTCTTACTGCTAGGTCTGGATTGGCAGAGTGTAATACCAAATCCCAAGGCCTATTTGCAGTAAGCAACAAACAAATACAAAGTTTACACAGTACTAGCTAGCTTTCAGGAACTGACTAACCAACAAAGATTCAGCAGCATCTGCCTAACCTGAGAAGAGGGTTTATATAGCAGGTGCTGTCCACGCCCCACTCAGACCTCACAGACTGTGAGCACAAAAACCAGCACCGGATCCCCTGCCGTGCACAGAGCCTGTAACCACTGCACAGCAAAAGACCCGAACCGGAGTATCAGCTACGCTCAGGTTACTCCGCTAGCACTTGTCTCCCGGTTGCCATGACGACGTGGCAGCACAGAGCAGGAGACCCTAACAGTACCCCACCTCTGACGAGGGGTCAAAGAACCCCTACCATCGGGTTTATCGGGGAACTGCGAGAAGAAAGAGCGTAACAGTCTGGGGGCATGAAGATCACAACTGCGCACCCACGACCGCTCCTCCGGGCCATACCCCTTCCAGTGCACCAAAAATGACAGCCGACCCCGAACCATCTTGGAGTCAAGAATCCTTTCAACAACAAACTCCCTCTGGCCACGTATCAGAAGAGGGGAAGGTCTTCCACTGGAGGAAGGATTACTAATCGCCCGTTTTAAAAGGGAACAATGAAATGTTTTATTGATACCCAAAGAACGGGGTAGATCTAACTGAAATGCCACCGGATTGATAACCCTAGTGATCTTATAAGGACCGATGAACCGGGGGCCTAACTTATGAGATGGCTGTCTCAACTTCAAATTCTTGGTAGACAACCAGACGAAGTCTCCTAATTTGAAGCTGCAGGGTCTTTTCCGCTTATCAAAAACCCTTTTGGTCACTAATGACACAGACACAAGGGCTTTCTTCACTTTCCTCCAAATACCTCTAAGGACCGAAACCACAGAGGAACCACCAGGCGTGGAGTCCAGGGGGTCAAAAGAATTGGCCTTAGGATGATGCCCATACACACAAAGGAAGGGAGAGATCCCTGTAGCAGAGTGAGCCGCGTTGTTATAGGCAAACTCCGCCATGGACAGATGAGCAACCCAGTCAGTCTGACACTTGGAGACATAACACCTGAGGAACTGCTCCAAGGACTGGTTCACCCTTTCAGTCTGCCCATTAGACTGCGGATGGTAGCCTGACGACAAGCTGACAGAAATCTGGAGATCGGAACAAAATGCCCTCCAGAATTTGGCCACAAACTGGGATCCGCGGTCAGAGACCACATCAAGTGGCAACCCGTGGAGGCGCACAACATGCAGCATAAATAATTCAGACAGGCGTCTGGCCGATGGCAGCCCAACCAATGGAACGAAGTGCGCCATCTTCGAAAACCTGTCAACGACAACCCAGATGGCTGTCATCCCCGAGGATTTAGGCAAGTCCACCACAAAATACATTGAAATGTGGGTCCATGGCTTAGATGGAATAGAGAGTGGATGTAATGGGCCAACAGGAACCCCTCTAGGAGTCTTATTTCGGGCACAGATGTCACATGCCCGAACCCACTGATCCACATCCCTAGCCACCGAGGGCCACCACACCGCCCTAGATAGCAACTCCCGAGTTCTGGCAATACCCGGGTGACCTGCCGACTTCTTGGCATGGAATTCCAGGAACACTCGCTGTCTTAACCTAGGAGGCACAAACAAAAGACCTACCGGAAGGTCTGGAGGAGCCTGCTCCTGTGCTCTAAGGACTAATGACAAGAGGTCCTGGGTAATGCCCACTTTAATACATGATGGGGACACAATGGGCAATGGCTCCTCGGTGGTCTCCTGGATTGGAGCAAAACTCTGCAAGAGCGCATCAGCCTTGATGTTTTTTGACCCAGGGCGATATGTTATCAAAAAATTAAAGCGAGCAAAAAACAAAGCCCATCGTGCCTGCCTGGCATTGAGGCGCTTCGCTGACTCTAAATATGCCAAATTCTTATGGTCGGTGAGAATTTAGACCACAAACTTAGCCCCCTCAAGCCAGTGTCTCCACTCCTCGAGTGCATCCTTAATAGCCAACAATTCCCGGTTACCCACGTCATAATTCATCTCGGCAGGCGAAAATTTACGGGAAAAGTAAGCACAGGGATGAAGGCGATTATCAGACACCCCCATCTGAGAGAGCACTGCCCCAATACCCATCTCATAGGCATCCACCTCCACCACAAAAGGACGCTCTGGATCTGGGTGTCGCAGCACCTTGGCCGAGACAAATGCCCTTTTGAGACGGGCAAAAGCCGCTTTGGCCTCACAAGACCAGTGAGCAACATCCGCCCCTTTCTTAGTGAGTGCCACCAAGGGCGCCACTATAGACGAAAATCCAGCGATAAATCGTCTATAAAAATTCGCAAATCCCAGAAAACGCTGAAGCGCCTTCAAACTAGTGGGCTGCACCCAATCCAGGACTGCCTGTACCTTGGAACCCTCCATTTGGAAACCTTCTGGGGAGATAATATATCCTAGAAATGCGATTTGCTGAACTTCAAATTCGCACTTCTCCAGCTTCGCCCCAAGCCGGTGGTCTCTGAGTTTCTGGAGGACTAAGCGTACATGCTTCCGATGTTCCTCCAGGGAATGGGAGAAGATTAGGATGTCATCTAAGTATACAACTAAGAATCTATCCAAATATTCCCTGAGCACATCGTTCACGAAGTCCTGGAAGACTGCCGGGGCATTACAGAGCCCAAAAGGCATCACCAAATATTCATAATGCCCTGAGTGGGTATTAAAGGCAGTCTTCCATTCATCCCCCTCTCTTATTCGGATTAGATTGTATGCACCGCGTAGGTCAATCTTAGAAAAAATGGTGGCAGTACGAAGCTGGTCAAACAAGACCGAAATGAGAGGCAGTGGGTATGAGTTTTTAATCGTGATACGGTTCAATTCCCTGAAGTCGATGCAGGGTCGCAACGAACCGTCCTTTTTACCCACGAAGAAGAACCCAGACCCAACTGGAGACTGTGAAGGTCTGATAAATCCCTTAGCCAAGTTCTCCTGAATGTACTCTGCCATAGCCTGAGTCTCAGGACGAGACAGGGAGTACAAACTGCTCTTGGGAAGCTTAGCATTCGGCAACAAATTAATGGCACAGTCATAGGGGCGATGGGGAGGTAGTACCTCTGCAACTCTTTTGGAGAACACGTCCGCAAAATCTGCATAACATCCTGGCAATCCTGGCAAACTTAGCTGCGAAAGCCTGACTGGAAGGCTCAAGCAACTCCTGAAACAATCAGTACCCCAACTAAGAATCTCCCCAGAGACCCAGTCAAATTGAGGATTGTGGGCCCTTAACCAGGGTAACCCCAACACCAATGGGGCAAAAGTACAGACAGTCACATAAAAGGACAATTTTTCAGAGTGTGTGGCTCCAATAAATAAGGAAGAAATCTGGCTAGTGCAAGAGGTAATCTTACCCTGGGATAATGGTTCCCCGTTTAACCCACAAATCTCAATTTCCGATGCCAAGAGTACTAAGGGAACAGAGTGTTTCAGGGCGAATTGGCGGTCCATAAAAACCCAGTCGGCCCCACTGTCCACAAAGGCCTCAGTCTTGACAGTTTGACCGAGGATCTTCAAGGTCACCGGAATGATAAAAGTCTTCTTGGGAAATTCTGACTTCTGGCCTGACAGGATATTTCCCATCACCCTCAGGCCCTGAAGTTTTCCGGCTTTTCTAGGTATGATACTACCACATGACCTTTATTCCCACAGTACAAACATAACCCCTGCTGTCTCCTCCGCGTCTTCTCACGCGAGGAGAGGCGGGTAGCCCCAATCTGCATAGGCTCCTCGGAAAATTCCTCAGAGTCTGAGGTTCCCTTGGGAAAGAAGGAAACCTCGGTCTCCCTTTCAAGCCTGCGCTCTCTCAGCCGTCTATCCACCCGAATGGATAACTGCATGAGCTGATCCAAGCTATCAGGCAAGGGATATTGTACCAGTTGGTCTTTTAACTGGTTAGAAAGACCTCTTCGGTACTGGTGTCTCAGGGCTGGGTCATTCCACTGGGTATCATGGGCCAACCTCCGAAACTCCGTACAATAAACCTCAACTGGCCTTCGACCTTGCTTAAGGATCGAAATCTGAGCCTCGGCTGAGGCCGTCTTGTCAGGGTCATCATACAACATGCCCAGTGCCGTAAAAAAAGCATCAACACTTTTAAGCGACGGACAGTCAGGCTGCAACCCATATGCCCAGACCTGTGGGTCTCCTTGTAGCAAGGAAATCACTATGCCCACCCGCTGAATCTCCGACCCAGAAGACTGAGGCCTAAGCTGGAAATATAGCTTGCAGCTCTCCTTGAAACAAAAGAACTGCGAGCGATCTCCAGAAAACGATCCGGGAGATTTACTTTCGGCTCCTTAACCCCTGAAGGTACTGCTGCTGCGGGAGCTCCGCCAGCGGCCTGCGAGGTGTGCATTTTAATGGACAAATCATTAAATTGTCGAGTCAGGACCTGCACCTGATCGACCACCTGTTGCAAAGTATTTTGAGGGGTATGCTCCATATTCCCACAAAATTTCAACAGGAGTATTGAGCTGCTGAATATGTTATGCACACCAGTGCCAGCAGGAATGTACTGGTGTCTGAAAGGAGAGGGATGCAAAACAAATGAACTCACAGACAGACTGGGGAATATGACATTACATACACAGAAGGTGATAGGGTAACAAAATAAACACAAAGTGAACAGAGAAGCCCAAAGGCTCTGAAACTGGGTGTCTCCCTAGTATTAGGAATGCTCAGATGGAAAGAAGCGAGATGTAGTGATTTAATACGTAGAGAACCCGAAATGCTGTTGCTAAGGGCAACAGCAAAAACCCTAAATGGTTACCAACGGGTGTGGCAGTAAACTCCTTGGTCAGAGATGGAATAATAGACACAAGGAGAGTCTCCACAATCCTAGTCCTCACTTGCAGTGCACTGGTTCAGCTTACTGCCACTAAACTGACACCTGAACACCTTACACAGTGAGAAAGGATTTTGGCAGGCAAGTCTGAGAATACAGCCGCAAACTTGCTAGGTTCACAGAGTAGTAAAAGAACCCCAGCAGGTTAAACGACTGACTCCAGTCTTACTGCTAGGTCTGGATTGGCAGAGTGTAATACCAAATCCCAAGGCCTATTTGCAGTAAGCAACAAACAAATACAAAGTTTACACAGTACTAGCTAGCTTTCAGGAACTGACTAACCAACAAAGATTCAGCAGCATCTGCCTAACCTGAGAAGAGGGTTTATATAGCAGGTGCTGTCCACGCCCCACTCAGACCTCACAGACTGTGAGCACAAAAACCAGCACCGGATCCCCTGCCGTGCATAGAGCCTGTAACCACTGCACAGCAATAGACCCGAACCGGAGTATCAGCTACGCTCAGGTTACTCCGCTAGCACTTGTCTCCCGGTTGCCATGACGACGTGGCAGCACAGAGCAGGAGACCCTAACACCGGGTTGGGATTGAAATGCTGGCATTCTGAATTCCGACAGGGAAAGGTAAGTGTAACACCCCCAAAGTAGATGACGGGTTAAAAGAAGGTGGCGTGTGGGGCTTACAAGGCCAGATTCGGGTGATCAGAGAGGCAGACCTGGTTGGAAAATTCCCTCAGACACAATGACGAAAACAACAAAATGTGGTACAACGCAATTTTATTTTAACAGCTTTTCAGAAAGAAAAACAAGACAATAACTTGAGTACTTATCTATTAAGAAAAACACACAATGCAATAGCATACCGATGCTTGCTTCTTATGACCTAACAGGATTTTCTTCTCTATGATGTGGCAGTCAAGCAATGGATAAGTAACACAGCCAGCGGAGTACCTGTAGTGCACCGGCTTCAAACTCAGTCCCGCAATGGTGCAGTGGTTTACAATATAATAACTTTAAACACTGGCATTACCCTGTGCATGGATGGCTGTAGCAGTCAAGCAGTAGGTAAGTAGCATAGTCATTTCCCTGTGCACAGATGGCTGTAGCTGTAGCAGTCAAGCAGTAGGTAAGTAGCACAGTCAGAATGGTATCTGTGGTGCACCGGCTTTGAACACAGTCCCGCAGTGGTACACAATATAGTAACTTTAAACACTGGCGTTTCCCTGTGCACGGATGGCTGTAGCTGTAGCAGTCAAGCAGTAGATAAGTAGCACAGTCAGGATGGTACCTGTGATGCACCGGTTTTGAACACTGTCCCGCAATGGTGCACTAATACCTTGACAACATACACTTAGGTCAAGCATCGGTTAGCATGGGTTATGCCACACATTGACATCAATTAACCATCGATCAGCATGAGTTATGCACTTTAGCAGGTATGCAACACATTGACATAAATTAAACATCAGTGAACCATTTATCAGCATGAGTTATGCCCATTAGTAGGAATGTTATACATTTGGCATTGATTAAACATCGATCAACCATCGACCAGCATGAGCTATGCACATTAGCAGAAATGCAATACATTGACATACATTAAACATCGGTTAACCATAAAATGTAGGACTAACTGGCATGCATTCACAGTACCTTGGTCGATATAAATGCACCATCGTTAGCAATAACATACCCTCCAACTGTACTTTTTTAGCAGGTACAGTACCTTTTTTTTTATTGTCTGTACCGATTTTTGGCTCTCCAAACTTCCATTGAAAGTATAGGAAAAGGGGCGTGGCCATGCCTCCTTTACCCGTGGTCACGCACCCTTTTCTGATTTGTACTGATTTTTATGTGTAAAATGGAACAGGAAAAAGTGAACCTTGATGGCGCAAAAGCTGCCCATACACTATAGGTGTCCAAGTAAACATCACCACAATTACAACAACAAACAGATACAAACAAATTGACATCTATTTATGTCCAGGGCGCTAGCAAAAAAAATCATACAATATGTTCCTTGATTAGATCCACAGGAGAGTCTATGGGTCATTCAGAATAATATGTCCAGCTGTTAGTCATATATTTTTATTTTGAACTATTGTGATCAAGCTATTATTGTGGTATAATAAATAGCTTTTTTACAAAAACCCACCAAAGCTAACAACTGGATTTTTTCGATTGAGTAATATAAGATTCACTGCAGAAGATTGTGTCAACACACAGAATCTGATTGGAAGTCAGCGAAAGATACCCTGATAGGAGTTCACATACAATATTTCGTGTGAGTTGGGGTACGCCTTTCATTTATGGTTCCAATCCTAAAGATACCTTTATAGGTGTTTTCTATCATATCCTGTGTGAGTTCAGGGTACGCCCACTCTAATCAAATGTTTTTTTTTAACCATATGTGTGCACTGGAATGAAAGAGTCTTAATGGAGGACATCCACCATTAAATGAAACCTTTATATATTTTCATACACCTTATACAGTGTGAGTGGGGTATGCAACCTTTATTCTAACAAGGAAGAACACCAGTGAACAAGAGTTTGATTTGTTTCAACTTCTGATAGACAATACCACACTATTTTCTTTTATTTTTTAAAATATTTTTTTCGGAGCACGATATTCGCCTGTAGACAACATCTGGATTTCTCCGATTGACTTACAGCTGGACATATTATTCTGATTGACCCATAGACTCTCCTGTGGATCTAACCAAGGAACGTACAGTATTATATTAATTTTTTTGCTAGCGCCCTGGACATAAATAGTCAATGGTCAATGGTCAATTTGTTTGTATCTGTTTATGTGTACAATGTTGGAGGGTATGCAATAAACATCGGCAAAACATTGATGGCATGGACTATCATTTGACTAGCTAGTATGCATTAAACACATTAATAATCACTCCTCGGCATTATACAGTTAAACCTATCCTCTTCCCGTTGGCTGGTAGGCATAACGTTTTCATACACAACTCACATTTATCTCAGTATTTGGCACATTTATTCCCCCTTTAACTGGCATGCAGGATTTGCCTATCTGTATTTGAAAACCGGCATCGCAGCTGAAGACATAGAGGGTCATTCCGAGTTGATCGCTAGCTGTCGTTGTTCGCAGCGCAGCGATCAGGCTAAAAATCGGCATTTCTGCGCATGCGTATGCACCGCAATGCGCAGGCGCGTCGTACAGGTACAATGAGCATCGTGGGTTTGCAGAGTCTAACGAACATTCCTGTCGCACGGCCGAACGCAGAAAGATTGACATGAAGTAGGCGTTTCTGGGTGTCAACTGACCGTTTTCAGGGAGTGCTTAGAAAAATGCAGGCATGGCAGAAAAAACTCAGGCGTGGCTGGGCGGGTGTGTGACGTCAAAAGCCTTCCCTCCGTCGTTAGAATCAACTCACACGAAGAGTAACTACAGGGCTGGTCTTGTTTTGCACAAAATGACTTTGCAGGCGCTCTGCTGCACAAGTGTTCGCACTTCTGCAAAGCAAAAAAATACACACCCCGGTGGGCGGCGACAATGCGTTTGCACGGCTGCTAAAAACTGCTAGCGAGCGATCAACTCGGAATGACCCCCATGGTTACTCTCATGTACAATACTTCGGCATAGCAGGCATTTCACATCTGCATTCCACATACCGGCATGGCGGCACCAAATACCATGGACAACCACAATAGTCACACTTCAGCATAGCAGATTAGCTGGCATTTCTCCTCTGCATTCACATATCAGAATCCACATTAGGGGAGCTCAGCCCCTGATCATACATCACACTGGGGTAAATTGAAGTTAGGGGTGCCTACCCCCTCCTTTTCGTTAACATGCCAGCAACAGCCAAGGGGAGCCCACCCCCTAGTAACCTATTAACACTGGGGAGAGATGGGGAAAAAGGGAGTGTTTGCAGAAAAAGGGCTATGGGAGAGGGTTTGGGGCACCAATATCTCACCCCCTGCTGCAGTTTCTCCTGGGACTCTGACACTCCAGCTCCCTTGTGAGTGCTTCTCCACAGCACCAGAGGCAGCAGCCATGTAGTACTTCTCCTCCCCAGGTGGTCTGATCCACCATCCAGCAGCAACCTCCTCCCAACAGGGAGGGGGAGGGAGAGAGCCCACCCCTGGCAGCACAGCAACCCTTCTCTTCCCCAGAGGGGAGAGAGAGCTCCTTCTTGCAGTCCGCTCTCCCTTTTGAAGGGCCCTGGCAGGACCTCCTTTCTGACCTGCCAATTTACAGGTCACTGGCTCCCTGGGTCCCAGCAACAACCTGCACCCAGGTCCCTCTGCCCTGCAACCCAGGGGACCCAATCAGCTGGGGGCCATACTTTCCCGGACTTTTTATGTTTCTGGGTAAGAGGTGACACACCAGAGAATTGGCGGCAAAATCCCTGTCAGACAAGCTGACAGAGTCACAAAGTTCAGGCAGGGCTTCTATTTTGTCCCTATAGGAATGTATAAGAGGGATGCTGCATATGGATTTTTGGGGAATGGGGGCAGTTTATAAAAAAAAATCTAAATACATTTTAGGGGGTCTGCATTCTACTGTTAAAGGGCATTACATAAGAATACTTGCCTCCCCCCAATGGCCCCCTAAATCTGACCCTCCTTTCTTGCATCCTAAACACAAACCCCTTCCCCCCTGCAGCCTAACCTTAACCCTCCCTAGTGGTGCCTAAAGCCAACACCCCCCCTTCACGCAGCCTAACCCTTACCCTTCCCAGAGGTACCTAAACACCCCCTCCCCGCAGCCTAACCCTCCCCAGTGGTGCCTAAACCTAACACCCCCCCATCCACGCAGCCTAACCCTTACTCTCCCCAGGGGTGCCTAAACCTAACCTACACACACCCTAATCTCCTTACCTCCTGTGTCTTACCTGTAAGAGTGGTCGGATGACACTCATTTGGGAAACCAGCGGTTGGGATACCAGCGCTGGGCTTGTGACCCTATTCAGGATGCCAGCATCAGCATTCTGAGTAATGTCGGGATTCTGGCATCAGTATTTTGACTGCCGGGATCCCGACCGTCTGGTTTCTGACTGAATCCTGCCTTTGGTTTTTATGTACCAAATCCCAGCTTGATCCTGACAACCACTATTATACTTGGCTCTATTACGGTGTTGCAGACCATAGATGCTAGTAAGATTTCAGTGGGTGCATCCTTCTTTTCCTAAATTTGCTCATCCACTGAAGCAGTATATTAACTTGACAAAGTTATTCTCCCTCCGTTGGCTCGCATGGCAAGATCAGCCAAGAAAACTACACCCAATGGTGGCCCTACCTTAGGTTGTGTGAAACCATATCAAGAGACTTATCTCTGTAGCCCCAATTTGCTCTCCCATAATCCCAATTTTTTTTTTTTTTTGGCCTGTTAACCTGAAAAAGAACATTGGAAAATTGAATCCTGACCTGCAAGCAGCATTAGATTTCAAAATTATTGAACAGATTCACATAGATTTCCACAATTTTCTGACCTTGCGTGGTTAATTTGCAAGGCCATATGTCTGCAGCCAAGAATACTTGAACTGATCAACAACAGCTTGGTGAACAATTCATATATATAGTGCACAGTATGCTGTGTCAATTCTTCTTCTTGGATAAGTGTTGGAATTAATCACCATTTAAATGTTGCATACACCCCGTGGACAATATTCCACTGTTATTCATTATTAAATGCTTCCAGCAAAGTTGCGCATAACAAGTCCTTGAAGAAGATGTCAATAGTTATTAACAGCTCTTAGGAAATGATTAAAATAAGGGTATCATTTTTTATTCTTCATACATTGTTCTTACCTGTCCGTTGTGATAATGAGCATAGGACATTTACTGCACATTGAGGCTCATTCAGGTGCTGCCGCAAAGCGGCTATTGTGCGCACATTGTTCAATGTTTTCTTACTGCGCATGCATCTGAGCTGCAGCGCACATGCGCAGCGGTTGAAATGCTATAGCGATCACACCAAGGAATTAGTCGCAAAGTGAGTGACAGGAAGACAACATTTGTCAGTGATAACGGGGAGAGGTTGGCCAAACGCAGGCGTCCTAATGGCGTTTCAGACGGCATTTTCTGGGCATGCATAAATTAGCAGTTGCGATCTTACTTGCTACTGGAGATCCTTCTGCATCCCAGGAGAGCAGCTCAGCCTGCGCACCTTCGGAGGCACTAGACTCTGCGACATGATCCGATTTGCGACGATGGTACCGAAGTATCAGCAATTATAGGCTGTTGGACGGAAATAATGCAACTGCAGTGGGCATCTCTAGGCTTAGGTTAGCTTCTGCCCATATTAGCATATAATCGTAATTACGTATGGCAAAATAAAGCAATGGCAGTATCAAGTATAACCGCACCTGAATGAGTCTCATTATGTCCTTTAATGGTGTATACATGAATCTTTGTCTGAGGTCTACCTAAGATAGGTAGGTTGTGTTTAAATTTCTATTGGCTGAATATAGCAATAGTCTAGATTGTTTCATAATTCACTTTATACTTTAGAAAAAAAATAAGTCTGGAACTATCACTGAAGCATATTGTTGCCTTTTGTTTTGCTGTTAATATCTGACAAGTGTTTTTGTGACATGCTGAAGGTTTTCTATATGCATAGTGTCTTGCAATTAAAGCATAGTCCACAAAAATAAAAATAAATACAGTAAATTAAAGACTGACCACTTCCTCAGACTGATAGGAAGTGGCCAGTAGATTATAAAACGCGTACAGTAGCTTCATGCTTCATAGCAGAGGAGAGGTCAAATCCAATGAGGTGCCTACATTCCCTGCTTTTTTCACTTTTAAATATATGGATAATTATGACTTTTTAGTTATAGTATTTTATTTGGATTTTAATTCTATTTTTGAATTTAGTTACAAATTACAATTCCTATTTAAATTCTGAAAATGGGCCAAAAACCATTATTTGCTAAATAAAATATTCTATATATTTTTTTCTCATTTTATAAATGTCTCTTTTATCTCAAAGAAATGTTCAGTACAATGTGGTACTGGGGTATGGTCGACACACATTAGGTAGACACCTGAAATAGGTTGGTATGGACAAGGTCTACATGAACAAGGTCGACATGGAAAAAGGTCGACATGAGTTTTTTAAGTTTTTTGGGTAATGTGACCGGGAAACTCAATTAGTGCACCGTGTCCCCTCGCATACTATTCCCAATCGTAGTCCACGTGGATCGTAAAGTATGAAAAAGCAAAAAAAATAAAAAAGTGAAAAAGTCATGTTGACCTTTTTCCATGTTGACCTTGTTCATGTCGACCTTTTGTCCATGTCGACCTATTTCAGATGTCGACCTAATGTGTGTCGACCAATTGGTGTCGACCTAGGTGCTGTCGACCTTATTGGTGTCGACCTGGAGTCCGGATACCGTGGTACTGTAGGTATGTGAAGACCTTTAGAAAGAAAGATGCACAATGGTACCCCTTTTCTAATCCTGTCTGTTGTTCATTTCTACCTTCTTCAAGGACCATTTCTGAGCAACACTGCTGTAAGTGTAGGGTAAGTACAGTAGGGTACTGGGACATGAAGGCAGCACCGTCTTAATAGCATTGTAGGCCCTGGGGAAAAGCAATGCACTGGTGCCCCTACCCACCCATTCACTGAACCAATTAGAAAAATCACATGGGACAATCAACAGCTGCCCCAAGGGGAGGGAATGCTCAGGCTTCCTGGCCTGAGAACTATGTGCTAATTCAGACCTGATTGCAAAAGCAAAATCTTTCTGTAATGGGCAAAACCATGTGCACTGCAGGTGTGGCAGATGTAACACTTGCAGAGAGAGTTAGATTTGGGTGGGTTATTTTGTTTCTGTGCAGGGTAATACTGGCCTCTTTATTTTTACACTGTAATTTAGATTTCAGTTTGAACATACCCCACCCAAATCTAACACTATCTACACATGTGATATCTGCCCCACCTGCACTGCACATGGTTTTGACCATTAGATAAAAATTTAGCTTCTGTAATCAGTTCTGAATTAAGCCCTATATGTGGAGATAGCCACCAGCCCAGCGGAATATGCTGACCTTCGGTGAGGTGACTGTCGCCCAACACTGGAATAGACTTCAGTGATAATGCGCAAAGAAACACGCAATGACCTGCGTAGCTGCCGTCCAACCTCCTTTATGCATTATAAAAGAATAGCAGAGAATCTGTGCGTCAGACAGAGGAAGTCTTGTACAAGAAAAGCAGCAGAGGTTGGCTACAAATAGAATATTTCGGTTTTGGGAAATCGTCAACTGAGGAGAAACTGTAAACTTGTAAAAATAATTTCCTGGTTTAGGTGGCAGGCCTGAAATAAGTTTTGGCAGGAACATAGAAACCTTACGGAGAACCACTTTGTCATCCTGGAAAACGATAAAGGCGTCTGGAAGACAAAACTCGGAACTCGGAAACTCGCCGAGTTGAGACAATAGTTATAAGGAAAACCAGCATCTAAGTAACGAATTGAAGATCGTCTGAATGTAAGACCAGAAATAGAGTCTGTGTGAGAGCCGACAGGACCAAATGAACATTTTACGGTGCCACTGGCAGACAAAATGGTGAGTGAATAACTACCATACCCTGTAAAAAGGTTCAGACTTTTGGAAGAAAAGCCAAATGTTGCTGAAATTAAATTGACAGGACCGGAATCTGTACTCTGGTACTGTAAACGGCTTCCAAAACGACCAAGAAACTGGAGATATGAACTCTTCCGTACACCCCACAAGATATGGAGTTTCCAAACTCTGAAATAATAGTGAATAGTGGCTCCCATTCCCCTACAGAATCCTCTTCAAACTCCTCAGCCTCACATACAAGGACATCTCTAATTCCACTGCTCCCTACATCTCCAACCTCCTCTTCCTTCATACTCCCTCTCGCCAATGACCGTCGCCTCTCCTCTACCCTGGTCACTGCTTCCCATGCTCGAGTTCAAGATTTTGCCCCTTCAGTGGAACGCGCTCCGCCGCTCCATTAGACTCTCCCCGACCTTGCAAGGTTCAAGCGGGCACTGAAAACCCAACTATTCATCAAAGCGTACCCTTCCGATGCATAACCTAGTTCTGAAGCTGCTCCTCCATCCCCCTGCCTCATGCCTTGACCATCTGTGCTTTGCTTACACTCTGCCGTCAGGCTACCTCCCGCCTGCTTGCACCTCATGTCATCTGTCTGTTGCCCCTTCCTACTAGATTGTTAGCTCCTTAGAGCAGGTCCCTCTTTCCTTTTGTTGTCAAAACCCTCTTCTCGACACATTTCACTTGCAGCTCTCTCCTACGCAGCGACCATCTTTACCCGCTTTTTCTCCTGCTGGTAAAGGCTCATCTCTATCTATGGCCACCAGCTCCTAGTAGTTCTCTGGTCACTCACTACTTACAGCTTTATTATTATTTATTAGCTTTATTATGTTTTGAGATTTGTGGTGCTCTTTGTTACTTGTACTGTATGGGGCTAATTCAGTAAGGATCGTAAAAAGTACAAATTTGCAAAAACTGTGACCAATCGCAAAATTGTGAAAGCACGCCCAAACGGAAAATCTACAACACTAATTTAATGTTACAAAAAAAGGTGGACTTGTCAAATTTGCAAATTTAGCAATGAGATTTAAAAATCTGCTTTTTTTGCGAAAAAACTTACACTTACTCGCATTTTTTGCGTAAAGGTTTCTGATGTCACAATTTAACATCAGCCACACATAACATTGAGCCAACCATGCCTACTGACAGGATGCATCAAACAACAAGACAAGCTACTTTCGCTGGTGAATCCACAAACACAGGCGGAAAAAGGAAGAAAAAAAAAATTTTTTATGTTGAAAGTTTACATACATGACATATTAATGTTTCATTGTTATTATTAACATTCCTTATGTTGTTTAATGTGAAAATATATTTTAAAAAAAGTGGTGCATAATTAAAATGTCCACAAAATCACAATTATTGTGGTGATGTTACTGAACATATGTTTCTTTGTCAAGGGGGAAAAAAAAACCAAAACCTTACACTAGTATGTGGGTATGATTTCTGAAGATAGTTTGTTGTTTAAAATCATAAAAAACTCAGCTTTTAAACAAAAAGCCATTAACCAATCCCCCCAAAAAATTGCTTGTAAATATTATTGTACATTTTTGTAGGAAAACAAGTGTGTTCTTGACAAACCTGCATTGTTATTAAATTAAAGAATTATTAGATTATGACTAACATATATTTTAGAGTAATACTTGTGTTAAATAGTTTAAAGCTCCCTTACATGTTGTTAAGTTTCAATGGAGCTGAATAAACTGAATTATGGTCTGCAGTGTGATCTGCTTCAGCTGGGTGTAATGAAGCAATGATTGCAGTATACATATAACATTCTACAACTGTGCAGATTTTAAGGTAGACCTGTAGTTACTCAGAAAGTGCACACCATAGATTTGCGTTCATTTGCAAAAAAATGCGTATGCCCTCCCTATCTAAAATCTGCATATGCCCACAACACGCCCCTGCTCGTAGTTTTTGTGAGTCCAGCCCTTTAGTATGCCCCCTACACACCTAGTTTTTGTAGTGTATATGCAGTTTTTCCTATATTTGTTATTTATTTACTGTAATGTTAAGTTTTGTCTCCCTGTACTGGCCTTGCTGTGGTCTGTCCAGGATTTGTGATGCACAGGCATGGTGGGTGAGTGGGGGTTGGGTGCAGAGGCGGAACTACCGCCAGTGCAACCAGTGCGTTGCACTCGGGCCTGCCTCTGTCCAGGGGCCCAAAGCATGTAATGAGTCAAACTGACTCATTGCATGCCGCTGTGTGCTGCGGGCAACCGCTGCCCGCAGCACACAGCCGCCCAGAGAGGAGAGGAGCGCAGTGCAGCGGCCACGGGGGAGAAGGAGGAGGAGGGAGGTGGAGGAGGAAGCCGCAGCAGCGCTTTACTACTGGTTGAGGCGCTGCTGCTGCTGTCCCTCTGCTTCACTATAGGCTGTCTTCCGAGAACAGCCTATAGTGAAGCAGAGGGGCAGCAGCAGCAGCGCCTCCACCAATAACACAGCGCTGCTGCGGCTCCCTCCTCCACCTCCCTCCTCCTCCTTCTCTCCTGCCTGGGAATCGTGATTGACCAGAAGCTGCACCGAGGAGCCTGAGCCAGCGGAGAGGGTAAGTATAATTCTTCTTTCTTTCGCCGTAAGATGTAAAAAGGGGGAATCTGCCTGCCGCAATGTGTAAAAATGGGGAATCTGCTTGCCGCAATGTGTAAAAAGGGGGAATCTGCCTGCCACAATGTGTAAAAAGGGGGAATCTGCCTGACGTAATGTGTAAAAAGGGGGAATCTGCCTGCCGCAATGTGTAAAAAGGGGGAATCTGCCTGCCGTAATGTGTAAAAAGGGGGAATCTGTCTGCCGTGATGTGTAACAAGGGCACGCTGTCTGCCGTAATGTGTAAAAAGGGGACGCTGTCTGCCGTTATGTGTAACAAGGGCACGCTGTCTGCCGTTATGTGTAAAAAGTGTACACTGTCTGCCGCTATGTTTAACAAGGGCACGCTGTCTGCCGTTATGTGTAAAAAGTGTACGCTGTCTGCCGCTATGTGTAACAAGGGCACGCTGTCTGCCGTTATGTGTAAAAAGGGCACGCTGTCTGCCGTTATGTGTAAAAAGGGCACGCTGTCTGCCGTTATGTGTAAAAAGTGTACGCTGTCTGCCGCTATGTGTAACAAGGGCACGCTGTCTGCCGCTATGTGTAAAAAGGACATGCTGTCTGCCGTTATGTGTAAAAAGGGGGACGCTGTCTGCTGTAATGTGTAAAAAGGGGACGCTGTCTGCCGTAATGTGTAAAAAAGAGGAATCTGTCTGCCGTAAGGTGTAAAGGGTCTCTACCTGGTGTAGTGGTGCTACTGTGCGGCGTAATTTGAATAATGGAGACTACTGTGCACCGTTTTATGAATTGGTATTATTTTGTGACCACACCCCTTCCCCACGAAGCCACGCCACTATGTATTTTTGCGCGTGCCTACGGTGCGCACTGCCCCTGTTTTGCATGCAGGGGTGGGGCTCCGATGCCGTTTCTTGCACACAGTGCTAAAATGTCTAGTTACGGCACTGTTGCTAGGTATCCATTTTTCCGGCCCTGAGCAGGTCCCCCTCACCAGATCCTCTCCAGGGGTGAAGGGGTGGACTTGGATGGGATGGGATGGGGGGGGGGGGGGCAAAGCATTTTGTCGCACCTGGGCCCACCGCTCGCTATTTCCGCCACTGGTTGGGCGGTCTGTGTCTGTGCGTGTGTCAGGGGTGCGCTCAGGGTTATAGTAGCGGGGGCTCCCACAACTTTGTTGCCCCAGGGCCTCCAACGCCCTTAATCCTTCCCTGAAGAAAGATGCTTCTTTCACCCCTTACTCTAATACTTAAGGTTCCCACTAATACTAACACCCCTTACTCTAATACTTAAGGTGCCCACACTATGACGATATCGCGCCTATCTGGAACGATATCGTCGCATTGGATCCATCATATCGCGAGTAAGTGGACCACATCGCTTGCGATGAGGTGCTTTAACATTAGATCGCATGCGATCTATCCTTACCACATAGTAAACTGTAGGTGCCATGAAATCGGGAGTCCAGGAGCTGGCAGGGAGTTGAAGGGGTATCGCATGCAATACCTCATTCTAGTGTATGGGCTCCTATAGAGAAGACAGGGGTCTATTTACTAAGCCTTGGATGGAGATAAAGTCATTGGAGATATAGGGGGTCATTCCGAGTTGTTCGCTCACAAGCTGCTTTTAGCAGCTTTGCACACGCTAAGCCGCCGCCTACTGGGAGTGAATCTTAGCTTCTCAAAATTGCGAACGAAAGATTAGCAAAATTGCGAATACACACTTCTTAGCAGTTTCTGAGTAGCTCCAGACTTACTCTTCCAGTGCGATCAGTTCAGTGCTTGTCGTTCCTGGTTTGACGTCACAAACACACCCAGCGTTCGCCCAGACACTCCTCCGTTTCTCCAGCCACTCCCGCGTTTTTCCCAGAAACGGTAGCGTTTTTTCGCACACACCCATAAAACGGCCTGTTTCCGCCCAGAAACACCCACTTCCTGTCAATCACATTACGATCACCAGAACGAAGAAAAAACCTCGTAATGCCGTGAGTAAAATTCCTAACTGCATAGCAAATTTACTTGGCGCAGTCGCACTGCGGACATTGCGCATGCGCATTAGCGACTAATCGCTCCGTTGCGACAAAAAAATAACGAGCGAACAACTCGGAATGACCCCCATAGGGGGTAATTCTGAGTTGATCGCAGCAGGAATTTTGTTAGCAGTTGGGCAAAACCATGTGCACTGCAGGGGGGGCAGATATAACATGTGCAGAGATAGTTAGATTTGGGTGGGTTATTTTGTTTCTGTGCAGGGTAAATACTGGCTGCTTTATTTTTATACTGCAATTTAGATTGCAGATTGAACACACCACACCCATATCTAACTCTCTCTGCACATGTTATATCTGCCTCCCCTGCAGTGCACATGGTTTTGCCCAACTGCTAACAAAATTCCTGCTGCGATCAACTTGGACTTACCCCCAAAGTACCAGCCAATCGGTTCCTAACTGCTATGCCACAGGATGTATTTGAAAAATGACATTTAGGAGCTGATTGGCTGGTACTTTATCTCCAGCGACTTTATCGTCATCCAAGACTTAGTAAATAGACCCCACAGTTTGTTACTGTAACAAGATTGTTGCCAAGTCCAACTGCACACAACTTGGAGACGGCATAAGGAAGTGATAAACCAGTGATATGTGCAAGGTGATAAAGGCACCAGCCAATCAGCTCCAGTATGTAAATTAACAGTTAATATCTGATTGGCTGGTGCCTTTATCACCTTGCACATATCACTGGTTTATCACTTCCTTATGATGTCTCCAGGTTAATACATCTGCCCCATTGGGTGACCTCACTGTGTGTAGTGCATAGAGACATCTAACACAGACAAAACCTTATGGGGGTCATTCCGACCTGATCGTAGCTGTGCTAAATTTAGCACAGCTACGATCATCTTTCCTGACATGCGGGGGGACGCCCAGCACAGGGCTAGTCCGCCCCGCATGTCAGGTCGCCCCCCCTTCCCCCGCACAAGTACAAAAGCATTGCCGCTTTTGTACTTGTAGAGTAACTCCCAGCCAGCGCAGCTCCTGCGGCTGGCCGGGGGCTACTTGTTGCTGCCTGGCTCGCAGCGGCTGCGTGTGACGTCACATAGCCACTGCGGCCTGCCCCCCGCACGGTCCGGCCACGCCTGCGTTTGCTGGACAATGCCCACAAAACGGCGGCCAAATGCTGCCGTGCCGCCCCGTCCCACCCAGCGACCTTGGCAGAGGCAATCGCTAGGCAACGACAGCCATTGGCTGTCAGCCATGTGCCAGAGCACTGCGGAAATGGCGCATGCGTAGTTCTGACCTGAACGCTGCACTGCGAAGAACTGAAGAATGACCCCCAATATACCTTTTTCTGCCTGTTTTTGACCTTCAGCTGCAATCATGTATGTTTAGAAACGTGGCACCAGTGTCGCTACAAGCTGCGGCCAGGCTGAAAGACCAGTAGACCATAGATTCACTCAGGGAGTCAATGTTCCTTGTTTCTTCCTTGCTGCATATGTGTACGCAGTTGCTGATGACTTTCCTATAATTCTAGTGAATGTCTACACTCATTTCTGGGCGGCTGCTTCACCTGCGATGATTAGCAAGTCTGTAGGCTTAAATATCGTAGCTGCATAGGCATGTAAGCACAAATCTGAATTAGGCCCTAAGTAAAGAAAATACATTTAATTAAAGATGGTGACACAAACTGCAGTAGAGCTAATCACATACAGTACCTCCCAACTGTCCCGACTTTGGCAGGACAGTCGCCTTTTTTTAGGGACTGTTCTTCTGTCCCACCACGGGAGAAGGGGCAGGAGGCATGACCAGCAGCTCACAGAGCGCTGGGCATACCCCCACAGTGATGAAAACAGAGGCGTGGCTCGTACTTTTCCGCGAGGCTACATCCCCTAGCTATGAG
Organism: Pseudophryne corroboree; assembly: GCF_028390025.1. Lineage (NCBI taxonomy): Eukaryota > Metazoa > Chordata > Amphibia > Anura > Myobatrachidae > Pseudophryne > Pseudophryne corroboree. The sequence continues at coordinate 276,003,973 of NC_086446.1, forward strand.
GCCACACTCCCTAATTTTGGATGTGCCCATATGTCCCTTTTCAAGGAGCCTTCAAAGTTGGGAGGTGTACAGTTGACACATCGGACAAGCCATGTTGCAATGCAAGAGGTGCAAACTCATGTATAATTTAGCATGCAGCATAAATACTATCTGCTTTTGTATGTAGCCCACAAATGCTGAACAGCTTTATTTTTACACTGCTATTTAGATATCAGTTTGGAGATGCTATTCCCAAATATAAATCTCTCTGCACATTATAAATCTGCCCCACCTGGTTTGCCCAGGTGCACAGTTACATGCTCTATTTTTGCTTTCCTTCTACATCAGAATCAGTTCCAGCGTGCACGATGGGGTCTATCCAGAACTGGACAAAGCCGCGCATTTGCTTGCATGACGCTCCACCGGGATGTGGCGATTGACAGCAGCGGCCATTGGTGGGACGTCGACCTGACATTTGGTGGGAGTGGCGGGCCAAACAGGGACAGTGTTTTTGGGGTGTGACATCACGCAGCTGCTCAGAGGAAAAAAATGGCGCCAGACCGCCTACCAGCACAGCCAGGGGTCAACCTCTAATTAATGTGTTCTCAATTAAATTACGAACGCATCACAGGGTTGCGCCCTACAAACTCTGGGCGGCCCCCAGCATGTGAGTAGATGGACTCAGATCTTGCTGCGGGAAGCAAGATCTGCGTCCATCTCTGAATAACTCCCTATGTGCCTAATTCAGATGTGGTTGTTCTAGTGATTATTATTGCTATCTTTTGCCGTTGCAATTATATAGTAATATGGGCACAAGCTAACTTGTGCAAAGGGACTCCACTGCTGTCACATCATTTCTATCCGACAGCGTACAACTATGGAACAACAGCATTCCATAAGCTTGATGATGCAATTTGCATTGTATTACATCATTGTTGCACCACATCTCACTGCACAATGCTGCAAATAGTGGACCTAGGGCCTAATTCAGATCTGGGCCGTCATTCAGACCTGATCGCATGCTGCTGTTTTTCGCAGCGGTGCAATCAGGTTGAAGTGCACCTGCGCATGGGTTGCATTGCTCAGGTGCATCGCTCCCTGGCAACGGCCGTCGCCCGGGAGTGCTGGCTATAACGAAGAAAGCGATCGCACCGGCGATCGCAAGAAGATTGACAGGAAGAGGCCATTCGTGGGCGTCAACTGACCATTTTCAGGGAGTGTCCATGCGAACGCAATCGTGCCCGGCCGTTTCCAGGGAGGGATCCTGACGTCAGCTCCGTCCTGGTTCATCGCAGCGGGTAAGTCCTGAGCTGTGCAGAGACTGCACAAGCATTGGCAGCCCTGCACAGCAAATCCCCCCTCCCCTGTAGGCAGCGACTACTACTTGCGAGCGATCAGGTCGGAATGACCCCCCTGATCACAGCAGCAAATTAGTTAGTTAATGGGCAAAACCATTTGCACTGCAGGGGGCAGATGTAACATGTGCAGAGAGAGTTAGATTTGGGTGGGGTGTGTTCAAACTGAAATCTAAATTGCAGTGTACAAAATAAAGCAGCCAGTATTTACCCTGCACAGAAACAATATAACCCACCCGAATCTAACTCTCTCTGCACATGTTATATCTGCCCCCCCCCCCCCCCCGCCTGCAGTGCACATGGTTTTGTCCATTAGCTAACAAAGTTGCTGCTACGATCAGATCTGAATTACCCCCCTAATTCAGACCTGATCGCAGCAGCAAAATCTTTCTCTAATGGGCAAAACCATGTGCAATGCAGGTGGGGCAGATAAAACATGAGAGAGTTAGCATTGTGTGGGCTATTTTGTTTCTGGTTAGTTTGAACACACCCCACCCAAATCTAACTCTCTCTGCACATGTTATATCTTCCCCACCTGCACTGCACATTGATGCTGTGCGTTTGCGCACAGCGGGCGATCAGGTAGTAACTGCGCATGCATATGCACCGCAATGCGCACGACTGTCAGACAACAAAAAAAGGGCGTTGCCGGTTAGCGACGGGATGGTGCGAAAAATCCGATCGCGCGAGCATTCGCAAAGTGATTGACAGGAGGAAGACGATTGTGGGTGGTAACTGACCGTTTATTGGGAGTGTCAGGAAAAACGCAGACGTGTTCAAGTGTTTTCAGGGAAGGTGTCTGACGTCAACACTGGCCCCTATGAGCCGCTTCTCATCGCACTGTAGGAGTAAGTCCTGGGCTGCGCAGAGACTGCACAAAGAAGATTTTTGCAGCTCTGCATAAACACGGGATCACACACTTGCACGGCGAATTTACACTCCCTCTGGAGGCAGCAACTATCCGAACGCAGAACATCAAAGTTAGCAGCCTAGCGATCAGGTCTGAATCACCCCCATGATTTTGCCCATCAGAGAATAATTTTGCTGCTGCGATCAGGTCTGAATTAGGCCTAGTGGCTGGTAGAGCAGGTCCACAGAAGGTGTGGTGTAGTTATGATGCTTGCTTGAGTATCCTTTGTGGAGGGGCGGTACCCTTGAGGACTCCTCAGACCTTGACAAAAGGTAGCCATCAACTTTAATAATTAAAAAAATAGTTCATATGAGCTTTTATGCAACAAGATGTAGTGTACACAACATGATGTGTACCTGTACAAGTACATTGTGTTGTTTGAAAAAAAAGCTTATATGAGCTATTTGAATAATTAAAACTGTGGCCATGTAGCATTGTCCTTGCCTAATATTAAGCAGGGAGCAAGACCAAGATTACGCTGTCAACACTCCCTCCTCACCTCCCACCTTTGCCTTCACCCCCGGCCTCTCCTGTGCGGACCAGGACAGCGAGTATGGTGAATATACACCTGAAAAGGCACCTGGTGGAATAAGTGAAGAGTTAAAATTCCAGACTACTAGCATTTTAGGACTACCTTATTTATTCATCTACAAGTTTCTGTTTCTTTCCTAAATTTCTGTCTAAGCTTTATTCATGCCTTACTTTCACATCGTCACTGATCACCTCTGTGACTTCTCAAATAAATGTTACAGTACATGGTACATGTTTCAGCCTACAATTCACTGCCCATAAAATTCAGATGTAAGAGATTGCATGTAGTAGTGTCATTTTAATCAGGATACTTTCACCTTTATGATTACATATTTAGGTCTATCTATCATTAATCGCATATTCAATAAGATCTGGTCCCCATAATAGTGCCCAGGATGAGAATCTCATTGCAATATGTGATTGCACCAGACCAATGTATTATAGAGCACCCGCAGGGATGATTGAAGTGGGACGGCTACGCACGCGCAGCCCTGCTGACCGCACATGCACAGCTGACATTTCCGGCCACCCTCTGCCGGCTGGCTTTGCGATGTCTAGCAGCAGGGCCAATCTCCAGAATGCTTAACTTTCTGGAAAGTGGTAAATCTTTCAACATCACATCCCCCATAGACACCTATGGGGATACAGCTGCTGGTGGAATGGTGGGAACACAGCAAGTATCGGAGATATCTGCTGCGGACCCTCCTACATACACTAAGGTGACATTAAATATTTGTGGCTGACCCACAAAAACCTGGTGCTTTCAGGGGAACAAGCCGTATATATGGGGGGTCATTCTGAGTTGATCGTAGCTGTGCTAAATTTAGCACAGCTACGATCATCTTCCCTGACATGAGGGGGGACCCCCAGCACAGGATTAGTCCACCCCGCATGTTAGTGCCGCCCCCCCCCCCCCCGCACAAATACAAAAGCATCGCACAGCAGCGATGCCTTTTGTATTTGAGGTGTAACTCCCGGCCAGCGCAGCTCCTGCGGCTGGCCGGGAGTTAATTGTCGCTGCCACTAGCCGCAGCGGCTGCGTGAGACGTCACACAGCCGCCGCGGCCCACCCCCCCAGCGGTCACCCTAAACGGTGGCTTAACGCTGCCGTTCAGCTCCCTCCCGCCCAGCGACCGCCTCTGTCTCAGAGGCGATCGCTAGGCAACGAAAGCTGCCATGCGCCGGCGCATGCGCAGTTCCGACCCGATCACTGCGCTGCAACAAACTGCAGGGAGCGATTGGGTCGGAATGACCCCCATAGTCACACAATGTGCCCCATTGTCTGAATGCATGTTTCACAGATGTTCCCTGAAGTATGCATTTTTTATTTTAAAGAGACGTCTACTGGCCCAGAACAAAATCTCTCTTATAGAAACATTTCCTCCTATAAGATCATGCAGCGAATGCACAGCCTGACTAAGTAATTCTGACAAGATGCCAGGGTTTGCACGATTTTCCAGATTAGATTCAATCTCGGGTCGCTGACCCTTGTTGTGTCTCTCTAATGTCCATTGCTTAATCCACCGGTTTGTAAATACACCTCACGCCTCAGAACACTCAATTTCTCTCTGGCTCCTCGGTCAGAATACCTTCAGTTACCCCAGGGTTATTGAGAAGATGTAGAATTTTACATGTGTGACAGCAATGAAAAAGTTAACTTTTATGATTCATTTTGGCCAAAGATAGAGATAAATGTTGATTAGTATTGTCATGTGTTTATTTTCAGCATGGGTTATTGATCAGATTGCCACTAGCCATAGCATCCTCCTGCGCACCTCCTCCTTCCTAATGCAGTGTGGACAAATCTCGGATTAATGGCCTCTCATCCTGACTGTGCATTCTGCTGCCGCTGCAGATCACTAGCTTATTAATTTCCCTGGCATGATGGTGATAAACTGCCAATTAGGACAACAATATCTGTGCTGCGTCCACACATCACCTGCTAGCCATTCTATCCTAGGAAATCCATCATAGTGATCTATGTACTGGACAGAGGGTGGCACTCCCAAGACCCATAGCTCTAAAAAAAGCTGTGGGTGGAACATTGCCACACGCCGTGCCAGACCAGGGGAAAGGCTAAAGATATTGCTGCATATTTAGTAATTATCTGGTCTAAGACCCAATAATTATAATTCCTAATCACCACTATGAGAAATTATGATTCGCCCGAATGTATTTAAATGCACCCGCAGGGACTGGGGTTTACGATCCCTTCACGACTTCTTCTGGATCTGTGTGCAGGGATTGGGTACGAAATCCCGGCAGTGAGAATCCCAACTGTCGGGATACCAACAGCAGAATCCCAACAGTCAAAATCCCAATGGATTAAATAAATTAGGACAGGGCTACAAATGAACCCATTTTCATGAAAAAACTGCTCCAATCCCTTTAATTCGCTTTTTTTTTAGTAAGCCACATCGCATTCCCCATACTTATAATGGGAAATGCGATGTGGCCAAATTTACAACTACAAAAAAAAGGTGATAAAATGCCGCAGTGTGCCCTGTGATAAACTCGCCAGCTCAGCTCAGGCTGGCGAGATCACAGGGCAGCACTGCGATAGGCAGGCATTTGCCCAGCTTTCTCTGCCACTGGAAGAGAAAACTGAGCGGAGACTGGCTCCAGTGATCAGCTATGTGTGTCCGATGGACACACAAGCTGATCAAAGTGTAAAAAGAAGAAAAAAAAAAGGAAAAAAAAAACCCAAACCATACTCACCTGTGCAGGGAGCCGGTGTCCGCTGCTCCGGTGAGCGCTGCCGGGCACCGGGACCCCATATGCTGCGCTATGGCCCTGGTACAGTAAAGTGATGCTGCAAAATGGCAGCACACTTTACAGCACCAGGCTTCACCGCAGCACACAGTGTCCGGCGCCCGGCAGCCCAGCAGGAGCAGTGTGGACCAGCTGCTTGGACTGGTAAGTATATTAGCCTGCAGGGGGGTTCCGCGGCGCGGTGAGGTGGTCGCGACAGGGGGGTCGACAAGGCGTGCACAACAAGACATTGGGGTATTTGTTACGAATAAAACCCTGATGATGCTGCGGAGAGGCATCGCAGGGACAGAGCTTGCTCGCTGCTGAGAGGCATCGCAGGGACAGAGCTTGCTCGCTGCAGAGAGGCATCGCAGGGACAGAGCTTGCTCGCTGCAGAGAGGCATCGCAGGGACAGAGCTTGCTCGCTGCAGAGAGGCAGACGCATCGCAGGGAGAGGCATCGCAGGGACAGAGCTTGCTCGCTGCGGAGAGGCATCGCAGGGACTGTTCCTGCATGTGATAATTGATACATCCCCTCTTCTATAAGCCTGCCCCTAACTCCCATTGGCTCACAGGAGTCAAGGGTGGGCTTATTGATAATGATAGACAAGCAGCGTGATGCCTCCCATTCTTCGGCAGGCGTTAGGTCAGTGATACCCACTGCGGCAGCTGCTGATCCTTTGCTAAGGCAAGCCAGCTCATATATTACATACAACATCACACAGGGCCATAACTAGATGTGTGTGGAAGGGGCACCACACATAGCGCTGCAGGGTAGGGGGCGCTGTTGGTGGCACTTGTCAATTATCTGTTTTAATTACTTTAACTTGCAGCTTCCCTCCATTTTGAAGCCCAGCATCTCTGAACTGCCACTGTCTCCTGTCCTGACCCCTTATGTCGCTAATACCTATACAGCATCCATGAACTCAACTTGAGATTTCTTTGGTATTCAGTCACACTGTCCTTTATTACATTTCAAGATGCTGACATACCCGGGATTTGAACCCATTGCACTTGGCATTGCAGTCAGACAATCAATTAATTAAGCTCTCTGCCCTTGCATAGAAAGCCAGAGAATTCTAAGCTAGAGAATGCAAACTATTTGAAGCTTACCTTGTACTTTGTGAAAAAATGATCAGCATTGCAACTGAACAGATCTATGTAGTGTGTGGCTGCAAGAGATACTGGGGCAGATGTATTAACCTGGAGAAGGCATAAGGAAGTGATAAACCAGTGATAAATGTGAGGTGATAAACGCACCAGCCAATCAGCTCCCATATGTAAATTAACAGTTAGGAGCTGATTGGCTGGTGCATTATCACCTTGCACATATCACTGGTTTATCACTTCCTTATGCCTTCTCTAGGTTAATATATCTGCCCCTCGATGTGTTGCGGCACACTACATAGATCTGCTCAATTGTAATGCTGATTAGTTTTGTTTTTTACAAAGTACCAGTAGCTTCATATAGTTCTCATAGTTTTTATGCAGGCTCAAATAGCTCAATGAGTACGGTGTTTGATTAGGATTCAACAGGTTATAGGTTTGAATCCTGGGTATGGCAGTATATTGAAATGTTTCTTGCAGTGGTCTATAAATGTGGGTGTGTTATATATGTAAAATTTGGGACGGGGCATCTTTGCATGGGCTTTCTCTGGGATAAATCATATCATGCCCCTTTCCCACAAGGCATATGCCTTATGTCCCTATTGGAAATATAGGGGGGGGGCAATTCTCTTTCTGGCACAGGGCACCAAAAAGTCTAGTTACGGCTCTGACGTCACATGCATGTTTACATGTGCTGACCGACTTCTCCCTGCAAGGTGTGCTTGAAGCTGCAGCTCGGACAGCAGCTGCGACTGCCTATAAGTGCAGACGTGTACTGCTACATCTGAGAGCCATGTCATAAAAATTACTCACATTTACATCCAAATGGAAATAAACTCTGAAGCGGTTATATCCCTTTCAGACCGCCAGCTTGTAACCCAGGTTATTGCACATGAGCGCGCATAACCCGGGTTGCTGTGCAGTCTGAAACAGCCCAGGAGAAATATCCCGGGTCGAGCGTCCAGGGTTGAACAGGGTTTCAACCCTGATCGCTGTGTGGTGTGAACGGGGTGCCAGGCTGATGTGACCCGTTTCCCGCTCACAATGTATGGACAGGCAGCGCTTGGAGATCATCTTATCTCCAAACGCTGCCCCCGCACAGATCACTGCTGACGTCACCAACCCGGCAATATGCCGGGCTGCTGACAGCTGTGTGAAACAGGCTCAGGTGGGTCGCACCTGTGTACGGCTCCCGGGTGCAACCCACCTGTTGTGGTCTGAAAGGGGTATTAGTAAGATCTACTTGTTGATGAAAAGAGCAGCTACATATAATGTGATAGGTAGAATCTAATGATAGGTGTATTTATGAAAGTGTGAACTGTAAGCTGGTGTATGCTGTATTTATGGTACCTCCGGGTTCACTGGGCTTCCATTTACATTCAAATGTAAATGAGCTCCAAAGCAGTTAGTAAGATATACTAGTGATGAGCGGGTTCGGTTTCTCGGAAACCGAACCCCCCCGAACTTCACCCTTTTTACACGGGTCCGAGCCATACTCGGATTCTCCCGTATGGCTCGGGTAACCCGAGCGCGCCCGAACGTCATCATCCCGCTGTCGGATTCTCGCGAGATTCGGATTCTATATAAGCAGCCGCGCGTCGCCGCCATTTTCACTCGTGCATTGGAAATGTTAGGGAGAGGACGTGGCTGGTGTCCTCTCCGTTTATGTTGATGCATTGCAAATATTTTGTGCTTGCTTATTACTTAATTGTGGGGACTGGGGAGCAGCTGTATTATACAGGAGGAGTACAGTGCAGAGTTTTGCTGACAGTGACCACCAGTATACGTTGTCTGCCTGAAAAACACTCCATATCTGTGCTCAGTGTGCTGCTTTATTGTGGGGACTGGGGACCACCAGTATAATATTATATAGGAGGAGTACAGTGCAGAGTTTTGCTGACCAGTGACCACCAGTATATAATATATAGCATTACGGTACAGTAGGCCACTGCTGTACCTACCGCTGTGTCGTCATTAAGTATACTAGTATCCATCTACATTCTATACCTGTGGTGCATTTTAGTTTTGCAGTTTGCTGACACAGTGACCACCAGTATATATAGCAGTACGGTACGGAAGGCCACTGCTCTACCTACCTCTGTGCGGTCATTAAGTATACTATCCATCTACATTCTATACCTGTGGTGCATTTTAGTTTTGCAGTTTGCTGACACAGTGACCACCAGTATATATAGCAATACGGTACGGAAGGCCACTGCTGTACCTACCTCTGTGTCGTCATTAAGTATACTATCCATCTACACTCTATACCTGTGGTGCATTTTAGTTTTGCAGTTTGCTGACACAGTGACCACCAGTATACTATATATAGCAGTACGGTACGGAAGGCCACTGCTGTACCTACCTCTGTGTCGTCATTAAGTATACTATCCATCTACACTCTATACCTGTGGTGCATTTTAGTTTTGCAGTTTGCTGACACAGTGACCACCAGTATACCATATGTAGCAGTACGGTACGGAAGGCCACTGCTGTACCTACCTCTGTGTCGTCATTAAGTATACTATCCATCTACATTCTATACCTGTGGTGCATTATAGTTTTGCAGTTTGCTGACACAGTGACCACCAGTATACTATATATAGCAGTACGGTACGGAAGGCCACTGCTGTACCTACCTCTGTGTCGTCATTAAGTATACTATCCATCTACATTCTATACCTGTGGTGCATTTTAGTTTTGCAGTTTGCTGACACAGTGACCACCAGTATACTATATATAGCAGTACGGTATGGAAGGCCACTGCTGTACCTACCTCTGTGTCGTCATTAAGTATACTATCCATCTATATTCTATACCTGTGGTGTATTTTAGTTTTGCAGTTTGCTGACACAGTGACCACCAGTATACTATATATAGCAGTACGGTACGGAAGGCCACTGCTGTACCTACCTCTGTGTCGTCATTAAGTATACTATCCATCTACATTCTATACCTGTGGTGCATTTTAGTTTTGCAGTTTGCTGACACAGTGACCACCAGTATACTATATATAGCAGTACGGTACGGAAGGCCACTGCTGTACCTACCTCTGTGTCGTCATTAAGTATACTATCCATCTACATTCTATACCTGTGGTGCATTTTAGTTTTGCAGTTTGCTGACACAGTGACCACCAGTATACTATATATAGCAGTACGGTACGGAAGGCCACTGCTGTACCTACCTCTGTGTCGTCATTAAGTATACTATCCATCTACATTCTATACCTGTGGTGCATTTTAGTTTTGCAGTTTGCTGACACAGTGACCACCAGTATACTATATATAGCAGTACGGTACGGAAGGCCACTGCTGTACCTACCTCTGTGTCGTCATTAAGTATACTATCCATCTACATTCTATACCTGTGGTGCATTTTAGTTTTGCAGTTTGCTGACACAGTGACCACCAGTATACTATATATAGCAGTACGGTACGGAAGGCCACTGCTGTACCTACCTCTGTGTCGTCATTAAGTATACTATCCATCTACATTCTATACCTGTGGTGCATTTTAGTTTTGCAGTTTGCTGACACAGTGACCACCAGTATACTATATATAGCAGTACGGTACGGAAGGCCACTGCTGTACCAACCTCTGTGTCGTCATTAAGTATACTATCCATCTACATTCTATACCTGTGGTGCATTTTAGTTTTGCAGTTTGCTGACACAGTGACCACCAGTATATATAGCAGTACGGTACGGAAGGCCACTGCTGTACCTACCTCTTGTCACGATCCGGGTATCTGGACGCCATTTCTTACCCATCAGATGCCTCCTAAGGCTGGCTCAGCGCTCCAGGACCGGATCCCATCTGTTATCCTGATGTTTACATTCCTGTATCCTCTCCTGTCACTCTGAGACGCTGTCACAGTAAACGCCATATTACACCTGGCATGGCGTCTCCCGCGGCCTCCGCCACCGTCCCTGAGCTTCTGCATGCAGAGTGTCTGAGTGGCGATTACGTCAGCCGCGGCCTCCGCTGTGTCCGCGTGGTTGGATGTGCACCTGTCAGCTTGGCGCCTCCTGTCTCTGGTGGCCGGCGCCGCCATTACTGTTTTCATTACCACATGGATTACAAACCAAACTTCCCTCCAAGTGTCTGCATGGGCGCAGCCATCTTGGATTATGTCAGCTGATCATTTCCACCAATCTGTTCTCAGTATTGATAATCTGCATAATTGCCTAGCCAATCCCTTCCTTGCTGCAGGTATAAATACACTGTGCCTGAGCAAGGAAGGCGTCAGTGCTTTGGTTGTCAAACCTAGTTCCTGTTTGTCTCTCTCCTGTGATTGTCTTCCAGGTTCCAGCTCCTGTCTCAAGACTTCCACCATAGAGACCCGCACCAGCATTCCACCTGCGGTGTAGCCTGACTCTCCGATCCATTGTGGATTCATCTGTTTCCAGCTACAACATTACCTGCTTCCAGCAGAGTACAGCTTCTCTTAAAGGGCCGGTGTCCTTTCTACAGTTTACCACTCTCCACCGGTATTATTATTTCTCCGCTCTCAAACTCTACATTTCATTCATATTGCATCGCTCTCAAGCTTCATTTATTATTTAACTGGTTCCAGCCAGTATCCACTCCGTGCCAACATCTGTCTGGTTCCAACCAGAACCCACAGCAGCTATTTTATTTACAGCAGTCCAGCTTTCCCTGGAACACCAGCTGGTACGATCCTGGGCTTTCTTCATTGCTACAGTCAGGCCTGGTAAGGACTTTCCAACTCGCAGATAATAAGAACTGTCTCATACTACCAGAGCTCTGTGGCCCCTGCCACCCTGTAGTACCCAGGAACTGTATTATTTCTCTGCTGATTTTATGTTTCTTTTACTGCTACTGTGATGCATGGAGTTTGTCATAAATAAACATCATTGACTTTTATTCAAGTTGTCGTGGTCACGCCTTCGGGCGGGTCTTCTTCATGTTACTTACATGTCCAGGGGTCTGATACAACCTCCCAGGTTCCGGTACATCTCAGCCCCTACAACTGAGGCTGCCTCCCGTCAGTTCAGGCCCTCAGTTGTGACAGTAAGCACTGACCTAATGAATCCAGCCGGAGACCAGGATCAAGCGGCCAGGCCGATGCAAGAACTGGCAGCCCGACTAGAACATCAGGAGGCTGCACAGGGCCACATCATCCGCTGTCTCCAGGATCTCTCTACTCGGCTGGATGGGATTCAGACAACTCTCCGTGGATCAGGCGCGTCTGGTGCGTCAACCACAGTGACTCCAGCTATAACCCCACCCACCTTACCCATTTCTGCTCCACGTCTTCATCTTCCAACGCCAGCAAAATTTGACAGATCTCCAAGATTCTGCAGGGGATTTCTCAACCAGTGTGAGATTCAGTTTGAGCTACAACCTGGCAATTTTCCCAGTGACCGTACAAAAATTGCCTACATTATTTCTCTTCTCAGTGGCTCAGCCCTTGATTGGGCATCACCGTTATGGGAGAGGTCCGACACCCTGCTATCTTCTTACACTGCATTCGTGTCAACATTCAGGCGCATCTTCGACGAGCCAGGCCGGGTAACCTCAGCTTCATCCGAGATTCTCCGTTTACGCCAGGGGTCACGTACTGTAGGACAATATCTGATACAGTTCCAGATCCTGGCATCCGAACTGGCATGGAACGACGAGGCCCTGTATGCTGCATTCTGGCATGGCTTATCTGAGCGTATTAAAGATGAGTTAGCTACCAGAGACTTACCCTCTAAGTTAGATGAGCTAATCTCACTCTGCACGAAAGTTGATTTACGTTTCAGAGAGAGAGCAACTGAGCGTGGAAGATCATCTGCTCCAAAATCTTCTGCTCCTCCTCCTCGCCAACTGTCACCATCTAAAGATGAGCCCATGCAAATTGGCCGTTCCCGTTTAACTCCTGCTGAGCGCCGAAGACGTCTCTCCGAGTCTCTCTGTCTTTATTGTGCAGCTCCGTCTCACACCATTAATGCCTGTCCCAAACGTCCGGGAAACTCCAAATCCTAGCTCGCCAAGGAGAGGGCCGGCTAGGAGTAATGATCTCCTCTCCATCTCCTCAAGATTGTAATCTCCCAGTCTCGCTTCAAGTTGCTCAACGTTATCGGAACGTCATTGCCCTCCTTGATTCCGGAGCAGCTGGGAACTTTATTACCGAAGCCTATGTTAAACGGTGGTCCCTACCCACCGAGAGACTTCCTTCGTCCATTTCTTTAACTGCCGTGGATGGCAGCAAAATTTTTGATGCAGTTATTTCTTTAAGGACTCTACCAGTTCGTCTGAGAGTGGGAGTTCTTCATTCTGAACTTATTTCTTTTTTAGTGATTCCAAGAGCCACACATCCTGTGGTCCTGGGCCTTCCATGGCTCCGTCTTCACAATCCTACAATTGATTGGACGACTACGCAAATCCTGGCATGGGGTTCCTCCTGTGCTGAGACATGTTTGTTTAAAGTATTGCCTGTTTGTTCTTCCTCCCCCAGGTCGTCTGATGTTCCACCTCCTCCATATCAAGATTTCACGGATGTGTTCAGTAAAGCTTCTGCTGATATCCTTCCTCCTCATAGAGAATGGGACTGCCCGATTGATCTCGTTCCAGGGAAGGTTCCACCTCGAGGCCGAACTTATCCGTTGTCTCTGCCTGAGACGCATTCTATGGAGGAATACATTAAAGAGAACCTAGCAAAGGGGTTCATTCGACCTTCTTCTTCCCCAGCCGGCGCAGGCTTCTTTTTTGTAAAAAAGAAAGATGGTGGTCTGCGGCCGTGCATCGACTACAGAGGTTTGAACGACATTACCATCAAGAACCGTTATCCTTTACCCCTGATTACTGAGCTCTTTGACAGAGTTAGCGGAGCTACCATCTTTACAAAGCTGGACTTGAGAGGTGCATACAATCTCATCCGGATCCGTGAGGGTGACGAGTGGAAGACCGCCTTTAACACCCGTGACGGACATTATGAGTACCTCGTCATGCCCTTCGGATTGAGCAATGCTCCAGCTGTCTTCCAGCATTTTGTCAATGAGATCTTCAGAGACATTCTATACCGTCATTTCGTGGTCTATCTAGACGATATCCTCATTTTTGCCAACGATTTAGAGGAACATCGTTTTTGGGTTAAAGAGGTTCTGTCCCGTCTCCGTGTCAATCATCTCTATTGCAAATTAGAGAAATGCGTCTTTGAAGTCAAGTCCATTCCGTTTCTAGGGTACATTGTGTCCGGTTCCGGACTAGAGATGGATCCTGAGAAACTACAAGCAATCCAAAATTGGCCGGTACCCTTAACCCTCAAAGGGGTCCAGAGGTTCTTAGGGTTCGCCAACTATTACCGAAAGTTTATACGAGACTTTTCCACCATTGTGGCGCCTATTACTGCTTTCACTAAGAAGGGTGCTAACCCGTCCAAGTGGTCTGAAGAAGCCATGCAAGCATTTCATCTTTTAAAACAAAGGTTCATCTCTGCGCCTGTTCTGAAACAGACTGACATCGACTCTCCTTTCATCTTAGAGGTGGATGCCTCCTCCGTTGGAGTAGGAGCGGTGTTATCTCAGAGGGCTAAAGATGGCTATTTACACCCTTGCAGTTTCTTCTCCCGGAAATTCTCCCCAGCTGAGCGCAACTATGCCATTGGCGACCAGGAGTTGCTAGCCATCAAGCTCGCTCTAGAAGAGTGGAGGTATCTGTTGGAGGGAGCTTCTCATTCAATCACCATACTTACAGACCACAAGAACCTTTTATATCTGAAAGGCGCACAATGTCTCAACCCTCGTCAGGCCAGATGGGCACTTTTCTTTTCCAGGTTCGACTTTAAACTCCAGTTCTGTCCGGGCTCTCAGAATCGCAAGGCCGATGCCCTTTCCCGCTCATGGGAGCAAGAAAATGAGTCAGAGTCTTCAGACAAGCATCCTATTATAAATCCGTTGGCATTCTCCACGGTAGGGATGGACTCTATGCCCCCATCAGGGAAAAGTTTTGTGAAACCGATGCTAAGGAAGAAGCTCATGCATTGGGCCCATGCTTCCCGTTTTGCCGGACATACAGGTATCCAAAAAACCCTGGAGTTTATCTCTAGGTCCTATTGGTGGCCAACTCTGAAAAAGGACGTCTTGGAGTTTATTGCATCTTGCCCAAAGTGTGCTCAACATAAGGTATCCCGCCAGTCGCCTGCGGGGCAACTGGTTCCACTATCTGTTCCCCGTCGACCTTGGACCCATTTGTCGATGGATTTTATTACAGATTTACCCATGTGCAACAAGTTCAATACCATCTGGGTGGTAGTTGACCGGTTCACCAAGATGGCACACTTCATTCCTCTCACCGGTCTTCCGTCAGCTTCCAAGTTGGCTCAAGTATTCATACAAGAGATCTTCCGACTCCACGGTCTTCCTGAAGAAATTATCTCAGATCGAGGAGTTCAATTCACAGCCAAATTCTGGCGAAGTTTATGTCAAGTCCTCCAAGTCAAGCTAAAGTTTTCTACGGCTTACCATCCTCAGACCAATGGTCAAACCGAGAGGGTGAATCAGGACTTGGAGGCCTTCCTCCGCATCTATGTGTCCTCCTCTCAAGATGACTGGGTTCAATTACTTCCCTGGGCCGAGTTCTGTCATAACAACCAGTATCATTCTTCATCTGCTTCAACACCATTCTTCACTAACTTTGGATTCCACCCTAAAGTCCCTGAGTTCCAACCGCTTCCAGCAACTTCTGTTCCCGCAGTGGATATCACCTTGCATCAGTTTGCCAATATCTGGAAGAGCGTACGATCAGCTCTGCTCCAGGCATCGTTCAGGTACAAGAAGTTTGCGGATAAGAAGCGTCGAGCAGTTCCTGCTCTCAAGGTGGGTGATCGGGTATGGTTATCCACGAAGAATTTGAGGTTAAGAGTTCCCAGTATGAAGTTTGCACCTCGCTATATCGGTCCTTTCAAGATTGAACAAGTCATCAATCCTGTTGCTTACAGACTTCAGTTGCCTCCCTTCTTAAAAATACCCAGGACATTCCATGTTTCCCTGTTGAAACCGCTGATCTTGAATCGGTTTCATTCCTTACTTCCTCCAACTCCGAAAGTCCAAACTCAACGAGGCGTTGAGTATGAAGTAGCCAAGATCCTGGACTCACGTCACCGTTACGGTCAACTACAATATCTTATTGACTGGAAGGGTTATGGCCCTGAGGAACGTTCATGGACCAATGCTTCTGATGTCCATGCTCCTGCCTTGGTCCGGAGATTCCATTCCAAGTTTCCTCAAAAGCCAAAGAAGTGTCCTGGGGCCACTCCTAAAGGGGGGGGTGCTGTCACGATCCGGGTATCTGGACGCCATTTCTTACCCATCAGATGCCTCCTAAGGCTGGCTCAGCGCTCCAGGACCGGATCCCATCTGTTATCCTGATGTTTACATTCCTGTATCCTCTCCTGTCACTCTGAGACGCTGTCACAGTAAACGCCATATTACACCTGGCATGGCGTCTCCCGCGGCCTCCGCCGCCGTCCCTGAGCTTCTGCATGCAGAGTGTCTGAGTGGCGATTACGTCAGCCGCGGCCTCCGCTGTGTCCGCGTGGTTGGATGTGCACCTGTCAGCTTGGCGCCTCCTGTCTCCGGTGGCCGGCGCCGCCATTACTGTTTTCATTACCACATGGATTACAAACCAAACTTCCCTCCAAGTGTCTGCATGGGCGCAGCCATCTTGGATTCTGTCAGCTGATCATTTCCACCAATCTGTTCTCAGTATTGATAATCTGCATAATTGCCTAGCCAATCCCTTCCTTGCTGCAGGTATAAATACACTGTGCCTGAGCAAGGAAGGCGTCAGTGCTTTGGTTGTCAAACCTAGTTCCTGTTTGTCTCTCTCCTGTGATTGTCTTCCAGGTTCCAGCTCCTGTCTCAAGACTTCCACCATAGAGACCCGCACCAGCATTCCACCTGCGGTGTAGCCTGACTCTCCGATCCATTGTGGATTCATCTGTTTCCAGCTACAACATTACCTGCTTCCAGCCCAGCTTCCAGCAGAGTACAGCTTCTCTTAAAGGGCCGGTGTCCTTTCTACAGTTTACCACTCTCCACCGGTATTATTATTTCTCCGCTCTCAAACTCTACATTTCATTCATATTGCATCGCTCTCAAGCTTCATTTATTATTTAACTGGTTCCAGCCAGTATCCACTCCGTGCCAACATCTGTCTGGTTCCAACCAGAACCCACAGCAGCTATTTTATTTACAGCAGTCCAGCTTTCCCTGGAACACCAGCTGGTACGATCCTGGGCTTTCTTCATTGCTACAGTCAGGCCTGGTAAGGACTTTCCAACTCGCAGATAATAAGAACTGTCTCATACTACCAGAGCTCTGTGGCCCCTGCCACCCTGTAGTACCCAGGAACTGTATTATTTCTCTGCTGATTTTATGTTTCTTTTACTGCTACTGTGATGCATGGAGTTTGTCATAAATAAACATCATTGACTTTTATTCAAGTTGTCGTGGTCACGCCTTCGGGCGGTTCTTCTTCATGTTACTTACATGTCCAGGGGTCTGATACAACCTCCCAGGTTCCGGTACATCTCAGCCCCTACAACTGAGGCTGCCTCCCGTCAGTTCAGGCCCTCAGTTGTGACACCTCTGTGTCGTCAAGTATACTATCCATCCATACCTGTGGTGCATTTCAGTTTTGCACAGTTTGCTGACCACCAGTATATAATATATAGCATTACGGTAAAGTAGGCCACTGCTGTACCTACCTCTGTGTCATCAAGTATACTAGCTTAGTCACACAGCGACCTTGGTGCGCCTCTTTTTTTCTTTGCATCATGTGCTGTTTGGGGACTATTTTTTTGAAGTGCCATCCTGCCTGACACTGCAGTGCCACTCCTAGATGGGCCAGGTGTTTGTGTCGGCCACTTGTGTCGCTTATCTTAGTCACACAGCGACCTTGGTGCGCCTCTTTTTTTCTTTGCATCATGTGCTGTTTGGGGACAATTTTTTTGAAGTGCCATCCTGCCTGACACTGCAGTGCCACTCCTAGATGGGCCAGGTGTTTGTGTCGGCCACTTGTGTCGCTTATCTTAGTCACACAGCGACCTTGGTGCGCCTCTTTTTTTCTTTGCATCATGTGCTGTTTGGGGACAATTTTTTTGAAGTGCCATCCTGTCTGACACTGCAGTGCCACTCCTAGATGGGCCAGGTGTTTGTGTCGGCCACTTGTGTCGCTTATCTTAGTCACACAGCGACCTTGGTGCGCCTCTTTTTTTCTTTGCATCATGTGCTGTTTGGGGACAATTTTTTTGAAGTGCCATCCTGCCTGACACTGCAGTGCCACTCCTAGATGGGCCAGGTGTTTGTGTCGGCCACTTGTGTCGCTTATCTTAGTCACACAGCGACCTTGGTGCGCCTCTTTTTGTCTTTGCATCATGTGCTGTTTGGGGACAATTTTTTTGAAGTGCCATCCTGCCTGACACTGCAGTGCCACTCCTAGATGGGCCAGGTGTTTGTGCCGGCCACTTGTGTCGCTTATCTTAGTCACACAGCGACCTTGGTGCGCCTCTTTTTTTCTTTGCATCATGTGCTGTTTGGGGACAATTTTTTTGAAGTGCCACCCTGTCTGACACTGCAGTGCCACTCCTAGATGGGCCAGGTGTTCGTGTCGGCCACCTGTGTCGCTTAGCTTAGTCACACAGCGACCTTGGTGCGCCTCTTTTTTTCTTTGCATCATGTGCTGTTTGGGGACTATTTTTTTGAAGTGCCATCCTGCCTGACACTGCAGTGCCACTCCTAGATGGGCCAGGTGTTTGTGTCGGCCACTTGTGTCGCTTAGCTTAGCCATCCAGCGACCTTGGTGCGCCTCTTTTTTTCTTTGCATCATGTGCTGTTTGGGGACAAATATTGTGAGGTGTGAGGTGTTCAGAATAGACTGGAAATGAGTGGAAATTATGGTTAATAATACTATGGGATCAAAATGACCCCCAAATTCTATGATTTATGCTGTTTTTTAGGGTTTTTTGAAAAAAACACCCGAATCCAAAACACACCCGAATCCGACGAAAAAATTTCGGTGAGGTTTTGCCAAAACGCGTCCGAATCCAAAACACGGCCGTGGAACCGAATCCAAAACCAAAACACAAAACCCGAAAAATGTCCGGTGCACATCACTAAGATATATAGTACTTATTGATGAAAAGACACGGCTACTTTGTATTTTACAAGAGGTTACATATAAGTGGCCACGAGAAACCTTATTTAAAAATGCATGTAGCCAGAGGGATCATATAATAACTAATGCTGGGAAATGGCACTGATTATCCCATTTGAATGTATATCTCTGACTCCCCCCCTCCCCCCCTCCCCCCCCCACCAAAAAAAAATAAAAAATCTAACAGATACATAATTTAGGTGAGCTGGAATCAGGGAGATTTCTAGTTTCTTCAAGGAGTAAGGGAGAATCTTGCAGAAAATCAGAGAGAGTTGGCAAGTATGATGTATCTCTTCTATTATTCACAAGCTAAATATGTACTGTAGTATATGTAATACATATATTACTACTACGTCAACTTTCACAGACAAATAAAATCTAACATTTTTAATCTGGGATATGATTTCTCCCATGCAGTCTGATAATCGACCTACGCTTCCACTTGTCATATGGATTAATGATTTCTATTATCCCCATCCATGCTCTATCTGCCACCTTGATGTATGCACCAGGGAAGTCTGCACGGACATCATTTTTCCAGGAGTACTGTTTCAAGAATATTATGATCACTGTTGTTATAACTGATTTATGTATCATATCACAATACATACTACATCCTCGCCCAATGTGGGAAACAGTTTTAGAACTAACAAAACAATAATAAGAACAACAAAAATAAGGTAGCAAGACATTCACTGGAGCCTGAGATCGAAAATATGCAGGGGCAAACATACAGGCTGTAGGAACTGGGTTACAAGGTCTCTCTGGGTCATGCGTTCCCTACAGGAGATACATACAATATCCCAGCAGATGGGATGCCGGCTGTCACTATACTGACAGTGGCAACCCATCTGCTGGAATCCTAGCAGTGAGGCAGTGGTTCCCCACACGGGCTTGCTGCGCTCACCACACATCGGGCCCAGTAGGTTACTGTTCATATGTACACGTCTGCATACGGGTTGGGTATGAAATCCCAGAGGTTGGAATCCTGATGCTGAGAATGACAACAGCATTGTATCCATACCCCTGACCCACCCCTCCCACAGCCTAACCTTAGCTGTACCCTCCTAATCCCAACCACCCCCCACCCCCCATAGCCTAACCCTAACCTCCCACACCCTTGCAGGGCAAGTCCGCCCTGAATGTGTAGAACCACCCAGCGATGCGATTGCAATTCAATTGCGATAGAATCGCAGAAAGTGGCAAAAAGAGGTTGGCCTCTGTATACGCAGCCAGACTGCATATACAGGCGCACCTCCACCATGTTTCCTATTCCAGGGAACATAGGCGACAACATCCAGTCACCCCAAAACAGCCATGACACATCTGCATTTCCTGCACCACTCCCCCTCCCAACACCGCCCGCCCGCTGCCTGTCAATAATATTGCAATCGCATCCTTCTGAGATGCAATCACATTATGAACACCCGCGCGTGCATGATGCGATCGTGATGCATGCGCAAACGGCCAATAATCAGCTGTCTGCAATTTTAGCAAAACATCGCAGACTCTGAATAGCATAATACACTAGATTATCTTGTGAGGTAACAGGGGCACCCCTGAGATATTCAAAATACCTGGGAACCCTACATGAGAGCCGAGGTGAAACTGTCCCATACTGAGTGCCATGCCACATACAAACCAGGAGCAGGCAACCTTGCTCTTTGTCCAGAAGAATGAGAAATATTGTCAATCGCATACAGAACAGTCTGTGAGCCACATGAGCAGGGAGTTTGAGAACATGATTTTGAGCCCTGACTGAGGTTAAAGGTCTTATTACTTGTCACGTGCCATTAAGTCTCATTTTTTACATTAAAGATAGTAATGTTCCAGAGTCTTTCTTTCAAGCAGCCTACGTCAGTCCTGGCACATAGAGACGCCTACGTGTGTTTCTGGATTCATGTCATAGAACATAGCGATCTTGTCACAAAGACACTGGCCTTGACAGATAAGTCCCCTATAGAACTTGTCACTGTAACATAATACCCTGCCTCTGCTATCTCACAATACATGACAGGCCCTTGTGGCTGTGAAAGGGTTAACCCATTCTTTGCTGTGAGGATGAGGCAGGAAGCTGAGAACATTGCACCTGGCTCTGACATGCCAGAGAGTGACAAGATATCAATGAATATATACAATACAAACATTTTTTTGTAAGTGAATAATACAATAAACGACAAATGTGAGATAGAGGGAACAGACAATTGACATAGTGCCCATGCAAAGGCAGTTTTAAGTATTGTTCGGGACTCTCATGAATGGGTGTACTACGTGATGACGGCGCTCGGGATTCCAGCGCCCAGCGTACCGGCACAGGAATCCCGACCGTCGGTATACCAGTAGCAGGGCGAGTGCGAAAGAGACCCTTGCGGGTTTACTGCGCTCGCCACGCTGCGGGCACGCTACACATGCCATGCTATTTACTCTCCCTCCAGGGGTGTTGTGGACACCCAAGAGGGAAAACAGTTGTCGGTATGCCGGCTGTCGGGATTCCGGCGCCGGTATGCTGAGCGCCGGCATATAAAATGCCTCCCCTCATGAATATGTACTGTATCTTAAAGGTAATTGCTGTCCTGCATTATACCCGGGGATGTGCAGTGAGATAAATGGCTCAGGAAGCACTGGATAGTACTGGAGCCAGATTAGCACACAATATATGATCCCAAGGGTTCATGTGAGCATCGGGGGTTATTCAGGTCACAACGCAATGTGACCGCTATATCCCCATGCCCGGTGCCAGTGCGCATGCACATGTCCCATCCTGTATGTGCGTGGCCTGGCCCATACGATCTCATTTGCTGAGAACGCCTCTACCTGATTGACAGGTAGAGGCATTCGCGGGTCGGGTGTGGCGGGGGCTGCTCTGGGAAAATGGGGGCGGGTTGGCAGCATTTTTGGGGCAGCTGCGTTATCTCACATGAAGCCACTCCGATGGAAAAAATGGTGGCGGACCCTCTGCATACGCAGCGGAACTGTGGCTGCAGGGGGTAGTCCACAATTGCTGCGACCGCAATCCGATTGTGATCGCATCGAAATTGGATTGCGTTCGCAGCCGTGGAGTGGGAGTTAGCATGCTGGACGGCCTTGTCCTGCACGGGTCAGCCCCCAGTATGCTACAGAAGGGATTGCAGATTCTGCTTTTCAGCAGAATCTGCAATTTGTGTTGAATAGGGTCCATTATACATTCATGCAGCAGTATATACTGCTGGAAATTTGGTGAGTTTTGGGGCCTAATTCAGACCTGATTGCAACAGCAAAATTTTTCTCTAATGGGCAAAACCATGTGCAGTGCAGGTGTGGCAGATATAACATGTGCAGAGAGTTAGATTTGGGTGGGGTGTGTTCAAACTAAAATCTAAATTGCAGTGTAAAAATAAAGCAACCAGTATTTACCCTGCACAGAAACAATATATCCCACCCAAATCTAACTCTCTCTGCAAATGTTACATCTGCCCACCCTGTAGTGCCCATGGTTTTGCCCATTAGAGAAAGATTTTGCTTTTTCAATTAAGTCTGAATTAGGCCTTTGATCAGAGATGTGCGGAAAAAGTAGGCAAGGGAGGCACTGCCATATACATTTTACTCCAGAGTTTTTGTAACACCCCGGGATTGGCAGGTATGTCTAAGTGGTTGAGAGACGTATCACAGGTGTTGGGTGGCTATGTGACGGACCTTTCCTCTGAAATGTTTCTCCCCCTACCTTGTCCTGTAGTACCGTGTTCAGAGGGGTAGGATAGGTTGATACGAAACAGGAGTGAGTCAGCAATTCTAACAGAATGTCTTTTTATTGAGCCGCAATGAACTCTGAATTGAATATGATGATTGGTTAATTCGCATTAAATTTGAATAATCACAAAGAATTAGGCATCAAAGAAGAACAAGATAAGACAATTGGCTACAGTTCATACCAAAAAGGAGCATTCAGTATGCAAAAGACAGTCGATTTGTTATTACCCCGTTTGTCTTGTTATTTCTCAGTTTGTCTTATCATTGTTTCCAATTGTAAAGCACAACGAAATATGCTGTGCTATATAGAAGACTGTAAATAAATAAATAATTGAATCACAGAAGAATCGCAGAATATATTTGAATCACATATGAACATGTCATAATTGGAATCACAAATATTAGGATAGGATACTTGGAATCACAGTCTATAATGTGGTGATGAAAAACACAAACAACAATAAAAAACACTAACTTTCTAGCTTTCCCTAGCCAAAGTACGACCATCTTCACTGGCAATAAACGTTGGAGCTCTGGTAGAATTCTGCAGTGGCACAACGTGTCAGTGGGAGAAATTGTCACATAGGTGTATGGGGAATCCTGGTTGTGACAGGGACAAATGTTCTCTGTTCTGTCCAAAGAGGGTGTAGCTAGTGAAGGGATGGTAGTGTCTCTTGATAAATTTAACTCACTTAATAATGAGGGTCTTTTGGTTGAACAAACTCAGTCTCTCTCTCTCTCTCTCTCTCTCTCGCTCTCTCTCTCTCTGTTACAGGGCTTTACTTATACTTGCAGAATTAATGCAGTCTTTCTAGAATAAATGTCTGCCTTGCACTTGTAATAAAACTCAGTCTATGATATCTAACAGTATCAATGTGGGGGAAAGGGTTTTCTTTAATAACCTCTTTGCCCGGGTTTAGCTTATGGGATATGGCGCTATACCGTTCATTTAAAAACTGCACAGCTGGTGACAATGGTTACTTAAGCTGGATATCAAACTTACCTGGCACTTTGGTCACTCAGTTTCCAATGTACTCACTCAGACCCGTAGAGCAGAGGATTTAACTTGCTGGACCTGTTTTCAACGTCTCCTCACTGTTACAAGATGGCCACAGCATCTGTGCCTCTCACTAGGCCTCATTTTGTCTGGTCTCCAGCTGCGGCGTCTCAACACCCACTCGCCCAGCACTTGGCTCTCTGGCAGCACCCTGCTGCGTACACTCTGTAGCCCTGCTCTCACCAACTAGTGTCCTGCGGCTGACACTCCTTCCTCAGCTCCTCGCTCATCATGCATCCAACACCTCCTGTCTCCACACAGCTCCACCTCCTTCTTCCCCCAAGGCTCCTTTCTCCCCTGTCCAATCAGCTTCACACAATCAGCCCACGTGATCGGACCAGGGTCCTCGCTTAACTCTTGCTGTGCCAGTGCCCTTCTCTGCTGGTGCTTCTGGACTTGCCAGTGATCTTAAAGGGGCACACACACCATTTTTCGGGGTACCATATTTTGACTATAAAAATGATTAGAATAATGCAAAGAATATATTTATAATATATCATTTGTATTTTCCATATACTTTAGTCAAAACTCTGGCATATACATTACTATGACATGAAAGGCTCTGCCTCACCTCACCGCACATCACTGATACCTATGTACCTAGTTAAACAATATCTACACTATCTTACAGTTACAGCTATACTATAATCATGACCGTTGTTTATTTGTAAGGTCCCCCAAAATTGATGGACAGTCAGTAAAACATTCATATAAAATCCAAATCATACTCGTCACCCCCTTGCTTTCCTTGTCAGTGTTGTCCCAGAGATCTCAGGTGCTATTCACCCAGACAAGATGGAGATTTGCTGCATGCGCTATGCAAATATATCGCTGTAGGGCTTCTAGAGGATCATTAGCTCCATTGGGGAGTAATCCTAGCGTGATTGATTTGAAAGGTGGCAGAGTCAATCAGTAGCGGATCTTGCCACGGGCAAGCAGGACTTTTGCCCGGGGTGCCGCCTTCCGGAGGGCGTTGGCGCCATCCGGAGGGCGCCGCACCATGGCAAGATCCGCCACTGCTGTGCCCTCCGCTGCCCGCTGTGTCCCCCGGCTGTGCGGCTGTGTCCCCTGTGAAGGGAACTAGACGCTACGCATCTAGTTTCCCTTCGTGGAGAGGACCTTTGCTGAGCGGTGCGCGATGACGTCATCGCGCACCGCACAGCAAAGGTCCTCTCCACGAAGGGAACTAGACGCTACGCGTCTAGTTTCCCTTCGTGGAGAGGACCTTTTGCTGTGCGGTGCGCGATGACGTCATCGCGCACCGCTCAGCATTTAAGCGGCACTACTACTGTACAGGGGGCGTAAATGACCACGACCCCTGTATTAAGCCACGCCCCCATTTCCTGCCCGGGGCGCAGAGAGGGCTCGAACCGGCCCTGGAGCCAATAGGGAGCCAGGTTCAGCGGAAAACAGAGGAGCGGAGCTTTTAAAAGGTGTTGATTTGGAGCCAAATAGCATTCCAGAAGGAATTAATCTGGCTGGGAGGATACAGTCAGAAGTACCTGGGCGTAATACTGCTAGTACGTAACTGATGAGCCATAAGACAGTGCTGCTAATCCCTGCTGCAGCTGGAGAGTGGGCTGCTGTGAAAGACGCAAGGTGTACAGACTGTGGAGAGCCATGTGGAGCTTACCCCTTGGGAGTGTCAGGCCAGTATCTGCAATGTTGAGCATTTTAAAGCTAGTCCTGATCCGAGAGGTAGTCTCTGGTTTTGGGTGAATGCCAATGAAGATTCTTCTAACAAGAAAGGGGTGACTGCAAATTGCATACTGCATACAGTACAGATAAGTGCATCTATTATTGATATATACTGTACAGTCTATGGGCCTAATTCAGACCTGATCGTAGATGTGGTAAATTTAGCACATCTACGATCAGCTTCCCTGACATGTGGGGGAACGCCCAGCACAGGACACATGTCAGGCCCTACCCCGCCGCACAAGTACAAAAGCATCGCACAGCGGCGATGCTTTTGTACTGGAAGAGTATCTCCTAGCCAGCGCAGCTCCTGCGCGCTAGCAGGGAGCTACTCATCGCTGTCCGAGTCGCAGTGGCTGCATATGACATCACACAGCCGGCGCGGCCCGCCCCCCAATGGTCCGGGCACACCTGCATTGCCTGGACCGTGCCCCTAAAATGCTGGCCAAACGCCACCAGCCCTCCCCCTACCACCCAACAACTGCCTCTGCCTGTCAATCAAGCAGTGGTGATCGCAGGGCTGAGATGAGCGTCGGCAGTCTCGCATGCTCAGGCGCATTGTGATGCCGGCGCATGCGCAGTTAGACCTGATCGGCTGCTGTGCAAAAACAACACAGCAGCGATCAGGTCTGAATTAGGCCCTATATCCGCAGTGATCTTCCAGCTGAGAATTGTGGATCATGTTAGTGTTTACTCTGTGAATAGTCAGTGATCTTCTCAGTATACAGTCTAGTAGGAGAGATATAGGGCCTGCTTCAGAGTTGGACACAAATGCCGTTTCTACTGTGATTGCGCATGCAGCAGATCTGTGAAGATATACTAATGCCACAGTTGCTGTCTTGTGCACAGAGACGCGGATTGCTGGTATCTCATCCACTGCTTGTGTACAAAGACACACCGATGTTTGTCGCAAGCACACCACTGGAGCCTTTACAATTGTGTATGAATTGGCAGTTGCAGGCTCAGAGCCTCAGACATGTCCACTTTACAAATAACTCATCTCACTATGCGGCTAAATCCATCCACCAGCACTGTGTCCAGCTCTAAATCGGTTTATAGTAGCAGTCAAAACCTTGGGAGTCATTTGTTTCAAGGGGTGTAGTATGGTATGCCGGCGGCCCTAACCAATATGATGCCCTAGGCAAGATTTTGGCTGGTGCCCCCTAGCACCACCGCTGGTTCCGCCTCTGACCTTGCACCTCTCTCCCAGCACCATCACCCCTCATCCATAACAGTCCTTATTTTGGTGTTTGTACCCCCTATATTTTAAATAGGAACAGTTCGCACATTTGGCACACAGCCCAAAAAGGGGTGTGTTTTTGCTGACAAGGGGCATGGCCACACAATAGTAACCCCAATTCAAATTACGCCACACAGTACTGCAACTTTATTCACATTTGATCATGCGATAGTGACCATAATTCATATTACATCCCAGAGTACTATCACTTTACCTTATAAACGTTACTCCTTACAGTAGAGCCCCTTATTCACATTACATCACACTGAATTGCTCCTTATTTATATTACACCACACCCTATTGCTCTTTATTCACATTAGACGACACAGTAATGCCCTTTCCATACACAACGCCACGTAGTAGAGCACCTTATACACATAATGCCACACATTAGTAATGCATTTATACACATAATTCTACACAGTAATGCCCCTTACACATATGAGACACATCATTAATGTCCTTATAAACATAATGCGTCTTACACATTATGACAACCTTTATTAATGCCCTTTTACACATAATGTCCCTTACACATATGCCGCACATTATTAATGCCCTTATACACATGACACACATAGTGCCCCCTACACATTTGCTGCACATTATTTGTGCCCCTATACACATAATGACACACATACAGTAGTACCCTGTTACACGTATGCCGCACATTATTAATGCTCTTCTACACATAATGACACACATAGTGCCCCTTACACATATGTTGCACATTATTAATGCATTTTTACATGACACACATAATGCTCCTTACACATATTCCGAACACTACTGCACAACCAACTTACTCACATGCACACAGCACTCACACAGACGCTAACACTGTGACCTCTGCTTGGATACAGATGTGTCCTCATAAATCTTGCCTCAATGCTAACGTCGGGCACCTTTTTTTAATTAAAATGCATCTTATTTGCATTGCTATGTCGCTGGGATGTACAAACAGCTTATGCTGATTAAAATGATATGCAGCATGCCTATATACTGTGTGAGACTCTGGCTGTATCGGCATATGAAATGCTACACACAGAATATAGGCATGCCAAATATCATTTTAATCAGCAGAAGCTGCTGATGCCCCTAGGCATATCAAATGCCCTAGGCAATTGCCTAGTTTGCCTATGCCTATGGCCGACTCTGGCGGCCGGGCTCCCGGCAACCAGCATACCGGCGCCGGGAGCCTGACCGCCGGCATACCGACAGCGTGGCAAGCGCAAATGAGCCCCTTGCAGGTTCGCTGCTCTCGCCATGCTATTTTATTCACCCTCCAAGGGGGTCGTGGACCCCCACGAGGGAGAAAAAGTGTCGGTATGTCGGCTGCCAGGATTCCGGTGCCGGTATACTGTGCGCCGGGATCCCGACAGTCGGCATACTGAAGACCACCCGTTTCAAGAGAGACTGCATTTGTTAATCAATAATGCACGTGCACCAACGCTCATTGAGGGTGATTCAGACCTGATTGCTATGCTGCTAATTTTGCTGTCCTGCGTTCAGATAGTCGCCGCGCAAGGGGAGTGTAAATTCACCCATGCAAGCATGCGATTGCATGTGTATGCCGCGCTACAAATGACCCTCAGTCAGCGGACAGCTGCAAATCTGTTCACGCCACACTCACCATTGAATGATTTTACCACTGTATGCAGTCTGTGCGCAGCCCAGGACTTACTCCTACAGTGCGATAAGAACAGGCTGATTGGGTCCAGAGCTGATGTCACACACCCTCCCTGACAACGCTTGGGAACGCCTGCGTTTTCCCTGACATTCCCAGAAAACGGTCAGTTACCACCCATAAACGCCCTTTTCCTGTCAATCAGCATACAAATGGCTGTGCGATCGAAATTTTCACACCATCCTGACGCTGTACGGAGATGCCTGTTGTTGTTTGGTGACACGCATGCGCATTGTAGTGCATGCGCAGTCTATCGATAATCACCCACTGTGCAAAAATGCACAGCAGCGATCAGGTCTGATTCGGACCCATTGTACCAGCCGACAGAACAAGCTTACAGTTAATATACTGCATTTACAAATATGAGGCTAAATGTAATAGGGTGTGATTTCGGAAATCGTGTGATTTTTACCGCAAATTCACACATTTTCCAAAAATCGCGAATGTAATAGCTTTGAACATATACCAAAAATCGCAAGTGAAAAATCGCATCCAGATGTTTTCCCATTGAAAACAATGAAAATCGCAAATGTAATAGGATGCAATTTTTTTAATTGCATACAAAACCTTACCAAAAACAGCCAGAATAATAGACCAGGTTTAGACTGGTGATTTTTGGAGAAGCATGCACAGATCAGTGTGATCCGTGCATGCTTTCATATGGAACAGTAAAGACAGTGATAAAATAAAAATAAAAAACGATGTGCAGGTCCCCCCCAAAAGCATAACCAGCCCCGGGCTCTTGGAGCCGGTCCTGGTTGCAAAAATATGGGGGAAAAATTGACTTGGGTTCCCCGTATTTAAACAACCAGCACCGGACTCTTGGACCGGTCCTGGTTCCAAAAATACGAGGGACAAAAGAAGTAGAGGTCCCCCGTGTTTTTTAAACCAGCACCGGGCTCCGCTAGCCAGGGAGGTGATGCCAGAGCCGGGGGACACTTTTATATAGGTCCCTGCGGCCAAAGTATCACAAACCCCCCAACTAGTCATCCCTGTTAGGGAGAGAGAGAGAGAGAGAGGAGAGAGAGTGTTAGGGGGAGAGGGAGAGAGAGAGAGGAGCGAGTGTTAGGGAGAGAGAGAGGAGAAAGTGTTAGGGAGAGAGGCAAGAGCGTGTTAGGGAGAGAGAGAGGAGCGAGAGTGTTAGGAAGAGAGAGAGGGAAGAGACAGTGTTAGGGAGAGAGAGAGAGTTAGGGAGAGAGAGGAAATAGAGTGTTAGGGAGAGAGTGTTAGAGAGAAAGAAAGAAAGAAAGTGTGAGGGAAGGAGAGAGAGAGAGAGAGAGAGAGAGAGGAGAGAGAGTGTTAGGGGGAGAGGGAGAGAGAGAGAGGAGCGAGTGTTAGGGAGAGAGAGAGGAGAAAGTGTTAGGGAGAGAGGCAAGAGCGTGTTAGGGAGAGAGAGAGGAGCGAGAGTGTTAGGAAGAGAGAGAGGGAAGAGACAGTGTTAGGGAGAGAGAGAGAGAGTTAGGGAGAGAGAGGAAATAGAGTGTTAGGGAGAGAGTGTTAGAGAGAAAGAAAGAAAGAAAGAAAGAAAGAAAGAAAGAAAGAAAGAAAGAAAGAAAGAAAGGAAAGAAAGTGTTAGGGAAGGAGAGAGAGAGGAAAGAGTGTTAGGGAGAGAGAGGGGGAGAGAGAGAGTGTTAGGAAGAGAGAAAGAGAGAGAGAGTGTTAGGGAGAGAGATGGAGTGAGAGAGTGTTAGGGAGAGAGATGGAGTGAGAGAGACACTATTGTACCTGCCCTGACTACACAGCAGCACAGGAGGCGGGCACTCCTCAGCATTAGGCCATGTTCCCAAAACACCCGCGATTCGCGGCAGTTTGGCACTGCTATGCTGGGAGTTAGGGGTGGAGGAGCGCCGTTGCCTAGTCCCTGTGCTGCATGGAGGTTGTGATGTGCGGTTTTTAAACTGACCCCACATCGCTCCTCCTGTGTACATTGGCCGGCACCTTTCATGTTTGGGGGGGCGAGCTGACCCCTTGCCCCACCCATTCCGACGCCTCTTGGGGTGAGTAAAGGGGTGCTTTCCCCTCTACCCACACCCTTAACCCTCCCTGTCCACAGCCTAACACTAACCTCCCCCCTTTGTGCCTGACTTTAACCGCAGAGGTGTCTAATACTAACCTCCATCCCCGCTGCCTACCCTAAACCTCCCTCCCCTGCAGCCTAACCCCCGCGGGGGTGCCTAACCCTAACCCACTCTATCCGTGACCTAACCCTCACCTCTCCCCACCCGCAGTCTAAATCTCACCTCCCCGGGAGCTATAGGTAATGGGAGGGGTACAATACTTACCTATACCTGCCAATACTGGCCAAAGGTCAACTGCTGTGTAGACTAAGAGGAAAAGATAAAAAAAAACAGGGGCGTGGCCTGGCAGGCAAGCTGGACAGACGTGCATGTGTCTAGCTCCAGGTGCCTGAGGTGTAAATATAGCCTCCATCCCTTTATTTAGCCCTTAACCTGGCCAAATCGAATCCTGACCACTGTCCTGATCCCCCCTGCACCCAGAGTGTCGAGTCCCGGAGCCGGGGGAGGCCTCCTGCCTCCTTGCAGGTTGGGGCCTACACGCCGAGCGGAAGCCGGGGGCTGGATTTGTATTGAGACCCCGACCGCAGTGGACGTGCGCTGCACAGCCGGACGGAACGACCCTCACCTTGCCAGGAACAGCTCATCACCCTCCTGAAGTCCCACCCGCAGCCTCCGTGTACGCCGGGAGGCGCTCCGTGCCTGCTCGGCGGGACAGGAGACCTGGTGCGCGCGGCGGCTTGCCTCCGTCTGTCGGGACGGAGCTCCGTGGTTGCCGGGGCGACCGCCGCGTCTTGCCGGGAGCCGGCGGCCGGCCCTCCTGCTGGGCGAATAACATCTGAAGCGGATCTCCTCTGCCGCGCTGGGACCCACGGAGTGCCTCACAACAGCAGCCTGCATTTAAAATAAAAATAAATAAAAAAGAGTGCACTGGGCTGCCGGCGGCCATATTGGATCCTGGAATCGGAACACATTTGTAGCCTCCAGCAGCTGGAAGCGGGGGTGAGGAGCCCTAGTCGTCGGCTGGATTGAGGCTGGGGGGCTTAGCCTGCTAGACCCTGCCTATTGCCCCCACTATGCTTCGTTATACCAGTGTGGGGTAATGGGGTATATATATTCCGACTCTGGCACTACATCTCGCCCAGGCTCTATTTAGCTACACCACATCAGCCTATCACAGTGGGGGACCAGTCCGTGCGGGGCTGCAGCAAATAAGATCAGGGGGGACCCCTTGGACCCATTATTTAAACTTTGCGAAGACCTCCGCTATTATTCTATGCCTTGTTTCACTTATTATATTTAAGGCTGGAGCTCCATCTACTGGCAGCTTTAATACTTGATTTCGGCTGCATAAAAGAACCTGCTTCCCTCATAATGTGATCCATTGGACCTTGCCCCGAGTTTCGGAACCGCCTATGTCATAATAATCACGCTGTCCTATCCCTGCTACCGGGACTTTTCTAGCAAAATGATGCAGTGATTCTCTCTCATCGCCCTATACGCACGCATGTTCCATCATGACTAGAGGTAACAAAAAGCAACACGGCGCAACTATGAGCCAGAGCCTGAAAAAATTTGCCTACTCAGATACTAAATCTCCAGGACAGGAGGCTCCCTTGCAACCCGACGTCTCAGACTCGGAGGACTCCGACCATTCTCCATTGACCCGAAAGGATCTCCATTTACTTTTCCGCGAAATTCAGGAGACGAGGAAATCAGTGCAGGCGGTGCAGGCGGAGGTGCATTCGGCCATTGCCTCTCTTAAAGCTGACGTTACAGATATTGGAGACAGGACGGACCACTTAGAGCCTAAAGTGGACGAAGTGGTCGCTTTTCAACAGGAGGTAGGCGATGACATCCAGAGCCTGAGGCAAGAGATGCGCCTACTCCTGGACCGCCAAGAGGACCAGGATAATCGGGCACGCCGGAATAACCTCCGCATCCGGGGTATCCCCGAGGACGTTGATATGACATCCCTGCACGACTACCTTAAGAAATTGTTTGTGCACCTGTCGCCTTCAACTCCGCCAGACCAGTTCCTGTTGGATAGGGCCCACAGGGCTCTCCGCCCTCGATCTCAGGATCAAGCCCAACCCAGAGATGTTATCTTGCGATGCCATTATTACTCGGCTAAAGAAGACTTGCTTAGGGAGGCTAGGAAGCTTTCCAAGCTGGATTTCCTGGGACATTCCCTTCAAATATTCCAAGACATTGCTCCTAGCACCCTACTTAAAAGAAAAGAATTCCGACCCATTACCTTGGCTCTCCGTGACAGTGGCATTCGCTATAGGTGGAGTTTCCCCTTTCGTATTCTTGTATGGCACCATAACCGCCTCCACTCGGCTGGGGACCTAGACGAAGCTAAAAAAACATTGTTAGTGAATGAACAAGCAGAGAGACAAACTGTAAACAGTGGTGTGGTTGTGTAGAGAGAAAAATCTCTCTATTTAAAATTTTAAATATGTTACTGTAACTATTAAGGTAATGGAAAATGCCTAAAATAAGGACAGTTAACCCAAAGGGCCTATTGTTTTTATACAATACACACATTGGGGGGGATAAGTTCTTTCTTATAGTAATAAGTGGTTACCTTCAGAAAATAAATTTGACCAGTAAATAATAAAAGCTATAAACTGCTAACATTTAGAGCAGTGATTTTCAACCTTTTTTAACTTGTGGCACACCGAACAATATTTTAAAATTGTTAAGGCACACCATCAGTTCCCCACACAAAAAAACAAAAAACGCACATTGGCCCTCATAGTAAAAAAAAATCCATACATACATTGGCCTACACAGAAAAAACAATCACATTGCTCCCCACATAAATCATATTGCTCCCCACAGGAATTACTCACATTGTTCCCCCCATAAATTCATAAATCCTTATTCTCCCCACATGAATCCTATTTTTTCCCCACAGGTGGAAAAAAATAACAAATATTAGCCCCTACCGGTCAGCTGTCCTCCTCCCTGTCCCTCAGTGGCGGGTGTTATTCATAGTGGAGTGCTGCGAATACTGAGCAGCGGGCGGTCGGGCAGGTGTGGATGTGGGTGGGCAAGGAAAGCTGTGGATGCAGGCAGGAACTGGAAAATGTGTATGCAGGTAGGTGTGCTGGCTGGGTGGTGAGACGCGGCAGCGTGACCTATGATATCACACCGCCACGTCTTCAAGGCATACGTCATGGCCGGAGCACGATTGATCCTCTAAGAAGAGCCCAGGCCAACAGTTCACTCTGAAGGTGCAGGAAGCTGCTCTGGCTCCGCGGCACACCTTGCAACTGGTCGCGGCACACTAGTGTGCCATGGCACACTGGTTGAAAAAGCCTGATTTAGAGGGTCAATCCAATTAGGTACGAGTTACCATTGCTGCGATGTTTCAACACTGGCAACGGCACCCAAACTCGCAGCCTTTGTGGCCAGATAGGGCTGCGGACACTTTTGAGCGACTTTGGGCTATTGGAAAGTGCGGCTGTTGTAAGACAAACTCGCACCTAATTAAATTGATCCCTTAGTTGTTAAATGCAATAAAATAGTAAAATATAATGGTGTAATTGTTAGTGATGAGCGGATTCGGTTTTACTCGGTTAATTGTGGGCCTGATTCAGTTGTGGTTGTTAACACGATCGTTGCTGCAATCTTTTGCCATTCATAATTGTATTGCAGGCCACCCTGAGTGAGTCTGAGCAGTTGTAGGCTGAGCAAGTCTCCTAGACACAGAGGGCTCTCCAGCAGATACACAGGTTGCAATGGGTAATTTATACACATGCACGGAAAAGTGGTTGAACAGAACTGACACGCCTGTGTACAGTTAGCCACCCCCTTTACCACCCCAAATGCTGACTTCCTGACAGTCACTTTGCGATGGGATCCTCAATGTAAGCTTGATCGCATCTTGGGGGTAATTCAGAGTTGATCGCAGCAGCAAATTTGTTAGCAGTTGGGCAAAACCATGGGGGTAATTCCAAGTTGATCGCAGCAGGAATTTTTTTTAGCAGTTGGGCAAAACCATGGCCCTCATTCCGAGTTGTTCGCTCGGTATTTTTCATCGCATCGCAGTGAAAATCCGCTTAGTACGCATGCGCAATGTTCGCACTGCGACTGCGCCAAGTAACTTTACTATGAAGAAAGTAATTTTACTCACGGCTTTTTCTTCGCTCCGGCGATCGTAATGTGATTGACAGGAAATGGGTGTTACTGGGCGGAAACACGGCGTTTCAGGGGCGTGTGGCTGAAAACGCTACCGTTTCCGGAAAAAACGCAGGAGTGGCCGGGGAAACGGTGGGAGTGCCTGGGCGAACGCTGGGTGTGTTTGTGACGTCAACCAGGAACGACAAGCACTGAACTGATCGCACAGGCAGAGTAAGTCTGGAGCTACTCTGAAACTGCTAAGTAGTTAGTAATCGCAATATTGCGAATACATCGGTCGCAATTTTAAGAAGCTAAGATTCACTCCCAGTAGGCGGCGGCTTAGCGTGTGTAACTCTGCTAAAATCGCCTTGCGACCGATCAACTCGGAATGAGGGCCCATGTGCACTGCAGGGGAGGCAGATATAACATGTGCAGAGAGAGTTAGATTTGGGTGGGTTCTTTTATTTCTGTGCAGGGTAAATACTGGCTGCTTTATTTTTACACTGCAAATTAGACTGCTGATTGAACACACCACACCCAAATCTAACTCTCTCTGCACATGTTATATCTGCCTCCCCTGCAGTGCACATGGTTTTGCCCAATTGCTAACAGAATTCCTGCTGCGAGCAACTTGGAATTACCCTCCATGTGCACAGCAGGGGTGGGGGGTTTGATATAACATGTGCAGAGAGAGTTAGATTTGGGTGGGTTATATTGTTTCTGTGCAGGGTAAATAATGGCTGCTTTAATTTTACACTGCAATTTAGATTTTTGTTTGAATACACCCCACCCAAATCTAACTCTCTCTGCAAATGTTATATTTGCCCCCCCCCCCCCCCCGCAATGCACATGGGGCCTAATCAGGGCCGGTGCAAGGTTTTTTGACCCTCTAGGCAAAACTTCTGCCTACTGCCCCCCAACACCACCAAATACCCAGCCGTCTGACTACATTGAGTACAACAAGGCTGTATCTCTCAAAGACATCCTTAATTATTTGATGGGTACACTCAGTGGCACCCCGTTCCCAGATCCTGGCACCCTACCCAGCTGCCTATCTTTCTATTTAATTCTGTCTCTCATACATACATACATACATATATATATACATAGACACACACACACATCCATACACTGCATCTTTCATGCATACATACAAACACTGTCTCTCTCATACTTACATACAGTCATACACTGCCTCTCGCATGCATACATACATACATACATACATACAAACAAACATACATACACTGTCTCTCTCTTACTTACATACAGTACATCCGTACACTGCCTCTCTCATACATACATACATACATACATACATACATACATACATACAGTGCCGTAACTAGACATTTTAGCGCTGTGTGCAAGAAATGGCATTGGCGCCCCCCCCCCCCAATGCAAGACAGGGGCAGTGCGCGCCGTAGGCGCGCAAAAAATATATAGGGGCGCGGCTTCATGGGGAAGGGGCGTGGCCACAAAATAATACCAATTCATACTACGGTGCACAGTAGTCTCCATTATTCAAATTACGCTGCACAGTAGCACCACTACACCAGGTAGAGCCCGTTTTTACACATTACGGTGCACAGATTTCCCTTTTTACACATTACGGCAGACAGCGTCCCCTTATTACACATTACGGCAGGGTCACCCTTTTTACACATTACGGCAGACAGCGTCCCCCTTTTTACACATTACGGCAGACAGCGTCCCCCTTTTTACACATTACGGCAGACAGCGTCCCCCTTTTTACACATTACGGCAGACAGCGTCCCCCTTTTTACACATTACGGCAGACAGCGTCCCCCTTTTTACACACTGTGGCAGACAGAAGAGAAAGAGAACGAGAGCGAGATACTTACCATCTCTCCCCGCTGGCAGTCAGGCTCTTCGTGCAAGCAAATCCATTCCCGGGCAGTGGGGAAGGAGGAGGAGGGAGGGGGACTTGAGCCGCAGCAGCGCTATGTAATTGGTGGAGATGCCGCTGCAGCAGCCCCCTCTCCTTCCGCATTGGCTGCCCGCCGCTGTGAATGCTGGGATGAGGGAACCGCATCCCAGCATTCACAGCAGCGCCGGGCAGCCAATACGGAAGGAGAGGGGACTGCTGCAGCGGCGCTACTACCAATTACATAGCGCTGCTGCGGCTCCAGTCCCCCTCCCTCCTCCTCCTTCCCTGCTTCCGGCGCTGCTGCTCTCCTCCAGCACGGCACAGAACAGGGGGCTTGTAATGAGTCAATTTGACTCATTACAACCGCTGGGCGTGCGCCCTCAGGGCAACTGCGCTGTGTGCCAGGCACACCTGGCACGCAGGTAGTAACGGCGCTGCATACATACATACACTGCCCCTTTCATACATCCATACACTGCATCTCCAATACATACATACATACACTGCCTCTCTAATACATACATTCATACATACATACACCCATATACTGCCTGCATATATCCATCCATACACTGCCTCCATACATACAGCCATACACTGCCTACATACATATAAACACTGTCTTTATACATAAATCCAGCCCCCCTCCTACCCCATCCAGGGCAGACTTTGGTCACTACCACTTCCCCCGGGTGTGACTCCAGGCAGCCACTACTCTAGGTGCGCTTCCCTTAGCTACATATGTCAATCTCTGGCACTTCAGATCCCAACTTTATGATCTACCCTGACTACCTTGTTTCCTGAGCCCCCTGCATTTCAGTCCACACTACCTGCCACTGAACCACACTACATCAAACCTGCGACCATCTTTTACTGTAGCTTAGCCTCTTACTGCAACCTGTTGAGCCTGGCTACCAGCCACTGGGATTCACCCCCTTCCACCTACACAATAAAACCTTACCATCTTACCGCTGGAAGCCGTGAAGGTATTATTACTCCCCACTGCTGCTGCCATCATCTCCCGGCTCACGGTGCCGACTGGGTTAGTACTGCTGCTGGTGCTGCTTGTGGAGAGGCACTGCTCCATTGCTGCCGCCGGCTCCATAAGTGAAGTGTGGACGGCTGCTGCTGGCGATGGACGGCTGCTGCTGCTGGCGATGGGCGGACGGCTGCTGCTGGCGAGGGGAGGGCGGCTGCTGCTGGCGAGGGGCGGGCGGCTGCTGGCGATAATTAATTGCCTGCACTTATCCTCACCCCCCCCCCCTGCCCCTCCAGAACCCGCAAAAATATTTATAAACAAGAACGGTGCTGTGGGGGGTTGCGGGGGAACAGTGGCGGCAGCTTGTCTCTCATTTCAATGTTGAGCTGCTGACCAAGTGCCGCCCTCCAGCGGCCGGCGCTCTAGGCAGCTGCCTACAGCTGCCTAATGGTAGCGCCAGCCCTGGGCCTAATTCAGACCTGATCACCGCTGTGCATTTTCACACAGTGGTCGATCAGGTCTGAATTGCACATGCACCGGCGCTGCAGTGAGCTACTCTTTAGGTACAAAAGCATCACCGCCATGCAATGCTTTTGTACCTGTGCGGCGGGGAAAGGGCCTGACATGTGGGGCAGACTAGCCCTGTGCTGGGCGTCCCCCTGCATGTCAGGGTGGCTGATCGTAGCCGTGCGAAATTTTGCACGGCTACGATCAAGTCTGAATTAGGCCCATGGTTTTGCCCAACTCCTAACAAATTTGCTGCTGCGATCAACTCTGAATTAGGCCCCTTGTGCGCAGTGCAGCTCACTCGCGGGCGCAGTGAAAAAGCATTGAGCCACTTGCATGCAACAGCAGCTTTGCATCCACATCTGGATCAGGCCCCATGTGCAGTAAGGAAAAGGACTCTAGGAAAAAGGGCTATGTCACCTTTATTTTATGCAAAGATAGGGAAATAGTCACTTGTTACATCTCTATTTTACATCATTTATACCATATTGTTCCATTTCATCATTTGGTTATTCTATGAGGGAGATGTATTAAGCCCTGCATAGTGATAAAATGGAGAGAGATAATTACGAGCCAATCAGCTCCTAACTGCCATGTTACAGGCTGTGTTTGAAAAATGACAAATAGTAACTGATTGGTTGTTAGTTATTCTTTCTCCACTTTATCACTCTTCCAGGATTAGTATATCTGCCCCCAGTTCATTTATAAAAAGGTCAGCCATTTCACTATCTCCAGGGGAGCAGCTTTTCCAGTTTTGACATTAGGGGAAACGAACAGAGAAACATAGGCTCCCCACTACTACTGTGGGCATTATGTGTATAAGTGGCACTACTACTGTGTGCATCATGTGTATAAGGGGCATTACTACTGCTGACATTATGAATATAAGGGGCACTAATGTGGACATAATATGTATAAGCAGCACTACTGCCGCGGGCATTATTTGTAAGCGGCATTGCTACCGTGGGCATTATGTGTATAATGGGCACTACTGTGTAGTGTAACATGACTAGGGGGCACTACTGTGTGAGACCACACTCCTTTTTTCAGGCAGCTCACTGTCACTTTACAAAGTGTAGGAGGGCTCAAATTTATAATTTTCAGGGGGGCGCCTAACACACTAGCAGTGCCCCTGCCCCCACACCATCAGTATATGTCCTAAACGGAACTGCCCCCTTTTGCATGTTTTGTATTGTCAACTCTCCCCCGCCATAGGGGGAAATTTACTAAGATTCGTATTTTCCCGTTTCAGGTCAAAGTTCAATCACGAATGACATCGAAAGTGTAAAACTGCAACTTTTTGAATTTATTACGACTAATTTACTAAGCTGTCGTATTCGGGTTTTTCTTTTGTTCCGATGTCGATGTCATTCGTGGGTTTTTTTCTATTTTTACGGCAGTGATTAGCAAAACACTGCCGACTTTTTTACAACGAATCTCGGCCGGATCTGTGTGATCCGTGCTGGGGTTTTTTTTTTTTTTAAATTAAACACTGCAAAATATTTAAAAAAAAATTGCGTGGGGTCCCCCCTCCTAAGCATAACCAGCCTCGGGCTCTTTGAGCCGATCCTGGTTGCAGAAATATGGGGGAAAAAATGACAGGGGTTCCCCCATATTTTAGCAACCAGCATCGGGCTCTGCGCCTGGTCCTGGTTCCAAAAATACGGGGGACAAAAAGAGTAGGGGTCCCCCGTATTTTTAAAACCAGCACCGGGCTCCACTAGCTGGACAGATAATGCCACAGCCGGGGGTCACTTTTATATAGGACTCATACTGTAACTCTGACCCTATCCCTGTAACTCTGACCCTATCCCTGTAACTCTGACCCTATCCCTTTAACGCTGACCCTATCCCTGTAACGCTGACCCTATCTTTATAACGCTGACCCTATACTAAAATACTGACCCTATCCATATAACACTGACCTCATACTATAACTCTGACCCTATCCCTGTAACTCTGACCCTATCCCTGTAACGCTGACCCTATCCTTATAACGCTGACCTCATACTATAACTCTGACCCTATCCCTGTAACTCTGACCCTATCCCTGTAACGCTGACCCTATCCTTATAACGCTGACCCTATCCCTATAACACTGACCTCATACTATAACTCTGACCCTATCCCTGTAACTCTGACCCTATCCCTGTAACGCTGACCCTATCCTTATAACGCTGACCCTATCCCTATAACACTGACCTCATACTATAACTCTGACCCTATCCCTGTAACTCTGACCCTATCCCTGTAATGCTGACCCTATCCTTATAACGCTGACCCTATACTAAAATATTGACCCTATCCCTATAACACTGACCTCATACTATAACTCTGACCCTATCCCTGTAACTCTGACCCTATCCCTGTAACGCTGACCCTATCCTTATGACACTGACCATATCCCTATAATACTGACCCTATACTATGACACTGACCCTATACTATGATACTGACCCTATCCCTATAATACTGACTCTATACTATGACACTGACCATATCCCTATAATACTGACCCTATACTATGACACTGACCATATCCCTATAATACTGACCCTATACTATGACACTGACCCTATCCCTATAATACTGACTCTATACTATGACACTGACCATATCCCTATAATACTGACCCTATACTATGACACTGACCATATCCCTATAATACTGACCCTATACTATGACACTGACCATATCCCTATAATACTGACCCTATACTATGACACTGACACTATCCCTATAATACTGACTCTATACTATGACACAGACCCTATCCCTATAATACTGACTCTATACTATGACACTGACCATATCCCTATAATACTGACTCTATACTATGACACTGACCCTATCCCTATTATGACTCTATACTATGACACTAACCCTATCCCTATAATACTGACCCTATACTATGACACTGACCATATCCCTATAATACTGACCCTATACTATGACACTGACCATATCCCTATAATACTGACCCTATACTATGACACTGACCTTATCCCTATAATACTGACCCTATACTATGACACTGACCATATCCCTATAATACTGACCCTATACTATGACACTGACCCTATCCCTATAATACTGACACTATGACACTAGCAGTGCTCCCTCTAAGATAAATGTTAGACAACTTGGACTTGCAGGTCATTGGGCAATAACAAAGGGACTAATGCTGGTAACCTGCGGAGTTTAAACTCAGCACCCACTATGTTCTTTGTCTCCAGCCAAGCCCAGCCACACGCCCACCAAAGGTTTATTTACCTTATATTTCAAACAGGCCACCACTGCTGATGCAGCCACCGTCACTGCCACTGCTTCTGTGGTGCAAAGACAGCCTCCCCTGCCGCTGCGAACTGCTATGCGGCCACCGCTACACATAACCCTGCGGTGGCCGGCATTTGCGTAACAGGACATCGCCCATCATGACGTCTCCCGGGCAGGCTCCTCCCCCGGCACTTCCGGACTGGCGCATGCACAGTCCGTACTTTCACTAGCTATTGAAAAACCGGGAGAACCTGGAAGATTTCCAGGGCAGCGGGAGGCTCATGTAAAAAACGTGAGCCTCCTGCTGAATGCGGGAGGGTAGGCAAGTCTGCTCTGGGGACACCAGTCATCTTCTTTCCTATACGGCCACCACTACCCAGAACCTTATTGAACCACCACCAGCCCAGTCACCACACAGCTCCATGATTGCACCCTCACCATGTTCCTCAATCTCACCCTCATCCTCATGAAGCTCCCAGATCCCACCCTCACCCATCTCTCACACCCTAACCCCGCTCTCAGATCTCACTCTCACACCTTCTCACATCTCTCCTGGATCTCATCATACATTAATCACCCCTGCAGTGACCGGTCTTTAAATAACATGCCGCCCACATCATGACGTCATCCATGCAGGCCCGCCCCTGGCTAGACTCGCCCGAAAATGCAGTCTGCACATGCGCGATCAGGAATGCCTGGGGCGTGGCCTGCACAGACGACTCATGATGTGAGCGGCATGTTATTTAAATGAGCCACAGTGGGCGGGGTTGTAGGGAGCGGATCCCGGCATTTAAATAAAAAGGACATTCAGATAATGGTGTCGCCGAGCAGGCTCCGCCCCCTGCCATCCGTAACTCATGCATGCGCGGTCCGCATTTTCTGCGGGCAGCACAGGAAAAGCGGGAGGACCCGGTGGTTTAGCGGGGCAACAGGAGGGTAGTTTAAAAAACGGGAGCCTCCCGCGTAATGCGGGAGGGTAGGCAACCCTGCATTATACACATCCCCCTCCCCCATATTACACCCAGCACATTACATTATACACACACCCCCTCCCCCATATTACACCCAGCACATTACATTATACACACACACCACTCCCCCATATTACACCCAGCACATTACATTATACATACCCCCTCCCCATATTACACCCAGCACATTACATTATACACACACACCCCTCCCCCATATTACACCCAGCACATTACATTATACACACACACCCCTCTCCCATATTACACCCAGCACATTACATTATACACACACCCCTTCCCCCATATTACACCCAGCACATTACATTATACACACCCCCTCCCCATATTACACCCAGCACATTACATTATACACCCCCTCCCCCATATTACACCCAGCACATTACATTATACACACACCCCTCCCAGTGGCGGATCTTGCCACGGGCAAGCAGTACTTTTGCCCGGGGCGCCGCCTTTCCGGAGGGCGCCGGCACCATTCGGTGGGTGCCGCACCATGGCAAGATCCGCCACTGTGCCCCCCCGCTGTGCCCGCCGCTGGTCCCCCGCTTTGAAGGGAACCAGATGCTACGCGTCTAGTTTCCCTTCATGGAGAGGACCTGTGCTGTGCGCATCGCGCACCGCACAGCATAGTGGCACAGACACTAGGGGTCATAATTGACCTCTAGTGTCTATGCTGTGCTATGGGAGAGACGTAATGACGTCTCTCCCATAGATCCGAGGACTGGAGAAGAGCGGCGCTGGCGGAGGAGGAGGTCTGGAATCAGGAGCGGGGATTGTAAGTATACTTTTATTTTATTTTTATTTTTCTTCCAGCTGCGCTACAGGGGCACAAATGGGGGCGTAACTGACCACGCCCCCATATGAAGCCACGCCCCTATTTTGCCCGGGGCGCCACAAGGGCAAGAACCGGCCCTGACCCCTCCCCCATATTACACCCAGCACATTACATTATACACATACACCCCTCCCCCATATTACACCCAGCACATTACATTATACACCCCCCCTCCCCATACTACACCCTGTACTAGATTACATACTGCAACACAGCCCCCCAATATTGCACCCAGTGCCACATTACAAGACACACAACACCTATTCCACACAGCACCCACCTGGCTATGTTGCTCCTTCCTGTAAGGACTGGGAGCCGGCCCCAGGACAGTGTGGGGCTTTGGGAAGGCAGCACATCGCAGGCACACCCTATCGAGGAGCAGGAGGAAGAAAGTTACTGATATACACTGCCATCTGACTCAATGTGGTGGGAGGGGCCAGCAACCACCACTGCACACAACCCTGCGGTGGCCGGCTCTGAAGTCTCCCGCGCAGGCCCTGCCCCCCAATCTCCGGACTTGCGCATGCGCAGTCCAGATTTTCAATGATGGCCCCTTAAAATCCGGGCGGGCTGTCTAGGTATGCGGGGCAGCGGGAGGCTCATTTAAAAATCGGGAGCAGGCAAGCCTGCCCCACCGCATGTCACTGAAGCATAGTACTAGTTTAAGTACGATAGAAATAGAAGTACAATAAAATGTCCATGAGTCAACCACTTTTCCAATTTTCCTTAAACCAAACATACTTTAAAATGTATCAATTTGCCATTTAGCTATCTTATTTACTTTTTCATCCCAAAGCAAGATCCTGCCTCATAAAGACTTATCTGCATCCCCTGTATGTATGTGTGCTTGTCCTCCATACTGCCCTCTTTATTTCTGTAACGCTATATTTTTATTCCTAAATATGCCATTCCTTCCTGAGCTTCTCCTAATAATGTGTCCTTGTACCTGTATTCTCTGTTCTGTCTATCTTGTCTTGCCTTCAGCTGACTATACTGCACTCTGTCTTCCTTACCCCCCTCATCATACCCTGCTACGTAGGACTTACCTCCTCCTACCTGTCTTCCTGCATGGTGACTGGAAACTTCAACAGCTGTAGATAAAATGTTAGAGGATGAAGCATTGTGATGTCACGGGCTAGTGATGTCACAGGCTAGGTGTGTGATGTCACAGTAACCAGCAGCAAAGCTACCAAGATACAGCTATCTTACGTATACATTTTATACATCAATTATAACTGGATTTACATGAATTTCTAGTTTCAAAAAATAAAATAAAATGAGACTAGTGTAGAAAATGAAGTATAAGGCAATGTTGTACAGAGTGCCTCAATATATAGGTAAGGGGAAAATATAAGTGACAGGAATTTCTAGACTAAATCACCACTTACATTTTATAAGGAAATAAAGCTTTTTCTGCTGCGGGGTACACTGGGCTCCACAAGGAAAGGCATAGGGGTGTAGAGTAGGATCTTGATCCGAGGCACCAACAGGCTGAAAAGCTTTGACTGTTCCCAGAATGCATAGCACCACCTCCTCTATAACCCCGCCTCCCTGCACAGGAGCTCAGTTTTGTAGTTGGTGCAGCAGATAGCAGGCACATAACAGAGGGGCTGCTCTGGGCAGCCCTAAGAAGAGCTTTTTGAGAAGAAAAGTGAAGACTTCAAGGGCTGCAGCAGTGTGTACATGTCTAGTGACATTCACTGCTGCAGCTCCATCTCTCCCCAGCGGCGCTGTAAACT
This sequence comes from Pseudophryne corroboree, assembly GCF_028390025.1. Lineage (NCBI taxonomy): Eukaryota > Metazoa > Chordata > Amphibia > Anura > Myobatrachidae > Pseudophryne > Pseudophryne corroboree. The sequence continues at coordinate 276,048,550 of NC_086446.1, forward strand.
CCCGAGCCCTGGTTGCCGGGTAACTACAGCAGGAGGCTCCGGTTTTCTTCTAACATCAGGCACACACGACGGGGGCTCTCCGGGATCGCGTGGCCGCGCTTCGGGAGGTGGTGAGTGGGTCCCGCTCACGGGACCCGTACTTTATCGCGATCCGGCGCGGTCAGTGGGAGGCGGGCCGCACGCGCTGGCGGTGGACACTGTGGCAGTACAGGCGATCCCACTAGATCACCAGGGCTTGGGTGCAGGTCAGGTTTTCCCTTAAAACCAATTTACTAGTAGCCCGCAGTACCCGGTGGTTTTGCCAGCAAGGGGATAAGGCTTAGACCTGGAGCCCCTCCCCAAGCCCCAGGGCGCCATTTCCAGTAAATGTTCCCGCCCTGGAGCTGCATATCTGTCTCTCCCTCACTGCCTGTCAGTGTTTGGGCGCCATTTCTCTCAGCTACACTGTTCCTGGGACTGCTTGGGCAAATCCTCCTGTGTAAAGCCGCCTGGTTGTCAGCGCTGTGACTTTACATGACACTTAGTATTCTACATGTCACTTAGACAGTGTTAGTTAAGAAAGAGTGCATTTAGTCAGAGTTCTCTGGTACAAGTGCCCTGTGATATACATCCAGTTCTTACTGTGCAGTGTTATATCTATTGACTACATAGCTATATAAGCTGGTCCAGTGCAGTATTATTGTTAGTAATAACCTCTGCATTGCTTAACTGTGACTATATATGTGTGTGCATTAGCTTGCTGAGTGGTTTCCATTTCGTGTCTCTCACTCAACTTGCTATCCCTATATTCTATAACCTGAGGGGGCTTGGTGTGTCAGGTTTTATAATTATATAGGATTTTCACAAGATATACTCTAATACGTATTTTTCTCTGTGATTTTAGTCACCATATTGCTCCGTGTATCTCTGCTTGTGCTGACTACACTGTGCATGGGTTTGGGTAAGAGGTATTGTGCTGCTGCCAATTGTACTGTGTTACCTGATGCTGCAAGTTATATCATGTCTGCTTCTGAAGGTAACGGTTCTGGGGCTGAACACACTGTCGGTGTTGCTGAAGCCACAGATCCCTATGAGGAGACTATAGCAGCTGTGGGCTCTGGTTCTGGGGGCTCCTTGCCCCCCCAGTGGGACTGTGGCAACGGGGGTACATAATGACCCACCGTGGGCTACTTTCTCCACACTTCTACATAAGCTAGTTAATAAACTAACACCCCCTATGGGACCTCCTATGCCGGTGCAACCGTATGTGGTCCCCGCAGCTAACCCGCCGTGGGCGGACAATTTATCTGCTCAATTGAAGAAGTTGAACCAGTCCTTGACTACTAAAAAGTCTAACCCATGCTCGCCTAAGACCAAGGGGTCCTCAAAGCGAGCTCTTATCTCCTCACAATCCACTGCTGTCACTGACACTTCGTCTGATGAAGATGGCACTTACACTGACCCCACAGATTCTGACACAGATACTGCTGATGGGGAGGGTAGTTCACATGTGGATGTTCCTGATCTTTTGGAGGCTATTAAGTTAATTTTACAGATTACGGATGTTCCCGAGCCATCCGCCCCTCCTAAGAAACCAGATAGGTTCAAGCGTCAGAAGGTGGTTAAACAAGTTTTACCTCACTCTGACCACCTAGTGGATATACGTCAGGAACCCTGGGGAAACCCGGGTAAGAAGTTTGTGCCTCAAAAGAAGATGCTGGCTCGCTACCCCCTCGCGCCAGAGCTGTCTAAAAATTGGGAAACGCCTCCTCCAGTAGACTCACATGTGGCTAGGATGGTGGTTTCCTCAGCTCTACCTGTCACTACCATCACGTCTCTAAAAAAGCCTATGGATAAACGTGTGGAGGGTTGTCCAAAAGCGATTTACACCCTCGCGGGTGCTGCATAAAGGCCCACTATTGCAGCAACATGGGCTGCAGAGGCTATTGAAGCATGGGCCCTAGAGTTAGAAGCTGAAATCTCTTCTGACCATGCTAGACAATGCTTGTCGTATATTTTCACAGCTTCTCACTATATTAAAGAGGTGGCTTCTGATGCCGGTATCCTAGTGGCCAAGGCCTCTACTACATCAGTCCTGGCTCGCCGGATATTGTGGCTGAGATCCTGGTCTATGGATCTGGACTCTAGAAAAACCCTAGAGGTACTCCCTTTCAAGGGAGAAATTCTGTTTGGGGAGGACTTAAATAAGATAGTGGCTGACTTGGCTACTGCCAAAACCGCCTGTCTGCCAAGTACCATTCCTTCTGTGTCGAAGGCTAAAGGTACTTCCTTTCGCCCCTTTCGTCCTTCAGGTAAAGCAAAAGGTCAGGCGTACAACAAGCAGGCCCGCACTTCCAAACCTGGTAAGCCGAAGCCCAAAAGAGCCTGGGCTGCCCGTCAGCCAGCTTCCAAGACCGATAAGCCTGCCGCATGACGGGGCGGGTCTCCCGCTGGGGGATCCCAGGGTGGGGGGCCGGCTTCTAGGGTATACCCAGGAATGGTTGAAGACCACTTCAGATGCCTGGGTACGGGAAGTCATCCCTCGAGGTTACGCCATAGCCTCCAAAAACCGACCCCCTCATCGATTTTGCCGGACAGTCGTCCCGTTGGACAAGACAAAGGCAAACACTCTACATTCGGTGGTACAGACCCTCCTAGATACAGGAGTCGTAGTACAGGTGCCTCTTGCTCAGAGGGGCCGGGGGTACTATTCTCCGCTGTTTCTAGTCCCGAAACCGAATGGGTCCTCCCGGCCCATTCTCAACCTCAAGGCTTTGAACAGGTTTGTGAAAGTTTCCAAGTTCCGTAAGGGAAACCCTTCGCTCTATAGTTCTGGCCTTGGAACCTGGGGACTACATGGTCTCCCTGGACATACAGGATGCTTACCTGTATATTCCTATAGCAGCGTCACATCAGCAATACCTGAGGTTTGCGATTGGCAACCTCCATTACCAGTTTCGGCATTACCTTTTGGTTTAACTACGGCTCCGCGAGTCTTCACCAAAGTTATGGCGGTGATGATGGTGGTACTCCGCCGTCAAGGGGTCAGGATACTGCCGTATCTGGATGACTTTTTAATCCTGGCAAATTCCCCAGAACTTCTCCTACATCATCTGGATATGACTGTCCGGTTTCTACAAGCCCACGGGTGGCTCATCAACTGGAAGAAATCCTCCCTGGTCCCTGCTCAGAGCATGGTGCACCTGGGAGCGCTATTGGACACTCACAACCAGCAGTTGTTCTTGTCTCAGGAGAAAGTCCTGAAGCTTCAGGACAGGATTCGTTGCTTCCTTTCTCGTCTGCAAGTGTCGATACATTCGGCGATGCAGGTGCTGGTCCTCATGGTGTCAGCATTCGACATGGTGGAGTATGCTCAATTCCATTCTCGCCCCCTCTAGAGGCTGATTCTAGCCAAGTGGGACGGCCTGTCTCACCGGATCAGGTCTCACATGATCTCCTTGACTCCGGAGGTCCGTCTGTCGCTGCACTGGTGGCTCCAGGACCAACAATTGTGCAGGGGCCGTCCCTTCAGCATATCCGACTGGGTTCTGTTGACGACAGATGCCAGTCTAAGAGGTTGGGGCGCGGTGCTGGAGCAACACTCCCTTCAGGGTTGGTGGACCAAGGAGGAATCTCTCCTCTCGATCAACATTCTGGAATTGCGGGCGGTCTTCAATGCGTTGAACCTGGCCCAGCATTTAATTCAGAACCGCCCTGTTCAAGTACAGTCGGACAACGCCACCACAGTGGCTTACAGAAATCATCAAGGCGGCACTCGAAGCCGTTTGGCAATGAAGGAAGTCTCACGGATTCTACATTGGGCGGAACGCTATCTACCGGCCATATCGGCAATATTCATTCCGGGAGTCCTGAATTGGGAAGCGGACTTTCTCAGTTGTCAGGACGTACATGCCGGAGAGTGGGGCCTCCATCCAGAAGTGTTTCAACTCCTAGTGGAAAAGTGGGGCCTTCCAGACGTAGATCTGATGGCGTCTCGACACAATCACAAGGTTCCGGTCTTCGGAGCAAGGACAAGGGATAGTCAAGCAGCATTCGTGGATGCGCTGGCGGTGCCGTGGAAGTTTCGGCTGCCGTACGTGTTTCCTCCGGTGTCACTCCAGCCCAGGGTAATTCGGAAGTTCAAGCAAGAAAGAGGAATTCTGCTTCTCATAGCTCCAGCGTGGCCCAGACGGCACTGGTTCTCAGACCTGCAGGGCCTATCGTCAGAGCGTCCAATTCTACTTCCACAACGCCCAGGCCTCCTCGTTCAGGGCCCCTGTGTCTACCAGGACCTAGCCCAGCTGTCTTTGACGGCGTGGCTCTTGAAGCTTCCGTCTTAAGGGCTAAAGGGTTTTCTGAGGCGGTCATTCAAACTATGTTGCGGGCCCGGAAACCGGTTTCTGCTCGGATTTACCATAGGGTCTGGCATTCTCACTTTGTTTGGTGCGCATCTAACAATTATGATGCTTCCAAGTTTAGTACAGCCAAGTTGTTGGCCTTTCTTCAGCAGGGCCTGGACTTAGGCCTGCGTCTGGCCTCCCTCAAGGTTCAAATATCTGCCTTGTCGGTGTTAGGCGCCGGGGTCCGCTCGTCGGTGCGGCCCGGCGCCTAGCAACCAGGGACGCCGTGCGCGTTCAGCCGCCGGCTCCCTGGCAACGCTAGACGCCGGGCGCACAGAGCCGCTCTGACCTTAGCAACAGGGACCCCACGTTCAGCCGCGTTCCCCGTTGCTGGGTCTGTCCTAAATTACCTGATTATGTGCTAGCCGTGCAGCATGCAAGCTGCACGGCATTTCCATTGATTACCCTGTCTGGATCTTGATTGGAGGGTTCCTGAATAAAGGCACCCTCAGGACTTCTTACAGACGCCGGTGATAGCTTCCTGTTTGCCTGTGTCTGCTACAGAGAGTTCCAGTCCTGCTCAATCCGGTTGTTCCTGTCCTCAGAGATCCTGTACTCGGAAGTTTGCCATCTATTCCTGGAGTCTGACCGAGCACCTTTAACATCCTGTGGTGTTCGTGAGTCGCGGCTCAGCCGTGTGTTGCGGCTTGTCCGCTAACTGTTTATTATTTAGTTAATTTGTGTTCTGGAGCTTTTGCGGAGGATTCCGCTCCCACAGATCCACTCTGGTATCCAGCGGTGCTGGATAGGAGTAACGGATCAGTGGTTCTTTGGTTGTCCTTTTCCCTGGCGGCTAGTCCGCACATACCTTTGGTTAAAGTTAGTTAGCTTGTAACCCCTGGCCTGGTTGCTTAGTCAGAGGGCCCCTTGTTATCACCCTGTCTCGGATTTCCCTTTGTCTCCCATTAAGACCTGCGGGGGCATCGGGGTTGGGCAGACATAATCCGCCCTTCGAACGCGGCTGCCATGGGCTCAAGCAACCATAGTCTCGCAAGGGATTTCTGATAACACGGGCGAGACAACGGAGTTAGGGCGCCAGGGGTTACTAGGCTCTCCTGCTCCCACAACCAGCATATCTTCCCAGTACTCAGACCTCTGCCATAAGATCTCTTCTGGTCTGGAGTACGGGAATCATAACATTATCACCGGCCAGACAAAAGAAAAAATTTAAATTAACAGGAGTTAATTTTTTCACTTATTCAGTTGGGAGATTTTGTCGGCCTCATGAATCCCGCCGGTATTGGGCCAAATCCTGGCCAGCTTCTAGTTAGTCAGATTCAAGAACTTACTCAGATGGTTCAGGATCTGTCCCTCCGGGTGAGGTCACAGGAAGATCTGTTACGGACTTCCCCGAGGGTCATCCCTGAACCAAAAATGCATCTGCCTGACCGTTTTTCTGGGGATAGAAAACAGTTTTTTAATTTTAAAGAGTCTTGTAAACTTTATTTTCGTTTAAGACCAGTCTCCTCAGGTACGGAGGCTCAGCGGGTTGGAATTATTATTTCTCTGCTTCAGGGGGATCCTCAGACCTGGGCTTTTGGTTTAAAGACAGACGATCCGGCCTTATCGTCTGTAGACGCCTTTTTAAAATCTTTAGGGCTATTGTATGACGACCCTGATAGAGAGGCGTCCGCTGAGAGTCAGTTGCGTGCTCTTAGACAGGGTAGGAATCCCGCAGAGAATTATTGTACGGAGTTTCGCCGTTGGTCGAACGACTGTGGATGGAATGACCCAGCCCTGCGCAGTCAGTTTCGCCTCGGCTTATCTGAATCTATAAAAGACAGTCTCCTTCAGTATCCCGCTCCTGAGACTCTCGATAAACTCATGGAGCTCTCTATTAAGATAGATCGTCGGCTCAGAGAGCGGAGGGCTGAAAAAGGGGCATCTGTCGGGTCTTCTCCTTGTGTGCTTTCCATTCCTGTAGACATGGAGGAGCCTATGCAGATAGGTCTCTCCAAATTGTCTCCTGAAGAAAGAACCAGGAGGCAAAATTCTGGTCTTTGTTTATACTGTGGAGGTAAGGGACATTTTGCCCGTAGTTGTCCGAACAAATCGGGAAACTTCCTGACCAAGTGAGTTGTGAGGGGGTTCACTTTGGTCTGCAGCTCATCTCCTCAAATAATTCACTGTTAGTTCCTGCTAAAGTTTCCTTTGGCAGCCTCTGTTCCTCGGTCTCTGCTTTTGTGGACAGTGGAGCTGCAGGGAACTTTATGGATTTAACATGGGCCAAGGCCTTAGGTATTCCTCAGTTAACCTTGGGTAGGTGTGTCACCATGCATGGTTTAGATGGGAGTCCCTTGTCCAATGGGGTTATTTCTCTAGGTACACCTCCTGTTTTACTCTCGGTGGGTGCCCTGCATTCTGAAAAGATTGAGTTTTTCCTTACTCATTGTCCAGCAGTTCCTGTGGTTCTGGGTCACCCTTGGCTGGCCTTTCATAATCCCATCATTGATTGGCAGTCGGGGGAGATCTTACAATGGGGTACCATCTGTAGTAAAGAATGTATTACGCTTCCTATCCGAGTAGCTGCCGCCGTTCCTGCACCCATTCCTGAGGAATATCAGGATTTTGTCGACGTGTTTTCCAAGGGCAATGCGGATATTCTGCCTCCCCATAGGCCTTACGATTGTGCCATTGAGCTAATTCCTGGTGCCACGTTGCCTAAAGGAAGGTTATATGCATTGTCTGGTCCTGAAACTATGGCCATGAATGAGTATGTGAAAGAAAGCCTTGGGAAAGGTTTTATCAGGCCATCTAAATCCCCATTAAGTGCAGGTTTCTTCTTCGTAGAGAAGAAGGATGGTTCACTCAGACCCTGCATTGACTTTAGAGCTTTGAATAAAATCTCAGTAAAGAATACTTACCCTCTGCCGCTGATCTCTGTCCTCTTTGATCAGCTACGTTCGGCTGTGATTTTTTCCAAAATTGACCTTAGAGGAGCATATAACCTCATCAGAATCAAGTCAGGGGATGAGTGGAAAACGGCATTCAGTACTCAATCAGGCCACTATGAGTATCTGGTTATGCCATTCGGCCTGTCAAACGCTCCGGCAGTTTTCCAGGATCTCATTAATGATGTGCTCCGTGAATTTCTTGGAAGATTCGTTGTAGTCTACTTAGACGATATTTTGATATATTCTGACTCTGAAGAACAACATGTTACCCAGGTGCGTCAGGTGCTAAAGAAATTACGTGAAAATCACCTATATGCCAAACTGGAGAAGTGTGAATTTCATGTCACGGAGGTATCCTTTTTAGGGTACATTATTTCCCCTCGGGGATTCCGTATGGAACCGAAGAAGCTCCAAGCCATCCTTAGTTGGGCGCAACCCACCAATTTAAAAGCAATTCAGCGCTTTTTAGGGTTTGCAAACTACTATAGAAGATTTATTCACTCTTTCTCTGACCTAGTTGCTCCCATTGTGGCACTTACTAAGAAGGGAGCAGATCCTACCAATTGGTCATGTGAAGCTGAGTTATCTTTTCAGGCCTTGAAACAAGCCTTTGTCTCAGCCCCTGTCCTTAGACATCCCAACCCAGAATTGCCTTTCATTGTTGAGGTTGATGCCTCGGAGGTTGGAGTAGGGGCTATCCTTTCTCAGAAGGATCCAGATTCCCTTGAATTACATCCTTGTGCCTTTATGTCCAGGAAATTCTCATCTGCAGAATCCAACTACGATGTTGGTAACCGGGAATTGCTGGCTATTAAATGGGCTTTCGAGGAGTGGAGGCATTGGCTTGAAGGAGCGACCCATACCATTTCAGTTTTGACTGATCACAAAAATCTTCAATACATTGAATCTGCCAAACGACTGAATGCCCGGCAGGCTCGTTGGGCTTTATTTTTTACTCGTTTCAAATTCATTATCACCTTCAGGCCAGGTTCCAAGAATACTAAGGCAGATGCCCTGTCACGCAGTTTTCTTCCAGTTCAAGACAACAGTCCTGTTACTCCCATACTTCCGTCTTCAGTCATTCGGGCAGGCCTCACACAGGATGTATTTACCCAGTTAAAGCTGCTTCAACATCAAGCTCCTGGAAATACTCCTGCTGGTCGTCTTTTTGTCCCTGAGTTTTTGAGAGCTACTGTTTTGGCGGAGTTTCATGATAGCAAGGTTGCCGGGCATCCGGGAATCGCTAAGACTTTGGAATTAGTCTCCCGCTCAGTATGGTGGCCTGGTCTTTCCAAAGACATTAAAGAGTTTGTTTTTTCTTGTCAGGTCTGTGCACAGCATAAAGTTCCCCGTTCTTTGCCTATAGGTCAACTTATGCCCTTGAATGTTCCCCTTAGGCCATGGTCGCATATCTCCATGGATTTTGTGGTGGACCTCCCTCTGTCAGCCGGATGCCGAGTCATATGGGTGGTAGTGGACCGTTTTAGCAAAATGGCCCATTTCATTGCTCTTCCCCGATTGCCATCTGCCCAGGGATTGGCAGTCTTGTTCCTCCGCCATGTTTTCAGACTCCATGGCTTACCCACTGATATTGTCTCTGACAGGGGTCCACAATTCATTGCACAATTTTGGAAGTCCTTTTGTGCTTCGTTGAAGATGAAATTATCATTAACCTCCGGCTATCATCCCCAATCCAATGGACAGACTGAGCGAGTTAACCAATCTCTTAAACAATATTTGCGTTTGTACTCGGCCAAACTCCAAAATGACTGGTCTGAGTTTCTTCCATTGGCGGAGTTTGCTTATAATAATGCCTGTCATTCCTCCACCAATGTGTCTCCATTTTTTGCAGTTTTTGGTTTTCACCCCAGAGCTAATTCATTTTTTCAACATTCCTCTGTCTCCTCTCTGGCCCTGACCTCTCATCTTAAACTTATTTGGAAAAAAGTGCACCTGGCTCTCAGAAAAGCAGCATTCTGGGAAAAAAGATTTTCTGACAGACTCCGGCGGCCGTGCACTTTTAAAGTAGGAGACAGGGTGTGGTTGTCGACTCGCAACATTAAACTCCGACAAACCTCAGCCAGATTGGGTCCTAGATTTATTGGACCATTTCTCATTATCAAAAAAGTCAATCCAGTTGCTTTCCGGTTACACTTACCAAAAACTTTACGGATCGGAAATACCTTCCATTGCTCATTGCTTAAACCTTATGTTTCGTCCAGTAGATTTCCTCGTAGAATATCTCAGGGGAGATCTCCAGTAAATGTACAGGGTCAGCAGGAGTTCTTGGTGGAGAAGGTTCTCGATTCCAAGTTGTCCCGGGGTCGGCTTTATTTTTTGGTACATTGGAGAGGTTATGGGCCAGAGGAAAGGTCTTGGGTCCTGGATGAGGACCTTCATGCCCCAAGTCTCAAAAGGGCATTTTTTCGAGAATTTCCTCAGAAACCTGGCTTTAGGGGTTCCTTGACCCCTCCTCAAGGGGGGGGTACTGTTAGGCGCCGGGGTCCGCTCGTCGGTGCAGCCCGGCGCCTAGCAACCAGGGACGCCGTGCGCGTTCAGCCGCCGGCTCCCTGGCAACGCTAGACGCCGGGCGCACAGAGCCGCTCTGACCTTAGCAACAGGGACGCCACGTTCAGCCGCGTTCCCCGTTGCTGGGTCTGTCCTAAATTACCTGATTATGTGCTGGCCGTGCAGCATGCAAGCTGCACGGCATTTCCATTGATTACCCTGTCTGGATCTTGATTGGAGGGTTCCTGAATAAAGGCACCCTCAGGACTTCTTACAGACGCCGGTGATAGCTTCCTGTTTGCCTGTGTCTGCTACAGAGAGTTCCAGTCCTGCTCAATCCGGTTGTTCCTGTCCTCAGAGATCCTGTACTCGGAAGTTTGCCATCTATTCCTGGAGTCTGACCGAGCACCTTTAACATCCTGTGGTGTTCGTGAGTCGCGGCTCAGCCGTGTGTTGCGGCTTGTCCGCTAACTGTTTATTATTTAGTTAATTTGTGTTCTGGAGCTTTTGCGGAGGATTCCGCTCCCACAGATCCACTCTGGTATCCAGCGGTGCTGGATAGGAGTAACGGATCAGTGGTTCTTTGGTTGTCCTTTTCCCTGGCGGCTAGTCCGCACATACCTTTGGTTAAAGTTAGTTAGCTTGTAACCCCTGGCCTGGTTGCTTAGTCAGAGGGCCCCTTGTTATCACCCTGTCTCGGATTTCCCTTTGTCTCCCATTAAGACCTGCGGGGGCATCGGGGTTGGGCAGACATAATCCGCCCTTCGAACGCGGCTGCCATGGGCTCAAGCAACCATAGTCTCGCAAGGGATTTCTGATAACACGGGCGAGACAACGGAGTTAGGGCGCCAGGGGTTACTAGGCTCTCCTGCTCCCACAACCAGCATATCTTCCCAGTACTCAGACCTCTGCCATAAGATCTCTTCTGGTCTGGAGTACGGGAATCATAACAGTCGGTGTGGTTTCAGAGAAAGATTGCGACCTTACCTGATGTGCATACCTTCACTCAGGGTGTGTTGCGTATCCAACCTCCCTATATCCTGCCTGTGGCTGCTTGGGACTTGTCGGTGGTTTTGGAGGCGCTACAAGAGTCTCCGTTTGAACCTCTTGGTTCAGCTGACCTTAAGTGGCTTTCCCTTAAGGTGGTGTTTCTGCTGGCTATTGCTTCAGCTAGAAGAGTGTCATATTTGGGTGCCTTGTCTTGTAGTTCCCCATATCTGATATTTCACCGTGACCGGGCGGTTCTTAGGATTCGTCCCGATTATTTGCCTAAGGTGGTTTCTTCGTTCCACCTTAACCAGGAGATTGTGGTTCCGGCACTTGTTTCTCCTGATCTGTCTCCCAAAGAGCGGTCTTTGGATGTGGTACGGGCTCTCCGTATCTATGGGAAGAGAACTGCTTCTATTAGGAAATCTGATTCTCTCTTTGTGCTGTATGGATTTCACAAACGGGGCTGGCCTGCTCACAAGCAAACTTTGGCCAGATGGATTAGAATGGTGATTGCACATGCTTATGTGAGGGCTGGTCTATCAGCTCCTGCTCACATTTTGGCCCATTCTACTCGGTCTGTTGGACCTTCTTGGGCGGCCTGCCGTGGTGCGACCCTTGAACAATTGTGCAAGGCGGCTACGTGGTCGTCAGTGAACACGTTCATAAGGTTCTATGCCTTCGATACTGCCGCTTCCCAGGATGCTTCCTTTGGACGCCAGGTTCTTGTGCCCGCTACAGTGCGTCCCCTCCCATAAGGAACTGCTTTAGGACATTCCCCATGTCTTTCCTTGTGGAGCCCAGTGTACCCCGCAGCAGAAAACGAGTTTTATGGTAAGAACTTACCTTTGTTAAAACTCTTTCTGCGAGGTACACTGGGCTCCACAAGGCGCCCACCCTGACGCACTTAGCTTCTTTGGGTGGTATGGCATTAGCCGCTGACACTTCTCCTGTCGTGAGAGTGTGGTGTATGTGGCTACTAAACGTTGTCGTCTCTTTTCCTGCTACTGCATTGGGCTGGTTAACTAAAAACTGAGCTCCTGTGCAGGGAGGCGGGGTTATAGAGGAGGCGGCGCTATGCATTCTGGGAACAGTCAAAGCTTTTCAGCCTGTTGGTGCCTCGGATCAAGATCCTACTCTACACCCCTATGTCTTTCCTTGTGGAGCCCAGTGTACCTCGCAGAAAGAGTTTTAACAAAGGTAAGTTCTTACCATAAAACTCGTTTTATCTAACAGGCTCAATTAATCATTTTCCATTATATGTGTGTGTGTCCCGATTTTGTGGGGCAGCTCAGTTTTTTGGGACTGTCCAAGTGTCCCATCCATGTGCAGCAGTGTCCCGTTGGGGGGGGGGGGGAGTTGGGAGGCTCCTGTCAATTGCTCCTCTGCTGTAGAGCTGTGTGCTCAGCCCACAGCGCATAGGCACTGGGCATATATTAGGTATGGATGGAGGGGGGGGGGCGCACCAACTATCTTTCTGGCACAGGGCACCAAAATGTCTAGTTATGGCTGTGACCCACCCAAATCTAACTCTCTATGCACATGTTATGGTGCCCATACACTTATGAGATAATCGGTGCTATCCTTCGATTTCGACCACATCTGTGAGAGAAATCGAAGGATTGTATGCACATTTTAGGTACCTTGAGACGCGATGCGCAGGCACGCCGGTCGAATATCGTGTCTCAAGATATTATGTGCTGCACATAATATTTCTTGCATCGCAGTGCGATCGCATGTGGTTTTAAACCCACATGAGATATATCGCACTGCGATGTGCGATGGGCACTCGCCAGGAGCGGCCAGAGGCCGCTCCCACTCGGCGGTGATGTGCCCATCACGTGATTACCATGCGATCTATCGCATGATCGCATGGTAACCACTTTGGCAGTTCAGGTGCGATTTGATCGCACCTGAACTGCCGATGTGATGCCCCACGATGTCGCGTCGCGGGGCATCACACAAGTGTATGGCCAGCATTACATCTGCCCCACCTGCAGTACACATAGTTTTGCCCATTAACTAACAAATTTGCTGCCGAGATCAGATCTGAATTACCCCCATAGCCCCTTCACTTTACTCATTAGAACCACACCCTGTGATAAGCAGCATGAATGGACTACCATAATTAAGTGGAAACCCAGAGTATTGTTCTCACCATAATCTCAGCAAGACCCTGTGCTTATCACATTATTAGCAGAGTCAAAAACGTGACACGTCCTGTATTGATAAATTCTGATTACGGCTTACCATAAGCATTAGTACTGCTTTGTAACCTGCTTCTTATCTATTGCGCAGGGTTGCATTAAACAACAGATTCTCAATAAAACCATTTGGACTGGAGATCTTATCAGTTTGACCTTTACATTTTTTTCATTATAATTAATTGACCAGTTCAAAAGGAACGTGACTGGCTGGTGCTTATTTATGTTCATTTTCTACATACGTAAAGAGTGCTATTGTACACAATTGTATTTACACCATATGGTGGAACAGCATCACAACTTCTATGGCAGACATTTTAAGTTGCATGTTAATTGCAGAGATAAAGTCTATGAACTGGGGTGGTCTTCAGTATGCCGACTGACGGGATCCCGGCGCACAGTATACTGGCGCCGGGATCCCGACAGCCGGCATACCGACACTTATTCTCCCTCGTGGGGGACCACGACCCCCTGGAGGGAGAATAAAATAGCGTGGTAGCGCGCCACCGTGCCCGTAGCATGGCGAGCGCAGCGAGCCCGCAAGGGACTCATTTGCGCTCGCCACACTGTCGGTAAGCCGGTGGTCGGGCTCTCGGCGCCGGTATGCTGGTCGCCGGGAGCCGGGCCGCCAGCAGATCGTAGTGAACCCTATGAACTGTGTTCATTTTGTGTAATTCCTAAGAAAGATAAGGTTTCATGGTATATACAGGACAGACATTTGTGGTAGATTTATTCTACTATTTGCGTAAGCTTTTAGTAGTAAGCCTTTGCCCCCTAGTGGTATATCTCGTGTACTGCTCACAACTGTTGTATATTCTTTTGCCCTGATTCTATACTCAGCGGTGTGAAACTCAAATCTAGGTCCTGGTGTACCAGATGTAAAAATAAAGATAATCTGATCTAAATTGTTGCATGTGATTGTAATGTAAATACAGAGATATCATGGCAAGAACTGTTGTAATACTCTCTTTATAGAGTATGCTTATTGTACATCTAAACTCAGTGGGCCTAATTCAGAACCAGATGCAAAGAAACTGCAGCTGCCATTCTTGCTTGAAAATAGCCATGGACTTCCACATTTTTGCAGACGTATAGCCCCATTACATACGCATATTAGTGTTAGAAGTGGAAAACGCTACTGTGCAGTCTCCAACATAGCTCCTCAGGGATGATGCTACATGCCTATACCAAGATGGCCACCAGTACTATTACTGCACATGAGCAGTGCCATACGGTCCCTTTGTATAAGTGATACAGTGGAAAATGGATGTCTTCCACTTAGCTCTAGACTTGCAAATTTTGACCTGCGCTGACCGCTGTTCCTGCATCTGCACAGTTACTGCATATCTTGAGTCAGTCACTGGCAGTGTAACACATACTTGCCTACCTGACCCTCTCCATGAGGGAGAAAATGCTCTGTTCCTGGACTTTCCTGGTAATGTATGATTGCCAGCACCTGTGGTGAGCTAGTTAATTGATAAGAAAGGTGTTTCACCACAGGTGATGGCAATCATACATTACCAGGAAAGTCCAGGAACAGAGCATTTTCTCCCTCATGGAGAGGGTCAGGTAGGCAAGTATGGTGTAACAGTAATTATGTCTGTATAATCACCTACTGAATAAAACACACTGCCTGGTTAAGTTACGAGACTTGTACCTTGGATTCATTACAACTCCACTGGTGTGTACATAACTCTGCTAAACCACCAAACTGTCCACACATTTCCACCAAGTTATGGGCCAAGGCGCACTAGAGGGACAAAACATCAAAAGCACATTGGTGTAAAACACCCAGGGCACCCTAAATACACAAGTGGCACCCAAAATGTACACAGTGTTTACAGAACTGTACCAAGCACATGTTGAAATTTGTAAGAAATGCCAGACCATCACTGAGGCGCCATCTTGGACACATGTATAACATGAAAAGCTGCATCAGCACAGAGTAAAACAAGCTCAGTGCATTTTAAACTTAAGAGTGTAACTAGAAACATTTCTCAATACAAGGACTGCAAAATAATGGCTATAAGGAGCACACATACAGGAATAACACCAATGATGGGGATAATTAAATTTAAAGGAGAAACTATATAACATGGAAATTTGCTATGGAACTGCAACATAAGCAGGGAAGAATGTGGAAAGCAACAATAGATTCTGGTGACAGTCCAAGTCCAGATGATGTAGAGCCATGGGAACCATCGGTTTGTGTGTGGAGCAATATGTATAATCCATAATTCATTGGATAATGTAAACCTTCAGTCCGTGCAAGATGACCTGCAATGTGGGTGACAGGGTGACTGGATGGGTGTACTGGGTGACACCACCCTATTGACACCACTGGACATCCTACATATGATCTGTATGCCCCAAATTGCTAGAGCATAAAGATTGTATAGAGTATGGCTCAGCAATTTTTCCAATATTTACATAAAAAAGAATAACTTTTATAACTCCTGAAGTACAAAGCTAATAATTTGCCAAAACCTGCAGTGCTATGCTATAAATAACCAACTTAAACACAAATCAATTTATGCCAGACTTGTGAATTCGCTAAAGGCAAACAAGAATAGAGCTGAACGTCACTACAACCCCTCATATTTTCGGCAGAAAAACAGGACACCTCACTGTAGAACAAAATCTATGATTTTAAACATTATTGATTAATGATCACTGCAGGTTGTGACTTTATCAAGGAGAATAGGCTCCTGATTATAATGTCCACTCCAGTCCCTGCGCCACTCAAGTCCCAGCCAGAGTCCTGTAAATATGTCATAATGGAGCTAGTGCAAAATGATTTCCACCTGTTTCAAGTAAATTTCATCCAAACCAGCTGCACACTTGGATTAACTGGTACTATAATTATAATCATTGTTACAACAAACATATTCCACAATGCAACATTAAGACTGTGTACACACAGTACTTCTCAGCGTCAGTGGTACATATGCTAGCTTTGCGCTACAGTCAGGTTGGACCACAATAAGATTAACTGACTTTTTGGAATGCTGAACATTGACTACGATAACATTTTTATTTGCATTTTCTTGTGATTAATTCCAATGAAAGGTTCCGTGTGCGTTCTCATAGAAGACTGTAGCCTTAATTGGCTGAAATTGACCGGGTGTGATTTGTGGTGGAAAGCCATTTTAAATCTAATCTACTACAAATTATCATCCCAATTTTGGAGCAGGTGTGTGCTCTGATTGCCAGACTGACTAAGCAATGTCTTTTCTGCTTGATCCTTGGTATTACCAGCTGCTTCTTTGCTTACCATAGCTTATAGGAGGCATCTCACACCCCACTGGGAGAGAGGCGTTCTAGGCCTGATGCCTACTGGTAAAGTTGGGCCTAAAAGTAAGCCTGTCACTCGATGCGCAGGTAAGGTCAGCCCGTGTGTGGCTTGGTTTAGCAATTCTTTTTTGCAATTAAAGCTTGCCCGGTATTAAGTAAGAATAGATGCGATGGCAACTAATAAAACCTTTTTTATATAGAATTAATGCCAGGAGAGAGCTGATCTGTCCATTGTGAGTAGCACACAATTCTGTATATGGCTGCAGAAGTTGTAGCAAACTGCGCATGCATAGGGGGGTATCCAATCGGGGGCACGGTTTTAACCGTGAAAACAAATGCGGGCCTCGCCTCCAATTTTGGATTACTGCATGTATCCGATTTAAAACAAATGAACACAGGGTTTTCTGCTTAGAAAACCGTGCAGTGCAAGAAGAAGAAAAAAATTCTTACCGGTGCGGTGATCTCCCAGTGATCTCCCCTCCACCTTTCCTCTGGGGAAGGGGCAGATGGGAGGCAAGGGGTCTGCTGGGAGGGGAGGTCGCTGCTGGACGATATTGTTCTCCCTGCTGCATCCTCTGGACATACAGGGGGGCGGTCATTCACACATGGGGGTCACTCGCACATACATATACACACACTCACACACATTTACCGGGTGGTCTTCAGTTTGCCGTCTGTCGGGGTCCCGGGGCACAGTATACCGGCGCTGGAATCCCAACAGCCGGCATACCAACACTGCTTCTCCCTCTTGGGGGTCCACGTCCACCCTGGAGGGAGAAAAGATAGCGTGGCGCGCACAGCGAACCCACAAGGGGCTCATTTGCGGTTGCCACGCTGTCGGTATGCCGGCGGCCGGGATTCTGGCATCGGTATGCTGTGCGTCGGGACCCCGACAGCCGGCATACCATACTACACCCCATTTACCATACACGCTGCTGCAGAAGACCAGATCCCGACAGGCTGGAGGAAGAAGACACTGCTTTGGAAGGTGAGTAATTAATTACTAATTAAGCTAATTGGAAACTACCAATAGCTTAATTAGTCATTAGATGTAGGCCCGAATTAAGCAGTGGGGGTGCCAGAGGCACTTAAGACAAGGGGGCCTCCGGTGGAAGGCGGGGAAGTGTATATTAGATTGTGCAGCCTCCCAACATGACCCATTCCAGGAGGGACAAAATGCTCTCTATCTGGACTTCCCTCTTAATATATGATTGGTGTTGAACTATTTAATTGATAAGGAAGGTGTTTCAACACAGGTGATTGCAGACATACAGTAACTTAAGACAGCATGTTATCCCTCCAGGACTGGATCATGTTAGGATGTATGGATTGTGTATATTAAATTTAACCCAATGTTGTATATTAGATTTAAATTAATAGTTTAATAATGCCTGGTTACTATTTATCACTCCACCTAATTGAATGACAACTATTTTATACAATTTTCTTGTAGTGGAACAAAGACAACTTAACCTTAGAATACTTATAGTAAAAAAAAACTATAATTTATCTTGTACCATGTAAGAATAGTATCAGCAGCCTGTGCACTACTTACACACTGGGACAGGACTCAGAAGGACTCTGGGGGTAATTCTGAGTTGATCGCAGCAGGAACTTTGTTAGCAGTTGGGCAAAACCATGTACACTGCAGGGGGGGGCAGATATAACATGTGCAGAGAGAGTTAGATTTGGTGGGTTATTTTGTTTCTGTGCAGGGTAAATACTGGCTGCTTTATTTTTACACTGCAATTTAGATTGCAGATTGAACACACCCCACCCAAATCTAACTCTCTCTGCACATGTTATATCTGTCCCCCCTGCAGTGCACATGGTTTTGCCCAACTGCTAACAAAGGTGGTCATTCCGAGTTGTACGCTCGCTAGCTGCTTTTAGCAGCATTGCAAACGCTAGGCCGCCGCCCTTTGGGAGTGTATCTTACCTTAGCAGAATAGCGAACGAAAGATTAGCAGAACTGATACTAAATAATTCCCTGCAGTTTCTGAGTAGCTCCAGACCTACTCCTAGACTGCGATCACCTCAGTCCGTTCAGTTCCTGGTTTGACGTCACAAACACGCCATGCGTTCGGCCAGCCACTCCCCCGTTTCTCCAGCAGGATTTTTGTTAGCAGTTGGGCAAAACCATGTGCACTGCAGGGGAGGCAGATATAACATGTGCAGAGAGTTAGATTTGGGTGGGTTATTTTGTTTCTGTGCAGGGTAAATACTGGCTGCTTTATTTTACACTGCAATTTAGATTGCAGATTGAACACACCACACCATACTTACCTACTCTCCCGGAAGCTGCGGGAGGCTCCCGTTTTTTGGGGTAGCCCCCCGCACCCCCGGAAGAGTGGGCAGGTCTCCCGCATCCTACTCGCACCGTAGTGATGCCAGCAGGATGGAGAGATAATCTCCCATATTTGCAGGTCCGTCGGGTGGGGAAGGGGTTAAAATGATGCAAATTGCGTCATTTTAGCCCCGCCCCCTTCCCGCGGACCCGCGAATCGTGGCATTTTCCGGTATGGGGGCGGGGCTTGTCACAGTCAGGCCCCACCCCCTGAAGACTCCTGCAGCGTAGGCAAGTATGCACCACACCCAAATCTAACTCTCTCTGCACATGTTATATCTGCCTCTCCTGCAGTGCACATGGTTTTGCCCAATTGCTAACAAAGATCCTGCTGCGATCAACTCAGAATTACCCCCACTGTCCTGCTCGCATTCTGGCTGTCTGGTTCTGCCACTGCATGAGAGGGAAAGCTAGTGATGTCAGTGTGCTCTGGCCGGGGGGCCCCCTAACAAAGGTGGGCCCAGGGTACAGTATGCCCTGCGACCCCCCCTTAATCTGGCTATGATTAGATGGGGTGCCACTGTGGTGCAAGAGCAAGTCCTGATGATTGTTTCTAAAAATACCTATTTTAGGAAAAATCAGACTTGCTCTGGGGGAGCGCGAAAAAGACACTGGGATTTCTATAGAAATCACTGCATCTCATTTTCTCTCCTGCAATTGAATTGGAAAAAACCCATTGCTGCAGGAAAAAAACCCGCACCAAAGAGTATTTAAAACACACTATGCACATTTGAATATGCCCCATTTTAGTGAATTTATGTATTTTCTCTGAGTGATTCTGAGCTGGCCGGATCTTGGCGTGTTGTGGGTGTGTCACTAGTGTTCCATGCTCTTCTGGGGTCCGCACACAGAATTCAATTTCTGCCGAATCTCTTACACCCAGCATGGGGCGGGCGTAAGTGCCAATACTACTGATGACAGTTGTAGATGCGGATGGAAAATAAGTGGGTGGTGCGCTCTCCACTTGAACCTGTAAAGATACTCGCATTAGCATAAGGTAGTAAATCTGGCTACCGCGACTATCCATGCTAACAGCTGCTTTGTGCGCCTCTCAGAATCAGGCCCAGTGTTTAAACATTATTGTAATTCTTTTTTCTGGGACAAATCGTTTCTAGGTCAAAGTTATTAGTGTGTAGTTTAAGCAGATAAAGCTCTGTATTATCATTATCAGTGCTTTTTCTGATGGTACTCCATGGTACTACATGGCACCTTTTTCTTTGTACAATATTTGTTATTTTTCAATTTTACTCCTCACATTTTCTCAAAGCTCAGCGTCAGGTTGGGCATCAAGGAGGCGGCCTGATAAAATGATTGGACTATTGTACCTATGGAGCACCAAAGTTGGTGGACACCAAGAAGAACCCAACTTTACATAATTTCATATCCTGTGAGACTTGCTAGTTAATAGCCAGACCACTAGCATATTTATAATGGGTGCAGTGTGTGCGGTGCACACGGGCCCCCACAGTCAAGGGGGCCCACACCGCACACCCTGCACCCATTATTTGTAATACTTACCCTCCGGAGACCCGCGGTGAAGCAGCAGCGCTGCAGGAATCACTGGGAAAATGGCACAGCGCCATTTTCCCGGTGTTTTGCGCATGCAAAGTAGGAAAATCACTGGGAAAATGGCTGCTGTGCCACTTTCCCGGAGATCTGCGCATGTGATCTAAGGTCACAGTGCTGCTGCTAGAGAGGAGGGGGCACTGACGGGGCCTGCACATGGGCCTGCTCCTCTCTAGATATGCCCCTGAGCCAGACAGTTAATTACAGTATATCTGTGAAATGTTTAGCAGTGTTAAAGAACAGTGGGGCAGATGTATTAACCTGGAGACGGCATAAGGAAGTGATAAACCAGTGATAATTACAAGGTGATAAACGCACCAGTCAATCAGCTCCTAACTGTTAATTTACATATTGGAGATGATTTGCTGGTGCGTTTATCACCTTGCACATACAGTATCACTGGTTTATCATTTGCCTTCTCCAGGTTAATACATCTGTCCCACTCTTGTTTAGCTGCCCAGCTATTAAGAAGATAAACTCTTTTTGCATTAATAGTTGTCAGGTCACTAGGAATTCCACAGAGTATCTGCTTGTAAGGAATAATACAACTCTACTGAAGTATAGGTGAAACTATGATGTGTATTAAAACACAGGGTACAGTGCAAGGAATAAGATGATACTTAAGCAGGAATGAAGCAGGCTGATTAAACAGGATACAAATGAGCCAGCTACAGTGACCTGGGTTGGACACGGGAACGACTCCTGTAAAGGCGCAATGTGAATGGCCCAACAATATAGGAAAAGCCAGATCCCCAGCCCTTGTAGATGTCACCGACCTGGTAATACATCGGGTCAGAGCCGTAGTGTGAAAAGGGTCTATCCTGGGACTTACCCAGATTGGAACCGTTTTCCAAATCCCGGGTCAGACCAGGATTATGGTGTGAAGGGGGTATTAGTAAATTTGTCAATCTGCAACCTGGAGCCAGATAAATAATTGCACTTATGTAACTACAGCCCAAAACACACATGTCAAAACAGGCCCACTGCAGCGCCACATCAATAATAGGATGGTTGTAACTAGCTTCAGCTCTAGACTACCTCTCAGAAATGAGATGGAGATTTACAGATTGGGGAAACCACTGATGGGAGTGAGGTCCAAGAAAAAGGGGCAACAGGTGTCGAAGTCGAACAATATTGCAGTACACACATCACGTACAAACTACACACAGATGACCTCCGTGCGTGTACTTGTTCTGCTGTGCGTGCGCATATTCGCAATTTGTATATGGTCGCTCCCACGGTCCTGCGCATTAGCGCGTGGTATGAGTATTTACGGTAGGGTTTGTGGACGCATGGAAAAGCTATCAAAACACATTACATATTTAATCCAAATAGTGCACATTGTACACATAGTCTCCCTGCATCACACCAGCAAGTTACAATAGTTTAAATGGAATCAGAACAAAGGGTTTTCACCTTTACAGGATAGGAGGGGACAGAACAAGGTTATAAGGTGGTGTTTGGTATCCAGCTGTAGGGTATTTTAAGGGTAATATTCCGGAGTTGGTTTGCAGAATTTCGCACGTTCCTGCGAATAGTTATGTGCAGGAGCAGAATATAGATATAAACTGTATTTACTGTACATTACATATGTGGCGGGAACCCAGAGTAGGCCACCTACAAGTGCATCTTGAACAGACATCACCCACCTATTCAAACCAACCTATGACCTCCCCTGTACTGTAAATGACAATCCCTGTGTCCAATGGACAAAGAGATTACAGTATCCATTGTGTTAAGTTTTGGAAGATTGTATAAAAGGAGCTAGCTGCAGGCCTGGTCTCTCTCTCTCTCTCTCTCTCAAGACTCACAAAGTTATCTATCTAGATGACCGAGGACCAGACTGGGTAGCGCGGCGAAATTCAAACAAGTATGTACCATTGACTGTAGCCATTATTCTATTGTATTGTATTGCTTTGTAATTGTGACCCCCTTTCAGTAATAATATGCTGTGGTGTCGGAACCCAGCAGTTTAAATACAAATCTGGTGACGTGTTTTCCTTTCCCTGCTAAGGTTTAAAGTGTATTACTATCGCATGCATATCTGTTAAGGGTTCACTGTGTAACTTTGGTTGTGTACGCGCTGTGTGTACTTTGTACAGCCAGCGCGGCGTTTGTACGCAAAGTTCGTACACGGTATGGGACTCTGTACGCTAATGGTGTAATAAGTACGTAGATTGTGGATTAAGTATAGCGGCCGCAGCGGCTTCATTTAAAGTGTATGAAATGTCTTTTTAAAGTGTTGCTTTTAGTCCTGTATGTAAATCAGCGTTTACAATTGGGGGCATCATCCGATTTCCACATATTCACAGCCTAACAGGTCATAGCAGACTTAATCTATCAGCAAAGGGCGGAAAGAAAGTATCCTACGTAACCTTTTCGTGGTCGATGGATGCACTGAAAACCCTACTTGTGTGCTGATTAGATGACGTCTGCTCTGTATGGTTTGCAGAGGTGCTGGTAGAACCCGTAATACAACAGGAAAAAAGCTATTTAAAAATCTGTGAATTTTTTTTGGCGCCAAATAGCGTACACAAAAGGCACCCATACTTTGCATACCCTCTCACATTGTTGCCATAAAACTCAGATTGCTAATTTCATTTAGATCTGTGTGAAACCGGAGATATTTGTTGCTATATAGTTAAAAATAAAATAAGTGTTTAAGGAAGTAAGTGTAAAGACACAAACTCAGTCTGGCCTGGTTGTAAAGGTTTATACAGAAAAAACTGGGTGTTGTGTTAAGTAAGCGATTATAGTTAGCATTGCTCACATTTATAGAAGTTGTGGGATTTGTTTTACTGCAGAAGCACGGTTTTGTACACGTGTCTCGGACAAAGTACAGGACTGCGCAAGCAGCGTAAAAAGACACGCACGGTCGCGTGTTTACGCAAAGTCCATAAGAAGTGCGGGCGATAAGTACCAATTACACAATAGTGTCGTTTAGTTCAAAGGTGGGACAGTAGCCATGCTACAATAGCACAAAACTACTCGGTTTCTAAAGCAGATTAGTATAAAACTTTTGTTTAAACTGTATTGCCTCTGGGGTAAAGCTGCCTATCTGAATGAATTAAAATTTTCTGTACAGAAAAACCAAAGTGTATTTGAGTGAGCGAATGTAGGAGTGAGTGGATTTGAACCCCGGAAATCGGGTCCCGTGGTACACCAAGTAAGTGGAGGCTTGGTGGCGTGGGACGGCTGACTCACGTTAATATAGATTGAAATACGCAAATCATGAGGAGATTTGCAGAGGAGCGTAATAGGGAATTGTGCATTGTGTAGTATTGAAGTAGAAAGGTTTTTTGTTACGCTTCGAGCTGAGGGTCGCAGTTTGTACATCAACCCGTGGTTGAACGGCAGATAGGTAACAAGTACCTATACGCTGTGCGATTGGACCGTGCGTTTGTGGGTGCGATATATAGCTCAACTTGATACCCCTTTTACGAGCTTTTTGCGTAAAATCGCGGTATCATTAGCGCTGTATAGAGCATACGCAAGCGTGATTTGTGTATAAGTGTACAGGGAGTTTTCGCTGGTCTCTCTCAGGAAAATCTCCAGCGGCAGATATTTACTGGAAAAGGTAAGTCACTCCTAACACTTCCAGTAAATAGAAACTAGATAGGGCCTCACTGGGTACGCGGTGGTCACTATTGGAGTGAGTCGTGGTACTCAGCGGAGAAGGAGCGAGTGAAAGCGCTAGGTGTCTTTCACCGTCTATCTGCGGTGTGCATTGTGGATTGCGTTTATTGGCAAAAAGTCCGCGATGGGATCCAATTGCACAAGCAGTGGGCGTTTAGTAGCTAGGGTTCAGGCTGAAGAAAAGGGACCGAAAAGGTCAGAATTGCGACCGAGAGGGTCAGCAAGGTTTATTATGTGTGAAAAGTATGGTTCACACACGGAGGCTTTTTGCAATGAATGGCTATGTATGACTGACAAAGATAGGGTACCATTCCCTAAGGTGGGCAGCTTTGAACCGAAGGTATTGCAGAACTTAAGGATAAGGATATGTCTGATAAAATCCAGAAAACAAAGGATTAGACATACAGATTGTTTAAACTTATGGCAGCAAGAGGGGGATGTGCAAAGGGAATTAGCTCGCGCAGCAGGTTCCAAACCTAGTGGGAAAACAATGGCGACCGCACCACCACCACCATATATTGTTGGGGAGAAAATGGCTACAAGCAATGGTGCATTGGTACAGGATAGGAATGTGATTGATAAATGTACTAACGCTAACCCTTGCCAGCTGTATCCCATTTTAAATTTTCCTCAGAATTGTGAGCAGGGAGATGATCCCAGCACGATATCGGCACTCTCTCTAGCAGCCATCATACAAGACACTCAAGTGGGCACGGCCCAACCATCAAGAGTTGTAGCAAGGCCCACTAGCGGAGGGATAAGTGAGGTCGTGTCCACAGGTAAGTATGGTACCATACATTATGCAGAAACTATAGCTCCCCACATTGTAGAATAAAACCAGAAGGATGTAATTTAATTAAATCCTGTCAGGGTAATTGCAGTCCCCAATGGGAAAACTGACAATCAGGGAGTAACTCCCATCAGGAACATTGCCATGCATTGTCCCTGGTCCCGGGCAGAGTTAAGGTCAATTATGTCTGAATTTCCCGATCCCAGGAAAGATCTAGTCGGATGCCAGAGATTCATCAAAGAGTTAGGTAACGCCCATGAGCCTACAAATAAAGATTGGCGAACAGTGCTATGAGTGTGTTTACCTTCAAATATTGACATCACGAAATTTATAGCAGACAGTAAGTTAGATGCAGAAGTACCTCTCACTGATGAACATAGTCAGGAGAATGTACGGCAAATCAATCTGCAATTAGGAGTATATTTCCCTACTGTTGTCAAATGGAATAAAATTTTCTCCATAAGACAAAAGGAAGGTGAAACGGCATCCGAATATTTCCATCGGGCACTGCAGGAAATGTCTAGATACACCGGGATCGAGGACATTAAAGATAATACGCATCACAGGGAGGTAGCTGTTACTGTATTAATGAACGGGTTAAAGGAGGCATTAAGAACAAGGGTACAAACCTCTCTACATAACTGGAGAGGTATCTCGGTGGCTGCATTGAGAGAATCCACTATCGAGCACGACCGGAACATCAGTAAACACAGGGAGTCTCAGGGGGATAAGCTGATGACAGTAAGTATAAATGCTCTTACAACAAAACCACATTAGCCAAAACTCCAGACCCCCAATGGTAAGTCACGGTCAATAATATGCTTCTATTGTAAAAAGGAAGGACATTTTGCAAGGGACTGTAGGAATAAAGGTACACATAACATATACCGACCCCCTAGACCAGAATACGAACCACACTACAACTCACATAATTGGGATCAGGGACCATATAGAAGAGATTATGAGCCACATAGAGGGGAAACAAGGAGGTACCCACCAAGGAGAGATTGGCAGACCTCCGAAAATTCTCAGCTACCCCCCTCACATATTGTAGCTGCCAATGCGCTGCGAGAGGGTACCCATACACAATAGGGGTTGGGCCACACCTGTAGTCTGCAGCCAGTAAAATTGATTGCTAGCCTTGGAAGCGAACCTGAGGTCACGGTTGATGTAGCTGGTGTACCATTACCATTTCTTGTAGATACAGGGGCGGCCAGGTCAGTGTTGAATTCCACGTCAGGTATAAAGACCACAGAAAAAATGATTTCGGCAATGGGAGTAACAGGAACGGTGCAACAATACCCTTTGAGTAGACCTGCAGAGATTATGATAGGGCCCTTGCAAACCAAACATTCTTTTCTGCTGGCTGCATCGGCTCCGACTAATCTACTCGGCAGAGATTTATTGTGTAAAATGCGATGTGTCATATACTGTACTCCTGAGGGTGTCTTCTTGGATATACCTGAGAACCACGGTCAAGAACTGCAAGATATATTAGACACCCCTCAAAGGCTAATGTCGCATTTTACTGTTATAGACAAGTGTCCATCAAAGGTAGAGGAAATGATCTCACAAATACCGGGTTCCCTTTGGACCAAAGATGGACAAGACACCGGATTGATGGCGAATGTAGCTCCAGTAGTAGTACAAGTAAAAGATGGTAGGATAGCTCCAAAAATCCCTCCGTATCCTCTGAAGCCAGAGGTAGAATTAGGAGTGTACCCCGTCATAGAGCGGCTGCTACAGCAGGGCATCCTAGTCAGGACATCCAGCACCGCCAATAGCCCCATCTTCCCTGTGAAAAAGAGTGGGGGGAGGGGTTACAGACTAGTGCAGGATCTAAGGGGGATAAACAAGATAGTTGAGAGCCAATTCCCCGTAGTGCCCAATCCAGCTGTCATCCTCATGCAAATTCCCTCTACTGCAAAATTCTTCACTGTCATTGACCTCTGTTCTGCTTTCTTTTCTGTCCCTCTTCACCCTGACAGCCAGTACCTTTTTGACTTTACATACAGGGGAGTACAGTACACCTGGACTCGTCTCCCCCAAGGTTTCATTGACAGCCCAAGTATTTTCTTCCAGGCTTTGTATGACTGTTTACAATCCTTCCAACCTGAGAGTGGATCAGTACTAATACAGTATGTTGATGACTTATTGTTGTGTTCTGAATCACTCGAATCGTCCTTGAAAGACACGAAACAGCTTCTGTTTCATCTTTCCCAAACAGGACACAAGCTTTCAAAGGATAAGTTGCAGTTGTGTCGGACCAGGGTCAAATATTTGGGACATTGCTTGACTCAAGGACTGAGACACCTCACTGCTGATAGAATACAGGTGATTCGCGACATGACTCTGCCACAAACGCAGCAACAGATCCGCACTTTCCTTGGAATGTGTGGGTACTGTCGAAACTGGATTGCAGGGTTCTCTATACTGGCTTTACCTTTGCAAGAAATGGTCTCTTCGAACAAACCAGAACGGATCTCGCACACA
This sequence comes from Pseudophryne corroboree, assembly GCF_028390025.1. Taxonomy (NCBI): domain Eukaryota; kingdom Metazoa; phylum Chordata; class Amphibia; order Anura; family Myobatrachidae; genus Pseudophryne; species Pseudophryne corroboree. The sequence goes on from NC_086446.1 coordinate 276,075,648, forward strand.
GATGAGTCCGAACTGGCATTTGAGAGACTCAAACAGTGCCTATCACAGGCACTTGCATTAGGTATGCCAGATTATGAGAAGCCCTTTGAATTGTACGGTACAGAGAGTGCAGGGTGCGCGGCAGGCATTTTAACTCAGAGACATGGTGATGCCAGCAGACCGGTAGCTTACTACAGTGCCCAGTTGGACACTGTAGCACGGTCTCTCCCCACTTGCGAAGTGTTGCAGCGATAGCTTTGCTGGTAAGTAAAAGTGAGGACGTAGTGTTAGGACATGACCTGACCATTCATACACCTCATGCAGTATCAGCCTTACTAAACTCAGCCCAAACCAGACATGTCTCATCTGCTCTGTTTACAAAGTGGGAATTATCACTGATGGCCCCGGTAAACATCACCATTAAGAGATGCAGCTCACTAAATCCTGCAACTTACTTGCCAAGTGTGCCTGGACAGGCACAAACGGTGGAGGATGAGAATGTTGGTGAAGGAGGAATTAGTGCAGACACTGATACGCATGATTGTATGGAATACCTGAATCAGACTTTCACAGCGAGACCTGACATCAGTGACAACCCACTGGAAGGAGTAGACTTTACCTTCTACACTGACGGTAGTTGCCACAGACAGACAGAATCGGGAGACTTGTGCACTGGATATGCAGTTGTAGACGACAGAGGTATCATAGAAGCTGAACCCCTGGGCCCACCGCACTCAGCACAAGTTGCTGAGCTGGTCGCCCTAACCAGAGTGTGTGAATTGGCCAAGGGTAAGTCAGCTAATATATACACAGATTCAAGGTACGCCTTTGGAGTGGTGCATGATTTCGGGGCCCTATGGCACCTCAGAAATTTCATGACGGCAGCTGGCACACTTGTAGCGCATGCGACCCACATCAGAAGGCTTTTGACAGCAATACAGGAACCAGACAGAGTGGCTGTTATCAAGTGCAAAGCACACACTTACAACCAAGACCCAATTTCACTTGGTAACAGCCGTGCAGATGAAGCTGCTAAATCAGCAGCAAGCACCCCCATACAAATGAACATCACATCACTGATGACATTTAACACGATCAACACACAACAATTAATCGAAATGCAAAATTTGTGTTCCATACAGGAAAAGGCAGTCTGGAGGGCAAAGGGGTATGGCCAGGAATCCTCAGGACTGTGGACAGGTGGACAAGGTAAGCCGGTGGCCCCCAGAGCATATCTTCCAAGCCTAGCTGAGGCGGCACACGGTCTGACTCATCTGGGCAAAGAGGGTATGTGCAAGCTGGTAAGAGCCTACTGGTGTGCGCCAGGATTCTCTTCTCATACAGGTAAGAGAGCAATGACATGCTTTACTTGCTTGAGGAAGAATATTGGAAAGACAATACCAACAGAGCCATCCCATATCCCTCCTACAGACGGACCTTTTCAGGTAATACAAATCGACATCATACAGTTACCACCCTGTAGGAATTTAAAATATGTGTTAGTTTGTATTGATGTATTTTCCAACTGGGTAGAAGTGTTCCCTGCTGCCACAAATACTGCTATGTTCACTGCAAAGAAAATTGTGCAGGAATTTGTGTGTAGATATGGTATCCCTAGAATAATTGAAAGTGACAGGGGTACCCATTTTACAGGTGAAGTTTTTCAGGTCATGTGCAAACTGATGGGAATTAATAGCAAGCTACATACTCCGTACCGTCCACAGGCGAGTGCAAAGGTAGAGAGAGTGAACAGAACTATTAAGAACAAGCTGAGTAAATGAATGGCTGAAACTGGATTGTCGTGGCCAGAAGCTTTGCCACTAGTGTTGTACAGCATCAGAACCACTCCCAGGTCTCCCCTTAACTTATCACCCTTTGAAATTCTTTTTGGTCGACAACCTCATGTAATGATAGACCCCCAGGATGATTTGCAATGTAATAATGAAATGACTGTGAAATATTTGGTTGGGATGAGCCAGCAGCTGAGAAATCAACAAAAAAATTTAAAGCTGGTGATCCCTGACCTACCGAACAGTAATTGTCATGACATTGAGGCTAGGGATCATGTAATGATTTGAAATTTCTTACGCTCAGGTTGCCTCATAGACAGGTGGGAAGGACCATACCAAGTCTTGTTAACCAGCATGACAGCATTGAAGGTCGCCGAAAGAGAGACTTGGGTCCACTCGTCCCACTGCAAGAAGGTCGCTGACCCGGAGAGAACTCGTGACAAAGAGCAGAGTGTAGAGAATCTCGTATCACTGGAGTGTCTGTTCCGGGAAAGTTGAGTGGCAGGACTGTTGAAGGGCATCTGAGCACAGTGAGTAACAAGATCTAGAACGGTAGTCGTACCATTTTTCTTTTTTCACCTCCCTCTGCATTTTCCTTTCTTTTTCTCCTGCTTATTTTCCTCCTTTCCCCTAACGAAATGGATCGATCACAAGAGACTGCGTTTAGGGTTCTGTTAGTAATTCTGGTTTTGATCAGGACAGTTTGTTTTGGTGAGGGTCCCAGAGAGGTCGAGCAGGGATCTGGAATGGGTTCTGATGGCGAGTACGAAGTTGTAGGATCTCAGGAGCAGCACATCACTTTAGTAAAGGCTGGCATCAGTAAGCGCTCTGGTAGTCAGGGAGCTCGGAGGCACTGTGAGGGGTTATTGTCTGATGAATATTGTATTTGTAGGAATTGTGAGAATATAGTAGAGGATGGGTGCATCCAGAGATGTCAGTCCAACTTTAATATCAACATGGACTGCCATCCGTTGAGTGATTACCACTCACTAGTGGGTAAGGTCTTAAACCAGACAGAATGCTGGGTGTGCTCACAAGTACCTCAAGGTCAGAGTAAGTCAGGATTAGTACCATACCCTTTAGCAATAGATGAGGTACTCGAATTGCGGGGTGGGAGACCAGTGGACAAGAAATTCAATATCGCTAGGCCCCCTAGTTTGAAGCTCCACCAGTATCATGTAGACAGGTCCTTATTGTGTTTTAATATTTCCAATTACCGAAAACCGGGAAATTGGGAAGTGGCGTGGAATAACCAGACACTGACCTTTTCATACAGAGCTTATAGGAGACCCATAGACTCTGAACTTGTACGCCAAATAGCCAACAGTGGGAGGTATTTTCAGTATAGGTATACTCGTGGAAGCAAGACCATGTGGGTTGGAAAAGTATCGCCAGGGTATTGTGCTCATATCATCCAGCCCGATACTTGTACTGAGCAGATGGGAGAACTAGGGACTGGTTTCTTTACTTGGAAAATTTGTAATATGGTGATGTTATATTTTGTCCCCTATGTTCTCCCAGATGTTGCCTATTTCATATGTGGGAGGAAGTCGTACAAGTGGCTTGCCCCGAGCTCAGAGGGATTGTGTTATATTGGGAGAGTACTACCAGAGGTCATGACCATAACCCATGATAAAATGAAAGACGTTCACCGCAGTGCTCCTTATACTCATACTCACTATGAACACATCATCAAGAGACACCTCATAGATAGGGCAGAGCACGCAGCCTCGGATTTGATCCACGAATCCACCGGGATTCAGTTCCTTCTCGCATTAGACATTACCCGTACTGCCAGAGGAACTATAAATTATAGGTATATCCATGCGCTAGCGAACTTGATAGATAATATCCCTGAGATGTATGACGACACCTTCAGGTATACGGGAAGGGAGTTACAAGCTTACAAGAAGGAACTGATTCAGCACAGAATGGTCCTTAATTATGTAACAGTCGTTACTCAGGCAACTCAATATGGTGTGAAGTGTTGTACTTATATTACGAACAGCACTGACGACCCAACGGAGATCATCGATGAAAAGATGGACGATATCTTGCAGTTGAAGTGGGAGTTCAGGAGGAAGCACAACCTTACCTTAGCGACTGTGAGTAATGAACTGACCGGCTGGGTCTCATGGTTGAACCCACGCAAATGGTTCTCAGGTTTAGGAGAGTGGGCTCAGAATGTCATTATGAGTGTTGGGAAGTTTCTCCTTTGTATCCTGGGAGTCGTCATAATTATTGGTTCGATATTTAGGTGAGTCCAAATTCTAATGCGGCGTAAGCACGGCACAAATTTAATGAGTCTAAGGAGCGAGGGCGCTGTTATAGCAGCAGATTTAATTTACGACCCATCCATAGAGACAGTGTTATGATAAGGATTGCAAATGAATTTCATGGCCTGTTTCTTTCACCCGTTTTTCTTTTGTCTCCCCCTCTGCCCAGATACATCCATCCGGAAAAGACATCAGCCCTACCCAAAATGTTTAAGTGAATGTATTTTTATATATGTGTCTTATCTTCATCTGTGCAACCTCCAGCTAATGGCACACATAGTCGACAGGTGATATCCACATATACTAGCACTCACATATGTTTCCCCATCCATGTATCATCAACTAAATGTGCACCCCATTTGTTGGAACAAGAAGCCAAAAAGAGCTCGGTAGTGTTTGTTGGCCCATTTACAGACCCTTAATATGGGATGAGAAGGAATTAATGTATACTTCGCAATACCTTGAAGCTGATGTAGAACATATACGGTATGATGATACATGCCCCTCAGACATGGATTCATACATACATGCTTTTACTATTCCACTAGGCCATACATTTCCCACCTACAACTCTCCCTCGACCATCCGAGCTTCTGTAGATATTGTATAGATATTTTTCTGTTTATTGATTAGGTAGTGGCAGTTATTGGTGACTGCCAAAGGGTGGACTGTCGAAGTCGAAAAATCTTGCAGTACACACATCACGTACAAACTACACACAGATGTCCTCCGTGCATGTACTTGTTCTGCCGTGCTTACGCATATTTGCAATTTGCGTATGGTCGCTCCCGCGGTCCTGCACGTTAGCACGTGGTATGAGTATTTACGGTAGGGTTTGTGGATGCATGGAAAAGCTATCAAAACACATTACATATTTAATCCAAATAGTGCACAATGTACACATAGTCTTCCTGCATCACACCAGCAAGTTACAATAGTTTAAATGGTATCAGAACAAAGGGATTCACCTTTACAGGATAGGAGGGGACAGAACAAGGTTATAAGGTGGTGTTTGGTATCCAGCTGTAGGGTATTTTAAGGGTAATATTCCGGTGTTGGTTTGTAGAAGATCGCACGTTCCTGCGAATAGTTATGTGCAGGAGCAGAATATAGATATAAACTGTATTTACTGTACATTAGATATGCGGCGGGAACCCAGAGGAGACCACCCACAAGTGCATCTTGAACAGACATCGCCCACCTATTCAAACCAACCTATGACCTCTCCTGTACTGTAAATGACAATCCCTGTGTCCAATGGACAAAGAGATTACAGTATCCATTGTGTTAAGTTTTAGAAGATGGTATAAAAGGAGCTAGCTGCAGGCCTGGTCTCTCTCTCTCTCTCTCAAGACTCACAAAGTTATCTATCTAGATGACCGAGGACCAGTAGTGTGGCGAAATTCAAACAAGTATGTACCATTGACTGTAGCCATTATTCTATTGTATTGTATTGCTTTGTGATTGTGACCCCCTTTGAGTAATAATATGCTGTGGTGTCGGAACCCAGCAGTTTAAATACAAATCTGGTGTTGTGTTTTCCTTTCCCTGCTAAGGTTTAAAGTGTATTACTATCGCATGCATATCTGTTAAGGGTTCACTGTGTAACTTTGGGTATGTACGCACTGTGTGTACTTTGTACAGCCAGTGTGGCATTTGTACGCAAAGTCCGTACACGGTACGGGACTCTGTACGCTAATGGTGTAATAAGTACGTAGTGTGACAAGAACGCTGGGATAGTGTTTGAGGGCAGGTATGTTTGTCCCAGGTTCTTGTCTTACATGTTTTAGAAAATGAAAACTTCTAGGAAAATGCTTTTGTTTTGTTAGAACCTTTTCAGTTTGCTGGAAAAGCTGGATAAGGGCCCTGAGAGAGAGATAAGGCGAGTTCCAGACATTGGGCCCAGTTTGGATCTTTGGCCTCACAGAGGGCTAATCAGGGCTTTCAGCTGTGCAACAGCCTTATAGGGCTTCTAGCTTGATTAATGTGTGCAGACTGCCTGGGAAGACTGCAGGATCTCTGAGAGAGAAACACGCTTCCTGATACAAGTGAGCTATATAGTGTTTACTGGAGAACTCTGTGTTTTGTTTAGTGATAGTTAGGAACATCTTGTGTTTAGTTAGTGTCGGACAGGCAAGGTATTTTCTATTGGTGTTTGTTTTATTTTCTGTACAATAAAACTGGCTGGGGCCAGTTGTACCAGAAACTGGACTTGTGTGGTTCCTCAGCTGCTGCGTGCTGCCATTTACCCCAGGAAACGGCACCTTGTACCCTTACAGTGTTACAACTTGGTGGAGAATGCGAGCAAGCCGTTCTGCGCATAAGTGAAAGCAGCAGCTTTGTGAGGCCTGCAGAAAACAGTGGTTTATGCAGATACAGCCCAGTGTGAAGTTACTGAGACTCGCCCTGAGGATTTGATATATGTCCTGGGTGAAAGCAGCTACAAAGCCGCCTGGAAGGTCTGTCGACATGGAGGAACTGCTCAAAGCCTTGCTGCAAGCTACAGCGGCTCAGCAGGAGGCCAACAGACAAGACAGCAGCAGGTGGTAATGGAGGAAAATTGGAGACTACAGCGAGAGGCCTTAACAGAAGTGGTGCAGAGCCTTGCAGCCCGGATTGGAGATATGGCCGTCAGTGCTCCGACCAGCTCTAGTTCTATACGGGCCAGTCACTTCCTGCAGAAAATGACAGAGGCTGATGATGTGGAGGCCTACCAGACCACGTTTGAAAGGACTGCCGAGCGTGAGAACTGGCCGAAAGCACAGCGGGCCAGTCTGCTGGCACCTTTTCTGTCAGGTGAGCCCCAAAAAGCGTACTTTGATTTAAGCCCTGCTGAGGCTCGGGACTATGATAAACTAAAGACTGAGATCCTGACCCACCTGGGAGTCACGCTGTCAGTACGAGCACAACGGGTGCACCGTTGGGTGTACGCCATGGAGAAGCCTCCTCGCTCCCAGATGCACGACCTTATTCAGCTAACAAAAAAATGGTTACAGCCAGATACATTAACTGGTCCCCAGGTGGTTGAAAGAGTCGTCATGGACCGCTACTTGAGATCTTTGCCCATGGTCCTGCGCAAGTGGGTGAGCCATGGAAACCCGGGTACTGCTGACCAATTAGTGGACATGGTAGAGAGGTATTTGGCAGCAGAGGAACTACTGATGACCACCCAGCAACCCATAGATCCTCGACAGCGCCCTTCAGTAAAGACTGGTAAGACTGTTCCGTGGGAAAACGTTGCTGGGAGGTTAAGAGAACGCAAGGCTGGAGAGACTGTAAACACTGGCCCTGGAGACAGGCCAATGGGGCTAGAACGATCTATGCTGCCCAAACGGGTTGATAATCGTGTGGTTAAATGCTTTAGGTGTGGTATGCCAGGTCATGTTATTGCCAATTGCCCATTCACGCAAGAACCCATGCAATGTGATGCTGCCTTTGAATGTCGCAGAATGTCTTTCTTTGCTAGGTTAGCCTGTACTGTGGTACCTTCACCTGAGCTGGAAAAACAAATGTGTGATGTGTTCTTAGAGGGTAACCGGGTAGAGGCCTTGCTAGATTCAGGAAGTTTAGTTACCCTCGTGAAAGCTGGGTTAGTGAACCCCTTAAAGGTCCAGCAAATACCTATTGGGGTAACTTGCATACATGGGGATACCCAACATTATGTCACTGCTGAAGTGAATATAGAAACTTGTTGTGGGTCAGCAATTGTTAAAGTAGGACTGGCCCCCACCTTGGTGCATGAGGCCATAATAGGGAGGGATTTTCCTCATTTTTGGAAACTGTGGGAATCACGGTTATCAACAGATGTGAGAAGTAAAGAGCCAGTTGATAATACCGGTGATTTTATGGATGTACGTGTGTCTTCGGAACTTTCTGACCCTTTGCCTTTTGCTAGTTTGGCTGGGGAAGTGACAGATGGGAAGTCCAGTGAGGACCCTCTTGCTGGGAACAGAGACATAGTAGTTAGAACTGAAAGCGTGCCTGACCTGGAGGTAAAGAAGGATCTGTTTGCGTCTGAACAGTTAAAGGATCCTACCTTAATAAAGGCTAGAGAGAATGTTAAGGTTGTTAATGGGGAACCTGTGGTACCAGGTGACAGGGTTACGTATCCCCACATGGCCATCTGTAATGAGCTCTTGTTCCACATTGTCAAAAGGGGTGAGGATGTGGTGGAACAGCTGGTAGTTCCCCAGCCTTATCGGAGAACGGTACTAAATTTAGCTCATAGTCACGTTACCGCAGGACATTTAGGGGCAGAAAAAACCACTGAAGGAGTTTTACAAAGGTTCTTTTGGCCAGGGGTTTATAAAGAAGTGTCTGAATATTGTTCTTCCTGTCCTGAATGCCAGTATCATGCCCCTAGACCCCATTTCAGGAGCCCACTAGTTCCCATGCCTATTATAGAGGTCCCGTTTGACAGAATAGCCATGGATCTCGTGGGGCCCTTGTTAAAGTCTGCTCGGGGCCATCAGTATATCCTGGTAATTATGGACTATGCCACTCGATATCCTGAGGCTGTCCCTTTACGCACTATCACAACCAAGGCGATAGCTAGGGAGCTGGTGCAGGTTTTTAGTAGAGTGGGAATACCAAAAGAAATTTTGACTGACCAAGGTACTCCATTTATGTCAAGGAACATGAAAGAATTGTGCAAATTATTTAAGGTCACTCACCTCAGGACGTCCATCTACCATCCCCAAACTGACGGGTTGGTGGAAAGGTTTAATAAAACATTAAAAAGTATGTTAAAAAAGGTTGTTGAGAGAGATGGGAAAAACTGGGATTGTTTGTTGCCCTACTTGTTAATGGCCATCAGAGAAGTTCCTCAGTCCTCTACGGAGTTTTCTCCATTTGATTTGTTGTATGGTAGACACCCCAGAGGGCTGTTGGACATTGCCAAAGAGACGTGGGAAGGACAGCCCACTCCTTACAGAAGCGTTATTGAACATGTAACACAAATGCAGGATAGGATTGCAGCCGTGGTACCTATTGTCAGAGAGCACATGGAACAGGCGCAAAGTGCTCAACAGAGGGTATATAACCGGAGTGCCAAGATACGGGAATTTGCTCCTGGAGATAGAGTTCTTGTTTTGGTACCCACTGTGGAAAGCAAATTCCTAGCTAAATGGCAGAGTCCATTTGAGATTAGGGAAAAAGTGAATGAGGTTAATTACAAAGTATACCAGCCGGGAAAGAGAAAACCCGAACAAATCTACCATGTTAACTTAATCAAACCCTGGAAAGATAGGTTGTCTCTGTCAGCGGAGCCTTGCCCTTCGGTGTCTTCACCTCGGTTGCTTCCTACAGTAAAGGTGTCAGAGACATTATCAGCTGATCAGAACAATCAGGTTAAAGAATTTCTCATCCAAAATAGGGAGATATTTTCAGAGCTGCCTGGCTGAATGACCATAATAAAACATGACATTGTCACAGAACCAGGGGTCAGGGTTCATTTAAAGCCATATAGGATTCCTCATGCTCAGCGAGAAGCTATTTCTAAAGAAGTTAAAACCATGTTAGAACTTGGAGTCATAGAGGAATCTAACAGTGAGTGGTCCAGTCCCATAGTTCTCATCCCGAAGCCCGACGGTAGCATACGCTTCTGTAATGACTTTCGTAAGTTAAATGAGGTGTCCAAGTTTGACACGTACCCCATGCCCCGTGTGGATGAGCTTATAGAAAGGCTGGGAACAGCCAGGTTTCTCACCACATTGGACCTGACCAAAGGTTACTGGCAAATACCTTTATCTGATAGCGCAAAAGAAAAAACAGTCTTTTCGGTTCCGGAGGGGCTGTACCAGTATAAGATGTTACCCTTTGGGTTGCATGGGGCTCCAGCAACCTTTCAACGGGCGATGGATAAAATTTTGAGGCCCCATAGAAAATATGTAGCTGCCTATTTGGATGATGTGGTAATTCACAGTACAGACTGGGGGTCCCATTTGGTTAAAGTACAAGCAGTACTGGACTCAATCAGAGAGGCAGGGTTAACTGCTAACCCAAAGAAGTGCTGCCTCGCAATGGAGGAGGTCAAATACTTGGGCTTCACCATAGGCAGAGGTCTAATTAGGCCCCAATTGAATAAAATTGATGCTATTCAAAACTGGCCTCGTCCAGTGGATAAAAAACAGGTAAGGGCTTTTTTGGGAATAACTGGGTACTATAGACGGTTTATTCCCAATTTTGCGACCACAGCGGTGCCGTTGTCAGATCTTACCAAAGGGAAGCAGTCAAATATGGTTAAATGGAACCCTGATGCAGAAAAAGCGTTCCAAGCGTTAAAAGTGGCTTTGTGTTCACAACCTGTATTGATAACACCAGATTTTTCAAAAGAATTTGTGGTACAGACAGATGCCTCAGAGGTAGGGATAGGCGCTGTGCTGTCCCAAACCAGAGATGGGGACGAACACCCTATCATTTATTTGAGTAGGAAACTCAATGAGCATAAAAAAAGGTATGCCATTGTGGAAAAGGAGGCTTTGGCTATTAAGTGGGCACTAGATACCTTGAGATATTACCTCTTGGGTAGACAATTCAGACTAGTGACAGATCATGCCCCTTTAAAATTGATGTATGTAAATAGAGGCAAGAATGCTCGTGTAACTAGATGGTTTCTAGCGTTGCAGGATTTTAAGTTCACTGTCGAACATAGGCCGGGTACACAATTGGCCAACGCAGATGCATTGTCCCGCATCTTCTGTTTGGGGGCTACAAGTGTTCCGGCCCCTAGGTCGAAACAGGGGAGGGGGATATGTGACAAGAACACTGGGATAGTGTTTGAGGGCAGGTATGTTTGTCCCAGGTTCTTGTCTTACATGTTTTAGAAAATGAAAACTTCTAGGAAAATGCTTTTATTTTGTTAGAACCTTTTCAGTTTGCTGGAAAAGCTGGATAAGGGCCCTGAGAGAGAGATAAGGCGAGTTCCAGACATTGGGCCCAGTTTGGATCTTTGGCCTCACAGAGGGCTAATCAGGGCTTTCAGCTGTGCAAGAGCCTTATAGGGCTTCTAGCTTGATTAATGTATGCAGACTGCCTGGGAAGACTGCAGGATCTCTGAGAGAGAAGCACGCTTCCTGATACAAGTGAACTATACAGTGTTTACTGGAGAACTCTGTGTTTTGTTTAGTGATAGTTAGGAACATCTTGTGTTTAGTTAGTGCCGGACAGGCAAGGTATTTTCTTTTGGTGTTTGTTTTATTTTCTGTACAATAAAACTGGCTGGGGCCAGTTGTACCAGAAACTGGACTTGTGTGGTTCCTCAGCTGCTGCGTGCTGCCATTTACCCCAGGAAACGGCACCTTGTACCCTTACAGTGTTACAACTGATTGTGGATTAAGTATAGCGGCCACAGCGGCTTCATTTAAAGTGTATGAAATGTCATTTTAAAGTGTTGATTTTAGTCCTGTATGTAAATCAGCGTTTACACAGGATAAAATAAGTAAGAAATAAGACAGCTAAAGCAAGACATACTGGGTGACAGAAAGCAGTGGGAGTTCACCAGATATGAAGACACACCTTGAATCTCTGCCAGTGATCGGAGAGAAGGGACCAGGTGGAGGGTTCTCATTAATCTGCTCACATTTAATTGAAGAATTTTAAGTTTACAGGTGGAAAACCTGAGGGAGGTGTTCCTAATAATTTGTGGTAGCAGTAAGTAGCAGAATTTAAGACAAACAGAAGGACCGTGACCACAGTGTCAAGTCACCATAGAAACTTTACATTACAATGCCTAAAATCTCAATTAACCCTGTCGCTGTGACTATCACTGAAAGGTCATGTAGCAAGGAGTGGGGACAGGGGGTCAAGAATAGACAACAGCTCATGAATGGACTAATCACTTATGCATCACTTGTAATAATAGATAGTAAACTTTGCTGCACAGTCTAATAGGGCCGGTTCTAGACCTGGTGCCCCCCCCCCCCGCGCCAGGTAAAATAAGGGTAGTCTGCGCCAAAGGTACGCGGCAGAAATAGGGACATGGCTTCATGGGGAAGGGGCGTGGCCACAGAATGGTACCAATTCACATTACACCACACAGTGTTGTCCGTCAGTCACACTACACCACATAGTAGTGTCTGTCAGTCACATTACACCTCACAGTAGTACCCCTTATACCATGTTAGAGCCCCTTACACACATTACACCACAGTAGAGCAGAGCCCCTTGTACATGTTACGCCAGGTAGTCTCTTATACACATTGCGCCAGGTAGAGGCCCTTAAACACTTTATGCCAGGTAGAGCACCTTACACACATTGCACCAGGTAGACCCTTATACACATTGTGACAGGTAGCCCCTTACACACATTGCACTAGGTAGACCCAGTGGCGGAACTAGCGAGCGGTGAGCCCAGGTGTGACAAAATGCTTTGGGCCCCCCATCCCATCCAAGTCCACCCCCTCACCCCTGGAGAGGATCTGGTGAGGGGGACCTGCTCAGGGCCAGAGAAATGGATACCTAACAACAGTGCCGTAACTAGACATTTTAGCACTGTGTGCAAGAAACGGTATCGGAGCCCCACCCCTGCATGCAAAATAGGGGCAGTGCGCGCCGTAGACGCGCGCAAAAATACATAGTGGTGTGGCTTCGTGGGGAAGGGGTGTGGCCACAAAATAATACCAATTCATAAAACGGTGCACAGTAGTCTCCATTATTCAAATTACGCCGCACAGTAGCACCACTACACCAGGTAGAGACCCTTTTACACCTTACGGCGGGCAGATTCCTCTTTTTACACATTACGGCAGACGGCGTCCCCTTTTTACACATTACGGCAGACAGCGTCCCCCTTTTTACACATAACGGCAGACAGCGTGCCCTTTTTACACATAGCGGCAGACAGCGTGCACTTTTTACACATAACGGCAGACAGCGTGCCATTTTTACACATAACGGCAGACAGCGTGCCATTTTTACACATAACGGCAGACAGCGTGCCCTTGTTACACATAGCGGCAGACAGCGTACACTTTTTACAAATAACGGCAGACAGCATGCCCTTGTTAAACATATCGGCAGACAGCGTACCCTTTTTACACATAACGGCAGACAGCGTGCCCTTGTTAAACATAGCAGCAGACAGCGTACACTTTTTACACATAGCGGCAGACAGCGTGCCCTTGTTACACATAGCGGCAGACAGCGTGCCCTTTTTACACATAACGGCAGACAGCGTGCCCTTTTTACACATAACGGCAGACAGCGTCCCCATTTTACACATTACGGCAGACAGCGTGCCCTTGTTACACATTACGGCAGACAGCGTGCCCTTGTTACACATTACGGCAGACAGCGTGCCCTTGTTACACATTACGGCAGACAGCGTGCCCTTGTTACACATTACGGCAGACAGCATCCCCTTTTTTACACATTGCGGCAGGCAGATTCCCCCTTTTTACACATTGCGGAAAGCAGATTCCCCCTTTTTACACATTGCGGCAAGCAGATTCCCCCTTTTTACACATTGCGGCAAGCAGATTCCCCCTTTTTACACATTGCGGCAGGCAGATTCCCCCTTTTTACACATTGCGGCAAGCAGATTCCCCCTTTTTACACATTGCGGCAAGCAGATTCCCCCTTTTTACACATTGTGGCAGGCAGATTCCCCCTTTTTACACATTGTGGCAAGCAAATTCCCCCTTTTTACACATTGCGGCAAGCAGATTCCCCCATTTTACACATTGCGGCAGATTCCCCCTTTTTACACATTGCGGCAAGCAGATTCCCCCTTTTTACACATTGCGGCAGGCAGATTCCCCCTTTTTACACATTGTGGCAGACAGTCCCCCTTTTTGTAGAAAGAAAGAAAGATAAGAAAGAAAAGAAAAGAAAGAAAGAATTATACTTACCCTCTCCGCTGGCTCAGGCTCCTCGGTGCAGCTTCTGGTCACTCACGATTCCCGGGCAGGAGAGAAGGATGAGGAGGGAGGTGGAGGAGGGAGCCGCAGCAGTGCTGTGTTATTGGTGGAGGCACTGCTGCTGCTGCCCCTCTGCTTCACTATAGGCCGTTCTCGGAAGACAGCCTATAGTGAAGCAGAGGGCCAGCAGCAGCAGCGCCTCAACCAGTAACAAAGCGCTGCTGCGGCTCCCTCCTCCACCTCCCTCCTCCTGCTTCTCCCCCGTACCGCTGCTCCTCTCCTGTCCGGGCGGCTGTGTGCTGCGGGCAGCGGTTGCCCGCAGCACACAGCGGCATGTAATGAGTCAGTTTGGCTCATTACATGCTTTGGGCCCCTGGACAGAGGCGGGCCCCAGTGCAACGCACTGGTTGCACTGGCGGTAGTTCCGCCTCTGGGTAGACCCTTATACACATTGTGACAGGTAGCCCCTTACACACATTGCACAAGGTAGACCCTTATACACATTGTGAAAGGTAGAGTCTCTTAGGAGAGAGGGGAGGGGAATGGGTGGTGTGTGTGTGTGTGTGTGTGTGTGTGTGTGTGTGTGTGTGTGTGTTTGTGTGGTGGAGGAGGTATGTGTGTGGTGTAGGTGTGTGTGTTTTACTCCCCAGCTCTCCAGATGCAGCAGGTCCCCTGGCTCCAGACACACCAAACTGCCTCCTATTTTCTGCTGCACTACCATCGAGGGACAGTCAGAGTCAGACACTAGAGGTCCCACTTGACCTCTAGTGTCTGTCTCCCTGCTCTCCTCCATACACTAGAGGTCAATTAGGACCTCTAGCGTATGACTATTTGCCCTCAATGGTGCCGGATGCAGTGGGCGCTCGCACAGCCCACGGCGCCTGCTGCAGCTGGGATGCGAGGGGTGGGCACCTGCGGGGTGACTGCACCCGCACCCTCAGGCCACAGCGCCCCAGTCACCTGCCTGGCTTGCCCGCGCCTAGGACCACTACTGAGTCTAGAAACAGAAAATAGATATGAGAAAAAGAGATACATATGACAGATTGTCACTGACCTGGGTTGGGAGTGTTGAGAACTCGGGGGTTCTTCCGATGATCGGGAAGAGAAACCACAGCTTGGCCGGAGCAGGGATGGCCGGATGTAGGTTTTCCTCATGCAGAACTTAGCCGTTGTAACCGACGTGTAATGCTAAAGAATTAGTTGTGGCCAAGGCTTGGGGGCGATGCTGAAGTATACAGAAGAATGAAGAACTTGCGAGCGATGTTGAAGAAATGAATGAAGATTTGAGAACGATGTTGAAGCACACAGAAGAATGAAGAACTTGTGAGCGATGCTGAAGAGATGAATGAAGATTTGAGAACGATGTTGAAGCACACAGAAGAATGAAGAACTTGTGAGCGATGCTCAAGAGATGAATGAAGATTTGAGAAAGATGTTGAAGCACACAGAAGAATGAAGAACTTGTGAGTGATGCTGAAGAGATGAATGAAGATTTGAGAATGATGTTGAAGCACACAGAAGAATGAAGAACTTGTGAGCAATGCTGAAGAAATGAATGAGGATTTGAGATTCAGTGTAACTCTGGAAGTTTGGGAGGCGTTCCACTTAGGGATACCCTGTAATACTGGAAGCACAGGAGGTGTCCCTCTGAGAGATACACTGTAACGCTGGTAACGCAGAGAATGTCCCACTGAGTGATACTCTGTAACGCTGGAACACAGAAGACGTTCAGCTTGAGAACACGCTGAACGCTGCTAGCACTGGTGATCATTGGAAAGACGATACTCAGGCGCCGGGGCTCTGTACGGCGTCTGCCTTTGAACTTCCCGCCCTCTCCCGATTGGCGGAAGGGGCCGATGACGTCACCCGCTCACCACGCTCTCGTAGAGGCCGGGCGCAATGGCAGCGCCCACACCCCGGGAACCCGCCGGAGGCAGCGTCAGCAAGACGCGACGACCCGGAGCCCACCGTGGGCGACGACCGCCGGGAGACCCAGCGCCCCCGGAGCGGTAAGCGCGGCAGCCGCAGCGCCGCGAGTGTGACAGTACCCCCTCCTCTAGGAGTGGCCCATGGACACTTTCCTGGTTTCGTTGGATGTTTAGAATGAAAGTTCCGGACTAGTCGGGGAGCAGTGACTTCAGAAGCTTTGACCCAGCTCCTCTCCTCAGGACCATTCCATTCAGGGCCGGTTCGAGGGCCCTCGGCGCCCCGGGCAGGGAATGGGGGGGTGGCTTAATACAGGGGGCGTGGTCAGTTACGCCCCCTGTACAGCAGAAGCGCCGCTTAAATGCTGAGCGGTGCACGATGACGTCATCGCGCACCGCACAGCAAAAGGTCCTCTCCGCGAAGGGAAACTAGATGCGTAGCGTCTAGTTCCCTTCGCGGAGAGGACCTTTGCTGTGCGGTGCGTGATGACGTCATTGCGCACCGCTCAGCAAAGGTCCTCTCCACGAAGGGAAACTAGACGCTACGCGTCTAGTTCCCTTCACGGGACCACAGCCGCAGGAGCCGGGGGGACACAGCGGGCAGCGGAGGGCACAGCAGTGGCGGATCTTGCCATGGTGTGGCGCCCTCCGGATGACGCCAGCGCCCTCCGGAAGGCGGCGCCCCGGGCAAAAGTCCTGCTTGCCCGTGGCAAGATCCGCTACTGATTCCATTCTACCAGATACTGTAAATTCTTGTGAAGATAACGAGAGTCAAGAATAGTTTTGATTTCAAATTCTGTTCCAGCTTCAGTCTCTACGGAGGTTGGGCTAGGAGACTCCGAATGAAACCGATTTAAAATGAGGGGACGAAGGAGCGAAACATGGAAAGAATTTCGTACCCGAAAGTGGGAAGGCAATCCCAATTTGCAGACAACAGGGTTCAGAACTTGCAAAACGGGGTAAGGACCGATGAACCTCGGAGCAAACTTCATAGCGGGTACTCTTAAACGAAGATTGCGGGTAGAGAGCCATACCCTGTCACCAACTTTGTATTGAGGAGCTGCTCGCCGTTTTCGATCCGCAAAGAATTTGTAGCGGCCAGAAATTTCCTTGAGATTAGCATGAACCCTACTCCAGATTTGACTGAAGTGCCGGAGAGTGGAGGCTGCAGCAGGAACATCCTCCGAAGGAAAAATTGGTAATTCTGGGACTCGTGGATAGAATCCATAATTAATGAAGAATGGGGACTCACCAGTGGAAGAGTGGTACAGATGATTATGGGCAAACTCGGCCCAGGGTAACAGTTCCACCCAATCGTCCTGTGAAGGAGAGAGATAAACGCGGAGAAAAGTCTCCAAATCTTAATTGACACGTTCAGTTTGCCCATTGGTTTGTGGATGGTAAGCAGATGAGAACTTGAGTTTTATTTGTAAGGCTGAGTAGAGGGCCCTCCAAAATCTTGCAGTGAACTGTACCCCTCGATCAGAGACTATCTCCCGAGGTAACCCGTGCAGGCGGAAGTGTTCACAAATAAATAGTAAAGCCAACTTGGGAGCCGTTGGTAAACCGGTCAACGGAACAAAATGTGCCATTTTTGAAAAGCGGTCAATAATCACCCAGATGGTATTGTAACCCTTGGAGAGGGGTAATTCAGTAATAAAGTCCATAGAAATATGGGTCCAAGGTTTCTTAGGAATGGACAGTGGACGAAGCAACCCCGCAGGAGGCAGACGAAGAGTTTTGTGCTGAGGACATTGAGGACATGAATTGACATAATCTTGTATATCCTTCTTCATGGTGTCCCACCAATATGACCTTCATAGAAATTCACACATTTTTTGAACTCCAGGATGACCGGAAAACCGGAAGCCCACTGCAGTAACTTTGGTCGAAATTCAACTGGTACAGACATTCTCCCAGGAGGAGAACACAAAATGGAAAGCTGCTCAATCAGATTGTAATGTCACTCAGGTGCTAAAAGGGAGGGGTAATTCTGTGTAGATATACGCAACTAAGATCTCCGTATTATCTGACTATTATGTAGTAATATTTTTCACTCGGTGTGCATTAGGGAACACAGTTTTTTTCCTTCCCAGGAGGAGAACCCAGAGAGGTGGGAGCTGCTGAAATAGAGACTGGACTGAGAATTAAACTCTTTTCAAAGGAACTCAACTCATCCGAGGCCGTTAAAGAACAAGACAGAGCATCAGCCTTAGCGTTAAGAGTCCCGACCAGGTACTTTATAACGAACGAGAACCGAGTGAAGAAGAGCACCCATCTAGCATGACGGGGATTCAAGCACTGGGCCGTCTTGATATACAACAAGTTCTTGTGATCGGTGTAAATAGTAATTAGGTATTTAGCACCTTCCAATAAGTACCTCCATTCTTCTAGGGCAGATTTTATTGCTAAAAGTTCCTGATCTCCAATGGTGTAGTTTCGTTCAGCGGGAGAGAACTTACGAGAATGGAAACCACATGGATGTAACTTCCCATCAGAAGAGTACTGTGAAAGGACGGCATCGATGCCTACTGAGGAAGCATCGACTTCCAAGAAGAATGGTTTTGAGAAATTCGGTTGTTGGAGTACCGGAGCAGACATAAAGGCTGATTTCAACCGGGCAAATGCTACTACAGCTTCGGAAGACCAGAGACTTAGGTCAGACCCCTTTTTGGTTAGGGCAGTAATGGGTGCAACGATGGTAGAAAATCCCTTAATGAATTTCCGGTAGTAATTTGCAAAGCCCAGGAATCTTTGTACCGCTTTCAAGGAGAGATGCTGAGTCCAGTCCCGAATGGCAGTGAGTTTTTCCGGATCCATGCGAAGTTCCGTACCCGAGATGACATAACCGAGGAATGGAATTGAAGGGACCTCAAAGATACATTTGGAAATCCTGCCGTAGAGACGATTCTTTCGTAAGCGAAGAAGTACTTCTTTGACCTGTACTCTGTGCTCTGCAAGATTCTTAGAAAATATCAGAATGTCATCCAAGTACACCACTATGCTTTGGTATAACATATCTCGGAAGATTTCATTTACAAATTCCTGAAAAACGGCAGGGGCATTGCTGAGGCCAAACGGCATTACCAGATATTCATAATGCCCGTCCCTGGTATTGAAGGCCGTCTTCCATTCGTCCCCCTGTCTGATACATATCAGATTATAGGCTCCTCTTAAGTCGAGCTTAGTGAAAACGTGGGCTCCACGAACCCTATTAAATAGCTCTGTGATTAGCGGCAAAGGGTATTTGTTCTTAACGGCGATATCGTTTAAGCCACGATAATCAATACATGGTCTTAACCCCCCGTCCTTCTTCTTCACGAAAAAGAAACCTGCTCCAGCCGGGGAGGTAGAGGGGTGAATGAATCCTTTCAGTAGATTAGATTTGATATAGTCCGACATAGCTTGGGTCTCGGGTAATGACAAGGGATATGTGCGTCCCCGGGGTGGCATTTCCCCTGGGATAAGCTCAATGGGACAGTCCCAGTGTCTATGGGGTGGTAACTGATCGGCCGCCTGTTCCGAGAACACATCTGTGAACTCCCGATAGGCCTCCGGAATGAGCTCTTCATCCGACTTGGAAGATGCACGGAGCAGGTAAACAGGAGTGAGACAACTAGAGTGACAAAACGAACTCCAGGACAATATTTGTGACGACTTCCAGTCGACGTGAGGGTTGTGAATTTTAAGCCAAGGTAGACCAAGAACAGATCTCTGGAATTACTAGAAACTCCAAATGTTCTTGATGCAGAGCTCCGACCTGCAGCTTGATTGGCTCTGTGCGACTTGTAATAAGACCATTAGATACTTTGGTACCATTGATGGCAGTCAACGTAATAGGTCGTTTGACAGACTGTAACTGTAAACCCAGACTCTGAACACAAGAAAGAGAAACAAAATTCCCTGCAGCCCCAGAGTCCAGCAGGGCCTTAACAGGTTTGGCTATAGACTCAGAAAACAGAGACACGGAGAGTAAACAATCCACTGTCGGAGAAGATTTAGATGTAACCCCTAACTTGACTCCTCCGGAACAAGCTAGGCCTGCCCGTTTCCCGGACGGGACTTGCAGAACTTGATAAAGTGATCCGCGGCTCCACAGTAGAGGCAGAGTTTACCCTCACGACGGCGCTGTCGTTCCTCCGGGGACAGCCGGGATCGGTTGATTTGCATGGGTTCGTCTGGACTCGGGGTAACTGTTTGCTTAGGCGGGAGAAGCCGGAATCTGGATCGATCCGACCGACTACGTTCGCCACCTCGTTCCTGCATGCAAAGATCCACCTTGACACAGAGTGAGATCAACTCTTCTAAAGGATCCGGCAGCTCCCTAGTGACCAGCTCGTCCTACAGACGGTCAGAGAGCCCGTTCCAGAAAGCGGCCCTGAGAGCATCATTATTCCAGCGTAGTTCTGAGGCAATGGTCTGGAAGTGAACCACATACTGTCCCACAGAATGGGAGCCTTGACGGACTCGGAGCAGGTCCGAGGAAGCAGCAGTCGTTCTGCCGGGCTCATAAAAAATCCTTCAGAATGACGCAATGAAATTAGTGTAACTGGAAACCAATGGGTCAGATCGTTCCCACAACGGAGACACCCAATCCAACGCTGAACCTTCAAGCAAGGAAATAATGTATGCCACTTTGGACCGATCCGTGGGGAAATTGTGTGAGAGAAGTTCAAAATGCACCTCGCATTGGTTGAGAAAACCACGGCAGTTCTTTGGATTCCCATTATAGCGAGAGGGAGTGGGAAGCTGAAGGCGTGACCTGGTTCCTGACGAGAATTGAACATACTGGAGACGACTACTGGAGCGGGTACTTGAGCAGGAGCCGGAACTACTGAAGCCAGGGAGGCCTGAATTTGATCCAGCCGGCCGGATAATTCCTGGAGATACTGCATCACCTGGCTCTGTGCCGCCTCCTGACTCTGAACTCGGGAAGCCAAGTTTTGGATGGCGCTTGACTCTGGGTTCCGATCCCCCGGGTCCATGTGGCCTGAGTATACTGTCACTGACCTGGGTTGGGAGTGTTGAGAACTCGGGGGTTCTTCCGATGAACCGGAGCAGGGATGGCCAGATGTAGGTTTTCCTCATGCAGAACTTAGCCGTTGTAACCGACGTGTAATGCTAAAGAATTCGTTGTGGCCAAGGCTTGGGGGCGATGCTGAAGTACACAGAAGAATGAAGAACTTGCGAGCGATGTTGAAGAAATGAATGAAGATTTGAGAACGATGTTGAAGCACACAGAAGAATGAAGAACTTGTGAGCGATGCTGAAGAGATGAATGAAGATTTGAGAACGATGTTGAAGCACACAGAAGAATGAAAAACTTGTGAGTGATGCTGAAGAGATGAATGAAGATTTGAGAATGATGTTGAAGCACACAGAAGAATGAAGAACTTGTGAGCGATGCTGAAGAAATGAATGAGGATTTGAGATTCAGTGTAACTCTGGAAGTTTGGGAGGCGTTCCACTTAGGGATACCCTGTAATACTGGAAGCACAGGAGGTGTCCCTCTGAGAGATGCACTGTAACACTGGTAACGCAGAGAATGTCCCACTGAGTGATACTATATAACGCTGGAACACAGAAGACGTTCAGCTTGAGAACACGCTGAACGCTGCTAGCACTGGTGATCATTGGAAAGACGATACTCAGGCGCCGAGCAGAGCTGGATTAAGGGGGGTGCTCAGGGGACACATTACCCCAGGCCCCCCTCTCCCTCAGGGCCCCCCGTACTTACCATCCACCATGTATTGTTATTGTTTTAATTTAAGAATGCGCACTGCATACAGTAAAAGGACCTGGCGTCCTTGCTACTTAACAGTGCAGGAGCTAGGACCCAGCGGCTGCTTAACCCAGAGATCAGCAGCAGCTGATCACCGGGTCACGGAGGAAAGGAAGTAGGAGGATGCTAACAGCAGCAGCAGCCCCAGCGCGTGCAGCTTTCCCTCGCACACCAGCAGGAGGATGCGGCCATCCCGGGCATCATGTTGACAGGCGGGATAATCACTCTTGAGCGCCACACTCTCTCTAGGTAAGCCGCTGGGTTGGGGCCACCAGGGTTGCAGATGGAAGATATGTGCCAGCAGGCACTGATAGGTCCTTAATCTCTGGCCACCTCTGTATGCTGCTCCAGCCTCACCAGCCATATTGAAGGCATACCTGACATAGGGGGACTATAGTTGGTGATTTACAGTAATGACCCCCACATCCCCACCCCACCATTACACTGCTGCAAAGCCCACTGGCCCATATACAGTGAGGGCTTGCCATTATCATTATGCCTGCTTTCTCGTTGTGTAATAATATATGCATAGGTGTGCGCAGCACATTTTATTAGGGGGTGCACCGTCGGAGGGGTGATTCTGGCACCGCCTTTTGGGCGTGTCTAGCACCATCTATTGACGTCAACGCATTATAAAATATCCACCCTTGTGCCAATCCTAATAAAGAAGACACATTGTCAGATGTTGTGAGGTGCACCAAACAAACACCCCTGATGGCACTCACTGCAATTACACTGCTCCTCCTCAGCCTGGTCTGGCTCCCCCTCTCTTTCCCCTGCAAGCTGCAGCAGCTTACTTACAAGTCAGTCACTCACTGACAGTCGCAGACTAGTACTGCTGCTGCTGGAAACACGAGTGACGTGTCAATGCTGCTGCCAACCGCCTGCCAGTATTGAATTTGTCTTCCTAAGAGGAACGCTGGCTGCATGCTGCTCCTCATCAGTGTCTGGCGTTGGCATAGCATAGAAGAAGAGAGGTGGGCATGTGGCGGGTGTGATGGGTGGGCGGTGGCATCCTTGATTAACCCAGGCGTCCGGTCAGTAATGCAGTCCTGACAGGGTGCAGCGCAGAGGGGACAGTAATCAGCCTGCTCGGCGAATGCTGCATCATGCATGTGAGATCGGGGTGCCAGACATTAGGGGGTGCCTGTGCGCACCAGGCACCCCCCCTGCGCACACCTATGAATATATGCAGCATATGTACTATACAGCGAGCTTTATATGATATGCATAGCATAGTACTAAAACTGCAGACAAGTTTCACCTCTTGTATGTGCATGAATTGGCAGCCACTTTCCTTATACTGCAACTTGAGACCCCAAATCAGAGCTACTGTGTGTGCATGGTACACCTAGCGCCATTATCAAGATGCTGCGTGTGCAACATGCATCCACGGTAGTGTCATTATCAGACTGTTGTATGTGTACAGTGCACACAGTATTATCACCAGGCTGCTGTCTTTGCACAATACACCTTGGGGCCAATTTGTCATACAATATTTGCTGCTATGTCCCCGAAAACACCCGTTTTGGGGGGCTAGCCGCAAATATTATGTATCACAGCAATACCGATACCTGCTGTGCTACCTCCATTTCTGCCCGCAACTGCATCCACCATAAGTTTCTTCTATGAGGGATCAGATGCTGCCCGATGTATTAATATGGGCAACACTTCGGAGGTGTATTTTCGGCAGGGTTCCCCAGTATTCTGTAATAGGAAACACAGAAGGCCACTACTTAGCTATCTCAATACAGCTTGACTGACTGCTGTTATGAACCTAAATAATATGATAAAAAGAAATGTAATACTAAAAGGCCACATTTACATTAAGTGTTTTCAATATATTTATTTTTAGTCCATAGGGGCCTCTTGTCTCAAGTGCCCCGTGCCCCCCAGATCCTTAATCCAGCTCTGGCGCCAGGGCTCTGTACGGCGTCTGCCTTTGAACTTCCCGCCCTCTCCCGATTGGCAGAAGGGGCCGATGACGTCACCCGCTCACCACGCTCTCGTGGATGCCGGGGCGCAATGGCGGCGCCCACACCCCGGGAACCTGCCGGAGGCAGCGCCAGCAAGACGCGACGACCCGGAGCCCACCGGGGGCGACGACCGCCCGGAGACCCAGCGCACCCGGAGCGGTAAGCGCGGCAGCCGCAGCGCCGCCAGTGTGACACAGATATTAGATAGCAATAGATTTATAGATATTAGATTGATGGGTAGATATGTAGTGTGATAGAAGCACTGGTAAAGTGATAAACAGGAGATATTTTTGTCCCAAGTTTCTGGCCTATGCATATTAAACCCCCTGCTAAACAGACTTGATTAGAGTTTGGGCTTTTAGTAAGAGCTGGATAATGGATCCTGGGGGCTTGGATGTAAGAGAGAAGTGAGGGGGCCATACACAAGCCCCATTTCGGGTCTATAGGTCTACAGTCTGAATGCAGGCTAATTTGTGCCTGCACCTGTAGGAGGCTGAGTTAAGCTGTGTGAGGGCTTGGCTCAGAGTCTTACTATCTGGGGAAACAGTCAGCAGGCCTGTGATGAGACACTGTATTGTACTGTCTGTAAGTACTGTGCATATGTCTGTGTTTGTGATAGGGGCATTAGGTCCTACCACCCTGATAGATATAATCTATGTTTAGTTATTGCCCAGACGGGCTAGGATTTATGTTTATGTTTTGTTTTATGTACTGTACAATATTACTAGTCACGGCTAGATTGCATGAAAATCCTGGACTGGTGTGCTGTTTTCCTGGCTGCTATGTGTTTGGAGGTGCCTATCTCCCCAGGAGAGGGAAAGTCTGCCCTGATCTCCTCAAAGCAAATAGAGGGGTCAGCCAGATAAGAGGTGAGGGGGGCATGGTGCCATTGTGACTCATCGCATCTATACAAAGCCACAATAAGCGGTGGTGTAAAGTGGGGGTGGAGCAACAATTAAGTGATTCTTTGCAAATCGCTCTATCAAGTCCCCAATTGGTCTACTCACCCTTGTGTCAAGGGGAACATATGAGATTCGGAAGCCTCCCGGACATTCTGGTGGTAACAATGATGATAATAATAATAATAATAATAATAATAAAAATTTGTATTATTATTATTATTATTATTATAATGTAACTTATATAGCACTTTTCTCCTAGTAGGATGCATTTGCATTTGAAAAAGATACAAAATACACTTAAGCATTAACAAACTACAGAAAGAGAGCTGGGCATTTTGGTTATATTTTTCTTTTAGAAACTAAGGGGAAAAATAATGAAATATCTGAGTAAAGAGGTAAGTCTTGAGTTTATTGTTGAAGGTTTCCTCGCAAATTGTGTGAAGACGCAAGTTCCAGGGAGTCGGAGCCACACAAAGCATTAAGGTAGATTCTAGATAGTACAAATAGTTCTTCATCAGCAGGTCAAAATAAACAAATGGGGTGTAAGGAAACAGAAGCTGTTTAAGGTACCTTGGACACTGATTATGTAGGGTCACTGGCATCACTAGGGGACTGCAAGGGATGCAGACCACACCAGGTGTCACCCTCTGAGGGGGTGACACCAAAATACCAGCTCCTCCTAATCTGGCCCTAGCCACATCCCACATATCCATGTACTGCCTACAGGGCCGGTGCAAGGTTTCTCGGCACCCTAGGCAAAACTTCTGCCTACTGCCCTTTCCCCCTACCCGTCCTTCAGGTGAAAGGCATGCTGCTGCTCTCCCCCACCCCCAGTCTATTGCATGGCTGCTCTCTTCTCCCCATCTCCCCAGTCCGTGTGGGTGCCTGCTGCTCTCACCCCCTCCCCACTGTGTTAAATGTCTGCTGTTCTATCCCCCCACTATCTGTGTGCATTCTGCTGCTCATCTCCACCCCCCCCCCCTCTTCCCGACTGCTGTTCTCCCCCTCTTTCCTTATCAAATGCAGAGAGTGCACTGTGAAGCCACCTTACCTGCGGACTGCGATGCAGAGTTGGGACTGAGTAGTCTGTGAAAGTGCCTGGAATCAAGAGCAGCGTCGCATGTCACCCTCAGCCAGAACTCCAGGAACTGTCAAAGTTACTGCCTGTGCCGGGTGGAGCAGGAGGTGGAGGCTGCAATACGGGAGCTTGGCAGTCACGGCTACTGTAAGATATGAGTGCCGGGGCAATTGTGGCGGTTGTGGGAGGTAGGACCACGCTACCTTTTTCAGGCATCTGTAGCAGGCCGCCCCCTTAGGTCCCGGCGCCCCTAGGCAGCTGCCTAAAGCTGCCTAGTGGAAGCTCCGGCCCTGCCTGCCTAATATACTGACAGTAGCAGAAATGACCAGTGGTTAAACAAAGAGTCTGCAGCTGTCATCACCACTTCAAGATAACTCACATGAGGTCTATTTATCAAACTAATCCTGACCCAAGCATGCAGAAATGGCTGTTCCTGCATGTTCAAGGTAGAATAACGTTTTATAGAAATGTACCAAGCCTAAAAAGTGGAGCTATATCTGATATTTCCTGCTTTGCATGCAACAGTACTCACAGCCTCCTACCCAATTGTTTTCTATTGAATGGTTACTTAATAAGCTACAAGAAATTTAGCTTTTCGGAACTTGGGGCCTAATTCACTAAGCACTGCAAATGTGAGCAGCTTTGCAATTGCAGTCTTTAGGAATGCAAATGCAGAAGGAGGTGCATACCCATCCATCGCGATGTTCATCTGCGACAGTAGGCTAAGTGCGCTTAAGCTTTCTCAGCATTGACGTTGCAATGTGGCTGCTGAGGCCAAGGTAACTGCGTCTCGTGGCGCAGTCCTTGGCCTTGCCACTCCCGGAAAACAGAAGCAACATGCCCTCGCTATCCCCAATGCCAGCCGCCCCTCCCCGCCGAACACCTCTGCCTGACAATCAGGCAAAGGTGTTCGCATATCTGCGCTGTGCTCGCAGGACCCATTCTGCACATGCACAGAATGGGTCCTGCAAGGGCGATGTTCATCTGCGAGAGTAAGCTGAGTAAGCTTAAGCTTTCTCAGCCTTGCCATCGCAGTGCGGCTGCTGAGGCCAAGGTAACATCCCCCCCCCCCCCCCCACACACACACACACACACACACTTTCCCCAACGCCAGCAGCCCCGCCCCATGAACGCCTCTGCCTGACAATCAGACAGAGGCATTAGCATATGTGCGCCACAATTGCAGGACCCATTCTGCATGCACAGAATGGATCCTGCGTGTGCGCTGGACTCAAACATTGAGGAAATGCAGTAAGGGTCGCATCAGCCATCCATGGGGGAAGAGGTTATGGATCTTACGATAAATCTGGTAAATAAATTAATAAAATACATTAAGTTGGCTTTGTGACTGCGATGGCCATTAGAAGATCTTAGCACAGTGCATGTTTCGTAGCCGAATCCAAACCAGGAAGTAAACTGATAGTATAAGTGTTTTCCAAACTCTATTCTCAATACACATTAACAAAACAGTCCAGGTTTTAAAGATATTCATATTTCAACACAGATGACTTAATAGCAGTCAGTGTGATTTAACCATCTGTGCTTCAGCATGTATATCCATTTAAACCTGGACTGTTTGGGTGCCTTGAGGAGCGACTTTGGGAAAAACTGACGTGAGCTGTAAACTTCACATCTGACTGTCTCGTATTTGACCCGTTGTCCCAGCAACCTTACCATTGTAAATAACTCCCAACAATGGGGGTTATTCCGAGTTGGTCGCTCGCTAGCAGTTTTTAGCAGCCGTGCAAATGCATTGTTGCCGCCCACCGGATTGTGTATTTGCGCTTTGCAGAAGTGCGAATGCTTGTGCAGCAGAGCGCCTGCAAAATCTTTTTGTGCAAAACAAGAACAGCCCTGTAGTTACTCTTCGTGTGCATTGATTCTAACGATGGAGTGACGGCTTTTGACGGCACACACCCGCCCAGCGAACACCCAGCCCCGCCTACGTTTTTTAAGCCACGCCTGCAGTTTTCTAAGCAGTCCCTGAAAATGGTCAGTTGCCACCCAGAAACGCCCACTTCATGTCAATCTTCCTGCGTTTGGTCGTGCGACTGGAATGTTCGTTACACACTGGCCCTCATTCCGAGTTGTTCGCTCGCAAACTGCTTTTAGCAGCATTGCTCACGCTAAGCCGCCGCCTACTGGGAGTGAATCTTAGCTTAGCAAAATTGCGAACGAAAGATTCTCAAAATTGCGAATAGAAATTCTTTGCAGTTTCTGAGTAGCTCGGCACTTACTCTGCCACTGCGATCAGTTCAGTCAGTTTCGTTCCTGGTTTGACGTCACAAACACACCCAGCGTTCGTCCAGACATTCCCCGGTTTCTCCAGCCACTCCCGCGTTTTTCCCAGAAAAGGTAGCGTTTTTTAACACACTCCCATAAAACGGCCAGTTTCCGCCCAGGAACACCCACTTCCTGTCAATCACATTACTATCACCAGAACGAAGAAAAATCCTCGTAATGCCGTGAGTAAAATACCAAACTTCTTAGCAAATTTACGTGGCGCAGTCGCAGTGCGAACATTGCGCATGCGCAATTAGCAGAAAATCGCTGCGATGCGAAGGAAAATACAGAGCGAACAACTCGGAATGACCACCTCTGTGCAAACCCACGATGCTCATTGTACCCGTACGACGCGCCTGCGCATTGCGGTGCATACGCATGTGCAGAAATGCCGCCTTTTAGCCTGATCGCTGCGCTGCAAACAATGGCAGCTAGTAATCAACTCGGAATGACCCCCAATATTCCTTATTGACATGATATTTAGCAATACGGAATGTTCATTTTGGGGGCATATGAGCTATTTTAATAAATAGGCTCCAATAAGTGGTATCCAGCAACCAAAGAAAGTTTATTTATTCTTTATTTATTCTTTATTTATTTTAAATACACCTGACTTGAAAAATATCACTTATAGAACCACTACTGTCAGCATCTGGGAAATGGCATAAGGTAGTATGTGCGTGTACATGGGCAGACTAGATGGGCCAAGTGGTTCTTATCTGCCGTCAAATTCTATGTTTCTATGTATATGGTTTCACCAAACAGAGGGGCTAATTCAGAGTTGATCGCTGCTACAAATTGCATCGCAAGCAGCATTTGTTTGCCGAGTGCGTACGCGCAAAGTCAAGAGTGTGCATGTGCCGGCCTCGCCGTGCGACAAACGTGCAGATCTGACACCCTGAAAAGAACACCCTGTTATGTGGATTCATGGGTGGCACCCTCACCTATTGACTGGAGACAACCTGTGTGAGCCTTCTAGATCTCCCTAGGGGAGTCCCTTCTCACTAGCGGATCCCTTCAAAATGAAGGGGTTAATAGTCTTCCCTCTTGCTCTCCGGGTGACGTCAGAGACAGCAGGAACCCGGCCAGCACCAGGACCCAGGGGAATGTGGTCGCCGTACTGGTAGAGCGGGAAGAGCGTGACTGGCTGGATCTCCTGCATAGGGGGCGGAGCAAAAAGAGCGGGAGATCAGAGAGGCGGGCTGACCGCCAGTGTCCTGCTGAGGAGAGCCGCACCAGGTGTCCTGACCGCTGACGGGGAGAGGAGAAGCTGGCGTTCAGCGCAGTAGAAGGGGACCGCTGAGGAGACCTGCCAGAGGCAGCATGTCTTCCCTGAGGTGACCTGAAGCAGTGGGTGAACACCGCCGTCAGTCTGCTCACCACTGAGGGAAGCTGGGGCGCCGCGGAGACGGAGGAGATGCACTGGGGAGAAACAGGGCTGCTGACGCTGCATGACCTGAGAGCGCATCCAGACTGACATACGGGCCCGCACAGCAGGAGTATACGGAGTGCGCTCAGGTAAAGAAAGTGCCAGTGACCCGTCGTGCTTTGGCTGGGACACAATAGAGGCTGCTGTAAGAACTCTGGAGCTGGGGACCCGGCCGACCACTGCTGCTACCGACAGGTACTTACCACAGCCGCACTTACACCCCAGCCAGCATCCGCAATCAGTGACACTTCCCACAGTTGAGCAAGGCTCAGAGAGAGACAAAGAGGGAGACTGAGTTAATCCACACAGTACAGTGAGATTTGAGAGTGCCCCTATTGGTAATTAACACAACCTGTACCAGTGTGCGAGCCAGCAAGGGTTCATGAATATTTAGAAATTGCTGAGAGGCGATTAGAGTGCAGTACTACAATGAGGTCTCCCGCAGCACAGAGATCAGCCCCATTATTGGGTTGCAGTGAGAGGCTTTGACAACATCCTAGTTCAGTGAGGGATAAGGGTGTCTGCTTTATGGACTATTATAAGGATCTGTGCAATCCCCTACCCATTACTATATACCACCTCTGGGATACATAAGGTCACTGCGATTAAATAATATATTGATTTCTGCACGTTTTTAAACCTACATATTTAACTGGGAAAATACCGGAGAGCCAGCAAGCCTTTATCTCACCATTTTCCTTGTTCTATCTTTCCATCTGCTGGTGCACGTTATTATTCAGTGACTGAATTGAGTAGGCACTTGCATGCCCTGTCCGCTTTGCACTGAACAATACTCTTCATACTGTGCTTCTTACTGACTGCCAGCAACTACCTTGACCTGCTACAATTGAGCCTGCAATTAATATTTCTGTTACGCTTCTGAACTTTAGTATATTTCTATTGCTTCTGAACTTGAACTCTTAACTAGGTACAGGCAGGCATTGCTTAAACTAACTTGCAGCCTGAGAAGGGTAGACTGCCACCTAATGGATGTTTAAAGTCACTTCACGTGATAAATATTTTAGTGTAAATGTGAAGGGTATATTGTGGTCTTATACCTGTACAAGGAAATGTCATGCTGATATTAGTAATACTACTGTATGTCCAAGTTTGCATTACTTGCTTCATGTTATGAATCGCTTTTGCCTCTCTACTAACTAATTCCACAGCGGTGACCATTCTGATCCTAAATAATAAATCTTTATGTTATCGTCCTAACGTGTGTTGACTTATGTGTTGGGTCCTCTTGGGTTGGGGTTCTCGTCCCTGTGCCTAGGGTTTCTGCAGTGACATCCGGTTCAGGAAGTGATTCCTGGTGAAGAATCCAGGTACGTCCACCAACACCTGCACTTGCAACAAAACTCCACCGTACCTACCTGTTAAACAGACATACACATGAAATTTGTGAACGCAGACAGGCAACAACAAGGAGGCGTGGTGAAGGCGGTGCGGGGGCATGGCTTCGCAGGCTAGCAAAAAGGGGCGTGAAGTTGGGTGTGTAGCAGTGGAGTGTGCTATGCGCTGCAGGCATGGTCTTTGTATGGCTGCAAAGAAAATCGCTGTCAGTGCACACTGAGCATTCGCAGATGTTGAGTAAGTCTCGGACCACACACAGCATGCAAATGCTCAGCACAGGTGTACGGTCAGTGGCCTCTCTGCAAATAATTGCAAATCACACACACCTGTTAGCAATGAAAATGCCTCAACATCTCATTACAGCTCTAGCTCTCTGTGAAACAGTATGTAGCCTCTCCCTCCCTGGATATGTGCAATGCACAATCTACACACGTTTGTTTGTAAATATAAAATGTGTACTGCACATGTACTACATATGTCGTTTGACAAACAATTGTACACATTAACTCAGTTTAAAGGCCCTCTTTCTAGTGTTCACATTGCTTTAAGCTGTCCATCAAGCTGCATTGTGCTTATAAAATACACATACTGTTTTGATCACACACACATACATGCCATGTTTTCTGGAGGAATACATTTGTTGTGTGACTCATATTACAACATTTCCACCATACTGCACGTTTACATATAATGTTCAGTAATGATGCTTCAGGTACTAGTTTAATGTTGTGACTTTTTGTAAAACCCATAATAAATAGTCATAGCATTATGTTTATAAAAAATAATTAGCCATTACCATGCATCACAATCAAATCAACATTACTTTTGGACAAAGTGTAAGGGGTACTTAAGTTTTGAATCATAAATCATACATTTTGAAATCATAACATAAAGACAAGAGATAAAAAAGAGAGGCAATGCCAAATGGCACAACAACAAGCACCTGGCTGTGCAGAAAAGAGAATTACAGAACCCAGTAGTCAGTTACCCCATCTCTGCAACAAACACAACAAGAAGCTGGTCTCAGTACCCTGGCTAAAGAATATGTGAGGCAAACAGACAAAGAAACTGGTCCCAGTACCCAAACGCTACAATCAGTCCCACAAACTGAAGAGGAAGGTGGGGCAAGTTCATAGGCTGCTTCATCACAGCCAGGGAAAGAAAAGAGAAGATGCCAACCTCTATTTGTCAGGAGGGAGTTGGACATTCTTGTCCCACAAGCCATTGACAAAATTCATTTTGGAAAAAGAACATGGGCGCTGGAACCAAGGTCCGCATCTGGAGAGAAATCACCATCTGCCCCTTTTTTTGGCCGGCTGAAGGGGTTGTTCTTCAGAGTTGGGTCTGCGTATGGTTCTGTGAGGGGCCTGCCCAGTGAGATCTGGTTCCTGGGAAGGGCTAGGGGATGGGGCAGGTGTTGTGGCCTCCCTGAGAGTCTGGCCAAGGAGGGCTGCAATGGTTTTCATGCCTTGGCCAATAGTGGCGGATATGTCACCCATGGCTTCCGCAATAGAAGAGATCTCGCACATGCCATATCGCACAGTGGAGGTAAGCTCACGGATCTCCAGGAGCATCTGGTCTTGGAAACCGGTGTTGTTTCTCCCTTGGCACCAGAGGCTCCTGGAGGCTGGGTTGGGGGGATGGGGGGGGGGGGTTGCGCCTCAGTGTGTTGGTGGGATGGTGGGCTTTCCGGCCCCACACTGGAGTTGTCCTCATTAGCACCCTCCCCAGCTTCAGTGAGCTGCACCTCCTGTGCTGTGATTTGTAAAGGAGAAAACAAAACAAAACATTAGTTAACCCATTTTTTTGTTTGTATTTTAAATTTCACAAATATTTATCAACATTTACCTGGCAAGGCATGTGGAGATTCAAGGGCAGGCATGTCTGTGTCCATTTTGGACACACCTGCCACCTCCTCATCCACCACACAGACCAAGGCTTGCTCCTCCAGACTCTCAAGGATTCACCCTCCCCCTGTCTCCCTCGCAGATTTCCACCGCGCAGACAATTGTTTTTCAGCGGGCACTTGAAGTCAACCCAACTACAGATGTTTTTGGGGGAAATTAAATGTATTAAAAATTAACATTATTATATTTTTTCATTTTTTTTTACACTTAATTTTTTTAAGATTCTGTCAGTCTATGTTTTCTTTTTTTTTTTGTTTAGAATTTGTGGTGCAATTATATACATTAAACAATTACAAATATCATAACCTAAATTACCTAGGTAAACTTCTACTTGTACACATAAATAGCAGTAAATATTAGAGATGAGCGGGTTCGGTTTCTCTGAATCCGAACCCGCCAGAACTTCATGTTTTTTTTCACGGGTCCGAGCGACTCGGATCTTCCCGCCTTGCTCGGTTAACCCGAGCGCGCCCGAACGTCATCATGACGCTGTCGGATTCTCGCGAGGCTCGGATTCTATCGCGAGACTCGGATTCTATATAAGGAGCCGCGCGTCGCCGCCATTTTCACACGTGCATTGAGATTGATAGGGAGAGGACGTGGCTGGCGTCCTCTCCATTTAGATTATAAGAGACTGAGAGAGATTTACTGGAGCTGACTAGGAGGAGTACTGTTACTGTAGAAGTGTAGAGACTGAGTGGAGAGAGTTTACTAGTGAGGACAGTGCAGTTTACTTTATAATCCGTTCTCTGCCTGAAAAAAGCGATACACAGCACACAGTGACTCAGTCACATACCATATCTGTGTGCACTGCTCAGGCTCAGGCCAGTGTGCTGCATCATCTATTATCTATATATAATATTATATATATCTGTCTGACTGCTCAGCTCACACAGCTTATAATTGTGGGGGAGACTGGGGAGCACTACTGCAGTGCCAGTTATAGGTTATAGCAGGAGCCAGGAGTACATAATATATTATATAGTGAGTGACCACCAGACACACAGTGCAGTTTATTTAATATATCCGTTCTCTGCCTGAAAAAAGCGATACACACAGTGACTCAGTCAGTCACATACCATATCTGTGTGCACTGCTCAGGCTCAGGCCAGTGTGCTGCATCATCTATATATATTATATATCTGTCTGACTGCTCAGCTCACACAGCTTATAATTGTGGGGGAGACTGGGGAGCACTACTGCAGTGCCAGTTATAGGTTATAGCAGGAGCCAGGAGTACATATTATATTAAAATTAAACAGTGCACACTTTTGCTGCAGGAGTGCCACTGCCAGTGTGACTGACCAGTGACCTGACCACACTGACCACCAGTATAGTTAGTAGTATACTTATATTGTGATTGCCTGAAAAAGTTAAACACTCGTCGTGTGACTTCACTTGTGTGTTTTGTTTTTTTTTATTCTATAAAAATAAAACTCATTCTGCTGACAGACAGTGTCCAGCAGGTCCGTCATTATATAATATATAATATATACCTGTCCGGCTGCAGTAGTGATATATATATATTTTTTATATCATTTATCATCCAGTCGCAGCAGACACAGTACGGTAGTTCACGGCTGTGGCTACCTCTGTGTCTCTGCACTCGGCAGGCAGTCCGTCCATAATTGTAATACCACCTAACCGTGGATTTTTTTCATTCTTCTTTATACATACATAGTTACATAGACATCTTCTCTTTATCAACCAGTCTATATTAGCTGCAGACACAGTACAGTACGGTAGTTCACGGCTGTGGCTACCTCTGTGTCTGCAGTCGGCAGGCAGTCCATAATTGTATACTAGTATCCATCTCCATTGTTTACCTGAGGTGCCTTTTAGTTGTGCCTATTAAAATATGGAGAACAAAAATGTTGAGGTTCCAAAATTAGGGAAAGATCAAGATCCACTTCCACCTCGTGCTGAAGCTGCTGCCACTAGTCATGGCCGAGACGATGAAATGCCAGCAACGTCGTCTGCCAAGGCCGATGCCCAATGTCATAGTACAGAGCATGTCAAATCCAAAACACCAAATATCAGAAAAAAAAGGACTCCAAAACCTAAAATAAAATTGTCGGAGGAGAAGCGTAAACTTGCCAATATGCCATTTACCACACGGAGTGGCAAGGAACGGCTGAGGCCCTGGCCTATGTTCATGGTTAGTGGTTCAGCTTCACATGAGGATGGAAGCACTCAGCCTCTCGCTAGAAAAATGAAAAGACTCAAGCTGGCAAAAGCAGCACAGCAAAGAACTGTGCATTCTTCGAAATCCCAAATCCACAAGGAGAGTCCAATTGTGTCGGTTGCGATGCCTGACCTTCCCAACACTGGACGTGAAGAGCATGCGCCTTCCACCATTTGCACGCCCCCTGCAAGTGCTGGAAGGAGCACCCGCAGTCCAGTTCCTGATAGTCAGATTGAAGATGTCAGTGTTGAAGTACACCAGGATGAGGAGGATATGGGTGTTGCTGGCGCTGGGGAGGAAATTGACCAGGAGGATTCTGATGGTGAGGTGGTTTGTTTAAGTCAGGCACCCGGGGAGACACCTGTTGTCCGTGGGAGGAATATGGCCGTTGACATGCCAGGTGAAAATACCAAAAAAATCAGCTCTTCGGTGTGGAGGTATTTCACCAGAAATGCGGACAACAGGTGTCAAGCCGTGTGTTCCCTTTGTCAAGCTGTAATAAGTAGGGGTAAGGACGTTAACCACCTCGGAACATCCTCCCTTATACGTCACCTGCAGCGCATTCATAATAAGTCAGTGACAAGTTCAAAAACTTTGGGTGACAGCGGAAGCAGTCCACTGACCAGTAAATCCCTTCCTCTTGTAACCAAGCTCACGCAAACCACCCCACCAACTCCCTCAGTGTCAATTTCCTCCTTCCCCAGGAATGCCAATAGTCCTGCAGGCCATGTCACTGGCAATTCTGACGAGTCCTCTCCTGCCTGGGATTCCTCCGATGCATCCTTGCGTGTAACGCCTACTGCTGCTGGCGCTGCTGTTGTTGCCGCTGGGAGTCGATGGTCATCCCAGAGGGGAAGTCGTAAGCCCACTTGTACTACTTCCAGTAAGCAATTGACTGTTCAACAGTCCTTTGCGAGGAAGATGAAATATCACAGCAGTCATCCTACTGCAAAGCGGATAACTGAGGCCTTGGCATCCTGGGTGGTGAGATACGTGGTTCCGGTATCCATCATTACTGCAGAGCCAACTAGAGACTTGTTGGAGGTACTGTGTCCCCGGTACCAAATACCATCTAGGTTCCATTTCTCTAGGCAGGCGATACCGAAAATGTACACAGACCTCAGAAAAAGAGTCACCAGTGTCCTAAAAAATGCAGCTGTACCCAATGTCCACTTAACCACGGACATGTGGACAAGTGGAGCAGGGCAGGGTCAGGACTATATGACTGTGACAGCCCACTGGGTAGATGTATGGACTCCCGCCGCAAGAACAGCAGCGGCGGCACCAGTAGCAGCATCTCGCAAACGCCAACTCTTTCCTAGGCAGGCTACGCTTTGTATCACCGGTTTCCAGAATACGCACACAGCTGAAAACCTCTTACGGCAACTGAGGAAGATCATCGCGGAATGGCTTACCCCAATTGGACTCTCCTGTGGATTTGTGGCATCGGACAACGCCAGCAATATTGTGTGTGCATTAAATATGGGCAAATTCCAGCACGTCCCATGTTTTGCACATACCTTGAATTTGGTGGTGCAGAATTTTTTAAAAAACGACAGGGGCGTGCAAGAGATGCTGTCGGTGGCCAGAAAAATTGCGGGACACTTTCGGCGTACAGGCACCACGTACAGAAGACTGGAGCACCACCAAAAACTACTGAACCTGCCCTGCCATCATCTGAAGCAAGAAGTGGTAACGAGGTGGAATTCAACCCTCTATATGCTTCAGAGGTTGGAGGAGCAGCAAAAGGCCATTCAAGCCTATACAATTGAGCACGATATAGGAGGTGGAATGCACCTGTCTCAAGTGCAGTGGAGAATGATTTCAACGTTGTGCAAGGTTCTGATGCCCTTTGAACTTGCCACACGTGAAGTCAGTTCAGACACTGCCAGCCTGAGTCAGGTCATTCCCCTCATCAGGCTTTTGCAGAAGAAGCTGGAGACATTGAAGGAGGAGCTAACACGGAGCGATTCCGCTAGGCATGTGGGACTTGTGGATGCAGCCCTTAATTCGCTTAACAAGGATTCACGGGTGGTCAATCTGTTGAAATCAGAGCACTACATTTTGGCCACCGTGCTCGATCCTAGATTTAAAGCCTACCTTGGATCTCTCTTTCCGGCAGACACAAGTCTGCTGGGGTTGAAAGACCTGCTGGTGACAAAATTGTCAAGTCAAGCGGAACGCGACCTGTCAACATCTCCTCCTTCACATTCTCCCGCAACTGGGGGTGCGAGGAAAAGGCTCAGAATTCCGAGCCCACCCGCTGGCGGTGATGCAGGGCAGTCTGGAGCGACTGCTGATGCTGACATCTGGTCCGGACTGAAGGACCTGACAACGATTACGGACATGTCGTCTACTGTCACTGCATATGATTCTCTCAACATTGATAGAATGGTGGAGGATTATATGAGTGACCGCATCCAAGTAGGCACGTCACACAGTCCGTACTTATACTGGCAGGAAAAAGAGGCAATTTGGAGGCCCTTGCACAAACTGGCTTTATTCTACCTAAGTTGCCCTCCCACAAGTGTGTACTCCGAAAGAGTGTTTAGTGCCGCCGCTCACCTTGTCAGCAATCGGCGTACGAGGTTACATCCAGAAAATGTGGAGAAGATGATGTTCATTAAAATGAATTATAATCAATTCCTCCGCGGAGACATTGACCAGCAGCAATTGCCTCCACAAAGTACACAGGGAGCTGAGATGGTGGATTCCAGTGGGGACGAATTGATAATCTGTGAGGAGGGGGATGTACACGGTGATATATCGGAGGGTGAAGATGAGGTGGACATCTTGCCTCTGTAGAGCCAGTTTGTGCAAGGAGAGATTAATTGCTTCTTTTTTGGGGGGGGTCCAAACCAACCCGTCATATCAGTCACAGTCGTGTGGCAGACCCTGTCACTGAAATGATGGGTTGGTTAAAGTGTGCATGTCCTGTTTTGTTTATACAACATAAGGGTGGGTGGGAGGGCCCAAGGACAATTCCATCTTGCACCTCTTTTTTCTTTTCTTTTTCTTTGCATCATGTGCTGATTGGGGAGGGTTTTTTGGAAGGGACATCCTGCGTGACACTGCAGTGCCACTCCTAGATGGGCCCGGTGTTTGTGTCGGCCACTAGGGTCGCTAATCTTACTCACACAGTCAGCTACCTCATTGCGCCTCTTTTTTTCTTTGCGTCATGTGCTGTTTGGGGAGGGTTTTTTGGAAGGGACATCCTGCGTGACACTGCAGTGCCACTCCTAGATGGGCCCGGTGTTTGTGTCGGCCACTAGGGTCGCTAATCTTACTCACACAGTCAGCTACCTCATTGCGCCTCTTTTTTTCTTTGCGTCATGTGCTGTTTGGGGAGGGTTTTTTGGAAGGGCCATCCTGCGTGACACTGCAGTGCCACTCCTAGATGGGCCCGGTGTTTGTGTCGGCCACTAGGGTCGCTAATCTTACTCACACAGCTACCTCATTGCGCCTCTTTTTTTCTTTGCGTCATGTGCTGTTTGGGGAGGGTTTTTTGGAAGGGACATCCTGCATGACACTGCAGTGCCACTCCTAGATGGGCCCGGTGTTTGTGTCGGCCACTAGGGTCGCTTATCTTACTCACACAGCGACCTCGGTGCAAATTTTAGGACTAAAAATAATATTGTGAGGTGTGAGGTATTCAGAATAGACTGAAAATGAGTGTAAATTATGGTTTTTGAGGTTAATAATACTTTGGGATCAAAATGACCCCCAAATTCTATGATTTAAGCTGTTTTTTAGTGTTTTTTGAAAAAAACACCCAAATCCAAAACACACCCGAATCCGACAAAAAAAATTCGGTGAGGTTTTGCCAAAACGCGTTCGAACCCAAAACACGGCCGCGGAACCGAACCCAAAACCAAAACACAAAACCCGAAAAATTTCAGGCGCTCATCTCTAGTAAATATTGTAAGATGATATATTCACTTCAAAATATAATTTTGCACATAATTTTGGGACTGGCGCCCAAGATGGCTGCCTCACCTTTTGTATGCTCCTGATCATCTTCATAAAACAGCTTAAATTCACCACAACTGACCTATGAATCATCATAAATATCCAAGGACTTACCTTTAACTTGTACTACTCTACGCGGACATTTCATCAAAACCAACGGATTGCATTCCTGCGCTGAGATACACACTGGATTGAATCCTGGACTGAATCCTGTGCATATCTCCACTTAGAAATCCTTCAGTTTAGCAGCTGCTGTACACTGCATTGGACATTACCCAGATAAGGTACTGTGGATTACAACCTATCTTTGGCTACATCCAGCCCCTCACTTAGACATCATCCACCCCTGTTCTCTGAGCAACAAATAACTGACTTATTGCATTAATCTACTAATATCAGTATATTCAGGCTCTGAATTGCTGAAGGCTCACTGTTTAAAATCAGGATCCATTTCCAGGACACGTTATCACTACCCCCACAAAAAAATCTACTTCAAAGGCCTCTCATACTGAGACTTTTCACACCTACACAGTAGGAATTGGCTTCTAACACCTTTCCAAAAGTCTGCCTATCCTAGGATAATTGACTAAATCAGCAGTTATTTTATTTATTACTTGCTTCAAATATACCCAATAGGTTATAGCAATAACTTTGTTCATAATCCCATTATAATTTTGGATCACATACCGAATTGGGGGAAAACAAAACACAAAAAGGAAAAAAAAAAAAAAAAACAAGAAAAAAAAAACCCCCACTGCTTTCTCTCCCTCTCTCATCATCATATGCAGCTCAAACTTATAGTAATCTGTCATTGATGACCAAATGTATACGTATTGCTCCAGCTTCATTCTTTCACTCCGCCCACCACGTTCTGCAGTTCCTATCACACCATCACAGGCTTCTAGTCTCCAATCCCTTGGCATTTTAAAAAGAAAACACAGGCGCATTCGTGGGAAGCGAGCAGGCCGGAAATGTATTTCCCCCGGTAACCATCTAAGTCCTTTGCACACCTGCTCATCCCCATACTCAAAGAACAATCAAATAGAAGTGATACCCAAAATACGGCCCTGTGTTTGGAAGGACAGAACTGTCAACTCTCACTTTGTGACCCCCATACCCAGAGCTCCTGCACTTAACATAAAGAAAACTGAAGGCCCTCTGGTATGCCCAATCAGGTCAGTCCTTTGTAATGCCAGATCTATAAGAAACAAGACTGCAACAACTGCTGACCTCATTGAATCTGCAGATATAGCCTGTATTACAGAGACCTGGCTAGATGAAAATGCAGCACCTATATTGGAGGCTGCAGTACCAACAAGCTACTCTGTCATCCACAACCCAAGACTGGACCGCAGGGGTGGCAGGGTGGCTATCTGCTTCAAAAAAGAACTTAAACTTAGGGTCCACCCTATTGAAACTACTCGCTCATTCGAGTGCATTGCTGCCCGGAGTTCGACAGGATTAGGTTTCAGAGTACTTCTCATTTACCGGCCACCTGGAGATGGAAAGATATTTCTACAAGAAATTGCAGACACTGTTGCCGGCCTGGTTCTGGAACATCAAAGATGGCTCTTCCTCGGGGATTTCAATGCATGGGTGGATGATGAGCTCTCACGCCTTGGCCAAGACCTCCTGTGCACAATGAATGGTCTGGGCTTCACACAGGTCATTCCCTCTGCCACACATAAAAGTGGTCACACTCTCGACCTTGTCTTTCAGATTGGATTAGAAGTCACTGACCTAAAAATAAACCCAGTCATCTGGTCAGACCACTACTCCCTCTGGTTCTCAGTTGCAACCCCTCAAATAAGATCTCTGCCCGTGGAGTTGACCAGGTATCGTCCAAGGAGGGGTATGACTCCCCAGGCTCTTGCAGCAAATCTGGATCTCTCTGCTATACTGGGTGCCTGTGAAGATCCCTGTTCCCTAGTCCGTTATTATAATAGGGATGTTATGGCTGCAATTGATATTATCGCCCCTGTTCGTTTAAGACCTCGTAAACCACAACGTCAAGCTCCATGGTTCGACAACAGTGCTAGTGAGCTCAAGAAAAGGGGGCGTAGACTGGAAAGACGATGGAGGAAGACTAACCTAGTGGATGACAAAATAAAACTAATAAAGCATAACGAAGAATATCAATCGACAATCACTCGTAAGAAAGCACAGTTCCTGTCAAATGAGATCACAGCAGCAAACAATAGGCCAGCTCAACTTTTCCGCACAGTGGAGATGCTTTGCAAGCCAGCATGCCTGCAGACTGATGAAACCCACTCCCAGGCAAGATGCAACGAGTTTGCAAACTTCTTTGCAGATAAAATATCCACCATCCTGGCTGGAATCTCCACAGTGCCATCAAAGGAGGTCCAAACTACAAAGCCTGCCAATATAAGCTACCTGCCTTCATGGACCAGCTTTGACCCAGTGGATGTAAAGGACACTGCTGAAATTGCTCGGATTTTGCGTCCCACCACCTCTGATCTGGACCCAGCCTCAACCAAGCTTCTAATAGGTTGTATGGATATAATTGGTCCTGTCTTTGCAAAAATTGTTCAATGCTCTTTGCAGACAGGCATCTTTCCTGGACCCCTAAAGGAAGCAATTGTTAGACCGCTTCTTAAAAAACCTAATTTAGATCCCGACTGCATGACCAACTACAGACCAGTATCAAACCTTCCTTTCCTAGGAAAGGTTATTGAGAAAGTGGTTGCAAATCAACTGGAAACCCGCCTGACAACCCATGATATTTATGATCCATTCCAATCAGGATTCAGGAGAAGACATAGCACTGAAACAGCCCTGGTGTGTGTGTTAAATGATCTTCTGATGGCAAAAGACAGAGGTGACTGTTCAATATTAATCCTTCTGGATCTCTCGGCAGCATTTGATACCGTGGACCATGGGCTTCTGATTGAGCGACTGATACATTTCTGTGGTCTGGATGGCACAGTCTTAAGCTGGTTCAAATCATTTCTCACAGGCAGGTCACAGAGAGTATCATCTGGATTATACTCATCACCACCAGTGCCATTGCCATGTGGTGTCCCACATGGTTCTATACTATCCCCCACGCTTTTTACAGTATACATGCTCCCATTGGGCGAAATAATCAGGCACCATGGCCTGGTCTACCACTGCTATGCAGATGATACACAACTGTACTTGTCCTTTGCTCCGGGCACTGATAACCCAATAGCAACCCTAAATGGCTGTCTAGCTGAACTACAGGAGTGGATGAGCGCCAGTTGGCTGCGACTGAACCCGGATAAAACAGAGGTCCTTATGATACGACCGCAACATCAAAGGACAAGACTGTAGCATAGCCAACCAACTGGACTTATACTCGGGGATTCAGAATTACAGACCAGTGATCGTGTGCGGAATCTTGGCGTTGTCCTGGATGGTGGCTTGACACTTAAACATCAGATATCAGCCACAATCAAATCCTTATTCTTTCACCTGAGGAACATAGCCAGAATCAAGCACTTAATTCCCTCAGATGATATGCCAAAAGTCATACATGCATTTGTATCATCTCGTTTAGACTACTGTAATGCCCTCTACCTTGGTCTACCAGCAAAAGAATTGCAACGCTTACAGCTGGTGCAAAACACAGCTGCCAGGCTATTAACCAACCAGCCCCGTTCTAGCCACATAACACCCATCCTCTACTCCCTTCACTGGCTGCCTGTTAGATGGCGAATCATCTTCAAGAATGGCTTACTAAGTTTCAAAGCATTACATGACCAAGGACCAAGGTACCTGAAACAGCTTCTGACCCCATACTGCCCCACTCGATTACTGCGATCTGTAGATGAAGGACTTTTAGCAGTACCTAGAGTCTACCGTAATTCATCTGGGGGTCGAGCTTTTAGTCATGCGGCTCCGACTCTATGGAACTTACTTCCCCGCACAGTGCGAGAGGCCCCAATTATAGAATCCTTCAAAAGTAGACTCAAGACTTTTCTGTTTACTCAAGCATTTCCATAATGTCCCTTTTAGTATCTTCATGCTTCTGTATTTTATGAAATTGTACTTTATTATTTTCTGTACTATATTATGCTATGTATCTGTTAAGCGCCTTGAGTCCTATTGGAGAAAGAGCGCTATATAAATAAAATTATTATTATTATTATTATTATAGCAAACAAACATTAATCAGCTCATTTTTCTGTCCCCTTCTAGAAGGTTATATATGTAATAGTCTTGGTTGCTATAAGCAACATCACATCTCAGCAGGAACTACCATCTTAGTTAATGCACACAATAGTGTTTTTGAGTGTGATGAAGTATGTACTTACCGTTTCCTTACTTCTTGGGGTGTGCGGATAATTGGGGCAACCTCATTCACCGCATCAGTGATTTCTCTCCAGATACGTTCCTTGGTTGCAGCGCCCATGTTCTTATTTCCAAAATGGATTTTGTCAATGGATTGTGGGACAAGAATGTCCAACTCCCTCCT
Organism: Pseudophryne corroboree; assembly: GCF_028390025.1. Lineage (NCBI taxonomy): Eukaryota > Metazoa > Chordata > Amphibia > Anura > Myobatrachidae > Pseudophryne > Pseudophryne corroboree. The sequence continues at coordinate 276,118,801 of NC_086446.1, forward strand.
GTTAAATGGGGGTTGACGTCTTCTCTTTTCTTTCCCTGGCTGCGAAGCAGTAGCATGTGAACTTGGCCCACCTTCCTCTTCAGTTTGTGGGCCAGATTGTTGCATTTGGGTAGTGGGCACAGAATCTTCCTCAGTTTGCCCCACATCTTCCTCAGCCAGGGAACTGAGGCCAGCTTCTTGTTGTGTTTGCCCAGTAGATGGGGGTACTTCACTACTGGGTCCTGCTCCTCTCTCCTCTGCACAGCCAGGTGGTTGTTGCTGTGCCAATTGGTCTCGTCTTTCTCTCCTTTCTCTTTGTCTAAAGGTTACATATTGTGCTTTTAATTTGAAGTGTTATCTCAGTATCTGAGTCCATGATGCTGGTAGCATGTGCGTATGGTTCAGGGGGTGGTGTTTACCTACGTATGCATGCTTATCATAATTTCACACAGGTGATGCATACACAATTGGTACATTTGCTGTGATTGCCTACACTATTTAAGCATATTCTAGCCATCCGTGGTTTGTGGATGTATGGAGGTGAAGAAGCTGTGTGTTGAGGTGTGCGTTGTAGATAGGTCTTTGGAGGTGAGTTTAAAAAAAAAAAAAAAAAATGTAATAAATGAAATATGTAGTGATTGTGTTAAAATTTCCCTGTGGTAATGTTAATGTAATGTGTTATACAGAGTTGTGCTGGTTTTGTTTTTTTTCTCATTCTTCCGGTATGTGGTATGGTGATGATTGTGTGACTGCACAGCGTGTGTTCGCAACATGGCCTTGTGTAGTGTATTTTAGGATGCGGTGCATTTATTTGGTGTATTACAGTCGCACAGCGTGTAGGACAAACATTGCATGTTGTATTTGTTTTTGTTAATATCTTTTTATGTTTGTACTTAAGGATGTTTGTAGTGTGTTTTTTTCTCTCCCTCTTTTGTCATTTATTCCCAAGGGAACAACAGTTTATTTTAGTTTTTTGGACAAGTAGCCTTTTTATTTGTTTTTTTTGGAGCAATATATATCTATATCTGCGGGTAAGTATGTGCATGTTCATAGGTGTGTGTTGGATGGTGGGGTGTTGTTTTCTCTTAGTGTGCTTATTAAGTGTTTGATTTTCTTTTCTTCTAAAGGAAACTTTTTTTTTTCTTGCCAAAGTGGGTATTGTTATGTTCTCTGTACTTGGAACCCAGGAGATAGGGAGGCAGCAGAAGAGTTCCAAGTACAGATGCGTGAAGCTACAACAGAACTGGGGTACGCAGCAATACCTAATGGAAAACCCTGACTCCGTTGTCCTTCCCTAGTGGTCGGTCAACGCCTGCAAGACTATGGTTTCTTGGGCCTACGGCAGCCGCGTTTGAACGGGCAGATTAGGTCTGCCCAAACTCCGATGCCCCCCGGTCTTAGTTGGTGACAAGGCGTTAACCAAGGCAGAGAGAGAACAAGGAGAAAACTAACTAAGACAGACACAAAAGCGAAAGGGGAAACCACAGAAAATAATAAACTCATTTATGTGCGGCACGGCCACCAAGAAAAACCGTAACCAAAGTAACACTGCCCAAATGCCAAATACGAATCCGTCGTAGTTCGGCAAGGACAACAGTGGCGGAACCTCTGAAAAAACACAACGGCATGATGATTAGAATAATATGGCTTCAGCCGTAAGGTGCAGCAGAGCCGCTACTCATGACACCACGGAAGGTGTGCGCAGGAAACGACCGGAACCCCGAGGCTTTGGACACCAGACCACTCCACTGGAAGACAAACCCGGAGGACAGCAGGAAATGATCCCTCAGACTGTACTCTGGAAACAGGACACTGGAGTACACAAGCTGGATGCAGGAACATACCAGAGGCAGGAAGACAGGATCCACTGGAAGCTGCTGACAGGGACCAGGAACAAGCTTGCAGGAAGCTAACCAAGAACTGGAACATAGAGGTATCATAACAAACTTCTATCACCGGCGCTGGACTGCAGGGCTAGCTGGGTAATAAGGGAAGCACGCCCCAATCAGGATGGCTGGAAGCCAGGCACGACGTAATGGCCAAAATACTGGCAGGTGAGGCTACACAGACTAGAGCCAGACTGCAGTACACAGACTCACCACATAATGACCAAATATCTGACAGGTGAGGCTTAACACATAGAAAACAGGCTGCAGTTACACAGACTCACCACCAGTGGCCAACAAGAGTCTTCTAAACAAGTACAAGAGAAATCCTAGCATGCAAACAGAAATATAACATAAAATTCATGAACAGAAAGCAAAACAGGAATGAACCACTGCTTGTGGTTCATAACAGTACCCCCTCCTTAAGGGTGGACTCCGGACAACCCACAAAAGCCAAGGGGAACAGAAACAGAAGTATAACATAAAATACATAAACAAAATGCAAAACAGGAATGAGCCACCGCCGCGGCTTATAACAGATATTTTAAGTTATTAGCAGCCTTTTGCTGTATTTTGTATCGGGTGTTTTCATTTGGTAAGTATATGCATGCTTATTATGTTGGTTTGTTTTTCACAGCGCAGCGATCAGGTCACTACTGCGCATGCACCGCAAAGCGCAGGAGTGTCGTATGGGTACAAAGCGGATCGTTGCTGTGCTATGAATTTAACGAAGAATCCATTCGCACAGCCGATCGCAAGGAGATTGACAGGAAGAAGGTGTTTATGGGTGTCAACTGACTGTTTTCTGGGAGTGTTTGGAAAAATGCAGGCGTGTCCTAGCGTTTGCAGGGCGGGTGTCTGACGAAAATTCCGGGACCGGTCAGGTTGAAGTGATTGCAAGGGCTGAGTAAGTCCTGAGCTACTCAGAAACTGCACAAACTATTTTTGTACTGCTCGGCTGCACATGCGATTGCACCCTTGCACAGTAAATAATAGAGATGTGCACCGGAAATTTTTCGGGTTTTGTGTTTTGGTTTTGGATTCAGTTCCGCGGCCATGTTTTGGATTCCTGCGTATTTTGGCAAAACCTCCCTTAAAATTTTTTGTCAGATTCGGGTGTGTTTTGAATTCGGGTGTTTTTTTTCAAAAACCCCTCAAAAACAGCTTAAACCATAGAATTTGGGGGTAATTTTGATCCTATAGTATTATTAACCTCAATAACCATAAATTCCAGTCTATTCTGAACACCTCACACCTCACAATATTATTTTTAGTCCTAAAATTTGCACCGAGGTCGCTGGATGACTAAGCTAAGCGACCCATGTGGCCGACACAAACACTTGGCCCATCTAGGAGTGGCACTGCAGTGTCAGACAGGATGGCACTTAAAAAAATTGGCCCCAAACAGCACATGATGCAAAGAAAAGAGAAAAAGAGGTGCACTGTGGTCGCTGGATGGCTAAGCTAAGCGACACAAACACCTCAATATCACAGGAATTATTTGTTCTAATCAATGGTATTATTGTTCCAAATCACTGGAAGAAAATGACAAAATCACAGGAATTATTTGTTCTAATCAATGGTATTATTGGTCCAAATCATTGGAAGAAAATGACAAAATTACTGGAATTATTTGGCAAGATCACTGAAATTAAAATTATAAATCACTGATATTAATTGGTAAAATCTCACTATCGCCTGCCTAGTGAAGTGGAATCTAGATGGGATTTTGTACCGGGGACACAATAACTTCACTAATGGCGGAAAACGGGCGCACGTCTAACAGCGCACTGATTATACTGAGAACTGATTATACTGATCACTGATGACACGACGGAGAACTGACACTGAGCAGCGAGAACAACACTGGACTATTGTACTGTAGTATACTGGTCACCACAATGCAGCACTGACACTGAGCACAGATATTAAGCACTGATCAGGATACTAGAAGTGACACGGTGCAGCAAGATCATGCTATGGCCTACTGTACTGTACTACTATATACTGGTGGTCACCACAATGCAGCACTGTACTACTATATACTGGTCCCCACAATGCAGCACAAATATTGAGCACTGATCCGGAGAATAGAACTGAGTCTGACACGGAGCTGGGGGGGAGGTGTCCTGCACTACCTATTTGAAAAGTAATGAAAAATATATAGCAAACCAGCAATATGGAATAATATTTGGTAAAAATATTCCAGAAACAAATTATCCTGCTGGTGGTGCTCCCCAAGGTCAAAAACAAATAAATCACAAGAGAAAGTTGTTCCTTGAAAGAGATCAGGGAACCAAAAAGTAACCTCTTTGTGGGGGCACTCTTAATCAACAATTGAATTTAAAACATAACTTTTATTTAGTCAAAAAATAAAAAATGGATATGGTGTTTAACCTTTTCCAAACATGATTTTTAAGTATATGTAAAATAATTAGGTTCAAGAACACATTAAATATGCTCAAAGTTGAGAGTTCTTTGTCCTAACTAATCAGACCACACAGTGTGGGTCGACCATAGGTGAAAATATAATGTCTTATGAGAAAAACAATCAAAGAATTAATGCAATTTCTCTTAGTACAATTCAATTTTGAAAAACAGTGGTCAGAGAAATAATCATATTCTGACCCAACGGCACGTCAAAAATTCATAGCGGGACATCCAGCCAACAGCTTACATTTCATTAAGAAAAATATCAAACAGTATCTCGCACAGTCACATAATGGTTATACGGTCTCCCTGTAAATAAGATCATGAAGTATGGTCATGCAGTCAAAATAAGGAGTTTAGGAGTGCCTAAACTCCTTATTTTGACTGCATGACCATACTTCATGATCTTATTTACAGGGAGACCGTCATCATTCAGTTATTATTATTTTTTTTCTCTGTTTTCTGCAAAATCATTAACTGATATTTCCAATTAATTGGTCATTTATAGATAATAGCCTGTTGCTTTGATCCGCAAGGGCTGTTCACATGCCTCTTTTTTTCCCATCAGTGATAATAATTAACTATATCTCTAGTGGATACATGCTTTATTTATTTATTTACAGGTACTTGGGAATATTTCTCTGTCACAAAACTGTCTATAATGTTTGTGGTAACTTTTACTACAATAAGAGTGACATGTATAACCATTATGTGACTGTGCGAGATACTGTTTGATATTTTTCTTAATGAATTGTAAGCTGTTGGCTGGATGTCCCGCTATGAATTTTTGACGTGCCGTTGGGTCAGAATATGATTATTTCTCTGACCACTGTTTTTCAAAATTGAATTGTACTAAGAGAAATTGCATTAATTCTTTGATTGTTTTTCTCATAAGACATTATATTTTCACCTATGGGCGACCCACACTGTGTGGTCTGATTAGTTAGGACAAAGAACTCTCAACTTTGAGCATATTTAATGTGTTCTTGAACCTAATTATTTTACATATACTTAAAAATCATGTTTGGAAAAGGTTAAACACCATATCCATTTTTTTTTTTGACTAAATAAAAGTTATGTTTTAAATTCAATTGTTGATTAAGAGTGCCCCCACAAAGAGGTTACTTCTTGGTTCCCTGATCTCTTTCAAGGAACAACTTTCTCTTCTGACACGGAGCTGCAAGATACAGCAATGGACAACTGTACTGTACTACTATATACTGGTGGCCCCCACAATGCAGCACTGTACTACTATACTGGTGTTAGGGTCTCCTGCCCTGTGCTGCCACGTCGTCATGGCAACCGGGAGACAAGTGCTAGTGGAGTAACCTGAGCGCAGCTGATACTCCGGTTCGGGTCTTTTGCTGTGCAGTGGTTATAGGCTCTGTGCACGGCAGGGGATCCGGTGCTGGTTTTTGTGCTCACAGTCTGTGAGGTCTGAGTGGGGCGTGGACAGCACCTGCTTTATAAGGCCTCTTTTCAGAGTAAGCAGATGCTGCTGAATCTTTGTTGGTTAGTCAGTTCATGAAAGTTAGCCAGTACTGTGTAGCTTTGTATTTGTTTGTTGCTTACTGCAAATAGGCCTGGGGATTTGGTATTACACTCTGCCAATCCAGACCTAGCAGTAAGACTGGAGTCAGTCGTTTAGCTTGCTGGGGTTCTGTTACTACTCTGTGAACTTAGCAAGTTTGCGGCTGTATTCTAAGACTTGCCTGTCTAATCCTGTCTCACTGTGCTAGGTGTCAGGGGTCAGTTTAGTGGCAGTAAGCTAAAACCTGTGCACTGCAAGTGAGAAATAGGATTGTGGAGACTCTCCTTGTGTCTATCATTCCATCTCTGACCAAGGAGTTTACTGCCACACCCGTTGGTAACCCTTTAGGGTTTTGCTGTTGCCCTTAGCAACAGCATTTCGGGTTCTCTACGTATTAAAACACAACATCTTGCTTTTTCTATCTGAGCAGTTCTAATACAAGGGAGATACCCAGTTCCTTAGCCTCTGGGCTTCTCTGTTCACTTTGTGTGTATTTTGTTACCCTATCACCTTCTGTGTACGTTATGTCATATTCCCCAGTTTGTCTGTGAGTCCATTTGTTTTGCATAACAGTTCAAACACCAGTACATTCCTGCAGACACTGGAGTGCATAACAGTTCTGACACCAGTACCTTCCTGCAGGCACTGGTGTGCATAACATATTCAGCAGCCTAATACTCCTGTTGAAATTTTGTGGGAATATGGAGCATACCCCTCAAAATACGTTGCAACAGGTGGTCGATCAGGTGCAGGTCCTGACTCGACAATTTAATGATTTGTCCATTAAAATGCACACCTCCCAGGCTGCTGGCGGAGCTCCCGCAGCAGCAGCACCTGCAGGGGTTAAGGAGCCGAAAGTAAATCTCCCGGATCGTTTTTCTGGAGATCGCTCGCAGTTCTTTTGTTTCAAGGAGAGCTGCAAGCTATACTTCCGGCTTAGGCCTCAGTCTTCTGGGTCGGAGATTCAGCGGGTGGGCATAGTGATTTCCTTGCTACAAGGAGACCCACAGGTCTGGGCATATGGGTTGCAGCCTGACTGTCCGTCGCTTAAAAGTGTTGATGTTTTTTTTACGGCACTGGGCATGTTGTATGATGACCCTGACAAGACGGCCTCAGCCGAGGCTCAGATTTCGATCCTTAAGCAAGGGCGAAGGCCAGTTGAGGTTTACTGTACGGAGTTTCGGAGGTTGGCCCATGATACCCAGTGGAATGACCCAGCCCTGAGACACCAGTACCGAAGAGGTCTTTCTAACCAGATAAAGGACCAACTGGTACAATATCCCTTGCCTGATAGCTTGGATCAGCTCATGCAGTTATCCATCCGGGTGGATAGACGGCTGAGAGAGCGTAGGCTTGAAAGGGAGACTGAGATTTCCTTCCTTCCCAAGGGAACCTCAGACTCTGAGGAATTTTCTGAGGAGCCTATGCAGATTGGGGCTACCCGCCTCTCCTCGCGTGAGAAGACGCGGAGGAGACAGCAGGGGTTGTGTTTGTACTGTGGGAATAAAGGTCATGTGGTAGTATCATGCCCAGAAAAGCCGGAAAACTTCAGGGCCTGAGGGTGATGGGAAATATCCTGTCAGGCCAGAAGTCAGAATTTCCCAAGAAGACTTTTATCATTCCGGTGACCTTGAAGATCCTCGGTCAAACTGTCAAGACTGAGGCCTTTGTGGACAGTGGGGCCGACGGGGTTTTTATGGACCGCCAATTCGCCCTGAAACACTCTGTTCCCTTAGTACCCTTGGCATCGGAAATTGAGATTTGTGGGTTAAACGGGGAACCATTATCCCAAGGTAAAATTACCTCTTGCACTAGCCAGATTTCTTTGTTTATTGGAGCCACACACTCTGAAAAATTGTCCTTTTATGTGACTGTCTGTACTTTTGCCCCATTGGTGTTGGGGTTACCCTGGTTAAGGGCCCACAATCCTCAATTTGACTGGGTCTCTGGGGAGATTCTTAGTTGGGGTACTGATTGTTTCAGGAGTTGCTTGAGCCTTCCAGTCAGGCTCTCGCAGCTAAGTTTGCCAGGATTGCCAGGGTGTTATGCAGATTTTGCGGACGTGTTCTCCAAAAAAGTTGCAGAGGTACTACCTCCCCATCGCCCCTATGACTGTGCCATTGATTTGTTGCCAAATGCTAAGCTTCCCAAGAGCAGGTTGTACTCCCTGTCACGTCCTGAGACTCAGGCTATGGCAGAGTACATTCAGGAGAACTTGGCTAAGGGATTTATCAGACCTTCACAGTCTCCAGTTGGGTCGGGGTTCTTCTTCGTGGGTAAAAAGGACGGTTCGTTGCGACCCTGCATCGACTTCAGGGAATTGAACCGTATCACGATTAAAAACTCATACCCACTGCCTCTCATTTCGGTCTTGTTTGACCAGCTTCGTACTGCCACCATTTTTTCTAAGATTGACCTACGCGGTGCTTACAATCTAATCCGAATAAGAGAGGGGGATGAATGGAAGACTGCCTTTAATACCCACTCAGGGCATTATGAATATTTGGTGATGCCTTTTGGGCTCTGTAATGCCCCTGCAGTCTTCCAGGATTTCATGAATGATGTGCTCAGGGAATATTTGGATAGATTCTTAGTTGTATACTTAGATGACATCCTAATCTTCTCCCATTCCCTGGAGGAACATCGGAAGCATGTACGCTTAGTCCTCCAGAAACTCAGAGACCACCGGCTTGGGGCGAAGCTGGAGAAGTGCGAATTTGAAGTTCAGCAAATCGCATTTCTAGGATATATTATCTCCCCAGAAGGTTTCCAAATGGAGGGTTCCAAGGTACAGGCAGTCCTGGATTGGGTGCAGCCCACTAGTTTGAAGGCGCTTCAGCGTTTCCTGGGCTTTGCGAATTTTTATAGACGATTTATCGCTGGATTTTCGTCTATAGTGGCGCCCTTGGTGGCACTCACTAAGAAAGGGGCGGATGTTGCTCACTGGTCTTGTGAGGCTAAAGCGGCTTTTGCCCGTCTCAAAAGGGCATTTGTTTCGGCCAAGGTGCTGCGACACCCAGATCCAGAGCGTCCTTTTGTGGTGGAGGTGGATGCCTCTGAGATGGGTATTGGGGCAGTGCTTTCTCAGATGGGAGTGTCTGATAATCGCCTTCATCCCTGTGCTTACTTTTCCCGTAAATTTTCGCCTGCCGAGATGAATTATGACGTGGGTAACCGGGAATTGTTGGCTATTAAGGATGCACTCGAGGAGTGGAGACACTGGCTTGAGGGGGCTAAGTTTGTGGTCTCAATTCTCACTGACCATAAGAATCTGGCATATTTAGAGTCAGCGAAGCGTCTCAATGCCAGGCAGGCACGATGGGCTTTGTTTTTTGCTCGCTTTAATTTTTTGATAACATATCGCCCTGGGTCAAAAAACATCAAGGCTGATGCGCTCTCGCGGAGTTTTGCTCCAATCCAGGAGACCGCCGAGGAGCCGTTGCCCATTGTTTCCCCATCATGTATTAAAGTGGGCATTACCCAGGACCTCTTATCATTAGTCCTTAGAGCACAGGAGCAGGCTCCTCCAGACCTTCCGGTAGGTCTTTTGTTTGTGCCTCCTAGGTTAAGACAGCGAGTGTTCCTGGAATTCCATGCCAAGAAGTCGGCAGGTCACCCGGGTATTGCCAGAACTCGGGAGTTGCTATCTAGGGCGGTGTGGTGGCCCTCGGTGGCTAAGGATGTGGATCAGTGGGTTCGGGCATGTGACATCTGTGCCCGAAATAAGACTCCTAGAGGGGTTCCTGTTGGCCCATTACATCCACTCTCTATTCCATCTAAGCCATGGACCCACATTTCAATGGATTTTGTGGTGGACTTGCCCAAATCCTCGGGGATGACAGCCATCTGGGTTGTCGTTGACAGGTTTTCGAAGATGGCGCACTTCGTTCCACTGGTTGGGCTGCCATCAGCCAGACGCCTGTCTGAATTATTTATGCTGCATGTTGTGCGTCTCCACGGGTTGCCACTTGATGTGGTCTCTGACCGCGGATCCCAGTTTGTGGCCAAATTCTGGAGGGCATTTTGTTCCGATCTCCAGATTTCTGTCAGCTTGTCATCAGGCTACCATCCGCAGTCTAATGGGCAGACTGAAAGGGTGAACCAGTCCTTGGAGCAGTTCCTCAGGTGTTATGTCTCCAAGTGTCAGACTGACTGGGTTGCTCATCTGTCCATGGCGGAGTTTGCCTATAACAACGCGGCTCACTCTGCTACAGGGATCTCTCCCTTCCTTTGTGTGTATGGGCATCATCCTAAGGCCAATTCTTTTGACCCCCTGGACTCCACGCCTGGTGGTTCCTCTGTGGTTTCGGTCCTTAGAGGTATTTGGCGGAAAGTGAAGAAAGCCCTTGTGTCTGTGTCATTAGTGACCAAAAGGGTTTTTGATAAGCGGAAAAGACCCTGCAGCTTCAAATTAGGAGACTTCGTCTGGTTGTCTACCAAGAATTTGAAGTTGAGACAGCCATCTCATAAGTTAGGCCCCCGGTTCATCGGCCCTTATAAGATCACCAGGGTTATCAATCCGGTGGCATTTCAGTTAGATCTGCCCCGTTCTTTGGGTATCAATAAAACATTTCATTGTTCCCTTTTAAAACGGGCGATTAGTAATCCTTCTTCCAGTGGAAGACCTTCCCCTCTTCTGATACGTGGCCAGAGGGAGTTTGTTGTTGAAAGGATTCTTGACTCCGAGGTGGTTCGGGGTCGGCTGTCATTTTTGGTGCACTGGAAGGGGTATGGCCCGGAGGAGCGGTCGTGGGTGCGCAGTTGTGATCTTCATGCCCCCAGACTGATACGCTCTTTCTTCTCGCAGTTCCCCGATAAACCCGGTGGTAGGGGTTCTTTGACCCCTCGTCAGAGGGGGGGTACTGTTAGGGTCTCCTGCCCTGTGCTGCCACGTCGTCATGGCAACCGGGAGACAAGTGCTAGTGGAGTAACCTGAGCGCAGCTGATACTCCGGTTCGGGTCTTTTGCTGTGCAGTGGTTATAGGCTCTGTGCACGGCAGGGGATCCGGTGCTGGTTTTTGTGCTCACAGTCTGTGAGGTCTGAGTGGGGCGTGGACAGCACCTGCTTTATAAGGCCTCTTTTCAGAGTAAGCAGATGCTGCTGAATCTTTGTTGGTTAGTCAGTTCATGAAAGTTAGCCAGTACTGTGTAGCTTTGTATTTGTTTGTTGCTTACTGCAAATAGGCCTGGGGATTTGGTATTACACTCTGCCAATCCAGACCTAGCAGTAAGACTGGAGTCAGTCGTTTAGCTTGCTGGGGTTCTGTTACTACTCTGTGAACTTAGCAAGTTTGCGGCTGTATTCTAAGACTTGCCTGTCTAATCCTGTCTCACTGTGCTAGGTGTCAGGGGTCAGTTTAGTGGCAGTAAGCTAAAACCTGTGCACTGCAAGTGAGAAATAGGATTGTGGAGACTCTCCTTGTGTCTATCATTCCATCTCTGACCAAGGAGTTTACTGCCACACCCGTTGGTAACCCTTTAGGGTTTTGCTGTTGCCCTTAGCAACAGCATTTCGGGTTCTCTACGTATTAAAACACAACATCTTGCTTTTTCTATCTGAGCAGTTCTAATACAAGGGAGATACCCAGTTCCTTAGCCTCTGGGCTTCTCTGTTCACTTTGTGTGTATTTTGTTACCCTATCACCTTCTGTGTACGTTATGTCATATTCCCCAGTTTGTCTGTGAGTCCATTTGTTTTGCATAACAGTTCAAACACCAGTACATTCCTGCAGACACTGGAGTGCATAACAGTTCTGACACCAGTACCTTCCTGCAGGCACTGGTGTGCATAACAACTGGTCTCCACAATGCAGCAAAGATATTGAGCACTGATCCGGAGAATAGAACTGAGTCCCCCACAATGCAGCACTGTACTACTATATAGTATTACTGGTCCCCACAATGCAGCACGCTGAGCACAGATATTGAGCTTTTCAGGCAGAGAACGTAGCCACGTCCTCTCCGCTCAATCGACAATGCACGAGTGAAAATGGCTGTGACGCACGGCTCTTTATACAGAATCCGGATCTCGTGATAATCTAACAGCGGGATGATGACGTTTTCCCCTGTTCGGGTTTTGCGTCTTAGGCGGGAAGAACCGAGGCTGCCTCCACGTGGAGTACGGGGGGGGGTTCAGATCTCGACGAACCGATCCCGCTTATTTCTAGTAAATATACACTCCACAGTGGGCGGCGACTATGCGTTCAATCGGCTGCAAAAAGTAGATAGCGAGCGCTCAACTCGGAATGACCCCCAATGGGCCTAATTCAGAGTTGATCGCAGCAGCAAATTTGTTAGCAGTTCGGCAACACCATGTGCACTGCAGGGGGGGGGGGGGGGCAGATATAACATATGCAGAGAGAGTTAGATTTGGGTGGGTTATTTTGTTTCTGTGCAGGCCCAGGTAAATACTGGCTGCTTTATTTTTACACTGCAATCTAGACTTCCCTCTTAATATATGATAGTTCAACACAGGTGTAGAAATCCACATCCCACCATTCCCTGCCACAGTTTGGCTATTAAGGCATGCTATCACTGAGGCAGGCCATGCTTGGATGTGTAGTTCCACAGCAGCTGGAGGCACACAGGTTGAAGACACATGTACTGCAACAGATTACAGTAAAACATTTATTGTTTTGCAAAGTTGGTCATAACAGACAGAGGTAGGAAGGCCCTGATTCTTACAAAACAAATTATGGGGGTAATTCCAAGTTGATCGCAGCAGGAAATTTTTTAGCAGTTGGGCAAAACCATGTGCACTGCAGGGGGGGCAGATATAACATTTACAGAGAGAGTTAGATTTGGGTGGGTTATTTTGTTTCTGTGCAGGGTAAATACTGGCTGCTTTATTTTTTACACTGCAATTTAGATTGCAGATTGAACTCACCACACCCAAATCTAACTCTCTCTGCAAATGTTATATCTGCCTCCTCTGCAGTGCACATGGTTTTGCCCAACTGCTAAAAATATTCCTGCTGCGATCAACTTGGAATTACCCCCAATATGTAGTTCAGAATTTCAAACAATGGGGGTAATTCCAAATTGATCGCAGCAGGATTTTTGATAGCAATTGGGCAAAACCATGTGCACTGCAGGGGAGGCAGATATAACATGTGCAGAGAGAGTTAGATTTGGGTGGGTTATTTTGTTTCTGTGCAGGGTAAATACTGGCTGCTTTATTTTTACACTGCAAATTAGATTGCAGATTGAACACACCCCACCCAAATCTAACTCTCTCTGCACATGTTATATCTGCCTCCCCTGCAGTGCACATGGGGGGTAATTCCAAGTTGATCGCAGCAGGAATTCTGTTAGCAATTGGGCAAAACCATGTGCACTGCAGGGGAGGCAGATATAACATGTGTAGAGAGAGATAGATTTGGGTGGGGTGTGTTCAATCTGCAATCTAAATTGCAGTGTAAAAATAAAGCAGCCAGTATTTACCCTGCACAGAAACAAAATAACCCACCCAAATCTAACTCTCTCTGCAAATGTTATATCTGCCCCCCCTGCAGTGCACATGGTTTTGCCCAACTGCTAAAAAATGTCCTGCTGCGATCAACTTGGAATTAATTACCCCCATGGTTTTGCCCAACTGCTATCAAAATTCCTGCTGCGATCAACTTGGAATTACCCCCAATGCTAGGAAGAAATTCTAGCACTATCACAGTGAACCAATAACATTGCTAAGACATTCATTATGTGTTTGAATTGAATTTAAAAAGGATTTAGAAATGCATGTGTGTTGTAGGTGCATCTAAAAGACTTGTCTAAATAGCTAATTTTCCAGGACCCTCTTAAGATGTGTGTGAGACCATTACCATACCTCCCAACTGTCCCGATTTCGGTGGGACAGTCCCGTTTTTCACGGTCTGTCCCACCCGCGGGTCGCAGTGTCCCGCGGGTGGGGGGGCAGTTGGGAGATCCCCCCTGTCACTCGCTGCTCTGAGCAGAGCAGCGGTGAATAGATGCTGTGCGCATGCGCACGCGCACAGCGTCTATGCACGGCAGAGAGGGACAGGGGGCATGACCAGCAGCTCTCACAGCGCTGTTCATGCCCCCTTAATGACGAAAATGGGGGCGTGGCTTGCAATCGCGGCACTTGCCGTGAGGCCACGCTCCCTTTCTGTTAGGCCACGCTCCCTAAAATCGGGCGCGCACCTTTGGCGCGCGGAAGTGTCCCTCCTCGGATAAGACAAAAGTTGGGAGGTATGCATTACATAAGATGGGTAGTGGGCCAACAAACTCCTGAAATTGTGATTGTGAACAAGTCAGCCGTTAACATGACAGATATGGGCCAGTATTTACTAATATTCGTGTTTGAGTCGGTTTGTGTAGTGTTTAAACTCGTTTTGTATCGGGTCCATTTTCATGCAACTTTTTGAATCCATATACGCAAAGTTACGAAGCAGTAGACTTTATGGTTGTCATGTTTTCCGATGTCGATGGCAGTCGTGTAATTTGGGCACATTTACGGCAGTCATTGTCGTTTGCGTACGTGTTTTTGTTGTATTTGCTGTTTTTTTTCCTAAGTTAAACGCGGCAGGGTTTTTTCTTTTTCCCGCGGCCGCATTTTCACTTTCAGTTTCGATTTTCATCCCCGTTCGGGATTGGTTGTGTTTCAGATGGTAGGAGTGTCTGTGCGCAACCATATAAATACGCCCCAAACCGTCCGCACCTCGTGGGTTTAGTTAGTGGTGAGGAGGAGGGAGGTTGTGCTGTGGAGGTAGGTGAATTTGTGGTTTGGTGAGGAGTGTTGGTAGCGATTTCTGAGTGTGGTATTGTGTTTGAAAGTTGTCTTGTCATTCTTGTTGTCTTGTATTTTTTGGTTTTGTCTCATGTTTAGTCCAAGTTATTTTTCTTTATAGTCCCTTGTCAGTGTTTGTGTGTGTGTGAGTTGTGTAGTGGTAGTGGAGGAGTGTGTTGTTTGTCTTTTTTTTTCCCTGTGTTAACTGTTTACACACACAATTATGTGTGACTCAGAGGTGGGTGAGGTGGAGGGTGTGAGTGAGGGGGAGGAGGTCGGTCAGGTGGAGGAGGTGAGTATTAGTGAGGTTAGTGAGGTGGAGGAGGTGGGCGAGGTTGCTGCAGCAGCCTCAAGTGATAGTGACAGTCAGAGTGCTCCGCAGCCACGCACCACTACTAAGACTGGGCGGAATGTCAAGTTTCGTTTTGCTGAAAATGTGGCATTGGTGCGTGAGCTGATGAAGTATCAGAGGCAGCTATTTGGCCCTGAGTCCGCCAAGGTGCCAACACGGAGGAAGACGGTGTTGTGGACGAAAGTTGTTGCTGCTGTCAATAGTGAGGGGGTGGTCAAGCGGACGAAGGACACGTGCCGCAAACAGTACTATGACATAAAGCGACGTGTCAAGTCCAAAATGGCCAAGGAGGCCAAGTCGGCTCGGAAAACCGGTGGTGGGCAGCCCTATATTGCAAGATATCTGGAGTATGAGGAGCCCATGCGGAGTGTAATCCCTCCAGAAGTTGTCTCTGCAACCCATGTCCGGGATTCAGATAGGCCCAGGAAGAATGATGAGCATGTGTATTTGCATTTACATTCTATGGTTTTTTTTTTAAATGTGTGTCATGTGACGTTGCATATTACTCCCATCTTCAAGTGTGTGTCAGAAAATACATTGTTTTGTGTAATGTTTTATGCAATAGCCAATGTAACATCTTACTTTATTGTATGTCATGTGTTTTTCTGACAGATATTTTGCATGTGTAGTTTGGACTTGGTGTGTCTCTGAATTGTCCTGCAATAATGTTTTCCTTCTGGCCGTTTTTTAAAAAAAATTGTGACTATGTTTTATATTTAAGTGATCCATGTGCAATATTTAAAAAACAGTGGTTGTCATGTTAGAGGCTGGAGTACTGGAAAGTGGTTTTGAAACCACTTACATGTGTAGTGTCATTATTAGATAATGTTAATTTTTAATTTAAATTTACATTATTTTTTTTGCTTGTATTTGTACCGTGACACCACACTACAGTGTAATTTGTGGGAAAAATTGCTACATTTTGTTTTGGCTCATATAGTGGTAATGTGTCTTTGGAGTGCCACATCACAGAGCAATTTTTTTATTGCATCTGTAATATTTATCCTTTCAATACAAAATGAAGATGTTTTTTTTTTTTCCGTTAACTTGTGGCCTATGTCAGTGTCCTGGACATGTTTTCCTGTGTTGATGTTGCCATAGTGCATATGTGTTTTGGTCAATGTTTTTTTTTTGGGGGGGGGGTTTATTTTTGTATTTCCGGTCCTTATGTTTTTTATAAATAAAAACCAAGCATTTCTTAAAGAAAAAATGTTTATAAGCATAATGGGTGGATGGATACACAATAGCATGCTAAAAAATGTTTTATTCTTTTATAGTGTTAGAAAAAAGCAGTACTACTCGTCGGCCAGTAACTCCTATCACATCTGATGATGATGCTGCTGCAGAAGCAGGTAAAGTGTCCATTGTAGTATAGGGTATGCTTGTAAAGGAATGGCCATAACAAAATTGCACTTTCATTAAAAGGTACATCAAAAGAAGTATGGAGCAGCAGAAGTGGCACTTCTGAAAGACATCACCACAAAAAACCTGTGGCCGAAAAGAAAGCAAGGTCGTATGTCCCGGCCCAAACACAGCAGGCTACCCCGCCACAAAGATTATCGTCCGTATGTTCTGTACCCACACTCCAAATTTTGGACACACCTCCAAGACGTCATCCACACTCCCCTCATCTTGATTGTGAGTATCAAACTGAAAAAAAATGTGAAACAAATCAGAACGTAATCCTAAAAATTCATAACCACATTAAGTCAAAACACATCAAAAACTTAAATACTTACCGCAGTAAGTAAAAGCAGAAATGGAATCCAAGCTAAATGGCCTTGTCCACAGCCAGAAAAGATATGTATGTCCACTTGAGCCATACAGTATGACATTGTGTGTAAGATGCTGCAACAAAAAAGCATGTTGGTTTTTATGCAAAAAGTAAGGTTGTTTTCCAAAATTTAACATGTGTGTTTGAGGCAACATTGCAAAATACATCTAAAAACATTACTATGTTTTTTTGAACAAAGCTATAAGGTAACACATTATGTTTTCCAATGTGTTTTTATGGAGGAGTATGTGTGAGCTACAATAAAACTAAAGTGTTTGCTTTCACAATTAAGTAACCAGGCACATTTGCCACAAACAGGCATATGTATGTATTTAAGCTATGAGTGATGATGTTGCTAGGCAGAATAGTTGTATGCAACAGTGAATGACATGTGTTCCATGTGTAGTGATTTGTTTACATTTATGAAACATATGGATAGCTAACGGAGATTTGTTTAACATTTCAGCTTCGAGTCCTGGGAACAGCATCCCTCCGCAACAACAGCAACACAGTGACATGGAGAAGACAAACATCTTAGAAATGCAGCCATTAATGCAAGGAATGAGCCCCCCAGCACCTGTGAGTACACCACCACAGCAAAGCACACCACCACCACAACACAGCCCAACAACACCAGGAACACAAGGCCCTGATCAGGTGTTTTGGTCTCTTAGCAGGCCACTAATAAAGATGGTCTGCGTAAGCAGACACAAATGTTTGCAAGCCTACCATCTCACCTCAGAAGAATATCAAGAAATCTGAGTAGACAAAATGAACAAACAACCAGAATAGGCAATACCATGGAACTCATGCGTACAGACATTACCCAGGTCATGGGCAACTTACAGCGCATAATGGAAGAACAGCACAGACAACAGCAAAGTTATATGAGCATTTTTCAAAACAATCAAAAGATTAATGAAAGTTTATTCCGAATAGTAGACAATCAAAATGCTGCTACACGTGAACTCAATGCCACCCTCACTAACCTGAATGAAACACTCAGATGCATGCACCAACAGCAAACAAGCAGCAGTTCTGGTACGACTACTCCAAATATCACGCCAGCCTCATCACCACCAAGACGCTCCACCAGAGCACGACATTAGATGTTTGTGATAAGTAACTCAAAATAGTTATTAAGTGTATTTTTTGGCAAAAATATAGAACACTTAGCTCCTTGACACTTTTTTCAACATCATTAATTATAAGTGGTACAAGCAAAAAAAAATGTACGCACATTTATTCTTTACCATTTTTTTTAAGTATTGGAGGAGGGAAATGTTGATGGAGCCACACATACATGTTAGCAGGAAGTAAACTGACCACTTGATTTTTTTCTAATCATTACTCTTTCTAGATTCCAATCATTCTCTTTTCCTGCAGACACAATAATTGCCAGCCAGGCAGTATGTCTTTAGCAGGAAGTAAACTGACCACTTGATTTTTTTTCTAATCATTACTCTTTCTAGATTCCAATCATTCTCTTTTCCTGCAGACAATCCAAATTACAATGTTATTGATACATATTTTAGCTTTCTTCTCTATACAACATTACAAGAAAAACACAATTGAGTTGCGAAAAAAGCTTGTAATATGTTGGCTTTGTTTTGGGGTGTGGTTCATCAAATCGACAGTATCTAGGTCGACAATGTTTAGGTCGACCACTATAGGTCGACAGTCACTAGGTCGACATGGATGGAAGGTCGACAGGGTTTCTAGGTTGACATGTGCTAGGTCGACAGGTTTAAAGGTCGACATGAGTATTATTATTTTTTGTGTCGTTTTCTTCGTAGAGTGACTGGGATCCCAAATTAGTGCACCGCGTCCCCTCGCATGGCTCGCTTCGCTCGCCATGCTTCGGGCATGGTGCCTTTGCTTCGCTCGGCACAGATTACTGTTCCAATCGTAGTCCACGTGGATCGTTAAGTATGAAAAAATTCAAAAAAAGAATTTTTTTTGAAAAACTCATGTCGACCTTTAGACCTGTCGACCTAGCACATGTCGACCTTCCATCCATGTCGACCTAGTGACTGTTGACCTATAGTGGTCGACCTAAACATTGTCGACCTAGATACTGTCGATCTTCAGACCGGATCCCTTTGTTTTGTTGTAAAAACATTGGCAAAATGAATGTCAGTATTATTGGGACATGTTTGTGTGTGTTAAAAATTAGTAAGATTGTTTTTACACATGATGCTGAAACAAACAAATATGTACTTTTACTACAAAAATCACAGAATGTGTTTAATAATGTATATGTGTGGCAAACTGTGTATTTACTTACACATAATCAAGTTTACAGCATCAAACATTAGGAAATAAATTATTCCTGATTACAGTAAGTTTGTGTGTCTTAAATATGATGGTGCATCACACATAGGGACACATGTATTCCTCAAGGCTCACATATTATATGTTGAGGAGTGTTTTTGGGGAACACAGGTTCTCAAACTCGGCCCTCAGAAACACACACAGTGCATGTTTTGCAGGTCTCCTCACAGAATCACAAGTGACACAATTAGTTCCACCTGTGAACCTTTTAACATATGTGTGTGAGAAATTCATACACCTGTGCTTCTACTGGGTTACGTGAAAAACATGCACTGTGTGTGGTCCTGCGGCCCGATTTTGTGAACCTGTGCATTAGGACATTACACACAATGATAAAGTAAAATACTAAATGGATTATGTGGGCTTGTAAGAAATTAGCACTGCAAGTTTACGATCACTTCTCCAGACTTAATGCATGCCACTCATAATCTGTTGTTTTGAGTTTAAAAATACACACAAGACACATGCAACATTTGTTTTCATAAAGCAAGGGTATGTTTGTATGTGTCAAGGAGAAAGACACATTCTGAGTAATGGTTTTGGTAAAAAAAAAAAAAAACATCTATTTATGATTACACAACAAATGAAATAAGCAAACCAAATTTACCTTAGAAATAGCGATTGATGATCTCTTGCCTAACCTGCCTCCCTACATCTGTACTCCAAGTATCACCAGATGTCTCTAATTCCTCTGCTTGCTGGCTGCTTTCTTCCTCCTCCTCCTCCTCAACATGTGGCAGATGTTGTTGCAAACACATGTTATGAAGAAAGCAGCAGCAGAACACAATTTGAGTCACCTTGGAGGGACTATACAACAAAATGCCACCAGACTTATCCAGACACCGAAACCTAGATTTCAGCACACCAAAACATCTTTCTATCACATTCCGCGTGGACTTATGTGCATGATTGTAATTGTGTTCAGTAGGGGTATCAGGTCGGGACAATGGAGTTAGAAGCCAAGAGAAACAGCCATATCCTCCATCACCTAAAAGACAGATATAGTAAGGTGATTCATGTTAAGATACACCAACACATAAGTAACACACTGTGGAGCAGATGTATTAACCTGAAGAAGGCATAAGGAAGTGAAAAACCAGTGATATGTGCAAGGTAATAAAGGCAGCAGACAATCTGTTCCTAAATGTTAATTTACATATTGGAGCTGATTGGCTGGTGCCTTTATCACCTTGCACATATCACTGGTTTCTCACTTCCTTATGCCTTTTACAGGTTAATACATCTGCACCTGTCTTTGGACAAACTATACGCAGCCCTACACATATCAAATTACATACCCAGCAGCCATCCATCTGGCATTTGTCCGTCCTCAAACTTATCAAAGAGGGATGACTGTCTGAGGATGAAGGAGTCATGGCAGCCCCCAGGGTAACCAGCAACAACACTCATTATTTTGAGATTTGCATCACAAACCACCTGCACATTTGTGGAGTGTTCGAAATGGCGTTTTGTATATATGTGCTGCCTGCCCCTAGGTGGTCTCAGCTGAATGTGTGTGCAATCTATGGCTCCAAGCACATTGGGCATGCCAGCCAGCTCATAGAAATCTACCCTAATGGCATGCCACTGAGACTCCTGGGTAGGGAAGCAGATTGAGGCCTCGATGTGGGGCTGCAAAACAGCCAACACCTGTGTGTATATTTTAAAGAACAATAAACATGAGATTTTAGGACAGAACTGGCCACCGAGAAATTAAAACAAACACAAAACAGAAGAGGTAGTTAGGTATACATCACCTGTGTTAAGATTCTGGAAAATGAGGGCTGTGAGATTCCTATGACATCCCCAGACACAGCCTGAAAGCTGCCAGTAGCCAGAAAGTGCAACACAGCCAGGAGTTTGTGCAGGCCTGAGACAGAGCGTGAGCGTGCTGTCTCAGGGTCTAGGCCCAGTTTGACAAGGTCATACAGACGGAAAATGTTGTTACGATTTAGACGGAACATCTGTATGACCTTATCATCAGACAATGCGTTCAAGTTTAAACACCCCCTAAAAAAACGAGGCCTGCGCAGCCTCCGCGGAACCTGTACAACCTGCTGACCATGTTCAGTTTCTTGGCCCTGGTTACTTACAGGCTGATGTCTGAGTCTGAGGAATCCCACAGCACACAAAAGATCACTGGCCCACAGTTCTGCTGCCATTTCTGAGTGTAGGTGTTGTCAAAGTCAGAAAAATATCTCTATGCACACTACCATATTTGCACCTCACACAGGTCCGTGCTGCGCATGCGTACGCTCTCCCGTACGTGCGCATACTCACAGTCGCGGGCACCCGCAGGCGCACGGTATGCGTATTTACGGTAGAGTTTATGTGATCGTAGCATGCGACTCAATCATTACATATTTCCACTATATAATGTATTTTGTAGATCATGGTCCCTTTGATAGATTCTGAAAGTTTGGTTAATATAGAATGTTCATGAACAGAGAAATCCCTCTTTGTTTGATACGAAGGGTCAGACAGGAGTAATACAGTGGTGTTTAGTACCCATCGGAAGGGTATTTAATTAGCAATATTCCGGTGTTGGTTTGAAGCAGATTAATCGCTCGTGCGAATAGTTATGGACATAAGAAGTTTATGAACATTTACTGTATTTGCACTTACTTATCCATGCGGCGGGAAACCCAGTTTCCCTCCCACCTGAGCTGTTGGAAATAGTCACGGCCCACCTGTATGAATCAACCTATGACCTTTTGTTATAATGCGAGGAGGAATTCCTGTGTCCAATGAACAATGAGATTGTAGGGACCATTGAATTGTATTGTGTGTGGGGCATAAATAGACAAGCCGATCACATCCAGCTCTCACTCTTCAACGGTTATCATTGCTGAAAATCGGGAGCTGGATGTCCAGAGGCGCATGCGATCGTTTCCTTTGTGCGTAAGTGTTTCTCCGCAACCATATTGATCTTCTTGTTATTGTGGGCCAATTTCTCTCTCTCTCTCTCTTCTCCTCTTTCTCTCTTATTTTTCCCTTAAAACGTAATTGTATTGTATTGTATTCCCTGTGTAGTTATCTGGTTAGGTAGTCTATGTTATATTGTAGTGTATGACTTGTATTGTGTTAATTCTTTTGCAAGTATATCATTTATAATATATATTTATTAGGCGTTGGACCCTAAGCCCAGATATCTGTGTATTTCTTATAGTGTTTAGTATTCTCAGAGTGTCGGTGGCGCTCAAACAGCTTTTGAGTTAATAAGGTTATACGAGGTTGCATCTACACCCTATTTATACACTAAGGTTTTACTGCATAATATACTGTTTATGGTTTAGATACAAAGGTTTAACATTGTTAGCGTTCAGCGCCGCTGGTGATCTCCTCGTGGTCCCGAGCGTCCGCTACGCTATAGCGAATCATTACGTTAGTCAGCAGCCAATAGCGTGCCTGCCCCGTGATCTCTTGGCCGTGAGCGAACGTGACGCTTGAGCGTCTCGACTACGGCTAAGCGATTGCTACGCAACGTGCGTACCCTTACGGTACTCCATACGTAAATAGCGTACAGTGTTCTTAGACCTCATAAAGGGTATTATATAAGATAAATATTCAGCTTTATCAATTGGCGGCTCGCCCGTCCTTCACATATCTGCACTAGGTAATTTCAGCAGACATTATCCAGCAGCAAAGGGCGGGAGATCATATTCCTCGTAGTGCTGTTTGGATAAGCGTCTGCTTCGCTTAGTAAAGGGTGCTGAAGGAATCCGGGACCGGAGGTAAGAACAAAACGATAGTGTCTTTTTAAAACTGTTTATTTCTGTCTTGCGTACACACGCACGCATATCTGTATTTCTTTTCATTCGTGTATTTTCATATATCACTCTCCTGTTTGCCATTGTATAATTGATAAACGTACTAAGAGAGATTTGTCGCTATTTCATAGTTAAAGTGTAAAAGTAAAGGGATAAAGTGTAAAGCGCACACGCAACTCTACCTAAAGGTATAAAGAGAGATTGGTGTGGTGCTTGGTAGATGATCAAGGATCATCTACATTGATAAAACGTGTTAGTTGTGTTACGGTAGACAAAGACTGGTGTACACGTGTCTCTAACAAAGGGAGACTCGCGCACACAAAGGCCGACGCACGCAGCGTAAATTACGCAACGGAGCGTCTGGGTACGCCCACGTAACTCAAACAACACGCGATAAATAACGCAACAGGCGATAAATAGCGAAAATTTATTTTAACATTCGAAATTTAAATTAACAGATCCTTCTCCTAATTTGTAACACATCTGGTCTAAAGAGAAATTTCTGCGCAGAAATAGAAATAGAAACAAAAGTGTACATGTGGTGAGTGAGTGTTTTTACATACAATTTTGAGGTTGAACCAAAAGAAATCATCGAGTTCTCGTGAGGTACATACGTGTAAGTGACATGCACGGTGGCTAGGGAGGCATCCTTGGTTAAACATAAAATTTGAGCATTAGAGTATAGCAGACCAGGAGGTCATACTGTAACAGACCAGGAGGTCATAGCAGACCAGCAGGTTCAGGTACAGCAGACAAGGAAGTCCGCTATACAGTCCACAGGCACAGCACCAAAAAAAAGGGTTGGTGCAACACCCATATAGGCCATACAAGCTCTTGCTGAAGGAATTCGCAGCCGCAATTTTCGATTCCACTGGTCGCTCCGTACATAAGATTAGTTGCTTATGTGCTGAACGATTGTACCGCACGTAATTGTGTGCATTAGTAAACCTGACCGGTACTATTTGTGTACGAAGGTCATAAACGCTACTTGTACATTCTGACGTGATTTGTGTAATTTTTTATTTTTACAAAGGGAAGTTCGCTGGTCACTCAGGAATTATCCAACAACCTCACCTTTACTGGAAAGAGTAAGTGTTCTGCGGATATCCCTCGCATGTTCCAGTAAACAAAGGTTAAATAGGTGCCCTGGGTCGAGTACGCCAGCATCATATCGGTGTGATCAGGTCGTATTGGTCGGCGTGGGCAGAGTGAGTAAGGTGCTCGGTAAACCTTACCGTCAACCTATCGTGAATATCTTGGTTTTTTGTAAGGGTCCGTAACACCTGCAAATTATGGGGGCCAGTTGTTCAGGAAGGGGGCGATCAACCTCGGTTCGGGTTGATTCCATAAACCGACCAGTCGGGTCGGCAAGGTACGTAATGTGTGAAAAGTACGGAAGTCACACAGAAGCTTTATGTGATGAATGGGAGAGAATGACAGTACATGACGGGGAGAAATTCCCAAGAGTAGGTAGCTTCAGCACAGAAGTGTTAACGAATTTAAGGAGAAGGATATGTCTCATTAAATCAGCAAAGAGACGAATCAAGCATTATGATTATTTGCAGTTGTGGCAACAGGAGGGTGACATACAGAGAGGATTGGCTCAGGCGGCGGGATCTGGCTCGATCAGGAAACTGATAGCCACGGCCCCACCGCCACCATACATATCGGGAGAGAAATTGGTTGCGGAGAATGACGCACTAAGGTGTAACAAACAAACACTTAGCAACTGTGTAAATGTTAAAGATAATGTTAACCAATTAACCAATGCAAGTATTAACCCGTGCAAGTTGTACCCTGTTTTGAACTTTCCTCAGGAGTGTGATCAAGAGGACGAATCGGCAACAATTTCAGCGCTCTCTCTAGCAGCCACCATAGTAGAGACCACAGTAGGCACAGCTCCACCCCCGAGATTAGTAACAAAGGCCCCTAGCGGAGGGATAGGTGAGGTCGTATCAACGGGTAAGTACGGCACCATACACTATGCTGAAACTATTTCACCACAGCCTGTAGAATCTACACAGAATGAGGTTGTTAGAGTTAATCCTGTTAAGGTAATAGTAGTTCCAAATGGGAAAACAGACACTTCAGGAGTCACTCCTGTTAGGAACATTGCCATGTATAGCCCATTTTCCCGAATGGAATTAAGGACCATAGTGTCTGAATTCCCTGACCCTAGAAAAGACTTAGTTGCCAGCCAAAAATACATCAGAGACCTAGGTAACACGGTAGAGCCCAACAACAAAGACTGGCAGATATTGCTGAGAGCATGTTTACCCTCCAATGTTGACGCAACTCAATTTTTAGCTGACTGTGGATTAGATCAGGATGTACCTCTTACAGATGTGTACAACAAAGACAACTTAAAAAGAATAAGTTTACAGTTAAAAGAGTATTTCCCAGCGGTAGTTAAGTGGAACAAGATTTTCTCCATTAGACAGAAAGAGTCAGAAACTGCTGCAGAATATTTTCACAGGGCATTATTAGAAATGGCAAAATACACAGGCATAGAGGACATTAAAACAAACATAAACCATCGAGAAGTAGCAGTATCGGTACTGATGGATGGTTTAAAAGAATCATTAAAGACTAGGGTACAGACCACACAACCATGTTGGCGAGGTCTGTCTGTGGCTACTTTGAGAGAGGCTGCTATTGATCACGATAGGAACATCACCAGACACAGGGAACAACAAGGTGATAAGTTAATGGCAGTAAGTATACAGGCCTTGACCACAAAACAGCCTGTGTTAATATCACCAAACCCTGTGGGTAAGTCAAATGTGGTAACATGTTATTCTTGTCACAAACAGGGACACTTTGCACGAGACTGTAGATCGAGAAATATACAAAAATCTTATCAACCCCCTAGACAACGACACGACACACGACATTGGGATCAGGGTCCGCAGAAACGGAGTTAAGAGCCACATGCAGGGGAAACAAAAAGATATCCCCCGCACAGAGACTGGCAAGCCTCTGGTAGCTCCCAATTAACTCCATCACAAGTAGTTGCTGCCAGCGGGATTCAGGGAGGTCACCATACCCAATAGGGGTGTGGCCATACCTGTAATCTGCAGCCAGTAAAATTGATTGCAAGCCTTGGAAGTGAACCAGAAATTGCAATCAATGTAGCTGGTAAATCATTAAACTTTCTTGTAGATACAGGGGCGGCCAAATCAGTGATAAATTCGACAGTGGGCATGAGAACCACTGGTAAGACAATTCCAGCCA
This sequence comes from Pseudophryne corroboree, assembly GCF_028390025.1. NCBI lineage: Eukaryota > Metazoa > Chordata > Amphibia > Anura > Myobatrachidae > Pseudophryne > Pseudophryne corroboree. The sequence continues at coordinate 276,144,837 of NC_086446.1, forward strand.
TAGGGGTAACGGGAGTAGTCCAGCACTACCCTGTTAGCAAACCAGCCGAGATTACAGTAGGGCCTTTACATACCAAGCATTCCTTTTTGCTGGCTGCATCGGCACCGACTAATCTCCTGGGAAGAGACTTACTGTGTAAAATGGGGTGCGTCATTTATTGTACTCCTGAAGGTGTATTCTTGGACATACCTGAGAATCACGCTCAGGAAGTACGAGACATGTTAGACTCCCCATCAAAATTAATGTCACATACCATTATGACAAATAGGACTCCCTCCCAAGTAGAAGAAATGACATCTCAGATACCAGAGTCACTTTGGACTAAAGATGGACAGGACACTGGATTAATGGCAAATGTAGCTCCGGTAGTTGTACAAGTAAAAGATGGTAGGATAGCTCCAAAAATCCCACAGTACCCTCTGAAGCCAGAGGTGGAGTTAGGAGTGTATCCCGTAATAGAGCGCTTGCTACAACAGGGAATTCTGGTAAGAACGTCCAGCACTGCCAATAGTCCCATCTTCCCTGTTAAAAAGAGTGGGGGGAGGGGTTACCGGCTAGTGCAGGATCTAAGGGGGATTAACAAAATAGTTGAGAGTCAGTTCCCCGTAGTGCCAAATACAGCTGTCATCCTAATGCAAATCCCTCCCACTGCGAAATTTTTCACTGTTATTGACCTCTGCTCCGCTTTCTTTTCGGTACCTCTGCACCCTGACAGTCAATATTTGTTTGCATTTACATACAGAGGAGTCCAATACACATGGACTCGGTTACCACAAGGATTCATAGATAGTCCAAGTATATTTTCCCAGGCTTTGCATGATTGTTTACAGTCTTTCCAACCAGTGAGTGGATCAGTATTAATACAGTACGTGGATGATCTACTACTGTGTTCTGATTCATTGGAAGCATCCCTGAAGGATACGAAACAGCTCCTGTTTCATCTTTCAGACACAGGACACAAGGTTTCCAAAGACAAGTTGCAATTATGCCAAACTAAGGTAAAATATTTGGGACACTGTCTAACACAAGGACTGAGACACCTGACCGCTGATAGAATTCAAGCAATTAGAGACATGACTCTGCCCCAAACCCAGCAACAGATCAGAACGTTTTTAGGAATGTGTGGGTATTGCCGTAACTGGATCCCAGGGTTTTCCATTCTAGCGTTACCCTTGCAGGAGATGGTCTCCTCAAACAAACCTGATCGGATTTCGCATACAGACGAGTCTGAGACAGCATTTGAGAGACTTAAACAGTGCCTAACGCAGGCACCAGCATTAGGTATGCCAGACTATGGGAAACCCTTTGAACTATACGGAACAGAAAGTGCTGGTTGCGCGGCAGGCGTACTAACCCAAAAGCACGGTGATGCCAGCAGGCCAGTAGCATATTACAGCGCTCAGCCAGACACGGTAGCACGATCCCTCCCCACATGCTTGCGAAGCGTTGCTGCGATAGCATTGCTAGTAACGAAAAGTGAAGATGTCGTGCTAGGTCACAACCTCACAATTCATACACCACATGCAGTGTCAGCCTTGCTGAATTGCCCAAACCAGGCACGTCTCATCAGCGCGGTTTACAAGATGGGAATTGGCACTAATGGCCCCCGTAAACATCACCATAAGGAGATGCAGTGCATTAAATCCTGCAACATATCTCCCAGGTGTGCCTGGACAGGCACAAAGGGTGGAGGATGAGAGTGGTGGGGAAGGAGAATTTAATACAAAGGAAGACACACATGATTGTATGGAATATTTGACCCAAAATTTTACCGCAAGGCCTGACATCAGTGACAACCCACTGGAAGATGTAGAACTTACGTTCTACACGGACGGTAGTTGTCATAGACAGTCAGACTCGGGAGACTTGTGTACTGGATACGCAGTCGTAGATGACCAAGGCACCATAGAAGCGGAACCGCTAGGCCCACCTCACTCAGCCCAGGTTGCTGAACTGGTCGCCCTAACCAGAGCATGTGAATTGGCTAAGGGCAAATCAGCCAATATCTACACCGACTCTAGATACGCATTCGGGGTAGTCCATGATTTCGGAGCCCTATGGCGCCTCAGAAATTTCATGACGGCAGCTGGTACACCGGTAGCGCATGCAGCTCACATAAAAAGGCTTCTAACAGCGATACAGGAACCCGACAGAGTGGCTGTTATCAAATGTAAAGCACACACATATAGCCAAGACCCAGTATCACTTGGTAACAGCCGAGCAGACGAAGCTGCTAAGTTAGCAGCTGCTACCCCCAGACAGACAGACACCACACAACTGATGGTATTTAATACCATCAACACACAGAAGTTGTGTGAGATGCAAAATTTGTGTTCCACACAGGAAAAGGCAGTCTGGAAGGCAAAAGGATATGGCCAGGAGTCCTCAGGACTCTGGACGGATGGACACGGTAAACCAGTGGCCCCCAAAGCATACCTTCCATGTTTAGCTGAGGCAGCTCACGGGCTGACGCATCTGGGCAAGGAAGGGATGTGCAAGTTGGTAAGAGCATATTGGTGTGCCCCAGGATTTTCATCTCATGCGAGTAAAAGAGCAATGTCATGCCTTACCTGTTTGAGAAAGAACATCGGAAAGGCAATACCTACAGAACCATCTCATATCCCACCTGCCGGCGGCCCTTTCCAGGTAATACAGATTGACTTTATTCAATTACCCCCTTGTCGAAATTTGAAATATGTACTTGTTTGTATAGATGTTTTCTCAAATTGGGTCGAAGCATTTCCGGCGGCCACAAATACCGCTATGTTTACTGCTAAGAAAATTGTGCAGGAATTTGTATGTAGATATGGTATCCCTAGAATTATCGAAAGTGATAGGGGTACCCATTTTACAGGTGATGTCTTTCAAGGAATGTGTAAATTGATGGGAATTGATAGCAAGCTGCACACTCCATACCGTCCACAGGCGAGTGCGAAAGTGGAAAGAGTGAACTGCACTATTAAAAATAAACTGAGTAAAGTGATGACAGAGACAGGATTGACATGGCCAGAAGCTTTACCCATTGTACTGTACAGCATCAGAACCACTCCCAGGTCCCCTCTTAATCTGTCTCCCTTTGAAATCTTGTTTGGTCGACAACCGCATGTTATGATTAACCCTCAGGATGATTTGAAGTGTAACAATGAAGTGACTGTAAAATACTTGATTAACATGAGTAAACAGTTAAGGAATCAAAATGATAATCTGAAGTTAGTGATTCCTGATTTACCAGATAGTAATTGTCATGACATTGAACCTGGGGATTATGTAATGATACGGAATTTTCTACGCTCAGGTTGCCTTATTGACAGATGGGAAGGACCATACCAGGTCTTATTGACTAGCACTACAGCATTGAAGGTTGCTGAGAGAGAGACTTGGGTTCATTCGTCCCACTGCAAGAAGGTTGCTGATCCAGAGAGGTCCCGTGATAAGGAACAGACGGTAGAGGTTGTATCACTGGAGTGTCTGTTCCAGGAGGATTGAGGCGGCACCTGAGCATTGAAAATCACAAGACCAAAAGCAGTTGTCGATCCCCTGTTCCCTTTTATTGTTTTTCTCCAACTTCCCATCCCCTCTCCCTCAAATTATTTTTTCCCCCTTCTCATTCTTCTCCGTTTCCTCCTACAAGATGGACTTGCCCCAAGAGACTGTGATCCGGATTTTCCTTTTGACCATGATGTTGACCAGAGCAGTCTGTTCCGGCGAGAGTACCATGGAGGTCGAGAGAGGTTCTGGAATGGGTTCTGATGATAAAGATGGGGGCGTAGTTTTCCAAGAACAACTTAACCAACAAGTAAAGGCGAGTATCAGAAAACGATCCGATAGCATTGACCATAGAAGGAATTGTGAAGGATTGTTAGCTGAAGAAAACTGTATCTGTCGGCTCTGTAACAATGTCATTGAGGATGGGTGCATAAAGAAATGCCAATCCAGTTTTAATATCCATATGGACCGGCATCCATTGAGTGACTATCACTCCTTAGTGGGTAGTGTGTTAAATAAAACAGATTGTTGGGTATGCTCTCAAGTACCTCAAGGTCATAGCAAATCAGGGCTAGTACCATTTCCTTTAATGTTAGGGGAGGTACTTGAGTTAAGTGGTGGGAGACCGGTGGACAGGAGGTTTAATATCTCCAGCCCTCCTAGTTTGAAGCTCCACCAATACCATGTGGATAGGTCCCTATTATGTTTTAACATCTCCAATCCCCGAAAGCCGGGAAATTGGGAAGTGTCATGGAGTAATCAAACCATGACCTTTTCGCATAGAGCAGATAGAATGCCTACAGATACAGAGCTTATACGCCACATAGCCAGTAGAGGAAAATCTTTCCGGTATAGGTATACCTTAGGAAATAGGATTACGAGAGTTGGAGAGGTATCACCAGGATACTGTGCACATATCGTACAACCTGATACGTGTACTAAGCAGATGGAAGAATTAGGGTTAGGAGATTTCACATGGAAGGTGTGTAATATGGTTATGTCCTACTCCGTCCCATATGTTCTCCCCGATGATGCATATTTCATATGCGGGAGAAAGGCGTATAAGTGGCTTGCCCCAAACTCTGAAGGATTGTGTTATATTGGAAAAGTACTGCCTGAAGTAATGACTGTATCACATGACAAAATGAAAGACATACACCGTGTTGCCCAAACTCCTTATACTCACACCCATTACGAGCACGTAGTTAAACGGCACCTGATAGAAAGAACAGAGCATCCGGCCTCTGACATGATCCATGAATCCACCGGGATTCAGTTTCTAATCGCGTTAGACATCACTCGCACCGCCAGAGGAGTGTTGAATTATAAATACATATCTGCGCTTGCAAATTTGTTAGATAATATCACTGAAATGTATGATGACACATTTAGGTATACTGGAAGAGAACTTCAAGCTTATAAAACAGAACTGGTACAGCATAGAATGGTTCTTAATTACCTCACAGCAGTGACAGGCGGATATTGTGTCACACTGGCAACACAATACGGCGTGAAATGTTGCACATATATTACGAATAGCACCGAGGACCCGGTCGAGGTCATAGACCAAAAGATGGACTATATTCTCCAACTGAAGTGGGAATTTCGCAGGAGACACAATCTCACTCTTGCTGCAGTCGGTAATGAGCTGACTGGTTGGGTGTCATGGTTGAACCCGCGAAATTGGTTCTCTGGTTTAGGAGACTGGGCTCAAGGAGTCATAATGGATGTTGGGAAGTTTCTCCTATGTATCTTAGGTGTTGTCATATCAATTGGTTTGATATTTAGATGCGGTCAGGCTTTAATGAAGTGCAATCGTCGTACTAGGGTATTGAGTCTGAGGAGTGAGGAAACTGTAATTCCAATGGATTTGATTTATGACCCAAATGTAGAAACAATGATGTGATGAAAATGCGATTTCTACGGTCCGTTTCTTTCACCTGTTTTTCCGTTTCCTCCAAGGTAAAAAGACCCACTTGGACGAGGAATTTGATGAGCCGATATATAGACAACAGATGGATTAAAGAAGAAGTTTTGACAACCTGATACACAGATTTTTGATGAACTATGCCATGGATCCCCAGTTTCCCTAGAAATTTTAAAATTACGCTAGCCCAACACTTTTGTAAATCTATGGACATTGACAGCTTTTGCTCGCACCTTATGGGCAAAAGCACAAAGAAGACTGCATTCAACAGACACCAAACAAGACCTCAATCGACGAATGTACATTTACCTGACATAGAATACCACCGCATTTACCGTAATTATGTCTTTTCTTCATTTCTACAACCCTCAGGTAATAACACACATAGTCGATAGGGAATACAGGCACAGATATCAGCAATCACATATCTCCCCCATTCATGTATCATCAACTAAAATGTGCTCCCCCATTTTGTTACAACCAAAGCCGAAAAGAGCTTGGTAAAGTTTGACAGCCCATCCACAGACCCGTACCACGGGATAAGAAGGAATTCAAATGTATACTTCGCAATACCTCGAAGCTTGATTTAAAACACGTACGGCACGATGATACATGACCCCCAAGCACGGATTCATACACACATGCTTCTGCTATCTCACTAGGTCATACCCTTTTTCCTACCTTCTCCTCTCCTCCCCTACCCAACCATGTAAATGTATTAACCCCTGACATATATTTTTCTCTTTTTGAAATGTTTTAGAAGGTGGCAGTTATTGTTGACTGCCAAAGGGTGGACTGTCAAAGTCAGAAAAATATCTCTATGCACACTACCATATTTGCACCTCACACAGGTCCGTGCTGCGCATGCGTACGCTCTCCCGTACGTGCGCATACTCACAGTCGCGGGCACCCGCAGGCGCACGGTATGCGTATTTACGGTAGAGTTTATGTGATCGTAGCATGCGACTCAATCATTACATATTTCCACTATATAATGTATTTTGTAGATCATGGTCCCTTTGATAGATTCTGAAAGTTTGGTTAATATAGAATGTTCATGAACAGAGAAATCCCTCTTTGTTTGATACGAAGGGTCAGACAGGAGTAATACAGTGGTGTTTAGTACCCATCGGAAGGGTATTTAATTAGCAATATTCCGGTGTTGGTTTGAAGCAGATTAATCGCTCGTGCGAATAGTTATGGACATAAGAAGTTTATGAACATTTACTGTATTTGCACTTACTTATCCATGCGGCGGGAAACCCAGTTTCCCTCCCACCTGAGCTGTTGGAAATAGTCACGGCCCACCTGTATGAATCAACCTATGACCTTTTGTTATAATGCGAGGAGGAATTCCTGTGTCCAATGAACAATGAGATTGTAGGGACCATTGAATTGTATTGTGTGTGGGGCATAAATAGACAAGCCGATCACATCCAGCTCTCACTCTTCAACGGTTATCATTGCTGAAAATCGGGAGCTGGATGTCCAGAGGCGCATGCAATCGTTTCCTTTGTGCGTAAGTGTTTCTCCGCAACCATATTGATCTTCTTGTTATTGTGGGCCAATTTCTCTCTCTCTCTCTCTTCTCCTCTTTCTCTCTTATTTTTCCCTTAAAACGTAATTGTATTGTATTGTATTTCCTGTGTAGTTATCTGGTTAGGTAGTCTATGTTATATTGTAGTGTATGACTTGTATTGTGTTAATTCTTTTGCAAGTATATCATTTATAATATATATTTATTAGGCGTTGGACCCTAAGCCCAGATATCTGTGTATTTCTTATAGTGTTTAGTATTCTCAGAGTGTCGGTGGCGCTCAAACAGCTTTTGAGTTAATAAGGTTATACGAGGTTGCATCTACACCCTATTTATACACTAAGGTTTTACTGCATAATATACTGTTTATGGTTTAGATACAAAGGTTTAACATTGTTAGCGTTCAGCGCCGCTGGTGATCTCCTCGTGGTCCCGAGCGTCCGCTACGCTATAGCGAATCATTACGTTAGTCAGCAGCCAATAGCGTGCCTGCCCGTGATCTCTTGGCCGTGAGCGAACGTGACGCTTGAGCGTCTCGACTACGGCTAAGCGATTGCTACGCAACGTGCGTACCCTTACGGTACTCCATACGTAAATAGCGTACAGTGTTCTTAGACCTCATAAAGGGTATTATATAAGATAAATATTCAGCTTTATCAGTGTATTGAAGTGGGCCTAACATCCTTTTATAGGCATCCTAATTCAGGTGTGAGTGATTTTTTATTTACAACACATGTAAACACGACTGAAAAAAGCAGGTCTATTTTTTTGCCGCTTTTTTTAACGAATCGCAACAAAATACGACCGCATTTGAGCACTCAGAGACTAACACCCAAATACGAATGAATAGTGAATTCCCGTATTCTATGTAAAAACAGCCGCGTTTGACCGATGGTCTGTTCATTCGTATTTGTGAACGTTGTCATTCAAACCATTACGAATAGTCCAAACACTGCCGAGATTGGTGCTTAGTGAATTCCCGGATTGGGACTTAGAAAAAAAAACACAAATCGGACAAACTCGATTTTTTAGTACATACTGGCCATGGTGTGTACACACGGTGAGATCCTTGCTATGCCCGATTTTCACTTTGCAATTTCCCCTGATATCCCCGTGCTATCCCAAATAGTAAACACTCCTTTTGTGCACTGCTGCACATTTGTTTGCACTCGTGAGTGATGGGCGTGTTTTTCTTTCTGTTCGCACGCTTGCGTTCTATTTGCTCACTTGCGAATGCTGCTCGCGTGTGCATTGAACAGCGATCAGGTCTGAATTACCCCCAGAGTAATTTATGTTTTTAGTATTGGCAGGTGATATGATGTTAATCATACCTCCTAACTGTTCCGATTTTGTCAGGACAGTCCCATTTTTGGGGTGCTGCCCCACCTGCAGGAAGGTTAGGAGGCCGCCTCTTACCCGCTGCTCTGCTTAGCAGAGCATCAGTGCATAGATGCTGTGCACTTGTGTGTGGCATCGATTCACAGGAGAGATGGACAGGGGTATACCCAGTGTGACAAAAATAGTAACGTGGTTCACAGGAAAGATATTCCCATAAGGCCATGCCCCCTGTCTCAAGGCCATTCAGATGAAGAGATCCTGATCTTCATTATATAAAGATTGGGAGGTATGTGTCAATAGCGGTGTGCGATGGAGGTTAGTCCTCATGGCTGATAGCTTTACCATGGATTGGTTTATTAACTGATATAATGCAGGTGCAAGGTATTAGGTTAAACATTATTCAGCAGGTACACAATTCAGTACCCCCAGGTGCAGCCAGGAAAGTATGGAGTTAATCAGGGCGGGCGCAATGCGGTAAGCATTACAAGGGAATGCTGGGCAGGATAGGAGCTCTCCCTGGCCTGCTCTGCTTCTATCCACTGTTGTGCCTGTCAAACAGCCCGAGAGACACCTGTACATGTTGGTCACCACCACATGTGAGAACAGGAGCACAGTTGCCACAGCCACCACCACCAACAATGGGGATAATGGCAGGGAGGTGGTCAGCGATGGGCAGGAGGTGCTGCAGAACTGCAGCATGTTTAATAGCTGTCTGAGTGCACTGCAGGTGCTGCAGCTGCTGACATGCTCCAACTACATGAGCCAGAGCTGCCTGACTGCTGAGCCCACTGACACTGGTGCTGCAGTGCCCAACTCAGGTAAGACCTCCTGCCATAGCAGTGCTTCCTTCCCCATCATATCTGGCTCTGCCCCCACACACTCCCCTCACAGGCCCACCACTGCCAGCCATTCCCAGCAGGTCCCCAGTGTCTGTGACCACTCTCTTCCCTTCCTTCCAGTGCAGAGTATTACAAGCACTCATTACCAATCCATTGGTGGATTAAGCAGCTGGTGTTGGACTGCAAGTCTCAGCATGCTGCTGCTTCCCTGGTTTGGGTGCTGTGGTGTCCTGTGCATGTGTCTGGGTGCTGGATACACCCCCCTGTGCCTCTGTTGCCTCTTTGGCAACACCTACTGCTTATCACCCACTGCCTCTTTCCTAGCGTCACCCAGTACCTGTCACTTTCTGCCTACCACTCACTGCCTCTCCCCGGCCTCTCCCACTGCCTCTCCCAAGCTTCACCCACTGTCTCTTTCTAGCATCACCCACTGCCTGTCAGCAACTGCATCTCCCCAGCATCCCCCACTACCTGTCACCCACTGCCTATCCACAGCCTCACCCACTGCCTGCCACTCACTGCCTATTTCCAGCATAACTTTCTGTCTGTTGTCCACTGCCTTTCCTCAGCATCACCCAATGCCTGTTACCCACTGCTTCTCCCCAGTGTCACCAACGGCCTGTCCCCACTGCTTCTTCCTAGAATCATTTACTGCCTGTAACCCACTGCCTCTCCCTGGCATCACCCACTGCCTGCCACTCACTGCTTCTCCCCAGTATCACCCACTGCCTCTCTCCAGCTTCTCCCACTGCCTGTCACCCACTCCCTCTTCAAAGCATCACCTGCTGAGTATCACCCACTGCCTATCACTTACTGACTGTCACCCATTGCCTCTACCCAGCATCTCCCACTGCCTATCACTCACTGCCTCTCACCAGCATCAACCGCTTCATGTTACCTATTGACTGCCACCTACTGCCTCTCCTCAGTGTTACCCACTGCCTCTCACCAGCATCACCCACTGCGTCTCCCCAGCATCACCCACTGCGTCTCCCACTACCTGTTACCCACTGCCTCTCCCCAGCATCACCCAGTCACCTATTGACTGTCACCCCCTACCTCTCCCCAGCATCTCTCACTGCCTGTCACAAACTGCTTCTTCCCCAGCAGCGCCCACTGCCTGTGACCCACTGCCTCTCCCCAGAGTCACTTACTGTCAGTCCTCCACTGCCTCTCCGCAGCATAAATCACTACCTGTTACCCAATACCTCTCCCCAGTCACTTACTGACTGTCATCCACTGCCTCTCCCCTGCATAAATCACTACCTGTCACCCACTGCCTCCCCCAAAATATCTCCCACTGCCTTTATCCAGCATCACCCACTGCCTGTCACTTACTGCCTCTTTCCAGTGTCACCTATTGTCTGTCATGTACTGCCATTCCCCAGCATAATAAAATGCCTGTCACCCACTGCCTCTCCCCAGTGTCACCAACTGCCTGTCACCCACTGCCTCTCCTATTTGTAGGAGGGCACAAATTTATATTTTCTAGGGGGCGCCGAATACCCTAGCATCAGCCATGGGGTTGATGCAGCTGACACACCTATGCACATCGGGCCTGATTTAGTGATGGATGCAGAAAACATTGCTGCTGCATCTTTGGACATAGTAATGATGTGTAGAAATTATAATGCAGACACTTGGCAGCTTCTGATTGGCTCATGGCTGGCTCTATAGTAAGAATACCGCCGAGGCTCTGTCCCTCTGTGGCTGCCTGCTGGTGCTCAGGCAGCTAGACTGGCACCCCAATCTTCATTGCTGCCACCTGGGCCACCTCAAACTGGTAAGCTTTTGGGGATGCAGGCGGAAGCTATGGGGCAGTGTGTGTTGTGGGGGGCCCTGCCAAATTTGTCAGTGCCGGGCCCCAGAGGAGTCACTGATTATACTGACACCTGGTGCTGGAGGGCACATTAAGTAAAAAAGGGGCATGGCCTTGTGGGCAGGAGGTGTGACCTTGCAGGCAGGGGTGTGGCCTTGCAGGCCCGGACCCCCGTTTAATCACTCTGGAGATACCAGAGATGCGGGCTGCCCCCGGGAACCAGCATATGTGCAGTGTCGGCTCCTACACAATGCCAGGAGCAGGGTGCTGCATGTAATGTCATAGTGCAGCACCCTGCTCCTGTCACTGAAGAGGAGTCAGCACTTTGGTGTCACACCTCGGCGTGTCATACCAAGGTACGGGCCGCACCCCTTCCACCCCCGTTGTGATGCCACTGCTGAACCCCATCATTTCTGATGACAGCCCTGCCAGGAGATGCAGTGTATCAGAGGGCGTTCCTGCCTTTCCAGCAAATGCACCCCTCCTGCAGCCGGTCTGGTGACAATGCTAAATTCCTTTGTCGTATAAATAACCCTTATGAAGCTAAGAACACTGTACGCTGCTTACTTAAGAAATACCGTAATGATACGCTATTTGCGTAACGATCGCTCAGCCGTAGGCGAGACGCTCAAGCGTCACGTTCGCTCACGGCCCAGTGATCACAGGACACGTTATTGGTTATGTCTAGGGGAAAGATTCGCTGTAACGTAGCGTACGCTAGAGACCACGAGGAGGTCACCAGCGATGCAGACGCTCACAACACTATACCTTGATATTAAACCTTATACCGATGAAACACACAGAATACCTTAATGTGAGTACAGGGTGTAAATGCAACCTTGTGTAACCTGACTATCTACAAAGCTGTTTGAGCGTCACCGACGCTCAAGTGAACACTTAACACTATAGTAAATACACTGATACTGGTTTAGGGTTCCAAAGCCTATAATCTGTATTATATCTAGTATACTTGTAAAAGAGTAACACAGTACAAATGATACACTACAATATAACAAAGACTTCCTAACCAAACACCTAACTAAGGGATAAACTACAATGCTATCCTGGTCTAACACAATACAATACAATAATACTACGAAGTATTTAAGAGAAAAAGAGGAGAGGAGAGATAGAGAGAGAAAGAGAGATATTGGCTCACAGAAAGACAATGATTACGGAGAGAACTTACGCACAAAGGGTATGATCGCCAGCGCCTCGATATCCAGCTCCCGATTATCAGCAGATAACCGTTGATGAGAGAGTGAGAGCTGGATGTGGTCGGTCTGCCTATTTATGCCCCACACACAATGCAATCTCCTAGTCCCTACAATCCTACAGTTTATTGGACACAGGAATTCGGCCCTGTACTGTAACCAAAGGTCATAGGTTGATTCATACAGGTGGGCTGTGCTGATTTCCAACAGCTCAGGTGGGTGGGGAACTGGGTTTCCCGCCGCATACCTGAGTATGTGCAAATCATAGAAATGGACATAAACTTCTTATGTCCATAACTATTCGCACGAGCGATTAATACGCTCCAAACCAACACCGGAATATTGCTAATTAAATACTCTTCCGATGGGTATCAAACACTGCTGTATGACTCCTGTTAGACCCTTCGTGCAATACAAAGAGGGATTCCTCCGCTCAGGGACATTCTATCTAAACCAAACTTACAGAAACTATTGAGGGGAACATGATCTATAAACTACATTAATTGTGAACTTTTGTAACGAATGAGTCGCACGCTACGATCACATAAACTCTACCGTAAATGCGCATACTGCGCGTGCGAGTGCACGCTATTGCGGGTATGCGCTTCCACGGGAGAGCGTACGCATGCGCAGCACGGACCAGTGTGCGGTGCAAATATGGCAGTGTGCATTAAGACATTTTTCTGACTTCGACAGTCCACCCTTTGGCAGTCAATAATAACTGCCACAAAACATTTAAGGAGAAAAATGTAAGTCAGGGGTTAATTGATTTCCATGGTTGGGTAGGGGAGGAGAGAGGAGAAGGTGTGAAGAGGGTATGACCTAGTGAGAAAGTAGAAGCATGTGTGTATGAGTCCATGTTTGGGGGGGTCATGTATCATCGTGCCGTACGTGTGGTAAATCAAGCTTCGAGGTATTGCGAAGTATACATTTGAATTCCTTCTTATCCCGTACTAAGGGTCTGTGGATGGGCTGTCAAACTCTACCGAGCTCATTTCGGCTGTGGTTGCAACAAAATGGGGATGCACATTTTAGTTGATGATACATGAATGGGGGAGGTATGTGGTTGCTGATATCTGTGCCTGTATTCCCGATCGACTATGTGTGTCATTACCTGAGGGTTGTAGAGATGAAGATAAAGAACACTTATGGAAAATGCAATGATATTCTATGTCAGGGAAATGTACATTCGTCGATTGAGGTCTTGATTGGTGTCATTTGCTTGGAGTCTTCTTCTTTGTGCTTTTGCTCATAAATCGTGAGTAAAGCAATCAACGTCCATGGATTTACAAAAAAATGTTGGGCTAGCGTGATTTTAAAGTTCCTAGGGAAACTGGGGTACCCATGGCATTGTCCATCAAAATCTTGTATATCAGGTCGTCTGCTCTTCCTCTTTCCATCTTTCCGTTGTCGGCCCCTTGGCTCATCAAATCCTTCGTCTACGTGGGTCTTTGTACCTCGGAGGAAAACATAGAAATGGGTGAAAGACGGACCGTATACTCATTACATCATTACGTCATGGTTTCTAGCATTGGGTCATAAATCAAATCCAGGTTAATTACAGTTTCCTCACTCCTCAAGCTCATCACTTTCGTATTTTGTTTACACTTCGTCAAAGCCTGCCCGCATCTAAATATCAATCCAATCGATATAACGACACCCAAGATACACAGTAGAAACTTTCCAACATCCATTATGACTCCTTGAGCCCACTCTCCCAAACCGGAGAACCAATTTCGCGGGTTCAACCATGACACCCAACTAGTCAGCTCATTACCTACAGCAGCAAGGGTGAGATTGTGTTTTCGACGAAATTCCCACTTTAATTGCAGAATATCATCCATCTTTTGGTCTATGACCTCTACCGGATCCTCGGTACTATTTGTGATGTACGTGCAACACTTTATGCCGTACTGTGTTGCCAATGTAACACAATATCCGCCTGTTACTGCTGTAAGGTAATTAAGAACCATCCTATGCTGAACTAGTTCCGTTTTGTAAGCTTGGAGTTCTCTTCCGGTGTATCTAAACGTGTCATCATACATTTCAGTGATATTATCTAACAAATTGGCGAGTGCGGAAATGTATCTATAATTCATCACACCTCGAGCGGTGCGAGTGAAATCTAACGCTACCAGAACCTGAATCCCGGTGGATTCATGGATAAGATCAGAGGCCGGATGCTCTAACCTTTCTGACAGTTGTCTTTTAACAAGGTGCTCGTAGTGAGTGTGAGTATAAGGAGTTTGGGCACCACGGTGTATATCCTTCATTTTGTCATGTGTAACAGTCATTACTTCAGGCAATACTTTTCCAATATAACACAATCCTTCAGAGTTTGGGGCAAGCCACTTGTACGCCTTTCTCCCGCATATGAAATATGCATCATCGGGGAGAACATAAGGGACGGAGAAGGACATGACCATGTTACAAACCTTCCAGGTGAAATCTCCTGACCCTAATTCTTCCATCTGTCTAATGCACGTATCAGTTTGTACGATATGTGCACAGTATCCTGGTGATACCTCTCCAACTTTAGTAATCCTATTTCCTAAGGTATATCGATACCGGAATGATTTTCCTCTACTGGCTATGTGGCGTACGAGCTCTGTATCTGTAGGCATTCTATCTGCTCTGTGTGAAAAGGTCATGGTTTGGTTGCTCCATGACACTTCCCAATTTCCCGGTTTTCTAGGATTGGAGATGTTAAAACATAAGAGGGACCTATCCACATGGTATTGGTGGAGCTTCAAACTAGGAGGGCTGGAGATGTTAAACCTCCGGTCCACCGGTCTCCCACCACTTAGCTCAAGTACCTCCCCTAACGTTAAAGGAAATGGTACTAGCCCTGATTTACTGTGACCCTGAGGTACTTGAGAGCATATCCAACAATCTGTTTGGTTTAACACGTTACCCACTAGAGAGTGATAGTCACTCAATGGATGCCGGTCCATATGGATATTAAAACTGGATTGGCATTACTTTGTTACAGAGCCTACAGATACAACTTTCTTTTTTTGAACTAACATTCCTTCACAGTTGTTTACAAATAACATGGTTGTTAGATCGTGCCCGGTACTCGCCTTTGCTTGGTGATTGGGTTGCTATTGGAAATTTACACCTCCGTCTCAGTCATCAGGACCTTTCTGGATCCTTTCTCGACCTCACTGGTACTCTCACCGAAACAGACTGCTCTGGTCAACATCATGGTCAACAGGAAAATCCATATCACAGTCTCTTGGGGCAAGTCCATCTTACAGGAGGAGAAAAGAAGAAATTTGTAAAGGGGGTATAAGAAAATCAGTTTGAGGGGGAGAGAACTCGTTACGATAATAAGTTCTCTCGTTTTGTTGTTCTTCTTGTTCTGCTGTCCTCTCAAAAGGTGCTGTCTCTCAGTCTTCCAAACGAACATTCTGGTGATGCAATATTCCTTCCTAACCGGCGATCTTTCTGTAAGGAGAAAAAAAAAAATCTGGCATTACCATTGGTCGACTGAGGGGTGACATACCATCTTTAAACCATGGAAACATGAGTGAGAAGAGAGAGAAAATAAAAAAACAAAAGAGATAGAGAACAATTCATGTGCATATATACATTACATAACTCGACAATAACCACCAATGAGAAAAGAGAAACAAAACATTTTTAAACATTGTCAACATTAAGAAAACATTGTTAGCATTAGAAAAACATTGTCAGACTTATTAGGCTGTCGTATCTACGTGTCTACTGGTCTCCTTGAGCAGTCCCTCCCCACCAGCACCTGCATTACTCCACTGTCTGTATCTGGCCAGAAATACATTGTGGCGGAGGTCATGCTGGGGTTTGGTAGACTTCTGCAAGGACCAGGCGAATATGCAATGTTTGAATTCTTACCAATAATCATCAGAGATGGGGATAGAGAGTGAGAAAAGGGAAAAACATTTTTCACAAATACATTTACAACTTTTCACCCGGTCATTCCTGTGTCTTCAGGGAATGACCTCCCACTTCATTAACCGTTACCTCAGGCTTGCCTCCATTCCTAACAATCACCTTTCCTGCCTATGTGATTCTTGATTATAATTTGGTGTGTCATATTCATGCTCATTTTCATGTCTAGGGGGTCTAACTTTATGTGGGTTATTACAGTTACTGGCATAATGCCCTTCTCTTCTACAATGATAACAAACCCTGGGCTTCCTCCAAGTGTCAGTGAAATGGGGTCTTGGCTGATTTGATGCCTCCTCAAACGCTCGGATGCTCATCATCATCAATCGTTTCCCCTGTGCTTCCCTGGTTCCTTGGTTTTTATGATTATGGTGTTGTCTTTCTCGTGATCTACAATCTCTTGCAATGTGTCCCTTTCTATGACAATGGTAACAGACTACCATATCTGGATTTCTCGCAGGGGTGTGGGGCTTTTGTTGGGGTGGTCTTGTGGTTTGGGCCTGTATTTTTGCTGCCATTAACTTATCTCTTTGTGACTCTCTGTATCTGGTGATATTCTGATCCTGATTGATGACGGCCTCTCTTAGTGCAGTCACCGAGATATCTCTCCAGTTTGGGTTGGTGGTCTGTACCCTTGTTTTTAATTCATCTTTTAAACCATTCATTAATACCTTAACCGCTATTCTTCTATGTTGTGCATTTGTCTTGATGTCCGTGATCCCAGTGTTTCCAGCCATTATTTGCAGTGCTCGATTGAAATAATTAGAAACATTTTCCCTTTCGTTTTGTCTTATGGAGAAAATTTCATTCCACTTGACAGCAGCTGGGAAATATATTCCTAACTGTCGGTTAATCTGCCTAATACATTCCTGATTGTGTTCCTCCGTACTAGGTACCTCTGTGTTTAATTTACAATCAGCAATGAACTTTTCAGGGTCAACCCTGGAGGGCAAACATGCCCTCAGCACTGTCCGCCACTCTTTGTTGGTGGGTTCTGTGGCGTTTCCTAGTTCTTTTATAAACCTTTGACATTTGGCTAGATTTTTCCTAGGATCAGGAAATTCAGACACAATTGATCTCAATTCGGTCCGGGACAAGAGACAGCGCATTGCACTGTCCTTGACGGGAATGGTTCCCTGATCATCAGTCTTCCCATTGGGGACTGTGATCACCCTGACAGGACTAAACTCAATTACATCACCTTGTTTTGGTCTTACAATATGGGGTACATTTGTTTGTGCGTGATATAAAACATTGTACGTACCTGTGGACACGACCTCACCTGACCCTCCGTTAGGGGGTTTGATTATTGCCTTTACCCATTTGGTCGTGTCCACCTGGATGTCTTGTAGGATGGCTTCTGGAAGAGGTGCCGACATCGTTCTGGGCTCACTTTCTTGTTGGTAATCCTGAGGGAAGTTTAACATGGGGTGCGACTTGCACAGGTTAACATTTGTAATTTTTACACTTTCATTTTCATAAACATTATTACATTTAACACTTTCATTCTTAATACAGTTATTAAGTGCATTTTTATTGTTCCACCCTTGTGCTTTTCTCTCCGCAATCAACTCCTCTCCCGATGCCATGTCTCTCCTCTCAAGATAAGAGTCAGAAAAGTCAATAGACTCTCTTTGTAATTCACTTTCCTGTTGCCATAACTGTAAATATTCATAATGTTTATTTTGTCTCTTCGTTAGTTCAACGAGACTTATCCTCCTCCTTAAATTTTGTAACACCTCTGGACTGAAGCTACCTATTCTTGGGAACTTGTCCCTGTCTTGTACAGTCATTCTCTCCCATTCATCACAAAAAACTTCTGTGTGACTACCGTATTTTTCACACATAATGTATCTTGCCGACCCAACTGGTCGGTCCTCCGAATCAACCTGAACCTGGGTTGATCGCCCCCTACCGGAACAAATGGCCCCCATAATCTGTAGGCGTTGCTTATTCCTCCTTGGATCTTTTATCTCAAGGTTTTCAGCGAACCCTTACAAACAAACCAAGATGTCCTTGGGCAGGCCGGCGGTGGTGGTTTATCAAGTACCCCACTTACTTCTCGCCCACGTTGGCCTGTGCCGCAATCACTGTAAACCAGAGCTGTGGTACCCAACCCAGGGCCCCTGTGAACCTTTAGTTTACTGGAACATATGAGGGTTACCCGCAGGACACTTACTCTTTCCAGTAAAGTTGGGGTTGTTAGATAGTTCCTGAGTGACCAGCGAACTTCCCTTCCAAAAATAAAAAATTACACAAATCACGTCAGAATGTACAGATAGCGTTTGTGACCACTTTACTCTAATGGTATTAGGTCAGATTACTAACTACTGCACACAATAACGTGCGGTCCAATCGTTCAGTATACGAGCACTACTTGTCATGTACTGAAAGATCAATGGAATCGATGTTTTCGGCTGCGATTCCTTCAACCAGAGCTTGTATGGCCTATATGGGTTCTGCACCAACACCCCAGGCGTTGTGCCACTGGACTTTTATAGCGGACCTTTTTGTCTATTTACCTGTTACCTTACGACCTCCTGGTCTGTTTACCTTATGACCTCCTGGTCTTGATACCTTATGGTCCGCTATACTCTAATGCTCAAATATTATTTTAACCAGGGATGCCTCCCTGGCCACCGTATATGTCACTTACACGTATGTTCCTTAACGAGTACCCGACTTTCCTTTTGGTTCCACCTTTAAAATTGTATAAACTTTTGTATACAAAACACACTCACTCAACACATGTACACTTTTGTTTCTATATCTATTTCTGCGCAGAAATTGTCTTCAGGCCAAGAGTGTTACCAATTAGGAGCAGGATCTGTTAAACTAAATTTCAGATTTTCCAAAAAAAATAGATTTGCGTTATTTACCGCGTCGCGTTATCTACCGCTGTGCGTTACTTATCGCCTTTGCGCTAATTATCGCTTTGCGCTAAAATCCACTTTTCGTGACTTGGGCTACGTGGGCGTAACCAGACGCTACGTTGCGTAGTGTACGCTGCGTGCGTCTGCCTTTTGGATTGCGTACGCTAGTCTTTGTTAGCGACACGTGTACGCAATGCAAAGGATCCACCGTAACACAATATATTTATTTATCAATGTAGATGATCCCTGATCATCTACTGCAATCCACACTGACTGCCTTGTTTTCTAGACAACCCGTGTGTTCTTCTATACTTTAACTATCACCTCTACTATTAAATAACAGCAAATCTCCTTTTAGCCCTTTCTATCAACTATAAAAATTTGGCAAACAGGAATAGTGATATACGAAAAATGAAACAGAAATGCAGATATATATGCGTGCGTGTATACGCAAGACAGAAGAGAAATAAAACAGTTTTAAAAGACACAAGCGTTTTGTTCTTACTTCCGGTTACCGGGTTCCTTCAGCACTCTTTGTCTAAGCGAAGCAGACGCTTATCCCGTCAGCACTGTGAGACAACCTCCCACCCTTTGCTGGAGGGATAATGTCTGCTGATCTACCTAGTGCAGATATGAGAAGTATAGGACGAGCCCGCAATTGACAATGCTAAATTCCTTTGTCGTATAAATAACCCTTATGAAGCTAAGAACACTGTACGCTGCTTACTTAAGAAATACCGTAATGATACGCTATTTGCGTAACGATCGCTCAGCCGTAGGCGAGACGCTCAAGCGTCACGTTCGCTCACGGCCCAGTGATCACAGGACACGTTATTGGTTATGTCTAGGGGAAAGATTCGCTGTAACGTAGCGTACGCTAGAGACCACGAGGAGGTCACCAGCGATGCAGACGCTCACAACACTATACCTTGATATTAAACCTTATACCGATGAAACACACAGAATACCTTAATGTGAGTACAGGGTGTAAATGCAACCTTGTGTAACCTGACTATCTACAAAGCTGTTTGAGCGTCACCGACGCTCAAGTGAACACTTAACACTATAGTAAATACACTGATACTGGTTTAGGGTTCCAAAGCCTATAATCTGTATTATATCTAGTATACTTGTAAAAGAGTAACACAGTACAAATGATACACTACAATATAACAAAGACTTCCTAACCAAACACCTAACTAAGGGATAAACTACAATGCTATCCTGGTCTAACACAATACAATACAATAATACTACGAAGTATTTAAGAGAAAAAGAGGAGAGGAGAGATAGAGAGAGAAAGAGAGATATTGGCTCACAGAAAGACAATGATTACGGAGAGAACTTACGCACAAAGGGTATGATCGCCAGCGCCTCGATATCCAGCTCCCGATTATCAGCAGATAACCGTTGATGAGAGAGTGAGAGCTGGATGTGGTCGGTCTGCCTATTTATGCCCCACACACAATGCAATCTCCTAGTCCCTACAATCCTACAGTTTATTGGACACAGGAATTCGGCCCTGTACTGTAACCAAAGGTCATAGGTTGATTCATACAGGTGGGCTGTGCTGATTTCCAACAGCTCAGGTGGGTGGGGAACTGGGTTTCCCGCCGCATACCTGAGTATGTGCAAATCATAGAAATGGACATAAACTTCTTATGTCCATAACTATTCGCACGAGCGATTAATACGCTCCAAACCAACACCGGAATATTGCTAATTAAATACTCTTCCGATGGGTATCAAACACTGCTGTATGACTCCTGTTAGACCCTTCGTGCAATACAAAGAGGGATTCCTCCGCTCAGGGACATTCTATCTAAACCAAACTTACAGAAACTATTGAGGGGAACATGATCTATAAACTACATTAATTGTGAACTTTTGTAACGAATGAGTCGCACGCTACGATCACATAAACTCTACCGTAAATGCGCATACTGCGCGTGCGAGTGCACGCTATTGCGGGTATGCGCTTCCACGGGAGAGCGTACGCATGCGCAGCACGGACCAGTGTGCGGTGCAAATATGGCAGTGTGCATTAAGACATTTTTCTGACTTCGACACTGGACACTAAACAATGCCAAAAAAACGAAGACCCGAAAAGCCAAACTACAGCAGTACAGTAAGCAATGAATTAATGAATTAATGTAGAAGTCAGTACTGAGGAATAGGTAGGCCTTGCATACACCCCCCCAGCGTTTAATATTGCCTTGGGTAGAGGGAGGGATTTAAATAGGGACAAGAAGTACTATAGACACGAAATGAGACTCTGCAGAGCAGTTTTCAGGCATCTTTATCAATTGTTGCATTTAAAAGATCAAGCAATTAGGGAATACAATGTTGCGACTATGTAACCCTATTTGCAAAATACCACATAATAAGTTAGGCAATGCTACACATTTGCAAATGAGCATCCGAAGCACATTGGAAAAAGCAATTTTGGAGGACAGGAAAGGTGCACCGGTTCTGGAGGTACTGCAATGCCATGTACAGGACGAAACATAGGCTGACAGTTCCTGTCACTGCAGTGGCAGGGTTCTAGGATGCCTGTTCTATGATCCGTGCTCTATAATGCGTGTTCTGTAATGTCACAATGTGCTTGGGTGTATAGCCTGCATTTGCTTGCTGACAGCCACTTGAGGGAGACACACACCAGAAGATGCAGTGTATCGGAGGTCGTTCCTGCCTTTCCAGCAAACGCACCCCTCCTGCAGCCGGTCTGGAAACAAAATAATGGCCAAAAACGAAGACCCAAAAAGCCAAACAACGGGATTACAGTAAGACGTGAATTTAGGAAATAATTTAGAAGTAAGAAATTAAGTTAGTTCGCTCGTAATTCGAATTCAGGACTGAGGAATAGGTAGGCCTCGCATCCTAGCAACCCACCAGCGTTTAAATAGGGACAAGACGTAGACACAAAATGAGACTACGCAGAGCAGTTTTCAAGTGTCTGTATCAATTGTTGCATTTAAAAGATCAAGCAGTAAGGGAATACAATGTTGCGACTATGTAACCCTATTTGCAATATACCACAAAATAAGTTAGGCAATGCTACACAGGGATGTAGTCAGGATCCTGGTGGTCGAAAACCCGGCAGTCAAAATACCAACGCCGGCATCCCAACCACCAGAACGCCGGCAGCGCCGCCACAGCTATTCCCACTCCTGGGTGTCCACGACACCCATGGAGGGGGAATAAAATCGGTGTGACCACTGAGCCAGCAGCGTGGCGAGCACAGCGAGCCCAGAAGGGGCTTTGTTGCGCTCGCTCCCCTGTCGGCATTCTGGCAGTCGGGATTCCGGCGTCAGTATTTTAACTGCTGGGATTTCGATCGCCGGGATCCCATACCCAACCCACAATACATTTGCAAATGTGCATCCAATACACATTGGAAAAAGCATTCAGTCTATTTTTGTAGGACAGGATAGGAAAGGTGCACTGGTTCTGGAGGTACTGCAATACCAGACACAGCCTGAAACATTTAGAAATTCATTTAGAAGTAGAAAATTAAGTTAGTTCGCTCGTAATTCGAATTCAAGACTGAGGACTAGGTAGGTCTCGCATACTGACTGAGCCAACAATGTAGAGTTTCTGGACGCTGGAAGGAATCAGCAGAGTAGGTATCCTGGATGATGGACGGAACCAGCAAGATGAGTCTTTGAGGTACTGGACAGAACCAGCACAGCACGTTTTCCAGATGCTGAACGGAACAAGCAGGGCAAGTGTTCAGGATGCTGGACAGAACCAGCACGGTAAGTGTTCAGAATGCTGGCCATAACCAGAAAGGTAAGTGTTCAGAATGCTGGATGTAACCAGCAAGACAAATGTTCAGGATGCTGGATGGGATCAGCACAGCAGGTTTTCCAAGAGTGCTGGATAGGCTTGACCAGCGGGGCCGGTCTCATGGGATGCTGGATAATCTGGATCAGCATGGCAGGTATTCAGGAAATGCTGAATAAGCTGAACCAGCTAGGCAGGTTTTCTGGAATGTTGGACCGGACTTAGCCAGCAAAGCAGGTCTTCGGGAAATGCTGAATAGGCTGAACCAGCAAGGCAGGTTTTCTTCTTAACCAGCAAGAAGGGTTTTCAGGAATGCTAGTTGGGACCAGCAAGATACTGATGCCGCAAGATGCACAGGGCAGTCCCTCATGAACACTGGGTCGACACACCAGTGAATCTGGATGTGCTGCGGTGTTACTGCAGTAGTGGCCTTTTAAGATCTTCCAGGGAGTCAGGTAGTGTGGGAGGTGGATACTGCACTTGTCTATACCAGCAGGAGATACATGAGCTCACACAGGCTGAGAGACAACAAAGCACTGACAGCTTGCCAGTGCTGGGACCTGGAACTTATATCCCTTGCTCACTGCTGACTGGACGGGGAGCTCACATGATGCGGAAGTGATTCTGGATTGGGCCTTGGAAGGTTAGCTGACCAGGAACTGTCATGGCGCTGTGAATTGGAGATACTGGCAGGAACGCTGGTGTGGTGTGGCCATAGAAGTCCGTTATGGCAGCCAGTTCTGTGAGCGCTGACATGGTGACTTTAGCACAGCGACTGAGTGCCCAGGGCGCCAGAAGACAGCGTGGATGACAGGCAGTTCATGGGCTTGCGGCGGAGGTAAGACAGAGTGCAGCTAGGAAGCGCTGTAAATCTCCATTTTGTGACAGTACTGCAATACCAGACAGAGCCTGAAATATTTTAGGAAGTAATTTAGAAGTATGAAATTAAGTTAGTTTGCTTGTAATTCGAATTCAGGACTGAGGCCTAGGTAGGTCTCGCATCCTGACGGACCCCCAGCATTTAAAAATACCTTGGGTAGAGGAAGGGAATTCAATAGGGACAAGAAGTAGACACAAAGTGAGACTCTGCAGAGCAGTTTTCAAGTCTCTTTATCAATTGTTGCATTTAAAAGATCAAGCAATTAGGGAATACAGTGTTGCGACTATGTAACCCTATTTGCAAAATACCACAAAATAAGTTAGGCAATGCAACACATTTGCAAATGCGCATCCAAAGCACATTGAAAAAGCAATTCAGTCTATTTTTAGAGGACATGATAAGAAAGGTATACTGGTTCTGGTGGTACCGCAATATCAGGCATACCCTGAAACATTTAGGAATTCATTTAGAAGTAGGAAATTAAGTTAGTTTGCTCATAATTTGGAATCAGGACTGAGGCCTAGGTAGGCCTCACATCCTGATGGGTCCCCAGCATTTAAAAATGCCTTGGGTAGAAGAAGGGAATTAAATAGAGACGAGAAGTAGACACAAAATGAGACTCCGCAGAGCAGTTTTCAAGTGTCTTTATCAATTGTTACATTTAAAAGATGAAGCAATTAGGGAATACAATGTTGCGACAATGTAACCCTATTTGCAAAATACCACAAAATAAGTTAGGCATTGCAAGATGTGCCAATGCGCATCTAAAACACATTGGAAAAAGCAATTCAGTCTATTTTTGAAGGACATAAGCTGACACAATCATAAAGAATGCACCTCCATACCTGACTGCTTGCCAGTCCCTTCAGCTGCTCTGTTTAGATTTTGCACACCTACTCCTGTCTGCCTAGGTGACCCTCCAGCTGCTCTATCTAGATTTGGCAGGGTCGCCGACTGACTGATAAGCAGACAGGCACACTCTGGCTTCGCGAGTTTCTCTCTCGCTGGTTGGATGATGCACAATCATTAGCATGTGCTCCGCCTCATACACACACATGCACACATCCACCCACAAACTGACTGCCAGCCTTCTTGGTTCTGCCGTGCTTTTGTTTGCACAATGCAGTCATTCAGGCAGTGTGGCATCCATCAACAGAAGGTTCTCTGGTTGCGTGGAACGTTTCACATGAGAATGCTGCAGAAACCAGATTATTTAAACAGGCAGCTAGCAGTTCCTGTCACTGCAGTGGCAGTGCCCTAGGAAGCCTGTTTTATGATCCATGCTCTATGATGCATGTTCTGTGATGTCACAATCTGCTTGAGCTTGGTTGTATAGCCTGCATTTGCATGCTGACAGCCCTTGAGGGAGACTCACACAAGGAGATGCCTTTCCAGAAAACCCACTCCTCCTTCATCCGGTCTGGACACAAAACAATGGGCAAAAACGAAGGCCCAAAAAGCCAAACTACACGATTAGAATGTCATGAATTAGGCATTAATTTAGAAGTATGAAATTATGGCCCAGATTTATCAAGCCTTGGAGAGTGATAAATTGCACAGTGATAAAGTACCAACAAACCAGCTCCCAACTTTCATGTTACAGGCTGTGTTTGAAAAATGACAGCTAGGAGCTGATTGGTTTGTACTTTTTTTTTTTTTTAAAGAACTGATTTTTATTGAGGTTTTCCATATATGAGAAATATGCGTTTGACAATAAAACATCAACATCATAATGTGGCGATCTCTAGAACATAGGGAACGCATGAAGAATGGATCAATACAAGATTGTTTAAGCCAAACAACAATATGCAGTAGGAAAAATATGGAAGTATAGTCAAGCATGGGGTGGGGGGGGGGGGGGGTGGGAGGGGGGGGGGGGGGGTGGAAGGTCGGGGAGCTGTCGGCCCATCAAAGGCTGAAGAGCCCTGTTAGGGTGGGGTTATGAACATACAAACATACATCATTATACATAGTTCCTAATCAGTTAATTGTAACTGAGCTGGTATACTATTACATTATTAAATATGATGACAAGCTAGGCATGTAGAATATATATAAGACAAGAGAGGAGAAGGACTCTATTAGATTCTATAAGATTGACGAGGAGAGAAAAAGAAGAATAGGAGTAGGAGAAGAATGAAGTTAGGTTATCTGGACATTTTCCACTGAGAATTTTCAAATGCTGCAATTATCGTGGATTGAGTGGTCTGGTCTAGTGTAGCCATATAGGGGCCCCATTTTTTGTTGAACCCGGCGAGGCCAGAGGGACCCGTAAGAAGAGTGGACCTTCGATCAAAGTATAAATATTGTAGCATGATTTTCTGAACTTCAGCTAAGGAGGGGGTCGATCTAACAACCCAGTGTTTCAGAATTGCCTTTTTGGTTATTGTAAACAACATGGTCAACATAGGGAAAAGTAGGCTAATCCCTTTTTCTGATCTCCATATAGAGAAATTTATGCAAAGACATGCCAGCGGGTCTGGTCTCAGTGCCATGTGGAAATGGGTATTTATGAACACAAATAATTTGTTCCAGAAGCGTTGGATTCTGGTACAGCTCCAAAGGCAGTGGTAGAAAGAGGCTTTAGCTCCTTTACATTTAGGGCACCTATTAGGGATTGCAGGATCAATGTGTATCTGTTCAAAGGGAGGCAAGTATGCTCTATGGATGGATTTTACATGTACCTCTTGTAGGTACGCAGAACTAAGAATTGACATGGTCCGGTGGTGGTGGTCTAAGAGGAGGTCACAGGAGGTCACGCTTGGGATGTCTGCTTGCCAGGAGGCAACCAGTCTGGGAATGTATGGCAAGGCTGGGATATTTACAATGAGTGAGTAAATTTGCTTTAGTTTGTAGGGATGGGATTCCCAGTGCTTTAGAACTTTTGCTAGAGGGGAAGAGGGAGACGAGGGGATAGAGTCGATGTGCAATGAATGGAGGTAGTGTCTCACTTGTAGATACATATAGAAGTGGGAGGACGGAATAGAGTACCTGTCTCTCAGTGTTGTAAATTGAGCCATGTGGCCACCCGGGTCGAAGACCTGTGAAGCAGCACACAGCCCCCTCTCCCGCCATCGGACAAAAAGAGCATTGTGAAGGGAAGGAGGAAAAGAAGGGTTTCCCCAAAGGGATATATAAGAGGAAACAGTGTGGTCAGATTTGAGTTTTCTGTGTAATTTCACCCAGCTTAAGTACGTGTCTCGGAATAGAGGGTGTTTCAGGATTGAAGAAGGTATGTCAGTTTTTTTGGTGTGTAGGAGGGCACATGGGGAATATGGTCGAAAAGCATCAGTATCTAGAGCCAAGTCAGTGTATGTGCTTTTTCCTAAAAGCCAATCAGCTGCATATCGGAGAAAGATTGTAAGAGAGTAAGAAAGAAAGTCCGGGACACCCAGTCCGCCCAGTGACTTGTCCATTACTAGTTTTGCAAAGGCCACTTTTGGTTTCTTCCCATGCCATATAAATCGGGTCATAGCTTTGCGCAATACAGCGCCATCCGCTTCTCTGAGACTGAATGGAAGAGATTGCATAATATAAAAGATTTTGGGAAATATTATCGATTTGAGGACTGCAATCCTCCCAAGCAATGAGAGCGGAAGGGTAGCCCATCCCTCTAGCTTAGTAAGCACGGCCTTAATGGCCGGTGTGAAGTTGATTTCGTAGATCCGTGCAATATCACGTGCAATATTTACCCCAAGGTATTTAAAATGGGACTGAGTGATCGTGAAGGGTGATGCTTGAGTGAGAGAGGATAGTGTGGCAGGGGGGACGTGTATAGGAAGTAATTCTGATTTTGTGACATTGATCTTATAACCAGCCGTTTCACCAAAGTCTGAAATCAAACGCAGGATTTCCGGGACTGACGTGAGAGGGTTTGAGACAAATAACAACATGTCGTCAGCGAACAGGGCGACTTTAAGCTCAGTGTTACCGACAGAGATGCCAGTAATGGAAGGGGAAAGCCTAAGAGCTAATGCTAGAGGTTCTAGAGCGATGGCAAAGAGGAGTGGGGAGAGAGGGCACCCCTGTCTAGTACCTTTTTCTATATAGAAGGGGTTGGAAAGGAGACCGTTGCACGAAATTTGAGTGGCCGGGGCTGAATATAGTGCACGGATAGCCTTTATAAACGCATCAGGGAATTTAAATCGTGTCAGGGTTGCGTAGAGGTGAGGCCATTCGACGAGGTCGAAGGCCTTTTCCGCGTCCAAGGATATGATGGCATATCCCGAAGAGGACATGTCACCGTGGCAGGAGTGTAAGGCTGCTATCACCCTTCTCACATTGACCACCGAGTGTCTTCCTGCAATGAAGCCTGTCTGATCAGGGTGAACAATGTGGGGGAGTATGAGTTTCAGACGGTCGGCCAGTATCTTGGCGAACAATTTATAATCTAAGTTTAGCAAAGATATTGGTCGATAGGAGCCTGGGAGGGATAAATCTCTGCCTGGTTTAGGGAGCAATTTGAGGAGTGCCGAATTAAAGTGAGGTGGGGGAGTCTGAGCTAGTAATAATGAATTGAAAATGTCTACCAAAATGGAGTCAAATTTATGGGAGAGGAGTCTATAGAACTCCCCACTATAGCCGTCAGGGCCAGGGGCCTTATTGGGTTTTAATTGTTTGATCGCTGATCGGACTTCAGTGATAGTGATCGGGGATAGAAGTTGAGTGGCCATGTCATCTGTAAGAGCAGGGTAAGGTAGGGCTTCCCAAGAGAAAGGGGGGTTGGTAGACTTGTCAGCGGGGATGGGGGGAGGGTGTGGCGGTTGAGAGCAGGATGTCGAGGGGTGTGAAGGTGGCGAAGGCGGTTGCGGGGTGTTTGGAATGGTGGTTGAGTATAATTGTGAGAAATAAGACTGCATAATATGTGCAATCTGTTTGTTTGTGGAAGTCAGTGTGCCTTGCTGTGTGCGGAGAGGGTGAACCACGGCAGGTGAAAATGTGCCACGAAGTAAGTTAGAGAGTAAGCGGCCAGACTTGTTCCCGAATTTGTGGAACTTGTAGTGGACAGAAAAAAGGTATTTATTTCCCATTTCGGAAATGTGTTCGTCAAAGTGGGTTTTTGTGAGTAGATATGTTTGCTTAGTGACTGGTGAAGGCATTTGTTTGTATGCCTGAAAGGCCGCAGTGAGGGCGTTCTGGAGCGCCAGATACTGCTTTGAATAGTTCTTGTTGGAGGCTGCGGTAAAGGACATAATCGCCCCTCTGAGAACTGCTTTCGCTGACATCCAGAACAGAAAGGGATTCGTCTGAAGATGTTCAGTATTGGTAGAGTAAAAGTCGTCCCAAGCAGCCTCCAAGAAGGACTTGAAAGTATCAGAATGACAGAATCTATTTGGAAATTTCCATAACCTAGTCGTGTCTCCGTCATCTGGAAAGTGGATAGTCAAGGAAATCATAGCATGGTCTGACAGAGAGATGGGGGCGATAGAGCAGTCTGTGACCTGAGGGAAAAGAGCATGAGAGATGAAGAAATAGTCGATGCGAGAGAGAGAGCCGTGCGCCGCTGAGAGACAGGTGTACTCTCGTTCTGTTGGGTATAGGGCTCTCCACAGGTCAATAACCTGTAAGGTGGAGGTGAAGAGGGGGATGCCAACCTTAGGGAGTGGAGGAGGGGTCCCGCGGGTGTTTGATCTGTCTAATATGGAGGAAGAAATCAGGTTAAAATCTCCACCAATGATCAAATTGTCACCCATGAAGGGGGTCAGAAGGGTAATCAAGCTCTGGAAATATGACTTAGAGTAGGGAGGGGGAATATATACATTAGCCAGCGTGAGTCTCCTGCCCAATATATCCACCGAGACCACCACATATCTACCTGTATCGTCAGTAACAACGCGGTGTACCTCATGAGCCAGGTTGCGTTTTACCAGAATAACCACTCCTCTTGCCTTGGAACTGTAGGAAGAAGACGCCAATACAGACCATCCTAGCATTCCCAATTTTGCAGATTCAGCGGGAGTCAGATGAGTTTCCTGGAGGAATGCCACGTCCACGCCAGATTTTTGTAAGAAAATCAATATTTTCCTGCGTTTCGCCGGAGAATTAATTCCTCCAACGTTCCAGGTTGCATAGCGTAGACTAGGCATCCCTGCAGGGAACAGGGAAAAAAAGAAACATCATCTTAAAGCATAAAAAAACACAGAGGGGAACTTTTAGTATAACGATGTCGAAGGATATCATACAATCTCGCCAAGTTATATAGGGTAGGACAGCGCCCCCAGGGATTGGAGGGGGATACCAGGAAGTGAAGGAGGGGAGGGGTGTGCGGGAGGGGAGATAGGGAGCATAAATGAAAAGAGGCATACAAATGCCAGCATTTGATGCCAGACTTCCAAGTAAAAGCACATAGAGTAACATATCAAAAAGGACACACATCCAGCACGACGGGGCGTGTCCGCCCCCGATCCCTAACGTATTACAAAATACTGATGTAAAACTGTATAACTGTATAACTGTATAACTGGGGCCCGTAGGTCCTGGCAGCGCGTTACACCTAAGAACATTAAGATAACATATAATGTAGAGAAAATGAGCCACTAAATGTGGAGTGAGAAAAAAAAAATTAGCGGTTTAAACTCTGAAATCACTAAACAGACATGGGATCATGCAGAACAGGGAGAACTTAATAAGGCAGTTTAGAACAAGGAGCACAGTCCTTCATTTAGCTGAATCAGAGATGTCTGCATCCTTGGCCTGGGACAGCTCCTGGAGGTAAGCCACAGCGTCAGGCGGGGTGGAAAAGTCCTTAAATGAAGACCCGTCATAAATGCGAAGCCTGGCAGGATATAACAGGCCAAATTTGCGCCCTTCAGCGACTAATTGAGAGCAAACAGGGGAAAAGGATTTCCTGGCCCGTGATAATTCAGCGGAGTAGTCTTGAAAAATATGAAGCTTATGTCCTTCCCATGACAAAGATTTAGCTTTGCGAGAGGCCGACCATATCTCCATTTTGTGTAGGTAATTTAAGCAGCGGAACAGGGTAACGCGGGGTCTCGGCCTGTTGGGGGTCGGAGTCGGTCCTACCCTATGGACCCTCTCTATTACCATGTCCTGGCAAACCGCCTCTATGCCTAAAAGCGAGGGTAGAGTGTTGCGGACAAAATGGGCCATAGCGGGCCCCTTGATAGATTCAGGGAGGCCGACCAGCCTAATATTATTTCGACGCGATCTGTTCTCAATATCGTCTATCTTGTTCCACATCTGATAGGAATCGTTAGTGAGACGTTTCACGGTGTGTTGCAAGTCTCCTATGTCATGGGATACTACGCTGATCTGTTGTTCCGTGTTAGAAACCCTGTGGGTCAAATGTTGTAGCTGACTAGTGATATCAGCTACTGCTTTGGATAGAAGGGGAGTCATGGTAGCTGTAATGGCTGCTACCACCTCTGAGTAGGTCACAGGGGCATCGCAGCCCGCACTCACGTGTCCCCCAGGTCCTTCGGCCGCGGATTTCTTATGCAGAGGGGGTGCACTCTCCACTGCAGAGTCTGCCTGCATGGTCCCTGCAGCCCGGCGCTTCTCCTGGCGTGGAGGCTGCGGCGGCTGCTGCTGCTGCTGGTCCGTTTGGGGTTGCGGCGTCAGCGGTGCTAAAAAGCGGTCCATATTGGCTACGGAGGTGCAAGGTCACTGCAGGAGGATTCCGGGCTCAAAACGAGGCTTTAAAAGCCTAGTAAAAGGTGTCTGATGGGGAGCGGGGGACGGAGCTCAAAACGGAGCTCAGGTCTCCATGAAGCCGGAACCGGAAGTGCCTGATTGGTTTGTACTTTATCACCGTGCGATTTTTCACCCTCCACGGCTTGATAAATCAGGGTCTAAATTAGCTTTCTCATAATTCAAATTCAGGACTGAGGTCTAGGTAGGCCTCACATCCTGATGGACCCACAGCTTATTTTGTCAGTCCCAGGTCCCACAATTTCTGATGGCAGCGCTCCCTTGACCCAGCTCATATAGGGGGGCATTTACTAAGCAGTGATAAAAGTGGAGAAGTGAGCCAGTGGAGAAGTTGCCCCATCAACCAATCAGCAGCTCTGTATAATTTTATAGTATGCAAATTATAGATGTTACTTTAGTGCTGATTGGTTGCCATGGGCAACTTCTCCACTGGCTCACTTCTCCGCTCTTATCACTGCTTAGTAAATGTCCCCATGGTTGTCTACCAAGTTCTTGAAATTACCTAAGATATTGGTTCCGGACAATTTCCTGGGCCTCAAAAGGTGGACTCTTCAGTGGCTATATCTGTGTCCCCATCTCAGTAAAGGTCCAAATTGATATGATCCCACAACCCTGTTTCACACTTCACAGACCCAGCAGGGCAAATTAGTAAGACCAGCACTTACGGAGAATAATCTTCTCCTTGTTTACAGCCTTTGGGGGTTATTCAGGTGTGCTAGCAAACCAAAAAAGCAATTGGGCAAAACTGTGTTGCACTGCAAGTGGGGCAGATGTAACATGGGCAGAGAGCTTTAGATTTGGGTGGGTAGGGGGGCGTGGCCTAGCCGGCAACAGGGCAAGACGTGTCCCTGGAAAGCTCCAGCCTGCTTTTCCCCTTTCTAAGCCCTAACCTGGGCCCCTGCCCACTCAGCAGCACAGAAATTGCTCCCTGGACCCTCCAGATCTCCCTGCTCTGAGGGACCGAAGCCGCGGAATCGGGGGGGACCTGCGCTGCCCCCTGCGGATTGCGGCCTACTCCATCCACAAAAGCCGGGGCCTCGATTTTGGAAGCGGGCCGCCGAGAACGGCCGTCACCCGGACCCGACCCGATCGCCACCGCGCACCCCCAACCTCACCTGGACGCCGCTCCTCGGCCCCCGACGGACCCCGGTGCCCTGGAAGGGAAGGGGGAAAGGTGATCCTGCTGGGTGCATCAGCCGAGGCGCCTGTGACTGGCGGCCGGCGGCCATCTTGCGGCTGGCACCGCTCGGCGCCTGAGACCTCCTGCAGCACGCTCGCTTTGACCCCCCGGAGATCCAGCACCCTCACTCTCTCCTACTGAGACCCGGCTGCACTGCTCTAGTTATAAAAAGGGTGGAGGACGGCTGGGAAACCCATAGAGGAAACTGCTGTTTGCTGCTGGATGGCAGACATCTTGTGACTGGCACCATACTCACACTGCTTCACAGGTGGGAGCTGAAGGTCTCACTGCAGTCCCTGGTCCCTGTGCTCTGTCACATGTAGTGTAGAGCTCACTCCTGCTGTCATCTCTGCCATTTCCGCGC
This sequence comes from Pseudophryne corroboree, assembly GCF_028390025.1. NCBI lineage: Eukaryota > Metazoa > Chordata > Amphibia > Anura > Myobatrachidae > Pseudophryne > Pseudophryne corroboree. Next base: position 276,177,681 of record NC_086446.1, read on the forward strand.
TCAGTCCCTACTGTGTCACCCAGCCACCATTTCTTTGCCGTAGAGGACCCGGAATTTTCTCTTAACCCATGGCCCTGCGGCCTGACTGTCTCTTTTTTGCAAGTTTACTCTTATACTGATGGCCGGCTAGCCACCTAGACTCTGGGGTGGTGCGCTGGTGCTGACCCAGACGGGATGATGCTCTAATCACACAACGTTACTTCTGATGTTCTACTGACGTACCCAAGGTGCCCCATGGTGAGAGGAAAGAAAGGACCGCAAGGGAGAGGAAGGAAGTCACATACACTCACCCCGAAGCGTTCAATGGATACCCCGACCTCGGTTGACATGAGGCAATTTCTTCTCCCCCAGGGCTCCGCCCCCACGGCGGACGCCTCACTACCCTCGACCCCACGTCTCTCGCCTGTCTCGGACTCGGCTTCCCAAGTGGGATCACAGGCGGCAGCCCCACACGCCACGACGGACCCGGGAAGTCTCGCCCAGATTCTGACCCTGCTTCAGGCCCTCCCAACTAAGCAGGACTTTGAACATTTGGAAGGTAGAGTCAGGGAAACGGTCCGCTCAGAGATTGCTGCGGTTCAAGCAGAAATAACGCACATCGGCTCCCACCTGTCTACGCTCGAAGGCTTCTCTTCAGACACAGCAGCCGCACATAACGCCCTCAGGGCCACCGTTATCAAGCAGGCGTCCTACCTCCAACAGCTCCAAGACCGTGTAGAAGATTTGGATAACCGCGGAAGGAGAAATAACCTGAGGGTCAGGGGGGTCTCGGAGGATATCGCACCTGCTTGCCTCATTGACTTCCTCACGACGGTTTTCAATGAAATTCTGGGCCGTGATCCCGCTTCAATAATCGAGTTCGACAGGGCCCACCGAGCCCTGCGACCCAGGGGCGCACCATCTGATCGCCCCCGCGACATCATCTGTCGTCTACATTATTACACGGAAAAAGAGGAGATCCTTCGCAAAACCCGCCGCATGGATGTGATAGAGACGGCCTCTCATAAACTTCAGATCTTCCAGGACCTATCGTGGACGACCCTGCAAAAGCGTAGAGCCTTACACCCGCTCACTGCAGAACTCCGGAAGCTGGGCATTAAATACAGATGGAGCTTCCCTTTTGGCCTCCAGACCTCGCACAATGGGATAATATACACCTTTAAAGACTCCTCCGACTTGCCCCTTTTCTGCCAAGCACTGGGGATACCACAGGTCTCTCTTCCAGAATGGCAGGAGCCTCTGACCGACGGTGCCCCACCTGAACTCTCCCACCCCGACAACGACTGGCACCTTGTCCACCGCAATCCGAGACCCCCTAGAGAGCAGCGTTCCTCTACGCAGTCGACGAAGAGATGAAGGTTTCGACCTGGTTTGGAACATTCACTGAAGCAATTCCGAGTGATCCTTCCTTAGCTTAATAGAATTGTTGCCGACTCGAGGGATCTCCTTGTCGTGCGACACACTCTCCCCGTGAGGAGGTGGCCGGGACATCGAGATCGCACTCGACTCGACGAACGTTCACCAGCTGAGCGGGTAGGAGATACCTGCTCCTGTTTAAAGGACATTTCTTTTCAGTGGTTGTTTTTCTTCGTTGTGTGATCAAACCGTTAAGGTATATTACTGATTGTGATGTTATATTTCCTGTTGGGGTTGGGGCTGGCGCTGACCCCCCAGTTCGCCCCAGCACCGCCCGAGTATTCTTGGTCTCCGACGCGATTAGCGCGTCCGAGCTCCCGAGAGGCGGTAGAGTTTTAATTTATTCAGTTTAATTCTTCAGCTGATATTTGAGTATGTTAGGTCTATCGACCTACCTTCTTTATGTTTTCTTTGCTTCTGTTTCCTTCTTTCCCTCTCCTCTCCTCCCCCCCTCCCCCTACTGTGTGACTCTCTGCTAAGCGAGTTGTCCTGTCTTCCTGGTCGGACTAAGCATTCCCGACGTGTTTCTAGACGATGGCGGTAGACCCTAAGGTGACAAATATAAAACTGGTTTCCCTTAATGTGAAAGGCCTCAATGTCCCGGAAAAATGCTCAAGGTTGCTTAGGGACCTCTTTGCATTCAGAGCTGATGTGGCTTTCTTACAGGAAACCCACTTCAAAGTGGGAGTGGCCCCGGGTCTCAAGGATCGTAACTACCCACATTCCTTCTACAATAATAACAGCAAAGGTAAATCTTTGGGAGTAGCCATTTTGCTATCTAAATGTCTGCCTTTTCGAGATATAACGTCTGAGTCTTTGGGGGAGGGCAGGATACTCTTAGTGAAATGTACACTGTTCGATCAGCTGTATACATTTATTAATCTATACGCTCCCAAATCAATCACAACCCAGTTTCTTGGCGAAGGCTCTCAACCGCATTGCCCCCTTGGTAGCGGGTATTCCAGTTATTGGAGGCGATCTTAATTGGACCCTCCAACCTGAGGTGGACATCTCTGGGACGCCGGCAAGACCCTCCCTAGCATCGCACCGTAGAGTGCGACGGTCTCTCCACGACCACCAGCTGATTGACACCTGGCGGCTCCAACACCCCGGGGACAGGGACTATACGTTCTACTCCAGACCCCACGACACTTACTCTAGATTGGACTACTTCCTCCTACCTCACAGATTCCTGCATCTAGTTAAGGGAACAGCTATTGGACTAATTACTTGGTCGGACCACGCTCCCGTCTACCTGACCCTGGGGACATCCCATCCACACTCCAAGCAATGTACCTGGCGGTTGAATGAACAACTTCTAATGGATACGAGGTTCCAACCCCAGCTGCTTGAGACTTTGGAGAATTATTTTCTAAATAATGAGACACCAGATGTCTCCAGGGTCACGGTGTGGGAGGCCCACAAGTGTGCTCTGAGGGGGAAGCTCATACAGCTAGGCTCCATGCTGAAAAAAGAGAGACTCGGGGAAAAGACCGCTTTACTCCAACGGCTTAAGGACTTAGAGACAACACACAAAACAAATCCCTCCCCATCGGTGCTGACCGCCTTGACCGAGACGAGATCTGCTCTCAACACATTGTTGTTTGCAGACATTAAGAGGGACTATAGGCTCTGTAGAAACCGCTTTTATCAATGGGGCAACAGACCGGGGAAGCTACTGGCTAGGGCGCTCAGAGCACAGAGGGCCACGCTATTTATACAGTCGATACACGATGCGGCGGGGACCCGCCGCACCCTTACAAAGGACATCGCCGAAACCTTCCACGCTTACTACACAAAACTATATAATCTCCAGCCACCTAGAACCCCGACATCCCTGTCGACAACTCGAGACCTGGTGGAGGGATACCTGGGTGACGCGGGACTCCCTAGAATATCAGCGGATGAGAGTGCTTGGCTAGACTCCCCCTTTTCCCTCCCGGAATTGGAACAAGCCCTTAAGGAAGCTCCTTCCGGGAAAAGCCCAGGCCCAGATGGCTATACAGTTTCTTATTATAAGCTCTTTAAGAATACTCTCCTGCCTAAAATGCTACTGGCATTCAACGAGATCTCTGATGACTGTGGTTTCTCCCCTCAATCATTAGAGACCTTCATTACAGTCATACCAAAGGAGGGGAAAGACCCGGCTCAATGTGCTAGTTACCGACCCATATCCCTCCTCAACACAGACGTCAAGCTGTTTGCTAAACTTATAGCAAACAGACTGAAGCTGCTACTCCCCAACATTGTGCATTCGGATCAGGTGGGTTTCATACCCGGAAGGGAAGCGCGCGATAACACCACCAAGATCATTGATTTGATGCACTTGGCCTCGAGCAAACATGAACCAATGGTGGTGCTTTAAACCGATGCCGAGAAGGCTTTCTACAGAGTTGATTGGATATTTATGGAGGGGGTCCTGCGTCACCTGGGGCTGGGACCGGTCAGCTTGGGCCGCATTTTAGCACTTTATAACTCCCCCTCTGCAAGGATCAAAATTAATGGAGACTTGTCCCGCCCAGTTCCGATACGGAATGGTACTAGACAAGGATGTCCCCTCTCGCCCCTAATTTTTGTCCTCTGTATGGAGGCCTCGGCGGGAGCCATTAGATTAAATCCGAACATCTCGGGACTCACGACGGGGGGCAGAGAATTCAAACTCGCACTGTTCGCAGATGACCTGCTAGCTATCTTGTCGAACCCGGTGGTGTCTGTCCCCAACCTGATGTCCGAACTTGATAGATATGGCTCCATGTCAAACTTCAAGATTAACCTCTCTAAGTCAGTGGCAGTGAACGTGTCGATGCCCTCCCAAGCCCTTGATAATCTTAAACAATCTTTCCCCTTCCACTGGCACCCCTCAAGCTTCAAATACTTGGGGATCACGCTGCATAAAGACCTATCACGCCTTTTTGACGAAAACTTCAAAAAACTATTGACCTCACTCCGTTCTGAGTTCCGGGATTGGGGTAACAGAAGGCTGTCCTGGTTGGGGAGGCTTAGTGTCATTAAAATGAATGTTCTGCCGAGAGTCCTTTATCTCCTCCAGGCGCTCCCGATATCCATTCCCAAAGCGTGGTTTAAAGATTTACATAATCTGGTGAGGGACTTTGTCTGGGGAGATAAACGGCCCCGTTTCCAACACGACATCCTTTTTCGCCCTAAACACAAGGGAGGTCTCCAGCTACCGCACTTTACACTCTACTATGAGGCTATTATCCTTCACCGAATTATGGAATGGTCGCGCCCACATGACATAAAACAGTGGGTTCATATCGAGGGATCAGTGATGCCTGCCCCCATTGCATACTACCCCTGGCGCTCAAGGCTGCCACAGGTAGACCATCCTTCTATTGGCCCTACACTTACACGCTGGGGTAGACTTAGGGTATTACCACATATTTCTTCTAAATATTCCCCTTTGACCCCACTGTTCAATAACCCAGATTTCCCACCAGCAGCCTCAGGCCGAGGATTCGACTCTTGGAAAAGGGCGGGGGTGACACGTGTTGGCGGGCTGGTGGAGCGTGGAGAGATGATCCCTTTCCCCTTAATGCAATCCAAGTGGAACCTTTCACCTTCAGAGATTTGGAAATACCTCCAATTAAAACATTTTGCCATGGGGAGTACTATACGCCCGAGCCTGAGTAGATCATTAACAGCTTTTGAGAGCCTCTGCCTGGAACCTTCTCGCCCATCACACTTTCTCTCAAAGTGCTATAGACTTCTGATTGAGAATAAATTCCCAGATCTACCCAAGTATGCTAGAGACTGGGGCCATGATGTGCAGATGGACTTGTCAGAGGAGGACTGGGAGAGGAGCTTCCGGGCCACCTTTGCCAGCTCCTCTAGTTATTCGGTCCTCGAGACGCATTTTAAAGTCTAATCTCGTTGGTACAGGTGTCCCCAAACATTAGCTAAAATGTTTCCCAATGTACCAGATATATGTTGGCGATGTAATAACCAACCGGGCTCCCCGATGCATATCTGGTGGAGCTGCCCCGAACTTCGTCCCTTTTGGGACAAAGTTATAGCAATTTCAAAATTGATAGTGGACCCAGGGGTTCCCTCGGAGCCTACTTTCTGGCTTCTTAACTGTACTTCATGGCCCCTGTCAACATATAAAAAATCTCTATTAAAGTTTCTCAATAGCGCAGCCAAAGCGGTCATTCCGGTTCATTGGCGATCTATTCAACCTCCTACCGTGAGGGAGTGGGTCTCCAGGGTAGATTGGTATATGACTATGGAGGAACTGCGGGTGACCCCGGAGACGAATCAGAGGTTTACGACTACTTGGTCCCCTTGGCTGGAATTTAAGGCCTCGCTAGCTTACTCGACATTGTTGTAGTGACCTAGACCATTGGTCTTAGTCCTCTGCCTGGGCTCTCCCGCTGTCCTCTTGGGAACGACTGAAGCTAGAGGCATATACTTCGGACCCCCGACCAGATTAGACATGGAAGGTTCAATATGACCTTCCCCCACCCCCATCCCCCCTCTTCTCAGATTCTCTAACCCCCCCCCCCCCCTTTTTTCCCTCTTTTTTCTTTCCTTTCCTTTCCACCCTATGCTCTCCGCTGTCCTGTTTTCTTGAACTGCTTTAAAATTTGAAAATGTTTTATTGAGACAGCCTGCACCTAGAACGGCCAGAAGCGACCTTGAATTTAAGATAAGGCCCCGGCCAGGGAGTCCCCCAACAGCAGGCCTTGTTAAGTTTGTACACAGTTATTGCTTGTATCAAACAGACTTATTAATACTTGATTTGTAAATGCTGTCTTTTATAACTTGCAATAACTTGTTATTACCTTTAATCAATAAACATTTATTGAAAGAAAAAAAAAGATTTGGGTGGGTAATATTGTTTCTGTGTAGGGTAAATACTGGCTGTTTAATTTCTACACTGCAATTTAGATTTCAGTTTGATTACACTCCACCCAATTCTAACTCTGTCTACACCAGTTACATCTGCCCCACCTGAAGTGCAACATGGTTTTTCCCAATTGCTAACTTTTTTTGGTTTGCTATCAAACCTGAATAAGGCCCTGTGTGCAGCTGGGGGCAGGAACTGAGCGCTGAGATTTAGACTTTGCAAGAAAGTGACAGTGTGCTGATATTAAGAATATTTCTACGCAAAATCTCCTGCATTAGGAAGTATCGCCCTCAGATAGGAGCTGGTTGGTTCTGCCCACTGTGTGACACATTGTGAATTGGATGCACATTATGTGTATTGGAAGTACTACAGTGTGCCATATTGTTAACTGGGGGCATTCATTGTAGCATTATATGAACTGATGGCTCTGTGTGCTATAATGTGAACTAGTGCACTTCTAGAGAGCATAAAATGAACTACCATACAGCACTATTACATACTTGCCTACTTTTCCGGAATGACCGGGAGGCTCCCAAAAATCGGGTGACCCTCCCGGTCCCCCGGAAGAGCAGGCAAGTCTCCCAATTCTTCTGGTCCCCCCTGCCCGGCCGCCCACTTAGTGAGTAAAGTGGGTGGTATGGGTAGTCGATGATGCGATTCTTGTTGAATTGCGTTATCATAGCCACGCCCCCTGCAGTATAATGTGGCTAATATTGGCATGACAGAGCAGGGACATGGCTTAAATGATGCATTGCGGTAGCCACGCCCTGTACCGCCTCCGCCCTGCCCCGTTTCGCCCCCAGCTCGCCCCCTCTACTTGTCATTGCCCTGCCCGGCCCGGCCCCCTCCCCCTCCGGAGAGAGCAGCCAGAAAGTAGGTAAGTATGCACTATTACTGATGGTACATAAAATAAACTGAGCCAATATTATGGGGCATAAAATGAACAACCACTGCGGAGAGAGGTGTCTCCTTAGAGAGTAATGTAGAGGGGCCCCTTCAAAATTTTGCTATGGGGTCCACAAAGTTTTGGTTATGCCCTTGCGCATACCACTTGTCCTGGGCATGCACACACCTAGGCTCTTATTAAAAATGTCTGTATCAGGGAGTAAGTAAATGAACTCCCCAGTTAGTATGTAGCATAATTTCAGTAAAGTCTACATTGGTTGATTATGTACAGTGAAATATATATAGGTCACAGCAGTGAGTAAGAAAGAAAGAAAGAAAGCCCACTGGTAACGCTTAAAACCCTCTATTATTTCAAATTGACCTGAATTAGAGCCCATTACCTTGTAGGTTTTGTAGATTCCAGGACTGTATGATCAAATCCGGGCCTGATTCATGGATGGACCATACTGCACAGCTGCTGCATCTTTGTAGATATGCAAAAGCAACAGGAGGCATGTGTAGTAGAAAGACGCTTACTGCATGCTTTTGTCATCTGCTGAGAACATCGGCCTTATGAGAAATTTGGCCGGTGTTTTTCGGACACTGCCCAGCCAGTGAAGTTGTGTTGGATGACGCAAACCCTGTCCTTGTCACGCACCCACAAATAGCGCATACTGTCACTCACCTGACAATGCAGAACCCAATCTACACATGCGCAGTCCAACAAACATCGGACTTGTACGTAAATAAACCATTGGCTATGTGGGGGTAATTCAGGCCTGATCATAGCAGCAAACATATTAGCAGTTGGGCAAAACCATGGTGGTCATGCCGAGTTGTTCGCTCGCTGCCGATTTTCGCAGTGCAGCGATCAAGTGAAAAAACTGCAAAAATGCGCATGCGCATGGTACGCAGCGTGCATGCGCTAAGTACTTTTACACAAAACTTTGTAGATTTACACAAGCTCGAGCAACGTTTTTTCATCGCTCGAGTGTTCGTAGTATGATTGACAGGACGTGGGTGTTTCTGGGCGGAAACTGGCCATTTTCAGGGAGTGTGCTAAAAAACGCAGGCGTGCCAGATAAAAATGCAGCAGTGGCTGGAGAAACGGGGGAGTGGCTGGCCGAACGCAGTCTAGGAGTAGGTCTGGAGCTACTCAGAAACTGCAAAGAATTATTTAGTAGCAATTCTGCTAATCTTTCGTTCGCTATTCTGCTAAACTAAGATACACTCCCAGAGGGCGGCGGCCTAGCGTTTGCAATGCTGCTAAAAGCAGCTAGCGAGCGAACAATTCGGAATGAGAGCCCATGTGCACTGCAGGAGGGGGAGGGGGCAGATATAACATGTGCAGAGAGAGTTAGATTTGGGTGGGGTGTGTTCAAACTGAAATCTAAATTGCAGTGTAAAAATAAAGCAGGCAGTATTTACCCTGCACAGAAACAAAATAACCCACCCAAATCTAATCCTCTCTACAAATGTTATATCTGCGCCCCCCCCCCCCCCCCCCACAGTGCACATGGTTTCGACTAACTGATAACAAATTTGCTGCTACGATCAGGTCTGAACTACCCCCGTGTACATCTCTAAATTACAGTAGGCCCACTATTTCTCTAGATATTATGTATCTATAGTACAGGGCTGAAGAAAATCTAGTTTTACATAATGACACATACCAGCATTCACACTGCCTTCTCATAATTTTTAACTGACATTTTACCAAAGGAAAAAGGAAAAAGTCAAAGTATTCTGTCTGGATCGCCCTTGGATGATTTGGTTTTTGATAATACACATATATACACAGAGCCGGCCCTAACCAATATGATGCCCTAGGCAAGATTTTGGCTGGTGCCCCCTAGCAACGCCGCTAGTTCTGCAAGAGATACCTGGCATGAGGCAGCTCTGCTAACGTCGGACGCCTTTTGTTTATGAAAATGCATCGTATTTGCATTATTATGTGGCTAGGATGCACAAGCAGCTTCTGCTGATTAAAATGATATACAGCATGCCTATATACTGTGTGCGACTGCGGCTGTATCTGCATACGAAATGCTACATTACAGTGATTTCCAGGAATACACAGAATATAGGCATGCCACATATTTTAATCAGCAGAAGCTGCTGGTGCCCCTAAGCATACCAAATGCCCTAGGTTTGCCTATGCCTAAGGCCGGCTCTGTATATACAAATACTGCATTTAAAATTATTCAGCACAGACCACTAGAGCAACCTAGCCACATTCAGTGGTGAATTTCCCATTAGGCATGTGAGGCACGTGCCTAGGGGCAGCACTTGTTTGGTGGCAGCACTTGGATGCTTGTGTTGGTACTATCAGCTCAAAAAGTATACGTAACTGCAACATATTTCCACTGTACTATACAATGTAATATACCATATGCCATCTTGAATGGAGTATAAACTAGTAGGACATGCACATACTTCCCCTGTAAGCTGTCCCACTTAGTAAATATCTATACATAATTAAAAATATATAAATATCATAGTTAGTGGCTTTTTTATTATTCTATTAAATTGGCTATCATCAAATGAGGAATTATAACCAATCAATAAAAATAAGCAGAGGGGAACGGCTGTTACTGTTGTGCCTAGGGGTGACCTCACCCCTAAATCTGCCCCTGGCCACATTCCATTGCGACAAGGATTTATTTTCAGCAAAAGAAGATGCCCAACGCTTGTAAAGTTTCTCAGAACCCGGCGCTCCGAGAGGGCCAGTTTGACGCGACTGCAGCAATGATGTATGAGGTCACATCTGTAGCTGAATATAAAGGGAAGTCTCTTAACATGTGACTAAAGTGTGAGGACAACACAATAGCTGTCTCTAGAACTATTATAAACACACTGCTCCATGGGGGTAATTCTGAGTTGATCGTAGTAGGAATTTTGTTAGCAGTAGGGCAAAACCATGTGCACTGCAGGGGAGGCAGATATAACATGTGCAGAGAGAGATAGATTTGGGTGTGGTGAGTTCAATCTGCAATCTAAATTGCAGTGTAAAAATAAAGCAGCCAGTATTTACCCTGCACAGAAACAAAATAACCCACCAAAATCTAACTCTCTCTGCAAATGTTATATCTGCCCCCCCCCCCCCCCCCCCTGCAGTGCACACGGTTTTGCCCAACTGCTAAAAAAATTCCTGCTGCGATCAACTTGGAATTACCCCCCATATATATTAATTAAGCACATAGGTAAGGTATCTGCTGAATGGAACTCTCACAGGAAAGAACAGCAAGCAGACCAGTTTTTTTCTGTATGACACTTCCCCCTTGTGGTGAGAGGTGGTAAAGGAAATTCCAGTGAAAACCAATTTACTGTATAAAGAACTCGGATCCTATTTATTAAAGAAATAACTGATGTCAATCTTCTGAAAACAGTCTATTTTCAGAGCATTGCCCCATTAATTATTAGTGGGACCATTTAACATTGGGATACTATTGCAGTTATCAGAGGTACATCTTTTTTAACAGTAAATGCAGTCTTTAGATGGCATCAGATAATGTAGCCTATAGTCGTCAGTGGTGCCAAAAAGTGGGGGTGTACTCTTTTCCCAGGCCCGTGCATATTGGAGCTGCCCGGGGAGGGGGAACCCAAATCCCGCTGCTCCTCCCTCCCCCATTGACAGCATCGGCACTTGGAGTGATGAGAGAGAAGAGTGACTGCTGCAGCAGTAGCCTCTCTCACAGCCCAGCACACACGCTACTTTGTGCTGCTCTGGGGAGAGAGGTAGCTGCAGGAGCAGCCACTCCTCTCTCTTCCTGTCTGCGTGATGTGTGGGGGGGGAGTGATCGCGCTCGACTTCTGCTGCCGAACAGCACATGTGCAGCGCATGTAGCCGTGATTTTTAAATATTTCCTAAGGAGGGGGCTGGCCACAGCTCCCTGCATTGACCATGCCCCCTCACGCCTGGGCCCGCCACAGCTGTCGGCGCCCGTGCCTGTGGTGTAACCAGCTTTTGGCGTAAAGGAGAGTGAACATGGAAAAAGAGGCTCCCCAGGCCCAGTTGTTTCCCACGTGCCTATTAGGCCCCTGGCACCTCCTCCCACCAATCATGTCTGCAGTAGTAATGCATACCTCCCAACATTGGGAGATGAGGAGGAGGGACACCATGGTGAGGCAAAGCCGCGCACGTCCAAATATGGGGAGTGGCATACAGAAAAGGGGGCGTGACTTTGCGGGAGTGCCACAATTGCAAGCCACGCCCACCATTTTCTATCACTGGGGGGCATGGCCAGTTCCTCTGACTCCTGTGAATAGACGCTGTGCGCATGCTCATAGTGTCTATTCACCGCTGCTCTGCTAGGCAGAGCAGTGACTGACAGGAGCCTCCCAACTTCCTCCCCCCCCCCCACCACCACCACCACAGGACACTGCGGCCTGAGGGTGGGACAGCGGGACAGTCCCAATAAATGGGACTGTGCCGCGAAATTCGGGACAGTTGGGAGGTATGGTAATGTGAGAGCCCTGCAGTACATAAGTGGCATGGGGGTTTATTTATGAAGAATTGGGTTGTAAAATCCCTTACTTCAGATCATGGTTCTACCCGATATTTAATGGCTTCTACTAGCCATGTCATGCTAGTAAAAACATTGGGGGTTATTCGGAGTTGGTCGCAGATTTTGCTATTGCAGCAAAATCTATGACCATACTAGTCACATGCTGGGGGCTGCCCAGCACAGGGCAAGGCAGCCCAGCATGTGTGGCTCCACCCCATGATTCGATCGCATTTCATTTGCAATCGCATCGAATAGAGGTAGACACCCTACCTACACAGCATCACTGCGTATGCAGGTTGTCCGGCGCCATGTTCCCAATTACAGGAAACACAGGCATTGTCATCAGGCCACCCCAAAAACAGCCATGATATGCCTGCGGTTCTTGCTGTCCTTCCCCCACCGCCGTGACCCCGCATGCTAGTTGCCTGTTAATCATGATGTGATCACATCCTTCTGGAATGCGATCTTATCATGATAGCCCAAGCACTGCGCCCGCTGCGCATGCGCAGATGGGCAAAACAAGGCCTTCAGAGCGATCGCAGCCATTGCGATCAGCTCTGAATAAGGCCCTTTGCCCTCTTAAAGTATCAGGCTGAAACATGATCCAAAGTGATGGATTTTACAACTCGATTCTTCACAAATAGATCTCCATGACACTGTTGTGTATATAGGGACTGATTTAGAGTTTTACGCTGATGCAATTGCATTTGCGATTTTCTAGGCTACGGAACTGCTGATGTTAGCAAGTGAATGATTGCAGCTTATAGCATATACACACCCCAAAAAGGCTGTTTTTACCGCCACTCCCTGTTAACTCCCCTATATGGTCACTTCTTGTCAATCAGTCTGCAATAAAATCCTCAATGTGAGCGGACTCGCAAAGGCACCTTTACACATGTGAAGTGCGATAGTGGTGCATGCGCAGTTTGCCGATAATCACTCAGCTGCAAAAACATCGGCATAGTGTTCACTCTGAATTAAGCACTAAGAGGACTATTTATTACCATCCGCATCTGATGATGCGGATGACAGGTGATAAACTCGACCAATCTTGCACTGCGTTAATTGAGTACATCGCATGAATGTATCAAATATCGCATGCTGGGACAGAGCTTGTGGTCAAGCTCTGTTCCTGCGATGTCTCTTCGCAGCATCATACTGGTATTTTTTGTAAAAAATACCCCGATGGCCTGCTGCACATGCCCCGCCGCATGTCTCAACCGTTGCCACTGGGTCCTCCCCCCCCCCCGCCCCCTTGCGACTACCCCCGTGCTGAATAGAGCACCACTACCCTGGATTCATACTTGCCAGTCCCAGGAGCTGGTGTCCGCAGCTCCGGTGAGCGCTGCCGGGCGCCAGGTACTTCTTCTGCGCTGTGACCAGTGGTGCTGTAAAGTGAGCTGCTGCTTTGCAGGACACACATAACTGATCACTGGAGCCCATAGCTGATCACTGGAGCCAGGGGGCAGATAAATCTAGGCAAAGGGTGCAGATCGCAGTGCTGCCCTGTGATCTCGCCAGCCTGAGCTGGTGAGATTATCACAGGGCACACTGCGGTATTTTTTGACATTTTTTTTTCTAGTAAATTTGGCCACATCGCATTTCCCATTATAAGTATGAGGAATGTGATGTGGATTACTAAAAAAAAAATGACAATTAAAGGGTTTGGAGCAGTTTTTCATGAACTGCTCCAAATGCCCTTTAATACTTTCAGGTGATACTAAAATAATGTGAAAAGGGTGTGGAAACACCCTTTTTCACATTATTTTAGTAAAAATAATGTTAATAAATAGGCCCCTTAGTGTCTGCCAGCAGTTGTTATATCCTTGGCAGTCTGTCAGATTGCTAGATGAAAGTTTGATAATCCAATACACTCAGGGACAGACTGGGGCTAACAATTGGCCCTGGTATTCATTTCATTGTGCCTGCGACTTAGAAAAAGCCTGCCAACCAAGCAGAGGTTGGACTATTTGGCCAGGCCTCCAAACGACTGGACTGACCCTTCAGCCCTTCTGGGAGTTGCCAGATATGCCAGGTTGCAAGGGGATGCAGTCATGTGACCACCGCTCGGGATCCCAGCGGTCAGAATGCTGATGCCGGGATCCCAAGCAATCAAAACTTGCAGACCTAGTGAACGTGTGTGCTAAAGACCACGTTGCAGCTCTGCAAAGTTGGGCAGTGGAGGCTCCTCTAGCCACAGCACATGAAGCCCTCACTGACCTGGTGGTATGAGCACCTAACCGACAAAAGGGTCCCTCTTACCACCAGAGATATAAGCCTGTTTGAAACTCGGATCCATCCGGCTAGAGTCTGCTTTGAAGCAGGCCAACCCTTCTTGGGCTCATCATACAGAACAAACAAGGTGTCAGACTACTAACTCAGTCACCAAGATATGCTTGTGGGTATGCTTGTGCATCAATGGGAGTGATGCTTACACCCACAAGTTTTCGATACAGTAGTACGACGGTGGGGGTCTACCACAGATAGACCTAATGGCCTCTCGAAACAACCATCAGTTACCAAGCTATGTGGCCAGAATGCGGGATCCAGCAGCAAAAGCAGTGGACGCGCTGGTGATACCATGGTCATACGATCTGCTATACATCTTTCTGCCATTTCCCCTCATACTGAGAGTGCTAAAGAGGTGAAAAGGGAAAGAGCGTGGGTGATTTTAATAGCACCAGACTGGCCTCGCAGAAGTTGATACTCGGACCTGAGGGGACTACAGGCGGAAGAGCCTTGGAGGCTGTCTCAGAGAGAAGACCTATTGTCACAAGGCCCGTTCCTTCACCCACACCTGAACCGTCTACGTTTGATGGTGTGGCTCTTGAGACCAGGATTTTAAAAGACAAGGGTATTCTGAAATCGGCTATCCCCACCATGTTAGCTGCAAGGAAACCAGTCACTGCAGCATATTACTATAGAATACGAAAGAGATACATAGACTGGTGTCAGTCTTAAGGGTGGAATTCCAAGGTGTTCCGCCTCTATAGACTTTTGCGATTCCTCCAAAATGGTTTAGATGGAGTTTGAGTATGGGATCTTTGAAGGTACAAGACTCTACCCTTTCCATTCTGTACAAACAACGTCTGGCTTCCTTACAGGAGGTTCAGACATTCTTACAGGGTGTGCTAAGAATACAACCACCTTTCGTCCTCCCATGGCCCCAGTGCTTGAATTTTTAAAATCGACAGTTTTTGAGCCTTTGGAGACAGCGGATCTTAAATATATATATTGGAAAGTTATCCTGCTACTACTGTAGCTTTGGCATCAGCAAGAAGGGTCTCTGAGTTGGGAGCTCTATCATATAAGAGTCCTTGCCTTGTGTTTCATGAGGACAGAGAGGAGCTCCTCTAGCTGCAGCCCATGAAGCCCAAA
The DNA here is from genome assembly GCF_028390025.1 of Pseudophryne corroboree. NCBI lineage: Eukaryota > Metazoa > Chordata > Amphibia > Anura > Myobatrachidae > Pseudophryne > Pseudophryne corroboree. Next base: position 276,192,735 of record NC_086446.1, read on the forward strand.
CTGATCTGGTAGTATGAATACCTACCCGAAACGGGACTCTTTTCCCACTAGAAATATAACCCTGCTTGATGGTGAATCGTATCCATCTGGCCAGAGTCTGCTTTGAAGCCAGCCAACCTTTTTTTGGGACCAGCATATAAAACAAACAAAGAGCCAGACTTTCTAATAGCGGTCGTAGCTTGTACATAAATCTTTAAAGCTCTGACCACATCCAAAGAAAAATCTCCCTCCGCAACTCCCTGGAAGGAAGGGACCACAATGGGTTGGTTAATGTGGAAACCTGAAACCACTTAAGGGAAGAATTTCACTTTTGTACGGAGCTCCGCTCTGTCCTCATGAAAAACGAGGAAAGGGCTCTTACACGATAGATCCCCTAACTCTGAGACTCTCCTTGCCTATGCTAAAGCAAGGAGCAGGTTAACCTTCCAGGATATGTATCTTAGATCTGCCTTCTCCAAAGGCTCAAAAACTGTTGATTCACAAATTCAAGTACTAAATTAAGATCCCACGGGGCCATGGGTGGACGAAAAGGTGGTTGTATTCTCAATATACCCTGCAAAAAAAAAGTCTGGACCTCCTGTAAGGAAGCCATTCGTTGTTGGAAAAGAATAGAGACTTGTACCTTTAAGGATCCCACCCCCAAACCTCCATCCAAACCCTTTTGAAGAAATGTTAAAAGCCTATTGAGGCGGAACTCTCTGGAATTCCAACCCTTAGACCGACACCAGTCTATGTACTTCTTCCAAATCCTATAGTAATGTGCTGCAGTTACTGGCTTTCTAGCGGCCAACATGGGAATAGCTGATTTCGGAATTCCTTTGTATTTTAGAATCCTGGTCTCAAGAACCATGCCGTCAAATGTAGCCAGTTTAGGTCTGGGTGATGGAATGGGCCTTGTGACAAGAGGTCCTCCCTCTGCGGCAGCCTCCAAGGGTCCTCCTCCAGGAGCCCCCTCAGGTTCGAGTACCAACTTCTGCAAGGCCACTCTGGTGCTATTAAAATTACCCACACGCTTTCCCTTTTCACCTTCTTTAACACCTTTGGTAATAGGGGAAACGGTGAAAAGATGTACACCAGGTTGTATGGCCAGGGAATCATCTGCACGTCCATCACCTCTGCTGCTGGATCCCATGTTCTGGATACATACCTTGGTAGCCAATGGTTGTTTCGAGAGGCCATTAGGTCTATCTGTGGTAGACCCCACCTTCGTACTACTGTCTCGAAAACCTGTGGGTGTAAACCCTACTCTCCTGGGTGCATATCCTGATGACTTAGATAGTCTGCTTCCCAATTTTCTACTCCTGGTATGAAGACTGCTGACAGGGTTATGTTGCGTTTTTCTGCCCAAGACAGGATCCTTGTGGCCTCTCTTAAGGCCATGCGGTTCTTTGTTCCACCCTAACGGTTTATGCAAGCCATAGGTCTGCAAACTCGGTCCTCATTACCCCACACAGTGCATGTTTTGCAGGTAACCCAGCAGGTGCACAGGTGTATTAATTACTCACAGACATATTTTAAAAGGTCCGCAGGTGGAGTTAATTATTTCAGTTGTGATTCTGTGAGGAGACTTGCAAAATATGCACTGTGTAGGGTAATGAGGACCGAGTTTGCAGACCTATGATGTAAGCCACAGCCGTCACATTGTCTGACTGTATTCTCACGTGCTGATCCCTCACTAGGTCCTCTGCCAATAGAAGAGCATTGTAAATGGCTCTTAGTTCCAGAATATTTATGGGGAGACTGCTCTCTTGCCGCGACCATCTCCCCTGAGACTGATGGTCTTCCAGCACTGCTCCCCATCCTCTGAGACTGAAGAAGAATGATGAATATCCTTAGTTGGTACAAGACCTGGCTGAAGAATCGTGGTGTTGAATTGTTGAGAGATACGAAGGCGAAGCTGAAGAACTGAGAAGATTGTGTGCCGGATAATATAAAGACGTGGATGTGGAACTTGTGAAGGCTGGTTGCTGGACGGTGCGAGGACGTGAATGAAGAATTGTGAAGATTGGTTGCTGGATGATGCGAAGACATGAATAAAGGACCGTGAGGACTGGTTACTGGATGATGCAACAATGTGACTGAAGGACTGTGAGGACTGGTTGCTAGATGATGCGAAGACATGGATGAAGAGCACAGGCTGAAGCGAGAGAACCACCGCGTGAATCCTACGGTATCCGAAGGCACCTGGTGGGAGAGCGGGTGACTGTCACCGCGCTCTGGAGACCCGGCGAGATCCTTGCAGCGGGAGACGGCGGGCAATCACTGAGAGCGGAGATAGGACCAAACAACTGGAAATGCACAGCTATAATCTGCAGGAGCACAGAGCTAGGGTACAGAGTATCTACAACAAAGCACTGGCACAGAATGCAAAATTCCCAGCCTATTTATAGGCCACAAGAACACAGGATTGGCCGACACTCACCCATAGACGCTCATTGGTACACACTTGGTCTCTAACATGGCCACCCCCATGCCGCAGACACACAGGAGTGCTGCAGACCACTAGATCCCCACACTCCCGGCTCCCAGAAGCCACGTCATCCCCGCCGACGATCGCGATGCGTCCCCACGCAAGCGCACAGGACCACAAGCAGCCGTACCGGTAATGGATGGACCCGGGGACCCACAGCGGTAAGCAGAGCTGTAACTACATGTGTGCAAAGTGTGCATTGCACACAGCACACTTCTAGTTGGAGCGCATTGTGCACCTTATCCCCGATTGGCCGCCCTTGAGATTACAGCAGGCAGCGACAGCGCTGGCTTCGAGAGGCTCACAGTCCAGTGTCCCATGCAGTGAGGGCATGAAAGTGGCAGTGGCCGCATCCTGCTGCTGTGTGAGGACGGCGGGGGGTGGCCACATCCTGCCACTGTCTGTGTGAAGACGGCGGGGGGTGGCCGCGTCCTGCCGCTGTCTGTGTGAAGACGGTGGAGGGTGGCCGCGTCCTGCCGCTGTCTGTGTGAAGACAGTGGGGGGTGGCCGCGTCCTGCCGCTGTCTGTGTGAAGACGGTGGGGGATAGCCACGTCCTGCCGCTGTCTGTGTGAGGACGGCAGGGGAACTGGAGCAGCAGCGGGGTAATGTATCTCACCCGGCAGTGTCCTGTGTGACAGCAGGGCTCTCCCTCCCGCTCCCCCACCCGCTGTGCAGAGCTGACAGTTTGCCTCCCTCCCCAGTGATAGCCTGCTGTAATGTGCAAAATGAAGGCCTCTGATGCTGTAATGTGTAAAATGAGGGACTCTGCTCCTGTAATGTGTAAAATGAGGGACTCTGCTGCTGTAATGTGTAAAATGAGGGACTCTGCACCTGTAATGTGTAAAAAGAGGGACTCTTGCTGTAATGTGTAAAATAAGGGGCTCTGCTGCTGTAATGTGTAAAAAGAGGGACTCTGCTGCTGTAATGTGTACAAAGGGGACTCTGCCTGAAGTAATGTGTAAAAAGAGGGACTCTACCTGCTGTACTTTGTAAATGGGGACTCTACCTGCCGTACTGTGCAAATGGGGGCTCTACCTGCCGTACTGTGTAAAAGGGAGCTCTACCTGGTGTAATGTGGAAAAAAAGAGGACTCCATGAAGCCATGCCCTTATATTTTTGTCGCGTGCACTGGCCCTATTTTAAATTGGAGGGGGGGGGGCCGATGCTGTTTCTTGCACACAGCGCTAAAAATGTCTAGTTACGGCACTGGCGGTAAGCGACCACTTTGTGACAGTACCCCGCTTTTATGGGTGGGCTCCGAACACCTTTGAGCTTTAATAGGATTTTTGGAGTAGAAATCTCGAAATCAATCTTGGAGCGTGGACATCCTCAGCGAAGACCTCTGGGCTGTACCCCTTCCAGTCAAGAAGATATTGAAGACGTCCATATCGACAACGGGAATCTAAAATCCCTTTAACCTCAAATTCCTCCCCCTGCAAGGTGTGATTTTTAGGAGGCTTAAGCAAAGCAGCACGGAACTTGTTGAGGATCAAGGGTTTAAGAAGAGATGTGTGAAAAGCATTAGGAATCTTGAAAGAGGAAGGCAGTTTATCTTTATATGCCACAGGGTTGAGAACCTTTTCTATAGGAAAGAAACCAATAAACTTGGGCGCAAACTTCTTGGAAGGAACTTTAAACTTGAAATTATGTGTAGATATCCACACTTGATCCCCCACCTTGTAGCTAGGAACTGCTTTCCGTTTCATATCCGCAAAAAATTTATATCATTCGGAGGACTTAAAGACTTGTGCACTTGACTCCAAATTTTAGATAATTGTTTGAGAGCTAGATATGCCGCTGGAACCTCTTGGGCTGGAAGAGGCTGGAATTCCAGAACCCGAGGATGAAAACCGAAGTTAGTGTAGAATGGTGTGGTTTTTGAAGATGAGTGAAAGAGGTTATTATGGGCGAACTCAGCCAATCATCTTGTGAAGAAGACATGTACAGACAAAGAAAAGTCTCAAGATCTTGATTTACTCTTTCTGTTTGCCCATCAATCTGCAGATGATATGCAGAGGAGAAATTGAATTTGATGTTAAGTGAAGAACAAAGCGACTTCCAAAACTTGGCAATGAATTGCGTTCCACAGTCTGAAACAATCTCCTGAGGAGGGCCATGCAACCTAAAGATTTCAGAACTATTTGGCTAATAACTGAGCAGAAGGTAGTCCCGATAAAGGAATAAAGTGTGCCATTTTTGAGAACCGATCCACCACAACCCAGATGGTATTTCGACCTTTTGATGGAGGTAAATCAGTCACAAAATCCATAGCAATATGAGTCCAGGGTTGCATGGGTATGGATAATGGATGTAGTAGACCTGGTGGAGAACCCTTGGGGTTTTTGTGCTGGGTGCATTTAGGACAAGCGGCAATGAAATCCTGAACATCCGTTCAAACCCGTGGCCACCAGTAGGACTGTTGAATGAATTTGAAGGTCTTGAGGACTCCGGGATGGCCCATAAAAGATGAAGAATGAGCCCAAGAGAGTAGTCGTTTTCAGAGACTTGGAGCAACAAAGGTCTTACCAGGCGGAGGTATGGGAGCTGAAGAAATTTGAGTCGTTAAAAAAGGATGTCGGACTCACAATGACTTGTTTACTCACTTGATCATCGGATTCAGAGGAACAGAAGGACCGAGAGAGAGCATCTGCTTTCTTATTCTGAGACCCTGGGCGATAAGTGAGTTTGAAATTGAATCGTGTGAAGAAAAGAGCCCATCTTGCTTGCCGGGGATTGAGACATTGAGCTGTTTGAAGGTACAGAAGGTTCTTATATACTATGATGGTATGTTGAGCTCCCTCCAAAAGATATCTCCATTCTTCAAATGCTAATTTTAATGGCAAGCAATTCTTGTTCCCCGATAGCATAATTTCGTTCAGCAGGTAGGAATCTCCGGGAAAAATACCCACATGGGTGGACTTTCTTATTCTCTTAGACTTGTGATAATACTGCCCCTACTGCGTCGGAGGAGGCATCCACCTCCACTTGGAATGGGCGATTCAAATCGGTTTGATGAAGAATAGGTGCAGACGTAAAGGCTCGTTTCAAATCAGAGAAGGCTTTGGATGCCTCGAAAGACCAATTTGAAGGATTCGCACCTTTATGAGTTAAGGCTGTGATGGGGGCGAAAATTGAGGAATGATTCTTAAATCTTCTGTAGAAATTGGCAAAGCCAAGAAAGCGCTAAATTCCCTTGAGAGGCGAAGGAGCTGACCAGTCCCGAATGGCTTGGACCTTAGCGGGATCCATCTGTAGCTCAGATCCAGAGATGATGTAACCGAGGAACGGAATAGATGATACTTCAAAGGTGCATTTTTCCAATTTACAATATAAACGATTCCTTCTTAGGCAGGCTAAAACTTCCCTAACTTGGACGCAATGGGACTCCAGGTCTTTAGAAAATATCAGGATATCATCCAAGTATACCACCAAACAGTTATAAAGTAAATCTCAAAAAAGCTTGTTCACATAGCTTTGAAAGACAGCAGGAGTGTTGCATAGACCGAACGTCATCACAAGATACTCGTAGTGCCCGTCTCGAGTATTAAAAGCCGTTTTCCACTCGTCTCCTGAACGAATGCGAATTAAATTGTAAGCTCCATGTAGATATAGTTTCGGGAAAACTGTGGCCCCTTTCACTCGATCGAACAATTCTGGAATTAACGGGAGTGGGTACCGGTTCTTGACTGTGATTTCATTAAGTCCGCGGTAATCTATGCACGGTCGCAGACCACCGTCTTTCTTTTTGACGAAAAACCCCCCAGCTCCCGCAGGCGAGGAAGGAGGTCTGATAAAGCCTTTGGACAAGTTCTCCTGTATACTGTATACTCTGACATGGCCTGAGTCTCGGGGATGGACAATGGGTAAATACAACCCCTAGGAGGAGTTTTACCTTGTATTAAGTCAATTGGACAGTCCCATTCTCGATGAGGAGGCAAGGAATCGGCTCCTTGTTACTGAAGACATCCTCGAAAAGGTTGATAAACTGAAGGTAACTCGGAGACATGAACTGAACATAGAGGTTTGACAGAAGCTAAACAATCTTCAAAACAGGATTCTCCCCAGGAGAGGATCCCCATGGTTCACCATCTGAGCTGTGGATTATGCCTTTGTAACCAGGGTCCCAAGGATTACTTCATGAGAGGCTTTGGGAATCATGAGAAAGGAGATATATTCGGAATGTATTGTGCCCACTTTCATCTTGATAGGTACAGTACGACAAGTGATTATGCCTTCGGGAATTTGACTTCCATCCACCGCCGTAACGGAAACTGCTAAATCCAAAGGCACAGTTTCAACTTTTGACTGTTTAGCGAAAGTGGAAGTAATGAAGTTCTCAGCTGCACCAGAATCAAGTAGAGCAGCAATGATGACTGCAGAAGACGAAACTTCCAAACAAATGGGCAAAGTTGGCTCCTTCCTGGAACATGATTCTAGAGTAACTCCTAGCTTAACCTCTCTAAAGTAAGCTAGGAGCGGGAGTTTTCCGGCCGGAGTTTACAAGACTTGACGAAGTGGTCGGAGGAACGGCAGTACATACAGAGGTTCCCCTGTCGGCGACGAGTACGTTCCTCATCCGTAAGCCGAGAGCGACCAATCTGCATTGGTTCTTCCGTTGACAAAGGGGTGTTAGGTTCCTGGTGCTCAGAACAAGGGAGATGTTCATGAAGTGAGTCCAGAGCACCAGGACGTAACGCTGGGAAAGGGGAATGGAAAGGGAATAGCCCTTGGCGCCCTAACTCTGTTGTCTCACCCGTGCTGTCAGAAATCCCTTGCGAGACTATGGTTTCTTGAGCCCTTGGCAGCCGCGTTTGAAGGGCGGATTATGTCTGCCCAACTCCGATGCCCCCCGGTCTTAGTGAGAGACAAAGGGAAATCCGAGACAGGATGATAACAAGAGGCCCTCTAACTAAGCAAACAGGCCAGGGGCTACAAGCTAACTAAAAACCTAAAGTATGTGCGGAGAAACCGCCAAAGGAAAATAACAACAAAGGAAATGCTGATCACACGCCGACACAATACCTTTGTGTACCGGCAGTGACAGCATAAGCAGAACCCTCTGCAAAACACCAGGGACAGAAACAATAATGAAATACAGCGGCCTAGGCCAACGGACGCGGCAGAGCCGCTACTCACGGAACCGGTACGAATACTGGCAAACGGACAGGAACCCTCAATGATGTCGACACACACTCTCAGAACTGGAGGACCGGCAGAATCCCAAACGACAGACCGGTGGACACCAGGAAACCAGGAACTTGACCAGCGATAGGCAAAGCCACTGTACCTCAGGGAAGGAACGCCTAACAGCAGGACACGGGATCAGACACAGGAATCGACACAGGGACAGACACAGGAATCGACACAGGAATCGACACAGGGACTGACACAGGAATCAACACAGGAAGCAGCTAGTCAGACACTGCTATACAGGAGCTCAGGGACTGGCAGGAACCAGGTCAGACTTCAAGCAGACTGAAAACCAAGAAATATCACCAGCATCTGTGAATTGCAGTCAGCCAGCATATAACAGAGAGGCCTAATTAATAATCTCGTGCAGCTGCCCTCTAGCATGACTCCAAACTGACAAGATACAATTAGCAGCCAGGTGAGGCTGAACACATGGGAACAAGCTGCAATTACACAGACCCACTAGCGGCAGCAGACAAGAGTATTCTAAAACAGAGCAACGGGAAATCCTGGCATGCAAGACAACTTTATAAACATAAAATAGGAATGAACCACTACCTGTGGTTCATAACAGTATCCCCTCCTTAAGGGTGAGCTCCGAGCACCCCATGACACCCACGGGGAACATAAACAGAAGTATAACATAAAATACAGAACAAAAATGCAAAACAGGAATGAGCCACAGCCGTGGCTCATAACATTACCACCCCCCCCCCCCCCTTGAGGAGGGGTCAAAAGACCCCAAAATTCAGACTATCCAGAACAAGGGATAGAAAAAAAAAAAAAACTTACACACTGGTCTAACAGACAAGAAAACAAAAAACAAGCTGTAGCAACAACTTGTAACAGTGCCCTCCCCTTGATGGTGGCCACTGGACACAAGACAAGGAAAAAAAAATCTTTTTTTTTTTTTTTATCAAGGCAAGAGTCAAAAATTATTTATTTTTCTTCTTCTTCTTTTTACAAAGCTCTTTAGGTCTGACCAAGGTAATTCCCCAAACATTGTCTGAACTGATGGTACCACCCAGCAAGGCTGCGTTCAAATCAGAGACAGGTCTCTTACCCTTAGGAGCTGAACTTTCTGGTAAAGTACTATTATTAGAAGAAGAAGTCAGAAAAGCACATCCTGCAGTCAAAACAACGGGCTGGGACTCTTGTGCCGAGTTTACAGTATTTGGTGGACTCTCAGCAGACAAGACGGGTGACTTAGAGGAACCTGAACCAATTTCTTTGGAACCATATCTTTTAATAATTGCATCACAGAATGCTAGGGGATCCTGAAGAATGGGATCTTCAGCTTTCATTAGGCTGGTCGCCCACTCAAAAGGCTCTCCTCTAAAAGAATAAATCAGATAGGGCCCAAGGTTTTCTGAAGTGATGCCCAGAAATGGTCTAGACAACATAATAGTGTAATAGTGTTTGAAAAGCGCCAGAAATTGGGCTAAGTCCCCATCAAAGGTTATGGATGTTGAGATATCAGAGTCAGGATCTGTTTCCTTCTCATCTGACTGACTGGAGTGCTTTGCTAGGACCTGGTCACTATTGACCTTACTCGAGGCTGAGACTCTCTGAACCCCACCCGAGGCTGAGACTTTCTGAACCCCACCCGGGGCAGTGACTTTCTGAACCCCACCCGGGGCAGTGACTTTCTGAACCCCACCCGGGGCAGTGACTTTCTGAATCCCAGCCGGGGCAGTGACTTTCTGAACCCCAACCGGGGCAGTGACTTTCTGAACCCCACCCGGGGCAGTGACTTCCGGGAACCCCGCTGGGGCAGTGGCCTCCGGGAACCCCGCTGGGGCAGTGGCCTCCGGGAACCCCACTGGGGCAGTGGCCTCCGGGAACCCCGCTGGGGTCAGCACCTCGGATTCTTTTACTGGGACCGGGCCGTTGGCCTCCCTGACTGGGATCGGGCCATCGGCCTCCCTCTCTGAGTTGATAATTATCGAAAGTTCTCCCGGGACTATGACTTCCGGGACTTTTGCTGAAGCAATAACGTTCAGATCCTCCACTAATGATATGCTTCTTAAGTTCTTCCCTGGGGAAGCGACTTCTAGACCCTTCTTTGGGGCTGCGTCTCTCGAGACCCCACTTGGGGATATTACTTCAAAGATCCCTTCTGGGGTTTTGCTTCTCGAGTTCCCTTCAAGAACTATGGTTTTAGAGACCCTTTCTAGGGTTGCGCTCTTCAAGTCCCTACCTGGGGTAACAGCTTCTGAGACCCCTTCTGGTATGGACACCTGAACTACAATATTTGATGTCCCTCTATAAGCTTGGGCATCGGGTACCGCACCAGCACTCTGGGCATCGGGTACCGCACTAGCACTCTGGGCATCGGGTACCGCACCAGCACTCTGGGCATCGGGTACCGCACCAGCACTCTGGGCATCGGGTACCGCACCAAGATCCTGAGCTACGGGCACCACTCCAGGACCCTGGGCTACGGGCACCACTCCAGGACCCTGGGCTACGGGCACCACTCCAGGACCCTGGGCTACGGACACCACTCCAGGACCCTGGGCTACGGGCACCACGCCAGGACCGTGGGCTACGGGCACCACTCCAGGACCCTGGGCATCGGGCACCACTCCAGGAACCTGGGCATTGGGCACCACTCCAGGAACCTGGGCATCGGGCACCACTCCAGGAACCTGGGCATCGGGCACCACTCCAGGAACCTGGGCATCGGGCACCACTCCAGGGGCTTGCAACTCCGCTTCCACAGGAACCTCAAGAGAGGAGAGAAACATTCTCTTTTGATTCCTGAATCTATAATGGGGCTCCCTTGCCCAAGGACCCCAATTATAGGACAGAGAGCTTTTTAGTGTGGGTTGTGTGACAAGTACCTCTGCCACAGTAGAGACAGGAGTAGGTCTTGTATCCTGACTCAACTTGGCCAGAGGGCAAGACTCGTCACCACACTTTGGCTTGCGCAACTCACAGGTCTGCAGATAGTGGCCTAAACCCCCACAATATAGGCACAAGTTTAAGTTTCTGCGACGCAGACGCTCCTCTTCTGAGAGCCTGGGCCGCAGAAAACTTTTAAACCTTTTCTCTTCAATTAAACCAGAGGATTCTCTTGTCACCATACTGTGAACAAGAGTCTCTTTAGAGATAGATGTACTCTCAACGACTTCTGGCAAGATGAGCAAGATTTTAGTCAGAAGGTTTTGCAGTTGCTTTAGGGATTGCTGCAAAACTTCTAGTCGCTCTGGTCTCAAAGCACTGAAAACAGAGTTCAGGGCTGCGAGAGATGCCTGCAGGGCTTGCATAGTAGACATAGGAGGATTTAAAACTAGACAAGACAAGACAAGGCAAGACTAAATTTTTGCTAAACAAAACAAGACTCTTTTTTTTTTTTTTAAACACCGGACTGGATTCTAAACAGCGGACTGGATTCTAAACACCGGACTGGATTCTGCACACTGAATTCTAGACAGGACTGGATTCTAAATACCGGATTGGATTCTGCACACTGAATTCTAGACAAGACTGGATTCTAAATACCGGATTGGATTCTGCACACTGAATTCTAGACAGGACTGGATTCTAGACTAGACACTGGACTGGGCCAAAAAAGAAAAAAAAAGTTTTATTTCTTTTTTGTGGTAGGGCTGGTGATAATGTTAGGTTCCTGGTGCTCAGAACAAGGGAGATGTTCATGAAGTGAGTTCAGAGCACCAGGACGTAACGCTGGGAATGGGGAATGGAAAGGGAATAGCCCCTGGCGCCCTAACTCTGTTGTCTCACCCGTGCTGTCAGAAATCCCTTGCGAGACTATGGTTTCTTGAGCCCTTGGCAGCCGCGTTTGAAGGGCGGATTATGTCTGCCCAACTCCGATGCCCCCCGGTCTTAGTGAGAGACAAAGGGAAATCCGAGACAGGATGATAACAAGAGGCCCTCTAACTAAGCAAACAGGCCAGGGGCTACAAGCTAACTAAAAACCTAAAGTATGTGCGGAGAAACCGCCAAAGGAAAATAACAACAAAGGAAATGCTGATCACACGCCGACACAATACCTTTGTGTACCGGCGGTGACAGCATAAGCAGAACCCTCTGCAAAACACCAGGGACAGAAACAATAATGAAATACAGCGGCCTAGGCCAACGGACGCGGCAGAGCCGCTACTCACGGAACCGGTACAAATACTGGCAAACGGACAGGAACCCTCAATGATGCCGACACACACTCTCAGAACTGGAGGACCGGCAGAATCCCAAACGACAGACCGGTGGACACCAGGAAACCAGGAACTTGACCAGGGATAGGCAAAGCCACTGGACCTCAGGGCAGGAACGCCTAACAGCAGGACACGGGATCAGACACAGGAATCGACACAGGGACAGACACAGGAATCGACACAGGGACTGACACAGGAATCAACACAGGAAGCAGCTAGTCAGACACTGCTATACAGGAGCTCAGGGACTGGCAGGAACCAGGTCAGACTTCAAGCAGACTGAAAACCAAGAAATATCACCAGCATCTGTGAATTGCAGTCAGCCAGCATATAACAGAGAGGCCTAATTAATAATCTCGTGCAGCTGCCCTCTAGCATGACTCCAAACTGACAAGATACAATTAGCAGCCAGGTGAGGCTGAACACATGGGAACAAGCTGCAATTACACAGACCCACCAGCGGCAGCAGACAAGAGTATTCTAAAACAGAGCAACGGGAAATCCTGGCATGCAAGACAACTTTATAAACATAAAATAGGAATGAACCACTACCTGTGGTTCATAACAGTATCCCCTCCTTAAGGGTGAGCTCCGAGCACCCCATGACACCCACGGGGAACATAAACAGAAGTATAACATAAAATACAGAACAAAAATGCAAAACAGGAATGAGCCACAGCCGTGGCTCATAACAAGGGGATTGTAACGGAGTGGGATCTTGTCGATGTCTGGAACGAAAGCGAAGACCAGGTCGCTTGAACTTGGACTTTCCAAACAGCGTTCTCTATACCATAAGTCGAGTTTGTTACAAATGGAAATCAATTCGTCCAGCTTCGTTGCTACATCCCGAACAGTCAGATCGTCCTTAATCTTGTCAGAGAGCCCGTTCCAGAATGCAGCGACTAAGGCCTCCTCATTCCAATTTAGTTCGGAGGACAAGGTACGGAACTGGATCACATACTGACTGACAGGACGCAAGCCCTGCCAAAGACGAAGGATATCCAGGGACTCTGAGGTGGTTCAGCCCGGTTCGTCAAAGATCTTCCTGAATGAAGAAACAAATTCAGCATAATTGGAGAGGAATGGGTCCCCTCTCTCCAAAGCGGAGATTCCCACTCCAATGCTTGACCGGTGAGGAGAGAAATAATATATGCGATCTTCGTGTGGGCCAATGGGAAATTGGCCGACTGAAGCTCAAACTGGATTTCACACTGGTTAAGGAATCCCCTACAAAGTTTCGGAGAGCCATCGAACTTGCTAGGAGGAGGTAGCTGTAGACGTGATGTTGAGATTGACGCTGGAGGAACTACTGCAGAAGAAGAGACTACCGGAGCCGGGGACTGTGGGGCCCTAATGGCCGCATGAAGAGCCTCAAGCCGGTCAGACATGGATTGCATGAATTGAACAATTTGCGACTGAGTGGACTCCTGAATCTCCAGGCGAGAGAGAATGTTGGCAGTAGCATCGCCTCCTTAGGCCTGGTCACCTGTCGGATCCATGTGGCCAGTGCTTACTGTCACAGCGGGGTGTTTCTGTGGATCCGTTGGACTTTGACCAACTGAAGGAGCAGATGCCCCAGAGTGTTGGAAGCAAGGAGGACGAAGATAATTCCTTCTCATATATTTATTAAAGATAACAGATAAGAATGAGACTTGTAGGAAGACGAAGACTAAAGAGTTCTGGATTGGAAAACTGCCGGAAAGGAAGTCACTGAATGATGCGAGGCCGAGACTGAAGAAGAATGATGAATATCCTTAGTTGGTACAAGATGTGGCTGAAGAATCATGGTGTTGAGTTGTTGAGTGATACGAAGGCAAAGCTGAAGAACTGAAAAGATTGTGTGCCGGATAATATAAAGACGTGGATGTGGAACTTGTGAAGGCTGGTTGCTGGACGGTGCGAGGACGTGAATAAAGAATTGTGAAGATTGGTTGCTGGATGATGCGAAGACGTGAATGAAGGACCGTGAGGACTGGTTACTGGATGATGCAAAGACATGAATGAAGGACTGTGAGGACTGGTTGCTAGATGATGCGAAGGCATGGATGAACAGCACAGGCTGAAGCGAGAGAATCACCGCATGAATCCTACGGTATCCGAAGGCACCTGGTGGGAGAGCGGGTGGCCGTCACCGCGCTCTGGAGACCCGGCGAGGTCCTTGCAGTGGGAGACGGCGGGCAATCACTGAGAGTGGAGATAGGACCAAACAACTGGAAATGCACAGCTATAATCTGCAGGAGCACAGAGCTAGGGTACAGAGTATCTACAACAAAGCACTGGCACAGAATGCAAAATTCCCAGCCTATTTATAGGCCACAAGAACACAGGATTGGTCGACACTCACCCATAGATGCTCATTGGTGCACACTTGGTCTCCAACATGGCCACCCCCATGCCGCAGACACACAGGCTCCCAGAAGCTGCGTCATCCCCGCCGACGATCGCGCTGCATCCCCATGCTGGTGCACAGGACGCCAAGCAGCCGCACCGGTAACGGACAGACCCGGTAAACGACCGATTTGTAACAACAGCACAGCAGGGAGCTGGTGGATCACTTGCAGTGAAGGCTATAGGCAGACCTCTGGGAGTGGAGGTGATATCAGGACCACTGGAATCGCACAGAAATCATAGGGAGTGCACAGAGCTAGGGTACAGAGTAGCTACAACAAAGCACTGGCCAAGAGTGAAATAATACCAGCCTACTTGTAGGCAGCACAAGCACAGGAATGGCTAACACTTACCCACAGGTGATCACAGGTGCTGCATTTGGTCTCCAACATGGTCATCTCCTATACTGCAGACATACAGAGGCACCTCCGGCCATTAGGTCCCCGCACTCCCAATTCCCAGAACCTGCATCACCTCTGCCACCAACCCCGCCGCATCCCCACACGGCCGCACAGCACTGCGAGCAACCACGCCGGCAACGGACGGACCCCAGAACCCGCAGCGGTGAGTGACTGGTTTGTGAAACCCACCATAGGAGATCCAAGGTGAGCTGGGAGACCGTCATGCCAGGGTATTGTCAGCAGGCTTAGGGTCCTGCTTTCTGGTTGTGGTTTGGGAATGGCCTCTACCTCTGCTTTTACAAGCTTGCCCACCAAAACCTCTTCCTCTAGTTCGAAAGGGCTGAGACCTAAAAGAATTGAACACTTCTGACCGGTGAATAACTTCTGACCGGTGGCGTGGCTCTAGGATATGTGGTAGGTAGAAAAGTAGATTTCCTCGCTGTAGCTTGAGAAATACACTTATCTAATTTCGGACCGAATAAAGCCTCCCCTACAAAGGGTATCGCCTCTACTGCCTTCTTGGAATTAGAATCTACTTGCCATTCTCTGAGCCACAGGATCCTTTTGGCCGATATAGCTGAAGCCGAGATGCGTGATGCTATTATACTAGCATCCTTCGCGGCCTGCCAAATGTATGAAGCCGATTTGCGGATATGCTCCGCTAGTCTAACTATTTCCTCCTGGCTGTTATCTTCCTCTACAGCCTGAACAATAAGGCCAGCCCATGCTATAATAGCCTTTAACACCCAAGCACTAATAATTGTTGGTCTGTGCGATGCTCTAGCCGCCACAAAAATAGATTTTAGTGCTGTGTCTAACTTACGGTCTGACGCAACCTTCAGCGTAGTCACGTTTGGTATCGGCAAGCATGTCTTTTTTGACAGTCTAGGCGGAAAACCCACTTGGACATGACACCCTTAGATAGTCGGTAATTAGCCGTGAATTTCCTTGGAATTTGGAAGCGTTTATCAGGCTGCTTCCATGCTTCTCCCATTTGATCTTGGAGAGTCTGCGGAATTGGAAAAACAACTGTTTGTGGTTTCTGAGATTCAAATAAATCAAACACCTCAGGTTCCTTAACTTCTTCTTCGTTGAAGTTAAGGACCTGTTTCACTGCTTCAATAAGGGACTCTAACCCTTTTACCTTAACATCCTCCTCCTGAGGACTGACATCCATAATTTGGTTTACTAACTCTCCCTCCTCTTCATCTTCAATGAGACCCTCCTCCTCCTCCGAATCTTCCCGTAGGAGATGGAGTGATCTCTCCGACATTGTCGGGATCCCGGCAGTCTAAATACTGATGCCAAAATCCTGACCAGATCACGTAGGAACAGAGAGAGACAGCAGGTACATAGGTACAGATAGAGGCAGCAGGGACGTAGGGACATAGGGACAGATAGAGGCAGCAGGGATGAGGGGGGAAAGAGGCAGCAAAGACATAAGGACGGAGAGAGGGGCAGCAGAGACACAGGCACAGTGAGAGAATGCAGCAGGGATGTACGGACAGAGAGAGGGACAGCAGGGATGTAGGGACAGAGAGAGAGAGAGAGAGAGAGGCAGCAGGGACGTAGGGACAGAGAGAGGGGCAGCAGGGATGTAGGAACAGAGAGAGTCAGCAGGGACGTAGAGATAGAGAGAGAGGCTGCAGGGATGTAGGGACAGATAAATAGACATCAGGGACACAGAGACAGAGAGAGGGGCAGCAGAGATGTAGGGACAAAGAGAGGGGAAGCAGGGACGTAGGGACAGAGAGAGCGGCAGCAGGGATGTAGGGACAGAGAGAGTGGCAGCAGGGACATAGGGACAGTGAGAGGGCCAGCAGGGATGTAGGGACAGAGAGAGGAGCAGCAGGGAGTGTATAAGGAGAGTTATGGTAGACTTACCATTGTTAACTCTGTTTCTGCAAAGTACATTGAGTTCCACAGGGAAACAATTGCGGTGTAGAACGGGATCTTGATCCAGAGGCACCATCAGGTAAAGCTTTGACCAGGATGCCTTGGGGCCTCCTCTATAACCCCGCCTCCAGGCACTGAGAGCTCAGTTTCGTTAAACCAGTCCAATGCAGGAGCAGGGAAAAGAGAAGGCAGATGTTAGTCACATAGAACCACATTCTCACGACAGGAGAGGGTACCAGCAGCTAATACCATACAACCCAAAAAAGCTAGGTGCGCCAGGATGGGCGCCCTGTGGAACCCAATGTACTTCGCAGAAAGAGAGTTAACAATGGTAAGTCTACCATAACTCTCCTTTTCTGCAGCAGGGTACATTGGTTTCCACAGGTAAACATCGGGGATGTCCTAAAGCAGTTCCTCAGGGGAGGGGACGCGCCTTAGCGGGTAAGAGAACCCGGCGCCCAAAGGAAGCATCCTGGGAGGCGGAAGTATCAAAGGCATAGAACCTAATGAACGTGTTCACTGTGGACCACATAGCCGCCTTGCCCAATTGTTCTGGGGATGCGCCACGGTGGCCACCCATGAAGGTACAACAGACCAAGTAGAATGTGCTTTAACTGCAGCAGGAGCTGGGAGTCCAGCCTGCGCATAGGCTTGTGCAATCACCATTCTAATTTTTGCTTATTCGCAGGCCAGCCATGTTTGTGAAAACCAAACAGTACAAAAAGGGCATCTGACCTCCTGATAGAGGCAGTCCTCTCCACATAGATATAAAGAGCCCTAACCACATCCAAAAACGTTTTTTGGGGGACAAATCCGAACAGACAACGGCCGGAACCACAATCTCTTGGTTAAGGTGAAAAGATGACACCACCTTGGGCAAATAACCTGGGCGAGTTCGTAGAACTGCCCGGTCCTGGTGGAATATTAGAAAGGGTGGACGAGAGGACAAAGCGTCTAAGTCCGACACCCATCTTGCAGAGACAATAGCCAGCAAAAACAGGACCTAGGCCGTGAGCCACTTAAGGACCACCGAGTCAAGAGGTTCAAATGAAGACTCTTGTAGGGCATTCAGCACAACAGACAAATCCCATGGAGCCACAGGAGGAACATAGGGAGGCTGAATCCGAATTACGCCCTGAATGAACGTCTAAACATCAGGTATAGAGGCAATTTTTCTCTGAAACCAAACCGACAAGGCAGATATATGAACCATGAGGGAGGCCAGACGAAGACCTAAGTCCAGGCCTCTTTGCAGAAAAGCCAGTATTCTGGAAGTTCTGAATCTATGGACAGCGTAATTCTTCTCAGCACACCAAGTGAATTCCAAACCCTATAATAAATCCGGGCTGAGGCCAGCTTGCGGGAGTTCAACATAGTTTGAATAACTGCCTTTGAAAATCCTTTGGCTCTCAGGAGTGATGCTTCAAGAGCCAGTCTGGCCAGCTCTGGGTATAGGGTTGAGGAAGTGGTAGGGGATGCCCTGTCGACAGACCCTGCAGGTCTGAGAACCAATGCCTTCTGAGCCACGCTGGAGCAACTAGAAGCAGCATTCCTCCTTCCTGTTTACATTTCCGTAGAACCCTGGGCAGGAGTGACACCGGAGGGAACATGTAAGGCAGCCGAAAGTTCCATGACACCGCCAGTGTGTCCACGAACGCTGTCTGAGGATCCCTGGTCCAAGATCCGTAGACCGGAACCTTGTAATTGTGATGAAACGCCATGAGGTCTACGTTCGGTAGGCCCCACCTGTCCACTAGGAGTTAAAAGACAGGATTCTCCCAATTATTACATAACTCTACAGAGAAAGGATATCGAGCTTAAGCCGGTTTAGGGAGCGGGAATTTCTTACCTTGGGTACACCAAGGTTCCCTCATGTAGTCCACAAGATGATCAGAATGAGGTAATAGTTTTAACCACTTTCTGCTGTTTAAACATATCAGTTTTCTTGGCCACTGTAGTATAATCCTCATCTTCAGATATTTGTAGGATTTGCTTAATAGCAACTACTAGGGCAAGGACATCAACTTGTGAGGGCAAATCCTCGTCAGTGTCTGACAGGACCGTATGCTCCCCCTCCTCATTAGATGAAACATCAGAGAGGTTAATGAATTGTAAGGAGGAAGCCGCCCGCTTAGAGAACCCAGGGACACGGGAGTGACCTGGAGTAGATTTCTGTCTAACCAAAGACTGATTTAACTGCTGTAGCTGGTTAGACAAAATTTCCGCCCAAGGCGGATTTACCATAGGGACAACTTGTGGTGGCAGTGGCACTGGAGGTCCTATGGGGGGGCTAAACAGTCCACCAAAGTCCCCAGGAGGGTAGTGAACATAGCCAGGGTGTCTCCATTGTAGTCACAGGAGCTGCAGGCTGACTGGGAGGTGTATGACATTTAGTACACAGACCATCACACAATCACACAATACTTCCCTCTCAGGTAAACCTCTGGAGCATACCTTGCAACTTACAGGAGCCTCCAGAGTTTTACTGCCCTTATTGTTAGAAATTGTAATAAAGTAACAATCAGGCTAATAGCATGATGAATCCAGACAGAATACACAATCAGCAGACAAAGGGGGTCATTCTGAGTTGATCGCATGTAGCAACTTTTTGCTGCCCATGTGATCAACTAGATGCCGCCTATGGGGTAGTGTATTTCTGCATAGCAGGGCTGCGAACGCTTGTGCATCCCAGTTATGCAAAAAAAGTTTCCTGTAAAAGAAGACCAGGGTCCCGGAATTGACGTCAGACATCCGCCCTCCAAGCGCCTGGACACGCCTGCATTGGACTCACCACTCTCCGAAAATGGTGAGTTGCCACCCAGTTCTGCCTTCCTCCTGTCAATCTTCATGTGGTCGCCGCTGCGACCACTTTCCATGCTAGCGGCGTCACTGCCTGACGACACCCGTTGCTGGGCAACGACGCACCTGCGCAATGCGGCCGCTGAGCATGTGCAGTTCCAACCCGATCGCACGGCTGCGAGGAAGTGCAGCATGCGATCGGGTCGGAATGACCCCCAAAGTACACAACCTGCATAAGAATACACAAACTTGTGAACTAAATCCTGTTGTACGTGACTGTAACACAGTAAAATATCCATATAGCGATAAGTACTGTGTACACTATATTAGAGGACACCGACGCAACTAGTCCCTTCGGGTACAGAATAACAGAATATAGTGATAGCTACTTTAGATGGGATACACATGAGAGTGAAACCATACAGCAGATACAGGCACACACAGTCACAAGCAATGCTGAGATTATTATAAGCACAATAAAACTGCACTGGACTAGTATATATATATATATATATATATATATATATATATAAAACACAGAGCAGTCCTAGACTGGGGGTATATATCAGAATACTCGTACAATATATTTTGTAATAGGTACACTCTTTCTTAACTAACGCTGTCTGTAGAAAGACATGTAGAATACTCAAGTGTCTGTAAAGTCTCAGCACTGTATACAGGCGGCTTTACAGGGGAGACCTTGCCCTGCAATCCCAGAGACCAGCAGCAGCTATGCTCAGAAGATGGCACCCCGCATCTCTGTCAGGAACTGAGGGAGAGTGTGAGGCAGCTCCAATGTGGGAAATCTGTGAGGAGATGGTGCCCTGGGCTGGGGGAGGGGCTGCAGGTCAAGAACCGGCTCCCCTATGCTGGACCTCACCACCGGTACTACAGAGCCTTATCAATAGGGGCATTAGTACACCCGACCTGTACTCCTACACCCTGGAGGATAGAGTGGGGTCCCTGCTCATTAAAAGTGTTGCAGTCCATCTCCCCAGACTGCGATAAGGAATGCGATTTGGGACCCTCTTACCTCCTCCCTTCGTAGCAGCCATGTGAACCATGAGAGCGTCTGCGACCGTATGCCTAAGCCGGAGCGTCTCCGCCGCAAGTACATGGACACTTAGCCGTGGGAGTATGCGACGCCGCTTGGGAGGTAATGGAGACGCAGCACTGAATGTCAATGCTGCAGCCCTTGAAGTCTTCTTAGCTTTTTCAGGGCTGCCCAGTGCAGCCCGCCTGTTAGGTGGATGAGTGGGAATTTATAAATATTGAACATCCCACAATTCCCACCATCTATTGCTTACCCAAGATTCATAAGGACCCGACTCATCCAACGGGTAGGCCTATAATATCAGGGGTAAATAGCATCACCTCCAATCTTTCAATGATGATAGATCATTATCTACAACCTCTAGTCAAACAAACCAAATCCTATCTGAAAGATACAGGACAATTACTGACTATATTAAATGAATTGGAATGGGAAAATAATTATATACTTGTAAGTTCAGACGTATCTTCCCTCTATACAATTATAGAGGAGGATAAGGGTTTAGAAGCAGTATCTTTCTTTCTCGAATCATCTGACTATACAGCTGATCTAAAGGCTTTTATTTTAGAAGGCATTAAATTTATATTGAGGAACAATTATTTTGTTTTCAATGGAAATTATTATTTGCAACGTGTGGGGACTGCCATGGGCACCAGGTTCGCCCCGAGCTATGCCAACCTCTTCATGGCCTACTGGGAGGAACAAGCAGTGTGGCATGGAGAGCAGCTCGGGGCGGGCCTGGTGCTATGGCGTCGCTATATTGATGATTTATTTTTTGTATGGAATGGAGATTCAGAGGAGCTTGATTCATTTATTGATGAACTTAATGGAAATCAATTTAATATTAGGCTGACTACTACTATGAGCAGGGATGAGATAATGTATTTAGACCTCTGTATCTATATAACAAATGGCTTATTGAATACAAAATTATATCGAAAACCTACTGACTCTAACAGTTTTATCGAAAGGGCAAGCCAACACCATGATCATTGGTTGGATGGCATTCCATATAGCCAATTTTTAAGAGTTAAACGAAATTGTACCGACCATAACATATGCGAAACACAACTAAGTGAATTACATAACCGGTTCATTGAAAAAGGCTATAGCGAAGATGTTTTATTAAAAGCCCAGGAGAAGATAAAAACTATAGACAGGAGAGATTTGATACAGGGTACTAATCGAAGGGCACCTAAAGAAAAAGACTACCAGTGGTCTTTCACTTCGAACTTCAATTCACAGTATAGAGAAATTGAGTTCATAATAAAAAGACACTGGAAGGTGCTCAGTAAAGATCCTGTTCTGGGCCCACTATTACCATCTAAGCCGGATTTTATTTATAGAAGATCTAAGTCGCTCAAGGACAAACTTGTATGCAGTTCAATTGAGGTTCCGAAGAGGACAAGCATTAGAAGTATAGGGTTCTACAGATGCGGCCTTTGCGCCATGTGCAAGTGCACAAAGGGCGCAAGTAAAATAAAAGAATTTTCAGTAGGTGGTGTCTCTTATCCAATAAGAGACTTTATTACCTGCAACTCCAGAAATGTTATTTATGCCCTGGAGTGTGACTGTGGTCTAATTTATGTCGGGAAGACGGGTAGAAACCTAAAAACAAGACTATCCGAGCATATTTATAATGTTAAAAAAGGATTAGATACCCACACAGTCTCTAAACATTTTAAATTAAAACATGCGTGTAAACCCTGTCACTTTAAATCCTTCTGGGGTATCCAAACTGTTAATCCTACCCCTCGGAACAAGGAAATCGATACTGCATTATCCAAAACTGAGATGAAATGGATTTTTAAACTAAAAACCTTAGTACCTGCTGGTCTTAACACCGACTTTGAACTTAAATGGTTTTTATGAGGATTTCTAATCATTATTATTATAATTTTTTAATTAATATTTATTAATTTTAATGTATTTTAAAAAAAGGATGTATCTCTTCTCTGGTTTTAAATTGAATATTTGAATCCGTTTAAAGTTTTCCTATCTATGTCCACCTTTCTTGCTATAATAATGTCGTAATATTGTAATTTGATAATATACATTACTTTTTATGTCTTTTATGGACTCCTTGGGAGTCACGGATTGAAAACTGAGTGGGGACCGCTAATAGAGCTGAATGGAACGCATAACACGCCCATTCGCTGACCCGCATACGTCACTTCCGGCAACACGGTTTCCGGGACGGGAGTGGAACGCACACGTCACTTCCTGTATATCGGATCCGTCTGGCTGGATGATCCACAGCTGTTTCCTTTATATGAGATTGCTGCTGACGATTCACAGCTGTTTCCTTTGTATGTGATTATTGCTGCTATTTAAGGCTGTGAGCGTACATGTCCCATCATGCTTCTGATGAAGGATTTGATATCCGAAAGCGCTTAAGCTGGGACTCTTTATGCTGGACTGACGGGAGCATTGGAAGGATACACCGGACAGCGTGGGGATACTCCAAAATAACCAGGATTGGTGGTGACTATATATCTGCACCTGCTGGCTGCTGTCTTCCTTAGCCCCTGACATCCATGCTACATCTCTTTGTTGTTATGCTGTTTTTTAACCTGTGTTTGTGAGTGTTTCCATTAAAATATTAGTTCCTTACCTATACACAGACGATATTGCACTATTTTAATTCTCTTCATTTTAAGTGCTTCTTGGAGATTATACATCCCTATTCCCGTGGAGTGGAAGCGGTTATATACAATGTATATGGTTTCTACATGCAAATATACCATCTATACCATGTGAGTGGGACCAGTAACGAATAAAAGAAACACCACCTGACTTAACTGGATTACACTATGTTCTGTGTCCTTTTATTATCATTTTAGTGTCCATATGTTGGGAAGGTGTATCGTTACCTATCGCATTTAAAAATACCAGTGTGTAAGCAATCCTTTTTACGTCTCTAGAAGTGTCTAGTTGCGCCATTTTCTCTCACACTTTCTGTGTTTGAGGTGACCTGCTGCCTGCAGACACCACTCGAAACTGAGCTCTCAGTGCCTGGAGACGGGGTTATAGAGGAGGCCCCAATGCATCCTGGGACAGTCAAAGCTTTGCCTGATGGTGCCTCTGGATCAAGATCCCGCTCTACACCCCGATGTTTCCTTGTGGAAACCAATGTACCCAGCTGCAGAAATATCTATTTTATAATTATAGATATGCCATGTAAGGGAAAATGCTGAGATTCCGCACTAGTCAAATAATTTCAGAAGCAGGATAAATTGAAAACCAAAATTTGGACAGTGAGATGGGGAAAGGATTAATCCTTGATGTGTCCACTTGGTGGTGTGCCCAGGGTCAGAGGTAAGTATGCAAACAGCAAGTCAGAGGAAAAAGAAGACTCTTGTGTGGGTGCACTCTTACAGTATACAGTTGGTAGAAAAATATTAAGGAAAATTAAGATATAGCCTTCATAATTCTATCATTAAAATAGGTTTGTATCCAACAGACAAGAGACAGATTTATGTATGTTCTGGTCCATCTATGGGGTAATTCAGAGTTGATCACAGCAGCAAATTTGTTAGCAGTTGGGCAAAACCATGTGCACTGCAGGAGGGGCAGATATAACACGTGCAGAGAGAGTAAAGACCCATACACATGGTGAGATTCGGGCAATCATTACGGATTTCCCAGATCCCATGAAAGATTTGGCCCATTGCCAGAAATTTATCAAAGATTTGGGTAATGCCCACGAGCCCACTAACAAAGATTGGCAAACAGTGTTGAGAGCATGCCCCCCCCCCCCAATACTGACACCCCCAAAAAATGATAAATGATTGCAAACTAGAGGAAGATAAGCCTATTAATGACAAATACAATCAAGATAAATTTAAAACAAATTAACATACAACTAGGGTTGTACTTCCCCATTGTGATGAATTGGAGTAAACATTTTTCCATCAAACAAAAGGAAGGTGAAAAAGCAGCCGACTATTTCTACCAAGGCCTACAGGAAATGGCTAAGCACACTGGGGTAAGCAACATAAAAGATGATGTTAATCACAGGGAGGTAGCTGTCTCTATATTAATGGATGGACTCAGAGAGGCATTGAAGGTCAGAGTATAGACCTCTTTGCCTAACTGGAGGGGGGTTACGGTGGATGCCCTTAGGGAATCTGCTATTGAGCATGACAAGAACATAATCAAACGTAAGGAGACACAGGGGGAAAGACTGATGGTGATGAGTATCCAAGCACTTGAAGGCATGACGACACAACCCAGACCTCATTCATACGGGTAACACAGGAGAAAACCAATGAGGTGCTTCAACTGTGGTAGGGAGGGACATTTCTCCAGAGATTGCATGGATACATGGACACATAGGAACTATCGAACACCTAGACAAGGGTACGAGCCACATAGACAAAATTATCAACCCCATAGACGGGACCACTGGACATATAAGAGGGACTTTGAGCCACATAGAGGGGAGACACATAGACACCCACCAAGGAGGGACTGGCAGGCCTCCGAACTTTCTCAGCTAGTACCGCCATATATTGTAGCTGCCAATGCTTTGCGGGGAAACTAAGACCGACAATAGGGGAAGGGTCACACCTGTATCCTACAACCAGTTAGGCTGACTAGGGTTCTTAGGGAAGAACCCCAGGTGATAGTCAAGGTAGCTGGTGTAAAACAGACCTTTCTTGTAGATACAGGGGCGGCCAGATCTGTAGTGAACTCCCTTTTAGGATTAACAAACACGGGCAAAACAATTTTGGCAATGGGAGTAACAGGAAAAGTGCAACAGTACCCTTTGACAAAACCTGCAGAAGTTACGATTGGGCCTCTACATACCAAACACTTTCCTTTTGGCTGCAGCGGCCCTGACTAACTTGGTTGGCAGAGATTTATTCTGTAAAATGGGATGTGTAATATATTGTATCCCTGATGGCAAGTTTTTAGACATCCCTGAAAACCACGCACAAGAAGTACAAGACTTGTTAGATACTCCTCAAAGGTTAATGTTGCATTCTCCTGTTCTAGATTCTCATCCATCTCAGGTAGAGGAAATGATCTTGCAAATACAGGGTTCCCTTTGGACCAAAGATGGACAGGACGATGGATTAATGGCGAATGTAGCACCCGTAGTAATCCAATTAAAAGACGGTAGGACAGCTCCAAGAATACCACAGTACCCCCTGAAGCCAGAAGTGGAATTAGGGGTGTATCCTGTAATTAAAAGGCTGCTCCAACAGGGAATTCTAATCAGAACTTCCAGCACAGCCAGTAGTCCCATCTTTCCAGTAAAGAAAAGTGTGGGGGAGGGGCTTCAGGCTAGTGCAGGATTTAAGAGGGGAAAACAAAGTAGTTGAGAGCCAATTCCCCATAGTGACTAATCCAGCTGTCATCCTAATGCAAATTCCTCCGCATTCTACCCACTTTACTGTAAATTGACCTCTGTTCTGCTTTCTTTTCTGTCCCACTTCACCCTGACAGCCAGTATCTGTTTGCCTTCTCCTATAGAGGTGTACAGTATACCTGGACCAGCCTTAGAACACCCAAAATGCAAAATTTGTGTTCCCCACATGAAAAGGCGGTCTGGAAGGCGAAGGGATATGGTCAAGAGTCATCCGGACTCTGGAGAGATGGACAAGGTAAGCCAGTGGTTCCCAAAGCATATCTCCCCAGCCTAGCTGAAGCAGCACACGGTCTGACTCACCTGGGCAAGGAAGGAATGTGCAGACTAGTGAGAGCCTACTGGAGTGCACCAGGATTCTCTTCTCAGGCAAGCAGGAAAGCCATGTCATGTCTTACTTGCCTGAGGAAGAACATTGGTAAGGCAGTACCAACAAAGCCATCCCATATCCCTCCTACAGATGGTCCTTTTCAGGTAATACAAATTGACTTTATACAGCTACCATCCTGTAGAAATTTGAAATATGTGTTAGTTTGTATTGATATGTTTTCCAATTAGGTAGAGGCATTCCCAGCTGCCTCTAACACCACTGTCTTCACTGCCAAGAAGATAGTGCAAGAATTTGTATGTAGACATGGTAACCCTAGGATTATTGAAAGTGATAGGGGTACCGACTTCACGGGGGAGGTCTTTCAGGTCATGTGCAAACTCCTGGGGATTGATAGCCAGTGCAAAGGTGGAGAGAGTGAATAGTACTATCAAGAACAAATTGAGCAAAGTGATGACTGAAACTGGACTACTGTGACCAGAGGTTCTGCCACTAGCGTTGTATAGCATCAGGACCACTCCCAGTGCTCCTCTCAATTTATCACCCCTTGAAATTCTTTTTAGAAGGCAACCTTATGTGATGATAGACCCTAAGGATGATTTGAAATGCAACAATGAGGTGACAGTTCAATACCTCATAAAAATGAATAAGCACTTGACAGAACAGCAAAAGAACTAAAAAAAACTGTTGATTACAGATATGCCAAGTTCAAACTGCCATGATATTGAACCAGTGGACTATGTGATGATTCTGAAAAAAAATTATGCTCAGGTTGTTTGATAGACCATTGGGAGGGACCATACCAAGTTTTGTTGACCAGCACCAATTCATTGAAGGTAGCAGAGAGAGAAACTTGGGTCCATTCATCGCATTGCTAGAAAGCCAGTAACCCGGACGAAGCTCGGAAAAGAAGTTAAACGGAGGAAATATCACTAGAGAACCTATTCCTGTTACGTTCCTGATGCTCAGAACTAGAAAGATGTTGCGAAGTGTGTCCAGAGCACCAGGACGTGACGCTGAAATAGGGATGGAACGGGAATAGCCCCTAGCACCCTACCTCCGTTGTTTTACCCGTGTGGTCAGTTCACGCCTGAGTGACTATGGTTTCTTGGGCCCACGGCAGCCGCGTTTGAAGGGCGGATTAGGTCTGCCCAACTCCGATGCCCCCAGGTCTTAGAGTGAGACAAAGCGTGAACCGAGACAGGATAATAACAAGGGGACCTCTAACTAAAGCAAACAGAAGCTAGGGGCTACTAACTACCCTAAAACTAAATATATGTGCGGCACGCCGCCAAAGGAAAAGAACAACAAAAGATATCACTGTCCACTCCCCCACACGGCACCGCAGAGTTCCGGGGAGGACAGTGAAAAGCGGAAACCTCCGCAAAAACCACCAATACAAAAATAATACCAAAAGGACTAAGCGGCCTAGGCCGCAACACGCGGCAGAAGCCGCTACTCACGAAACCGGGAGAGAACCCCAACAAACGAGAACCCCCAGATGACTGCAACAGGTTCACTTGAACAGGAAGGATTCCCAGGACCGGCTTCAGAACTCCAGGACTCAGAAGCACCAGGGAGCAGGATCGACCAGATACAGCTGACCAGGAACAGACGTTACAAGGCAGGAACAGCATACAGGAAGCTATCACCGGCGTCTGTGCCAGGAAATGAGGGAGAATATAACAGGGAGCCTTCCAATAGCTGCAGCGAAGCTTAATTAGTTATGTCGTGCAGCTGCCCCGCTGCACGACCAGAGCTGACAGGTGTATTGATTGATAGGAAGCAACGGGGAACGCGGTTCGTCTGTGGCATCCCCGTTGCTAAGCGCACACGGCGTCCCAGCGTTGCCAGGGACCCGGCGGCTCAGCGCGCACGGCGTCCTGGCATTGCTAGGAGCCGGGCGGGCAGGAAGGGAGGTGCGGCGCCCGTGAGCGTCGCTCGGAAGCAGACCGAGCAGCGCCGCGGACCGCGGCACCTAACAATTCCAGGAGAACTGAGAGGCGATAACAGTGGACATTCCCCACCCCCACCCCCCGAGCATATTAAGTGGTCACACAGGACTTTTGGTTGAGAGATGGAAAATCGTCGGCAATCAACGTTTTCTTTTTCCCTTTTTGCCTTTATTTTTCTCAGGACTGTTTATTTTTGCGAAAGGTTCAGAAAGAATTGAGTGGGGGCTTGAGACAGGCTCTTCAGGAAACGGTGATGACTTGATAGAATCCCAGGCACAGTGTGATACTTTGCTCAAAGCAGGAGAGAGTAAGAGAGTTCGGAGTTCTGGTGAGTACGGAGTTCAGAGACAATGTGAGCGGTTATTGTCTGAGGAATACTGTATTTTTAAGTATTGTGACACTATAATTGAAGATGAGTGCATCCAAAGATGTCAGTCTAGCAATAAGGCAGAATTTGACAGACATCCCTTGAGTAATTACCACTCACTAGTGGGTAAGGTCCTAAACCAAACACAGTGCTGGGTGTGCTCACAAGTACTTCAAGGACACAGTACTTCGGGATTAGTGCCATACCCATTAACGTTAGAATAGGTACTTGAGTTACATGTGGGGAGACCAGTGGACAGGAAATATAATATATCTAGATCTCCTAGCCTAAGACTCCACCAGTACCATGTAGATATATCCCTGATATGTTTAGATTTCACCAATTCCCAGAAACCAGGAAATTTGGAGATAATATGGAACAATCAGACAATGACCTACTCACATCGAGCTGATAGGGAGCTTCTCGATAAAGAAACAGTACGAAAAACACTACAGGTATAGGTTTACGAGAGGGTATAGCAAGATAAGGTCGGCAAAGTGGTAGACTATTGTATGAAAATCATAAAGCCAGAGACTTGTTATACCCAAATGAAAGAAACGGGGACAGGGTTCTTTGTCAGAATTTTGTGTGACATGATAATGATTCACTCTGTTTCCTATGTACTCCCAGATGACATCTATTTTATCTGTAGTAGAAAAGTGTACAAGTGGCTCTGTCCGAACTCCAAAGGGTTATG
Organism: Pseudophryne corroboree; assembly: GCF_028390025.1. Classification (NCBI taxonomy): domain Eukaryota; kingdom Metazoa; phylum Chordata; class Amphibia; order Anura; family Myobatrachidae; genus Pseudophryne; species Pseudophryne corroboree. The sequence continues at coordinate 276,221,836 of NC_086446.1, forward strand.
CTACCTTGGGAGAATACTGCCAGAGGTAATGGCCCTTACGCATGACAACATGGTAAATATTCACAAAAGTATTCCTTCTCCTTACACTCACACCCAATACAAACACATCTATAAGAGAAATTATGTAGATGGAGTAGAACCAATGGCGTCTAATTTGATCCAAGAATCCACGGGGATTCAGATTCTGATGGCATTAGATATAACTCGAACTGCCAGAGGAATCGTAAATTATAAGTACATCCAAGCATTGGCGAATTTGATAGATAACATAACTGAAATGTATGATGACATCTTCAGATACACGGGCAGGGAGTTACAGGCATATAAGAAAGAATGGTAGAGCACCGCATGGTTCTGAATTATGTAACAGCTGTAATTGGCGGATATTGTGTAACATTGGCAACACAATTTGGAGTCAAATATTGCACATATATCACAAATAGTACTGAGGACCCAAGAGAGGTGATAGACCACGAAATGGTGAAATCTTACAACTCAAATGTAAGTTTAGGAGGAGGCACAATCTTACTTTATCGGCCGTGGGCGAGAAGATTGTGGGATGGACCTCCTGGTTGAATCCACTTAAATGGTGTTCTGGTTTAGGAGAATGGGCTCAGGAAATGATATCCAGCATAGGGAAGCTGCTCCTGTGTCTCTGTGGTGTCATCATTATTATCGGTTTGGTGATTAAATGTGTTCGGGTGATAAACCAGAGAAAAAGTAGGTGTGTGAGAGACCGGAAGATGTTAGCACAAATTTAATGAGTTTAAGGAGAAGCAGTACTGTAGAAGAAGACCTAGGGGTATATTTACTAATATTCGTGTTTTAGCCGTTTTTAAGGGTGTTTGAACTCAAATGGTATCGGGTGCATTTTACTGCAACTTTTTGAATCCTGGTACGGTCATTTACTAAGCTGCCGAGTTTGCAACATTCGTCTTTTCCGAGGTCGATGTGATTCGTAATGTCAGGCAGTGTTTTACGGGAGTGATGAGTAAAACACTGCCTTACAAAACACAAGGAATCCCGGCCGGATCTGTGAGATCCGTGCGGGGCTTCATTGTGCACCTTTAAAAAAAAAAAAAAGTGTTAAAAATCAAGAAAAAAATTGCGTGGGGTCCCCCCTCCTAAGAAAAGCCAGCCTCGGGCTCTTTGAGCCGGTCCTGGTTGAAAAGATGTGAAAAAAATTGACAGGGGTTCCCCCATATTTTAACAACCAGCACCGAGCTCTGCGCCTGGTCCTGGTGCCAAAAATACGGGGGAGAAAAAGCGTAGGGGTCCCCCGTATTTTTAACACCAGCACCGGGCTCCACTAGTCAGACAGATAATGCCACAGCCGGGGGACACTTTTATATAGGTCCCTGCGGCCCTGGCATTAAATCACTAACTAGTCACCCCTGACCGGGGTACCCTGGAGGAGTGGGGACCCCTTAAATCAAGGGGTCCCCCCCCTCCAGCCACCCAAGCGCCAGGGGTGAAGCCCGAGGCTGTCCCCCCTATCCAAGGGCTGCGGATGAGGGGCTGATAGCCATGTGTAAAAATAAGAATATTGTTAGTCCCAGCAAGCCTCCCCCGCAAGCTGGTACTTGGAGAACCACAAGTACCAGCATGCGGTGGAAAAACGGGCCCGCTGGTACCTGTAGTACTACTACAAAAAAATACCCAAATAAAAACAGAACTCACACACCTTGAAAGTAAAACTTTATTACATACATGCACACCTACATTCACACATACTTACTTATGTTCACACGTGGCTCAGTCCACTTCTCCAAGTAGAATCCATGGGGTACCTGAAAATAAAATTATACTCACACAATCCAGTGTAGATCGGTCCTCTTCTGAGCTTGTAATCCACGTACTTGGCAAAAAAACAAACCGAAAAACCCGAACCACGCACTGAAAGGGGTCCCATGTTTACACATGGGACCCCTTTCCCCGACTGCCGAGACCCCCCGTGACTCCTGTCACAGAGGGTCCCTTCAGCCAATCAGGGAGCGCCACGTCGTGGCACTCTCCTGATTGCCTGTGCGCTTCTGAGCTGTCACTCAGGCTGCGCACGGCAGAGATACAATGTAGCGCATAGGCGCTCCATTGTATCCAATGGTGGGAACTTTGCGGTCAGCGGTTGACCGCGAGTAACCTCAACCGCTGACCGCAAAGTTCCCACCATTGGATACAATGGAGCCCCCATGCGCTACATTGTATCTCTGCCGTGCGCAGCCTGAGTGACAGCTCAGGAGCGCACAGGCAATCAGGAGAGTGCCTCGACGTGGCGCTCCCTGATTGGCTGAAGGGACCCTCTGTGACAGGAGTCACGGGGGGTCTCGGCAGTCGGGGAAAGGGGTCCCATCTGTAAACATGGGACCCCTTTCAGTGCGTGGTTCGGGTTTTTCGGTTTGTTTTTTTGCCAAGTACGTGGATTACAAGCTCAGAAGAGGACCGATCTAAACTGGATTGTGTGAGTATAATTTTATTTTCAGGTACCCCATGGATTCTACTTGGAGAAGTGGACCGAGCCACGTGTGAACATAGGTAAGTGTGAATGTAGGTGTGCATGTATGTAATAAAGTTTTACTTTCAAGGTGTGTGAGTTCTGTTTTTATTTGGGTATTTTTTTTGTAGTAGTACTACAGGTACCAGCGGGCCCGTTTTTTCCACCGCATGCTGGTACTTGTGGTTCTCCAAGAACTAGCTTGCGGGGAGGCTTGCTGGGACTTGTAGTACTGCTACAAAAAACAATATTCTTCTTTTTACACATGGCTATCAGCCCCCCATCCGCAGCCCTTGGATGGGGGGACAGCCTCGGGCTTCACCCCTGGCCCTTGGGTGGCTGGAGGGGGGGGACCCCTTGATTTAAGGGGTCCCCACTCCTCTAGGGTACCCCGGCCAGGGGTGACTAGTTAGTGATTTAATGCCAGGGCCGCAGGGACCTATATAAAAGTATCCCCCGGCTGTGGCATTATCTCTCTGACTAGTGGAGCCCGGTGCTGGTGTTAAAAATACGGGGGACCCCTACGCTTTTTCTCCCCCATATTTTTGGCACCAGGACCAGGCGCAGAGCCCGGTGCTGGTTGTTAAAATATGGGGGATCCCCAGTCAATTTCCCCCCCATATTTTTGCAACCAGGACCGGCTCAAAGAGCCCGAGGCTGGTTGTGCTTAGGAGGGGGGACCCCACGCAATAATTTTTTACAGTTTTTACACTAAATGACCCTTTCTCATAGATAACCATGCACAGATCTCACTGATCCGTGCATGATTATCCAAACTCGCCAGGAAAAAGCAGGTCTATTTTTTTGCTGCTTTTTTTAACGAATCGCAAAAAAAACACCCGCACTTGAGCATTTAGAGAGTAACACCCAAATACGAATTAATAGTGAATACCCGTGTTGTATGAAATAGCAGCCGCATTTGACCGATGGTCTATTCATTCGTATTTCTGAACTTAGCCTTGAAAACCATTACGAATAGCCCAAACACTGCCGAGATTTGTGCTTAGTGAATTCCCGTGTTGGGACTTAGAAAAAAAAACACAAATCGGTCAAACTCGGATTATTAGTAAATATAGGCCCTAGTCTATAACCTTGAAGTGGAAGCGGTGATCAGATAAGGGATACCATGTAAATGCCAATATTTGTATGCACTGTTTTCTTTCCCCTCTCTGTGCCATTGATCGGTGTCTCAACAACGCCTGGATTTGGACTTCTTAAACATCCTTTGTATGTTGTATGCAATCCCATGTCATACCCATGGGCCTTATATACCCGCTGAGTGTGTATATAGGTTGTCTTACCCAGTTAATAATACACATAGCCGATGAAGGGACATTATCCACACATAATGGCATACACATACATCTCCCCAAATGTATCATTGGGTAATGGTGCTTCCCCATTTATTAATAATCTAAACAAGATAAGGGCAGCTAGAAATGCCCATTTGTAAAAAAGCTCGGTATGTTTGTTTGAACATCTACAGACCCTTAATACGGGATGAGAAGGACTAAATGAATAATTTGCAGACTTAGAAGCTTTTTGTAGAACTAGGACTTATTATGGCATGATGATACATTCCCCTCAAACACACACCCATACATACACACTTTACCTATCCCACTAGGTCGTACAATAATAGATACATTCCCATCTACAATTTTTCTTCTTCTTCTTCTTCTTCTTCTTCTGAAGTACTTACTCAAATGTTGTGTATACGTATTATGAAATATGAATTATGAAATTTATGTGATAGTTTTGGTTATTATCAAAGGGTGGTCTGTTAAAGTCAAATTGCATATTTCTATATGTAGAATACACTATGGCATTTACTAATGGACGTGTCTACGATGCATGCGTCAAATACGCATGCTATAGGTAATACGGTGGGGCGCGAATGACCGTAACAGCGAGTTACTGTGCACATTACGGTAGAAGATGCATTTGTTAATAAATATCATACTGTAACACATAGCAAATATTTCTTACTTACAGATAATGGCCCTCATTCCGAGTTGTTCGCTCGTTCTTTTTCATCGCATCGCAGCGATTTTCCGCAAACTGCGCATGCGCAATGTTCGCACTGCGACTGCGCCAAGTAAATTTGCTAAGAAGTTTGGTATTTTACTCACGGCATTACGAGGTTTTTTCTTCGTTGTGGTGATCGTAGTGTGATTGACAGGTAGTGGGTGTTTCTGGGCGGAAACTGGCCGTTTTATGGGTGTGTGTGAAAAAATGCTGCCGTTTCTGGGAAAAACGCGGGAGTGGCTGGAGAAACGGGGTAGTGTCTGGGCGAACGCTGGGTGTGTTTGTGACGTCAAACCAGGAACGAAACTGACTGAACTGATCGCAGTGGCAGAGTAAGTGTCGAGCTACTCCGAAACTGCTTAGAAATTTCTATTCGCAATTTTGAGAATCTTTCGTTCGCAATTTTGCTAAGCTAGGATTCACTCCCAGTAGGCGGCGGCTTAGCGTGTGCAATGCTGCTAAAAGCAGCTTGCGAGCGAACAACTCGGAATGAGGGCCAATATACACTCAAATGTGTTCAAATTATGACCCGGCGAAAGAGTACATCCAGAAATACAAATTTAATAGTGTCCTAAGACATATCCGATTCTTCTGTCCAAACAGGCATTGTGTCATAAAATGTGGTATTCCTTTATTCATGGAAGATAGACCTTTGACTGATTGGATGTGTAAATACCGTTGTTTGCCTCAATTGGAAGCATGAACAATTGGGACTTGGTGGTGATTCAGTTGATCCTGTGCTGTCATTGTCTCTGAACTGCAATATAACAAACAAGAAGCCAGATACCATACAATTGCTAAGGATATGCAGATTCCTGATTGTGTGCTCTAACTCTGCATTTTTAACACACCCCTGCACATACCAGAAGTTATTGAGGATACCATTTAGTCAAAACTTCAATGGTTTAATCTACTGCCGAGCGTAATATCCAATTGATTATCCATTATTAACATAATACCACTCATGAGATGAAAGGGGCTGGAAAATGCCAGCTTGGATAGTACGATGGAAGGAAAGGTGGTGATCCAGCTGTTAGTGTTATATCAGAGTCACACATCCATGTATATTCATATAAATCTACAACACTTGGCAAGAGGTCTCCCTTCTAGGTACTAACCCAGCCCAACACTGTTTGGCTTCCAAGATCAGATGAGATCGGGCATATGCAGAGAGGTATGGTAGTAGAAAATTAACATTATCTCTTAAACAATAATGAAAATGCACCTAAATAAAGTAGGCTAGTCGTTATTGCAAGGAAGCAATAGAGTTGGGCTCAGAGTGAGCTCTGTAAGAGATGTAAAGATAGTGGATTTACTGTCTACGTTGGACAAGGGGATGCTTGGTACATACCCACCGATGTTGATAAGAGTCCACTTAATAAGTGTAGTTAGAAATAGATGTAGATAATAAAAGATAAGGTATTTGTGGCTGTTGAGCTTATACGTGCCTCAGAGTTTATTCTAGTATATGGATAACAAAAAGGTCCATTGGACTTAAGGGTGGTACACACGGAGCGATGTTCACTCAATGTCTAAGCAACCTGACTAGCTCCATGAGTAGGGGTGCCGGCGACAGCGATGCACGGCCCCGCACGTTGCTATCGCTGGCTCTAGATTGGGCATGCAGGCATGCCCAATCTAGTGATTGTGCTTATTTCACCGCTGGGTGAAATGAGCACTCCCCCCCCTCCTCGCTCAGCACACATCACGCTGTGCTGTGCGTGGGGAGAGATGTGTGCTGAGCGGTCTGTGATAGATCACTCAGCACACATCTCTGGGAGAAATTTCCTGTGTGTACCCCCCTTTAGATTAATAACCACAATGGATTTACAGTGCCATCACAACTACTATGCAAAATGAAAAGGTATACATACATCTTTAATAGCAACTTCATATATATCATATCAAATGGATACTAATAGCAGCCAAGATAAATGCTCAATAGTCAGCCGTGTTTCTAATGAAATTTCAATAAGAAATGCCAGTCACGCAGATACTCCCATATATGTATATGTTACAAGTATCCCAGGTATTGCAATCCATATGTAGGAAAAAGGTCATGCAGATTGAAACGGTCTGTAGTGTATGCACAGGTTATCTGCAATGGGTTAGGTACCAGCGACCTAGTCTGTTTGTCTAAACAAAATGCATAGAATAAATTCTAAAGCTCCCTGATAGAAGACAATGGTAAACTGGGAGAATAACAGATGGTGTCAAGGTTGATACCATTAGTTGCCTAGGTCCTTGGATGCGCCAGAGTACCTGGTACTCACAATGGTTCTTCCTGGTGAATAGGGTCCAGTAGGAAAACACATTTCACCCATCCATCGGGCTTGTTGACTTGTGCACAAATGGAAGTGAACAAGCCCGATGGACTGGTGAAACGCGTTTTCTCCCGGGGGTCAAAAGATGTAAGGGTCCCCCATATTTTTTAAACCAGCACCGGACTCCACTAGCCAGGGAGATAATGCCACAGCCGGGGGACACATTTATGTAGGTCCCAGTGACCGTGGCATTACCCCCCCAACTTGTCACCCTTGGCTGGGGATTCCCCCCCCCCTCCCCGGCTTCCCTATCCACCCCCCTTCCCAATGTAGACCGCTGGGACCTGGGAGAGACACTGCTGTCACTCTCCCCAGCGCAGCACACATGGTGTGTGCTGCACTGGGGAGAGGCAGCTGCAGCAGTGTCCTCTGTCCCTGCATGACGTGCATTGGGGGGGAGCGATCCCCCTTCCACTCTCTGATACCCACCCGGGGCCCCCCCAGTGCCGCAGTAGCACAGAAAACTTTAAAAAATATATTTCCAAAGGAGGGTGGCTGGCCACACCTCCCTGCATTGGCCATGCCCCCTCTGATTACCTGGGCCCGGCTCACCTGTTGGCACCCCTGGTGAAGCAATATCAGACTGGAACAGATGGTGTGGTGACTGTATTGTCAAACTGGAACTAATGGTGACTATGGTAGTGTAGGTTGTAGAAGGCTCAGAGTGAATGCAGGTACTGTGCAGTAACTGGAGACCCGGAGGAGCACAGCTTCAAAGCTCACACACAGAGCACTGGCAACCTTAGCATTGGGGAGCAGGAAGCTTTATACCCCTGGGTATCACAGGATTGGCTGGGAACATCAGCTGATACTGAGGCTGCAAGGAATTGGTTAGACACTGGTCAGCAGACACTGAGAAACTTGCGTTGTCCATGCCGCCAGACCAGTGGGAGCATTACCACGTGGGATGCCACTGCAGCACCCCAAGCTCGCCATACTGCATGCCTGTGTACCACGCACAAGACACACAGCCACATCTGTGGAGAACAACGCGGCCACCAGAGTATGCCAGCGTGCCTCACTAGCAGTGGACAGGTAAGAAATGGGGCCCAGTCCTAGCAGCATTGACACCAAGCACTTCAGCCACAGAAGTGGCAGTCCATGTCACTGAAGTGCTAGGTTAGTTGACCTGTGTTAAACTATGTAATTTTTTATTTTTTTAAAAGGACTATTTTGCAGCAACTAAGGAGAGAAAAGGCCATAACAGAACACCAGAATGTTTGTTTGTTTGATTGATTGAATTATTAATTAAAATCAACATGTGTGAGGCCTCAGTCGAAAGCTGTAGGATTTTCTAGCAACTGAAATAAAACACAATAAAAGTCCAATGTTCAATGCTGTCCCCAATGCCCCCTCGAACTCCACTCCTCCTCTTCCACCTCCATCACATGCCTGGATAAATAGTGATCCGTGATCCTCCTGGCATCTCTTACCAGTGCTACCCAGCTTACAGCTTCCGAGGACGCTCAGGTTTCACACTGCAAGGTGAATGAAGGATTCTCAGTGCACAGACAGCACCAGATATCAGGGCACCCCTGCAATGGTCCATGGAGTGATAGGGATGCCGTCTAATATTGGAGACAACTGATCAAAGCGCTTTGTGAAGGTATTGGGTCTTAGAGAGACTGAGTTTTACCAGTGTGCAGTGCTATACAACCATTTGAATCAGAACAGTTTTTATTATTACATTTGTCCGTTAATGCTAACGGAGGTAAAAATAAGAATTTACTCACCGGTAATTCTATTTCTCGTAGTCCGTAGTGGATGCTGGGTACTCCGTAAGGACCATGGGGAATAGACGGGCTCCGCAGGAGACTGGGCACTCTAAAAGAAAGATTAGGTACTATCTGGTGTGCACTGGCTCCTCCCTCTATGCCCCTCCTCCAGACCTCAGTTAGGGAAACTGTGCCCGGAAGAGCTGACACTACAAGGAAAGGATTTGGAATCCAGGGTAAGACTCATACCAGCCACACCAATCACACCGTACAACTCGTGATAACTATACCCTGTTAACAGTATGAATAACAACTGAGCCTCACTGAACAGATGGCTCATAACAATAACCCTTTAGTTAAGCAATAACTATATACAAGTATTGCAGAAAATCCGCACTTGGGACGGGCTCCCAGCATCCACTACGGACTACGAGAAATAGAATTACCGGTGAGTAAATTCTTATTTTCTCTGACGTCCTAGTGGATGCTGGGTACTCCGTAAGGACCATGGGGATTATACCAAAGCTCCCAAACGGGCGGGAGAGTGCGTATGACTCTGCAGCACCGCATGAGCAAACTCAAGGTCCTCCTCAGCCAGGGTATCAAACTTGTAGAATTTTGCAAATGTGTTTGACCCCGACCAGGTAGCAGCTCGGCAAAGTTGTAATGCCGAGACCCCTTGGGCAGCCGCCCAAGAAGAGCCCCCTTCCTCGTGGAATGGGCTTTTACTGATTTAGGATGCGGCAGTCCAGCCGCAGAATGTGCAAGTTGAATCGTGCTACAGATCCAGCGAGCAATAGTCTGCTTAGAAGCAGGAGCACCCAGCTTGTTGGGTGCATGCAGGATAAACAGCGAGTCAGTATTTCTGACTCTAGCCGTCCTGGAAACATAGATTTACAGGGCCCCGACTACGTCCAGCAACTTGGAATCCTCCAAGTCCCGAGTAGCCGCAGGCACCACAATAGGTTGGTTCAAATGAAACGCTGATACCACCTTAGGGAGAAATTGGGGACGAATCCTCAAATCTGCCCTGTCCATATGGAAGATCAGATAAGGGCTTTTACATGACAAAGCCGCCAATTCTGACACACGCCTTGCCGAAGCCAAGGCCAAAAACATAACCACTTTCCACGTGAGATACTTCAACTCCACGGTCTGAAGTGGCTCAAAACAATATGATTTTAGGAAATCCAACACTACGTTGAGATCCCCAGGTGCCACTGGAGGCACAAAAGGGGCTGAATATACAGCACTCCCTTAACAACGTCTGAACTTCAGGCAGCGTCTTTCCTCACCTTTTACAGCGTAGGAATCACTTCATCTGGAACGCCCTTTTCCGTTAGGATCCGGCGTTCAACTGCCAAGCCTTCAAACGCAGCCGCGGTAAGTCTTGGAACAGACAGGGCCCCTGCAGTAGCAGGTCCTGTCTGAGAGACAGAGGCCATGGGTCCTCCGAGATCATTTCTTGTAGTTCTGGGTACCAAGTTCTTCTTGGCCAATCCGGAACTACGAGTATAGTTCTTACTCCTCTCTTACTTACTATCCTCAGTACCTTGGGTATGAGAGGAAGAGGAGGGAACACATAAACCGACTGGTACACCCACAGTGTCACTAGTGCGTCCACAGCTATCGCCTGAGGGTCTCTTGACCTGGCGCAATACTTTTTTAGCTTTTTGTTGAGGTGGGACGCCATCATGTCCACCTGTGGCCGTTCCCAACGGTTCACAATCTGCGTGAAGACTTCTGGATGAAGTCCCCACTCTCCCGGGTGGAGGTCGTGCCTGCTGAGGAAGTCTGCTTCCTAGTTTTCCACACCCGGAATGAACACTGCTGACAGTGTTAGCACGTGATACTCCGCCCATCGGAGAATCTTTGTGGCTACTGCCAACGCCATCCTGCTTCTTGTGCCGCCTTGTCGGTTTACATGGGCGACAGCCGTGATGTTGTCTGACTGAATCAGCACCGGCTGGTTTTGAAGCAGGGGTTCTGCTTGACTTAGGGCATTGAAAATGGCCCTTAGGTCCAGAATATTCATGTGTAGGGAAGTCTCCTGACTCGACCGTTGTCCTTGGAAGTTTCTTCCCTGAGTGACTGCTCCCCAACCTCGGAGGCTTGCATCCGTGGTCACCAGGACCCCGTCCTGAATGCCGAATCTGCGGCCCTCGAGAAGATGAGCACTCTGCAGCCACCACAGCAGAGACACCCTGGCCCTCGGGGACAGGGTGATCAGCCGATGCATCTGCGATGCGATCCTCACTTGTCTAACAGGTCCCACTGAAAATTCCTTGCATGGAACCTGCCGAAGGGAATTGCTTCGTAAGAAGCTACCATCTTTTCCAGGACTCGCGTGCAATGATGCACCAACACCTGTTTTGGTTTCAGGAGGTCTCTGACCAGAGATGACAACTCCTTGGCCTTCTCCTCCGGGAGAAACACCTTCTTCTGTTCTATGTCCAGAAACATGCCCAATATCAGCAGACGCGTCGTAGGAACCCGCTGCGACTTTGAGATATTCAGAATCCAGCCGTGCTGTTGTAGCACTTCCTGAGATAGTGCTACTCCGATCAACGACTGCTCCTTGGACCTCGCCTTTATAAGGAGATCGTCCAAGTACGGGATAATTATAACTCCCTTCTTTCGAAGGAGTATCATCATTTTGGCCATTACCTTGGAACACACCCTCGGTGCCGTGGACAGACCAAACGGCAACGTCTGGAATTGGTAATGGCAGTTCTGTACCACAACCCTGAGGTACTCCTGGTGAGGTGGGTAAATGGAGACATGAAGGTAAGCATCCATGATGTCCAGTGACACCATAATATCCCCCTCTTCCAGGCTTGCAATAACCGCCCTGAGCGATTCTATTTTGAACTTGAACTTCCTTATATAAGTGTTCAAGGATTTCAATTTTAGAATGGGTCTCACCGAACCGTCTGGTTTCGGTATCACAAACATTGTGGAATAGTAACCTCGTTCCTGTTGAAGGAGAGGAACTTTGATTATCACCTGCTGGAGGTACAGCTTGTGAATTGCCGCCAGTACTACCTACCTTTCCTTGGGAGTAGCAGGCAAGGCTGATTTGAGGTAACGGCGAGGGGGAGACGTCTCGAACTCCAGCTTGTATCCCTGAGATACCTGTAGAGCCCAGAGATCCACCTGTGAGCGAACCCACTGGTCGCTGAAGTTCCGGAGACGGGCCCCCACCGCACCTGGCTCCACCTGTGGAGCCCCAGCGTCATGCGGTGGACTTAGTGGAAGAAGGGGAGGATATTTGTTCCTGGGAACTGGCTGTCTGGTGGAGCTTTTTCCCTCTACCCCTGCCTCTGGGCAGAAAGGACGCGCCTTTGACCCGCTTGCCTTTCTGAGGCCGAAAGGACTGTACTTGATAATACGGTGCTTTCTTAGGCTGTGAGGGGACCTGAGGTAAAAAAGTCGACGTCCCAGCTGTTGCTGTGGACACGAGGTCCGAGAGACCGTCCCCAAACAATTCATCACCCTTATAAGGCAAAACTTCCATGTGCCTTTTAGAATCAGCATCACCTGTCCACTGCCGAGTCCATAATACTCTCCTGGCAGAAATGGACATTGCATTAATTCTAGATGCCAGCCGGCAAATGTCCCTCTGTGCATCTCTCATATATAAGACTACGTCTTTAATATGCTCTATAGTTAGCAAAATAGTATCTCTGTCAAGGGAATCAATGTTATCTGACAGGGAATCAGACCATGCTGCTGCAGCACTACACATCCATGCTGAAGCAATAGCCGGTCTCAGTATAGTACCTGAGTGTGTATACACAGACTTCAGGATAGCCTCCTGCTTTCTATCTGCAGGCTCCTTTAAGGCGGCCGTATCCTGAGACGGCAGTGCCACCTTTTTTGATAAGCGTGTGAGCGCTTTGTCCACCTTAGGGGATGTCTCCCAGCGTGACCTATCCGTTGGCGGGAAAGGGTACGCCATTAGTAATCGCTTAGAAATTACTAGTTTCTTATCTGGAGAACCCCACGCTTCTTCACACAATTCGTTTAACTCATCAGATGGGGGAAAAGTCACTGGCTGCTTTTTCTCCCCAAACATAATACCCTTTTTTGTGGTAACCGGGTTAATGTCAGAAATGTGCAACACATTTTTCATTGCCGTAATCATACATCGGATGGCCCTAGTGGATTGTATATTTGTCTCATCCTCGTCGACACTGGAGTCAGACTCCGTGTCGACATCTGTGTCAGCCATCTGAGGTAGCGGGCGTTTTTGAGCCCCTGACGGCCTCTGAGATGCCTGGGCAGGCGCGGGCTGAGATGCCGGCTGTCCCAAAGCTGCGTCATCTAACCTTTTATGTAAGGAGTTGACACTGTCGGTTAATACCTTCCACATATCCATCCACTCAGGTGTCGGCCCCGCAGGGGGCGACATCACACTTATCGGCACCTGCTCCGCCTCCACGTAAGCGTCCTCATCAAACATGTCGACACAGCCGTACCGACACACCGCACACACACACAGGGAATGCTCTGACTGAGGACAGGACCCCACAAAGTCCTTTGGGGAGACAGAGAGAGAGTATGCCAGCACACACCACAGCGCTATATAATCAGGGATGTACACTAACACAAAGTGATTTTTCCCTATAGCTGCTTCACATATACAATTTGCGCCTAAATTTAGTGCCCCCCCTCTCTTTTTTACCCTTTGAGCCTGGAAACTGCAGGGGAGAGCCTGGGGAGCTGTCTTCCAGCGGAGCTGTGAAGAGGAAATGGCGCCAGTGTGCTGAGGGAGATAGCCCCGCCCCCTTCTCGGCGGACTTCTCCCGCTCTTATATTTATATTATGGCGGGGGATTTTGCACATATATAGCTTATTGGACTATATTATGTGCTTTTTGCCATAGAAGGTACTCTAATTGCAGCCCAGGGCGCCCCCCCCCCAGCGCCCTGCACCCATCAGTGACCGGAGTGTGTGGTGTGCATAGGGAGCAATGGCGCACAGCTGTAGTGCTGTGCGCTACCTTAATGAAGACCGAAGTCTTCAGCCGCCGATTTTCAGGATGTTCTTCTTGCTTCTGGCTCTGCAAGGGGGACGGCGGCGCGGCTCCGGGACCGGACGATCGTGGACGGGCCCAGTGTTCGATCCCTCTGGAGCTAATGGTGTCCAGTAGCCTTAGAAGCCCAAGCTAGCTGCAAGCAGGTAGGTTCGCTTCTCTCCCCTCAGTCCCTCGTAGCAGTGAGTCTGTTGCCAGCAGATCTCACTGAAAATAAAAAACCTAACAAATACTTTCTTTACTAGAAGCTCAGGAGAGCCCCTAGTGTGCAACCAGCTCGGGCCGGGCACAGATTCTAACTGAGGTCTGGAGGAGGGGCATAGAGGGAGGAGCCAGTGCACACCAGATAGTACCTAATCTTTCTTTTAGAGTGCCCAGTCTCCTGCGGAGCCCGTCTATTCCCCATGGTCCTTACGGAGTACCCAGCATCCACTAGGACGTCAGAGAAAATACATGCCCCAGTGACTCTAACTCTCTCTGCAAATGTTATATCTTTTCCCCCCTGCAGTGCACATGGTTTTGCCCAATTGCTAACAAACTTGCTGCTGCGATCAACTCAGAATTACCCCCATGGTTTTGCCCAACTGCTAACAAATTTGCTGCTGCGATCAACTCTGAATTACTCCCATGGTTCACTATCAGTTTCAATAACATACACTGGATTCAACTAATCTATAACGCTCCAGTTTTTGTTATTTTTTATAGATTTTGTGAGGGGTCAAAGCTGAGTGGAAATTACTGGAAATTAATGCTATAGAGCAGTGATATTCAACCTTTTTTTGCTCCCCACATAAATCATGTTGCGTCTACATAAATCAATCACATTGCTCCCCACATAAATCCTATTGCTCCCCACATTATTTATTCACATTGTTCCTACCATAAGTCCATATAAATCCTTATTCTTTCCACATAAATCCTATTGAAATCCTATTGTTCCCCACAGGAGAAATAAAATAACAAATATTAGCCCCTACCTGTCAGCTGTCCTCCTCCCTGTCCCTCAGTGGCGGGGGCTGTTTATAGTGGAGTGCTGCAAATTCTGAGCAGCGGGCGGTCGGGCAGGTGTGGATGTGGGTGGGCAACGAAAGCTGTGGATGCAGGCGGGAACTGGAAGATGTGTATGCAGGCTGGTGGGCTGGCTGGGTGGTGAGACGCAGCGGCCGTGACCTATGATATCACATCGGCGCGTCTTCAAGGCATAGGTCACGGCCGAAGCTGCTCTGGCTCCGCGGCACACCTTGTAACTGGTCACGGCACACTAGTGTGCCACGGCACACTGGTTGAAAAAGCCTGCTATAGAGGTTAATAATACTGTAGGAACAAAAACAGGCCCAAATTATGCAATGTTTTTATATATTTTTGCAAAAATACAGATCCAAAACCAAAACAAGTGAGGGTGATTTTGGGAAAACCAAAACCCGCCGATGAATTAGAACAAAAACCAAAACACACACATCTCTACTCTTAACCAATCAGCCCTAAGATGCAGGAAACCACGTAAGAAATGTAATTCTCCGGGAAGCGCTGTATGTAAAGTATGTACACACAGTGCTTGCTTGTCTGTGGGATCAGAATCAGAATCAGCTTTATTAGACAGGTGTACTCACATACACTAGGAATTTTTTGCGGTACAGTGCATTGCCAAGTAGCAACATGAAGGGGGAATACATACTGTAGCATAAGAAGGGGGGGAAAAACGTAGCATACATTACAAACATTACACGTATGAGTTCATCCTGCCCCCTCACTATCCTGACGGTTGGCATACCGACCAACAGGGACTATTCCCACTCGTGGGTGTCCACGACGCCCATAGAGTGGGAATAGAACCTGTGGCGACTGCACCAATCCCGCAGCGTGGCGAGCGCAGCGAGCCCGCAAGGGGCTTGCTGCACTCGCCCCCCACCGGGATTCCGCTGCCGGGGTCCTGGCATCGGTATGCTGACTGCCAGTCAGCCATACCACACCCGAGTTCATACTGCACATTGCAACTGTATGATAGACTCGACATGTTAGACATATTATACGTTAGACTTTTTAGATATTATTCAGCTGGTGGACATCTAATGGGAAGAAGCTTTCAATGGATCTGGTCGACTTTGCAGGAATGGACTTGTAGCTTCTGCCTGATGAAAGCTGTTCAGTTTGTGACCTGGGTGCTGCATATCTGCCACGATTTTCTCCGCTCGCTACCTGACCCTTGACTGGCATAATTCCTGGACGGGAGGGAGGTCAGCCCCAACAATCTTTTCAGCTGTCCTCACCACCCTTTGCAGCCTCCGTCTGTCACTCTCATTGGCTGCTCCATACCAGACTGTGATCAAGGAACATAGGACCGATTCTACGATCACTGTGTAGAAGATGAGCAGCAGCTTCTGCGGAATGATGAATTTCCTGAGTTGCCTCAGAAAGAACATCCGCTGCTGGGCCTTCTTTACGCCAGTGCTTATGTTGGGTCCCCATTTGAGGTCTCGAGAAATTTTTGACCCCAGTAATTTGAAGGAGTCGACCCCTGAAACCACGCTGTCGGCTATTATGAGTGGTTGCATGGCACTGGGTTTCCTTCTGCAGTCCACCACCATCTCAACTGTGGGGAGGGGACCTGACCAGCATCATGAAGTAGGTATGTAGTGTGAGTGCGCATGAGTGGCTAATAAAGGGTCAACATTTGGTAAGTGAGCTTTGGCGTAACTACTGTACCATGGGTGCAGGGGATTCAGCTGCTATGGGGCCGAGTTGTCTCTAGGGCTCGCCGTTCCCCCAGCACCCAGTCAAGCACAGATTCTGCACGCCACCCTGAGCCACCCATCAGCCCAGGGCCATAAGTAGGGCTGTGCGGCCAGTGCCCCAACTCAAAATGCTCACCCGCCTCTGCAATAACTATAGTCGCCAGGTGCCTTCATCTCTCAGTCCGAATAGAGGATAGCTGCTGGCTCCCACACAGTGTGCAGAGATGTCATGACATCTCCCACAGTGCAGTACCAGTAGCCGGCCATGCAGGAAACTGCCTGCACTGTGGTGCTTCCCTAGGTAGTGTAGTGGGCAAACTGGGCAACGAGATGATGCTACCCACTGATCCTAATGAAGAGGACCCCCTGGCTAGTCTCCCCTCAGATGGACAGAAGATGAAGAGATCTGAAGAAAAGGCCTCCAGAGAAGTAGTCAAGTTAAAATGAGCCAGGATGGAGATGCTGAGACAGCACCAGCTTCCTCCTGACTGGAGACTCAGCCCACAACCAAGCCATGATGTACTGGATTGGGGGGCACCACAACAGTCTGAGTACCCCAAAACACAGCTCATTCCCATTCTGTCAATGAAGGAAAATTATTTATATAATTTATCTCACACCCAGATTCCACCATTGTACTGCATGGAATATTCTCATTTATGGGGACGCTGGTCAGTATGCAGGGCAGATTTGGGCGCAATGTATACTGGTTAGATGGGGACGCACCATTCAGCGGGGCCAATGTCATCACCAGGCGCATGCTGCCCACCAAGAAGAACACAGGGGCCAGGGGGGATGCAGAGGTCACAGAGGGGTGCAGTAGAGGACATAGGGGTTCAGAGGAGCACATACCAGTTCAGATGATCATAGAGGGTGCATGGGAACACAGATGGATACAGAGGAGCATAGGGGGGTGTACAGCAGTGCAGAGGAGCAAACGAGGGTGCAGAGAAGCACAAAGGGATGCTAAGCAGTACAGAGGGATGTAGTGGAGCACAGAGTGGTGTAGAGCAGTATACTGAAGCATTTCACTAATATCCATTGTCAAGCTTGTTCTGTATTTTGTGCTGTATTGCAAATGTAAAGCACTTTGAGTCATATTAGGAGAAAAGTGCTATATGAATAACATTATTATTATTATTATTATTATTAATAAGGGATGTAGAGGAGCAGAGTGGCGCAGAGCAGCAAACAGGGAAGCAGAAGAGTATAGAAGAGTACAGAGAATTACAAAGGGATGGAAAGCGCCATGGGGGTGCAGAGCAGCACAGAGTGGTGTAGCGCATAGAAGGACTGAGCCTGCAGTGCTGGTGCTCGGTATGCCTTTTTCTCCATGTTGGGGTAAATGTGTGTTTTATTTACCTCCCAGTGACAATGGGGGGGGGGGGGGGGGGGGGAGGCCTTTCAAGATTTTGCTATGGGGCCCACAAATTTCGATTTACTCCCCTGAGCTTTGTCTTTTTTTTTATATTTCCCTTAGAGTGGGGGTACAGGTGTCAGCAGCCCATTACTGTCCGGGCATCCTGGTACTTACGTTTCTGCAAGTGCCAGGATGCCAGGACAGGCTTGCTGGGACCTGTAGTCTCATTGTAAAGAACAATATTATTTCTACTTTCACACTATGAACCCCACACCTACCGCCACCAGGGGTATGGACCATGCCCCGGGCTTCGCTCCAGGCCCGGGATATACGTATACCCTGGAGGAAATACCTCTTTATTGGGGTGGTCCCCACTTCCTGAGGAAGCTCAAGCTTGGAGTGATCAGTTTGAGGCGGGATAATGTGATTATAGGTGGACCTAGTGATGTGTGTCTCTCTGCTATGGAAATAACCCCTAGCTGGTTGAGCCCGGTGCTGGTGGCTGGAAATGGTATCTGGGCTCTAGGTTGACCATATAAAGATCGTCATTAGGTCGACCACTAATTGTTGACATGCATTTGGTCGACATGGTCAAAATGTCGACATGGACAATAGGTCGACATGTAAAAGGTCAACAGTGCTTATAATCGACAGGCACAAAAAGGTTGACAGGTGCAAACAGAATATATATGTTTTACCAGCGGCCGGGATCCTTGCTGTCAGGATCTTGACAGGGGGATCCCATCCACCAGTATGCCGGCAGCAGGGCGAGCACTAGAAAGCCTCTTGCGGGCTTGCTGTGTTCGTCATGCTGCGGGCACAGTGGCTTGCTGCACTCGCCACAGGTTATTTTCTCCCTCTGTGGGTGTCGTGGACACCCACAGAGGGAGAAAAGCCGTCATCGGCATTGTGACCGCCGGGATCCTGAAAGGCGGTCTAGTGATGGCCTCCTGTGCAAATGGTTGACACACATATGGTCGACAGTTTTTTATATGGTTTTAGCATTTTGATCAACTTTTTCATACTTTACCATCCACGTGGACTGCAACTGAGAATAGCAACCTGCAAGCAAAGCAAGCCATGCAGAGATGTAGTACACTAATTGGAGTTCCATGTGCTTTGACGATGAAAAAACTCCAAAACAAATTTAAAATGTTGTGTTGACCTTATTTCATGTCAACCTTTTCATGTTGACCTTTTACCCGTCATCATATCCTAAGATCTACTTATTATCATGTCGACCTTTTCACGTCTCAACCTTTTGACCCTGTCATGCATGTTGACCATTAGTGGTCGACCTAATTACTGTAGACCTTTTTCAAGTAGGACCCTGAGGACCCCACACAATTGAATCATGCCAATTGGAAATACAGTGGGTTTAAAGGCAACACCATATGATTTTAATATCAATCTATTCCTGAAACCTTAATAAATCAACCTGATATATGCAAACTGTGGTTTCCAGCTGTTGCAAAACTACACACCCCAGCCAGTCTTCTTGGTCCATAACAGTTGAAGACAGGGTGCATAAAGCTAGATTAAAGATGGTATTAATTGTGAAGTTACTTCTATAGTGTACAGCAGTGGTTCTCAAACTGGGTTCCCTGGCACCCTTTGGTGCCTCTGGACACTTGCAGGCTGCTTCAGACTGGCTGACCGGGGAACCGCTTCCAGTCCATTCATGCTGAAAGGATGTGAATGTGGTAAGTATATACACCGGGCGCTGGAGTGTTTTTCAATAAAAAAAGTTTTAATACATAAAAAAAAGTTAAAAATTACATCACAGTAGAAGCATGGAAAATGGTTCTTTTGAGAAAAAGAAGGTGGTGGTAGTGGATCCTCCCTTAAATAACTCATACCACAGGATGTCACCACCACATAATAAGTACATCCTGTGGTACAAGTTATTTAAAGGAGGATCCACTACCGCCTTCTTTTTCTCAAAATAATCTTTTTCCATGCTTCTACTGTGATGTAATTTTTACATTATTTCTCTGACGTCCTAGTGGATGCTGGGGACTCCGTCAGGACCATGGGGAATAGCGGCTCCGCAGGAGACAGGGCACAAAATTTAAAAGTTTGACCACTAGGTGGTGTGCACTGGCTCCTCCCCCCATGACCCTCCTCCAAGCCTCAGTTAGGTTTTTGTGCCCGTCCGAGCAGGGTGCAATCTAGGTGGCTCTCATAAAGAGCTGCTTAGAGTAAAAGTTTTGATAGTTTTATTATTTTCAGCGAGTCCTGCTGGCAACAGGCTCACTGCAACGAGGGACCTAGGGGAGAAGAAGTGAACTCACCTGCGTGCAGGATGGATTTGCTTCTTAGGCTACTGGACACTAGCTCCAGAGGGACGATCACAGGTACAGCCTGGATGGGTCACCGGAGCCGCGCCGCCGACCCCCTTGCAGATGCCGAAGTAAGAAGAGGTCCAGAAACGGCGGCTGAAGGCTTTTCAGTCTTCATGAGGTAGCGCACAGCACTGCAGCTGTGCGCCATTGCGCTCAGGCACACTTCACACCGGCGGTCACTGAGGGTGCAGGGCGCTGGGGGGGGCGCCCTGGGCAGCAATGTTAATACCTTTCTGGCTAAAAAGAATACATCACATATAGTCCATGAGGCTATATGGATGTATTTCACCCCTGCCAGGTCTCAGAAAAACCGGGAGCTCCGCTGCTAGGAAGGCTCCCAGGCTCTCCCCTGCACTGCACTACAGAAACAGGGTAAAAAACAGAGAGGGGGGGCATTTTTTGGCGATATTATATATATTTAAGCAGCTATAAGGAAACAACACTTATATAAGGTTGTTCCTATATAATTATAGCGCTTTGGTGTGTGCTGGCAAACTCTCCCTCTGTCTCCCCAAAGGGCTAGTGGAGTCCTGTCTTCTATCAGAGCATTCCCTGTGTGTCTGCTGTGTGTCGGTACGTGTGTGTCGACATGTATGAGGACGATGTTGGTGTGGAGGCGGAGCAATTGCCGGTAATGGTGATGTCACCCCCTAGGGAGTCGACTCCGAAATGGATGGCTTTGTTTATGGAATTACGTGATAATGTTAGCACGCTGCAAAAGTCGGTTGACGACATGAGACGACCGGCAAACCAGTTAGTACCTGTACAGGCGTCTCAAACACCGTCAGGGGCTGTAAAACGCCCTTTGCCTCAGTCGGTCGACACAGACCCAGACACGGACACCGAATCTAGTGTCGACGGTGAAGAAACGAACGTATTTTCCAGTAGGGCCACACGTTATATGATCACGGCAATGAAGGAGGCTTTGCATATCTCTGATACTGCAAGTACCACAAAAAGGGGTATTATGTGGGGTCTGAAAAAACTACCTGTAGTTTTTCCTGAATCAGAGGAATTGAATGACGTGTGTGATGAAGCGTGGGTTACCCCTGATAAAAAACTGCTAATTTCAAAGAAGTTATTGGCGTTATACCCTTTCCCGCCAGAGGTTAGGGCGCGCTGGGAAACACCCCCTAGGGTGGACAAGGCGCTCACACGTTTATCCAAACAAGTGGCATTACCGTCTCCTGATACGGCCGCCCTCAAGGATCCAGCTGATAGGAGGCTGGAAAATACTCTAAAAAGTATATACACACATACTGGTGTTATACTGCGACCAGCAATCGCCTCAGCCTGGATGTGCAGTGCTGGGGTGGCTTGGTCGGATTCCCTGACTGAAAATATTGATACCCTGGATAGGGACAGTATTTTATTGACTATAGAGCAATTAAAGGATGCATTCCTTTATATGCGAGATGCACAGAGGGATATCTGCACTCTGGCATCAAGAGTAAGTGCGATGTCCATATCTGCCAGAAGAAGTCTATGGACACGACAGTGGTCAGGCGATGCGGATTCCAAATGGCATATGGAAGTATTGCCGTATAAAGGGGAGGAATTATTTGGGGTCGGTCTATCGGATTTGGTAGCCACGGCAACAGCCGGGAAGTCCACCTTTTTACCTCAAGTCCCCTCCCAGCAGAAAAAGACGCAGTCTTTTCAGCCGCAGTCCTTTCGTTCCTATAAGAACAAGCGAGCAAAAGGACATTCATATTTGCCCCGAGGCAAAGGAAAGGGTAAGAGACTGCAGCAAGCAGCCCCTTCCCAGGAGCAGAAGTCCTCCCCGGCTTCTGCAAAGGCCTCAGCATGACGCTGGGACCTTACAAGCGGACTCAGGGGTGGTGGGGGGTCGCCTCAAGAATTTCAGCGCACAGTGGGCTCACTCGCAGGTGGACCCCTGGATCCTGCAGGTAGTATCTCAGGGTTACAGGTTGGAATTCGAGAAGTCTCCCCCTCGCCGGTTCCTAAAATCTGCTTTGCCAACGTCTCCCTCAGACAGGGCGACGGTATTGGAAGCCATTCACAAGCTGTATTCTCAGCAGGTGATAATCAAGGTACCCTTTCTACAACAGGGAAAGGGGTATTACTCCACGCTATTTGTGGTACCGAAGCCGGACGGCTCGGTAAGACCTATTCTAAATCTGAAATCTCTGAACCTGTACATAAAAAAATTCAAGTTCAAGATGGAGTCACTCAGAGCAGTGATAGCGAATCTGGAAGAAGGGGATTTTATGGTGTCCTTGGACATCAAGGATGCTTACCTTCATGTCCCAATTAGCCCTTCACACCAAGGGTACCTCAGGTTCGTGGTACAAAACTGTCATTATCAGTTTCAGACGCTGCCGTTTGGATTGTCCACGGCACCCAGGGTCTTTACCAAGGTAATGGCCGAAATGATGATCCTTCTTCGAAGAGAAGGCGTATTAATTATCCCTTACTTGGACGATCTCCTGATAAGGGCAAGATCCAGAGAACAGCTGGAGGTCGGAGTAGCACTAACTCAAGTAGTGCTCCAACAGCACGGGTGGATTCTGAATTTTCCAAAATCCCAACTGATCCCGACGACACGTCTGCTGTTCCTAGGGATGATTCTGGACACTGTTCAGAAAAAGGTATTTCTTCCGGAGGAGAAAGCCAGGGAGTTATCCGAACTCGTCAGGAACCTCCTAAAACCAGGGACAGTGTCTGTGCATCAATGCACAAGAGTCCTGGGAAAAATGGTGGCTTCTTACGAAGCGATTCCATTCGGCAGATTCCATGCACGAATTTTTCAGTGGGATCTGCTAGACAAATGGTCCGGATCGCATCTGCAGATGCATCAGCGGATAAAATTGTCGACAAGGACAAGGGTCTCTCTGCTATGGTGGTTGCAGAGTGCTCATCTGTTAGAGGGCCGCAGATTCGGCATACAGAACTGGGTCCTAGTGACCACGGATGCCAGCCTGAGAGGCTGGGGAGCGGTCACACAAGGAAGAAACTTCCAGGGCGTGTGGTCAAGCCTGGAAACGTCTCTTCACATAAATATACTGGAACTAAGAGCAATCTACAATGCTCTAAGCCTGGCAAAACCTCTGCTTCAGGGTCAGCCGGTGTTGATCCAGTCGGACAACATCACGGCAGTCGCCCACGTAAACAGACAGGGCGGCACAAGAAGCAGGAGGGCAATGGCAGAAGCTGCAAGGATTCTTCGCTGGGCGGAAAATCATGTGATAG
This sequence comes from Pseudophryne corroboree, assembly GCF_028390025.1. Classification (NCBI taxonomy): domain Eukaryota; kingdom Metazoa; phylum Chordata; class Amphibia; order Anura; family Myobatrachidae; genus Pseudophryne; species Pseudophryne corroboree. The sequence goes on from NC_086446.1 coordinate 276,245,082, forward strand.
CACTGTCAGCAGTGTTCATCCCGGGAGTGGACAACTGGGAAGCAGACTTCCTCAGCAGACACGATCTTCACCCGGGAGAGTGGGGACTTCATCCAGAAGTCTTCCACATGATTGTAGTCCATTGGGAAAGACCAATGGTGGACATGATGGCGTCCCGCCTCAACAAAAAACTGGACAGGTATTGCGCCAGGTCAAGAGACCCTCAGGCAATAGCTGTGGACGCTCTGGTAACACCATGGGTGTACCAGTCAGTGTATGTGTTCCCTCCTCTGCCTCTCATACCCAAGGTACTGAGAATTATACGGCAAAGGGGAGTAAGAACGATACTAGTGGCTCCGGACTGGCCAAGAAGGACTTGGTACCCGGAACTTCAGGAGATGCTCACGGAAGATCCGTGGCCTCTACCTCTAAGAAGGGATCTGCTTCAGCAGGGACCGTGTCTATTCCAAGACTTACCGCGGCTGCGTTTGACGGCATGGCGGTTGAACGCCGGATCCTAAGGGAAAAAGGCATTCCGGAAGAGGTCATCCCTACCCTGGTCAAAGCCAGGAAGGAGGTGACTGCACAACATTATCACCGCATTTGGAGAAAATATGTTGCATGGTGTGAGGCCAGGAAGGCCCCGACAGAGGAATTTCAACTGGGTCGATTCCTACATTTCCTGCAAACAGGATTATCTATGGGCCTCAAATTAGGGTCCATTAAGGTTCAAATTTCGCCCTGTCGATTTTCTTCCAGAAAGAATTGGCTTCAGTTCCTGAAGTCCAGACTTTTGTAAAAGGAGTACTACATATACAGCCCCCGGTTGTGCCCCCAGTGGCACCGTGGGATCTCAATGTAGTTTTGGATTTTCTCAAATCCCATTGGTTTGAGCCACTCAAATCGGTAGATTTGAAATATCTTACATGGAAAGTAACCATGCTACTGGCCCTGGCTTCAGCCAGGAGAGTGTCGGAATTGGCGGCTTTATCGTATAAAAGCCCATATCTGATTTTCCATTCGGACAGGGCAGAATTGAGGACGCGTCCTCATTTTCTGCCTAAGGTGGTATCAGCGTTTCACCTGAACCAGCCTATTGTGGTGCCTGCGGCTACTAGCGATTTGGAGGATTCCAAGTTGCTGGACGTTGTCAGAGCATTGAAAATATATATTTCAATCAATGCCCACTCCACAAGGAAGGTGGGCTCATCTTGGGCGGCTGCCCGAGGGGTCTCGGCATTACAACTCTACCGAGCAGCTACGTGGTCAGGGGAGAACACGTTTGTAAAATTCTACAAATTTGATACCCTGGCTAAGGAGGACCTGGAGTTCTCTCATTCGGTGCTGCAGAGTCATCCGCACTCTCCCGCCCGTTTGGGAGCTTTGGTATAATCCCCATGGTCCTGACGGAGTCCCCAGCATCCACTAGGACGTCAGAGAAAATAAGAATTTACTCACCGGTAATTCTATTTCTCGTAGTCCGTAGTGGATGCTGGGCGCCCATCCCAAGTGCGGATTGTCTGCAATACTTGTACATAGTTATTGTTACAAAAAAATCGGGTTGTTTATTGTTGTGAGCCATCTTTTCAGAGGCTCCTACGTTATCATACTGTTAACTGGGTTCAGATCACAAGTTGTACGGTGTGATTGGTGTGGCTGGTATGAGTCTTACCCGGGATTCAAAATCCTTCCTTATTGTGTACGCTCGTCCGGGCACAGTATCCTAACTGAGGCTTGGAGGAGGGTCATGGGGGGAGGAGCCAGTGCACACCACCTAGTGGTCAAACTTTTAAATTTTGTGCCCTGTCTCCTGCGGAGCCGCTATTCCCCATGGTCCTGACGGAGTCCCCAGCATCCACTACGGACTACGAGAAATAGAATTACCGGTGAGTAAATTCTTATTTTTTTTATGTATTAAAAAAGCTCAATGTTTGTTGAAAAACACTCCAGTGCCCCAGGGTATATACTTACCACCTTCACATCCTATGTTCCCTTGGTCTTGGGGAGACCATAGTATCCAACACAGGCTGCATAGGAGGGTTACGCTAGTGTACCATCGTAACTTCATGTTTCATATGTCAGAACAATGTTTAGAGCAGGCATGTCCAAACTGCGGCAATCCAGCTGTTGTGAAACTACATATCCCAGCATGCCCTGACACAGTTTTGCTGTCAGTGAATGCTAAAGCTGTGTCAGGGCATGCTGGGATGTGTAGTTCTCAACAGCTGGAGGGCCGCAGTTTGGACATGCCTGGTTTAGAGGCACCCAGTTCTCTGCACTCGCACCTGCATTTACCTACAAAGCAAGTAGCGGGTGTAAAGAGCCGGGTGCTTGTAAACATTATCCCGGAATAAATGGCCCTGAAGCATTTCCCGATCAGCCATTAAATATGTGGACAAAGGCGAGGCCACATAACTGAATCCAGCATGACATATAAACGTAATTGGCTTCTTTTGCCCCCTGAATTTAACAATAAGAAACCTTTTGCCTATGGGTGCTGTGAAAATTAAAACGTGATACTCTAGGGTGCCGTGATTCAAAAAAGTTTGTAAGCCACTAGCGTACCCCTCACAGGTGGCACTGTGGCACAGCTCCCCTGACACCCCCACATCCCTAGCACACCACACAGACAATGGGCACGCTCAGCCTGCTGTCAGATTGGTCGCGCACTCTCGTCACGTGATCCATTCCAAAGCAAGTGGAACCAGACAAACACCTCGAAGGGGGAGCCCGATGTCCCCTACACACCTTCACAGGCAGCTGTATATGTCTCCCCCGGGTGTTACCTACAGGTCTCGTTCTCTTCTTTACAACCGCGAACATACGATAATAACGATGCGTTCTTTGTCGGCACATGTGACTCCTGACCACCCCTCCCGGAGCGCTTGGTTTCTTCCAACAGTCAGTGTTTACACTCTGCCAGCTCTGGCATGTGCCATCTCTCTAGGGCAGGTTGTTTTTTTTTAATTTACACACTCAGGCTATACTTAGCCGCTAATGCGCCAAAGAATAGATGGGTTTGGTGCGGGAGCTGCACAATGCAGAGTGGAGATAGCGGCGGGGCCGTATCTCTTGGTGGCTTCCGCGGATTATCTCGGCCGTAGCGTCTCCCCCCTCAGACTTGCTGAGTTGGTACGCCCCACCGTGTAGTGCCTCTAACACACAGGCAGTTGTTGCTCAGTGAGTGAGGAGCCGGCTACGAGCTCGGCCCCGGGGAGGAGATGAGGCCTACTCTTGGCTGCTATTCCCCGCGTTCTGCTCCATCGTGCACCCAGCAGCCACCCGTCAGAGCGGCGGAGGAGGGATGACGGTTTCGGGTCTGCGGAACCGTCATGGAGACCGCTAAGAGTCCCGAAAGAAAGCGCCGACGCAGCCCAGGAGTGCGGCCGCTGAGAGAGCGGCTCCCCGCCCCCCTCAACGTGCAGCCCATCAACGGCAGCCGCCGAGCCGAGCTCCCGGAGGAGAAGGAGGCGGGGCAGGTGAGCAGGCCGCGGCTCCCCGGCGGCAGCTTCCGGCCCCGCTACAGCCTGCTGTCTGAGATCGGGCGCGGCAGTTACGGAGTGGTGTACGAGGCGGTGGCACGGAAGAGTGGAGCCCGGGTGGCGGTGAAGAAGATCCGCTGCGACGCCCCGGAGAACGTGGAGCTGGCCCTGTCCGAGTTCTGGGCCCTGACCAGCCTGCGCCGCCGCCACCCCAACATCGTGCGCTTCGAGGAGTGTGTGCTGCAGCGGAACGGCCTGGCCCAGAAGATGAGCCACGGCAACAAGAGCAGCCATCTCTACCTGCGCCTGGTGGAGACCTCGCTGAAAGGTAGCGGGGGGACGGGAGTGTGCAGGCCCGGGTGGGTGTGTCGGGGATCCGGGCTCGGATGTGGGGAGGATGAGGTCCTGTCAGTGAGAGGCCTGGGGAGCGTTATGCTGTACGAGGCCTTCCAGCGGGGAGTGAGACGAGTGTTACTGGCAGATGGGAGTTGAGCATGGGCTCTCGCAGGGGAGGCTGAGTCTCCTGCACGTATCTGGCCACAGAGGTAGGCCTGGAGGCTATAGAGGTGCCAGTGCAGGAGGCACAAGGTTGGGTGCTGGTTCCCGTGTAGCGGTCAGTACACCAGGCTAGTGTGGTGGAGACTCGTAGTTGGCCCTACTGCTGACTTTGGGGTTTATGTAATAAGATTTGGGGAGAGATAAAGTGGACAGAGGTAAGGTACCAACCGTCTCCTAACTGGCATTTTTCAAACACAGCCTGTAACATGGCAGTTAGGAGTTAATTGTGTCTCTCTCTCTCTCTCTCTCTCTCTCTCTCTCTCTCTCTCTCTCTCTCTCTCTCTCTCTCTCTCTCTCTCTCTCTCTCTCTCTCTCTCTCTCTCTCTCTCTCGTCTGCCGTAAGCCCTGACGAAACTGTTTCAGACACAGGGGCCCATTTATCAATGAGTGATAAAACTTGTTGTGAATAATAAATGGTGCCCCATCCAGTCTGCTCTGAACTGTCTTTTTTTTTTTTTTTTTTTTTTTTTTTTTTATTCAAACACATGACATTTTAGGCACTGCGCACATGACAGGAGCTGATTGGCTGGAGCACAATTTATTATTCACGAGTTTTATCACTTTTTGATAAATGAGACCCACAGTACTGTATATGCAGTATTTGCCTGGTGTCCAGCAAACGCCCTAATGCTCCTACAGTAACCTTTATCAGCTGTGCAGGTGCTGTATGTGTTTGGACCACAATTGTAGTCTCCACAGCCCAGTTGGATCTTTGTTTTCCTCTATCCCGCACATCATAGAGATGAGCAGCTGGTGAGGTACGCAGTTAAAGTTTAGGCACAATGTAGGGCAGGCCTGGATGCTTTACAGAGTGTCTGAGTTGTGGAATATAGCACTTGATTGGAAATGCTGCATTTTTTTTCTGTTCATGTGAATTTCAGCTGTAAATCGTTACATGTATTCTTAAGGTGCATACACACTAGGCGATGTACTCTGAGCGATGTCGCCTAGTGTCTCCCCCCCGATGTGGCTGGGCGGTCGGTGTATGGCCGTACACACTGAACGATATGATCGCTCAGTGATGTCACACAGCGACCGGGCCGTGGAAGCAGCACCTGGACGACAATTCAGATTGAGTATGTGTGCACGGCCGACAGCGAGGGTCGTTGCTGGGTTGCTCATTGCTAGTCTCTGGCAGCATACACTCTTGTAGAGAAAATGAGACGTCGCTCAGGAAGGGGCAAGTGTGTATGCACCTTTAAATCTAAAGCGTTCCTATTTGATCTAGGTGATGTTTCCCATTAAATACTATGGGGTCTATTTACTAAGCCTTTGAGGGAGCTAAAGGAGCAGCCAATCGTCTTCTAACTGCCATGATACAGGTGACAGTTAAGAGTTGGTTGGGACTTTATTTCCATCTGAGGCTTGGTAAAGAGACGACTCCCACCAGGGATAGCCTTTTGGCTTTGCGTGATAATTAAGGCCACTACACTAAAAAATGATCACTTGGGTGAAAGGAAACAGTGGATTATCTGCTCTCTGGCTGTGTGCTCAGTCATCCTCTTGTAGGTTATACTTAATCTGAGCAGCATTTATAAACTCTATAGGATAAAGGTCTGTGACAAAATGTAATCCCCCTGATCAGCGCAGGAGGTGACCCTGCTGTTTAGATTCGTGAGATTGGTAAACTGTAGTGTGAAGAGATTACTGCGGAATTTTGAGGCAAAAGCATTTCATTACTCTACAGAGACTGTCCATGAACAGTCAAACATGTAAACACCTATATTATGCATGTCCCTAGAGGCTGTTTATTACAAGCATAGTCACGTTACGTAGAGGAGCAGAAGGTATGAATCGTACATCTGTCACTTCATTACAAAAATCAAACCTCATCTGTTGACTTCATATGTCGGGTTTCCAGGTACATCCATGACTTTGGTTTAGCCCCTCATATCTAGGAAACGGCTGAGTCTTATCTATAATTGGCCTTTATTAGAAGGTGGTTGCTTAGACCACAGGGAGTTCATGTCCCCTAGTTCATTTTTATGGGTTATCTAAGTGGTTATAGAAACAGCCTGAATCTCTGATATTGTGAAGTGTGGCTGCCTCTGGACTGCTAGGAATACAAAAACATGCTTCTAGGTGGTTTTGTTTCAGTCTACCTTTTGAGTAATACCAGAAACTTCTCATAGTACTGTATATGGGAATCGCTGAAAACAAACTGAACCTTTGAATCATTAAATGGATGGGTTAGATATGTACAATGCATCATGTTTTTATAATCTCCCCTCTGCATGGTGGGGCAGCAAAGGTAATCTAGGTAGACAAACATCAGGGTATTAATCAGTTGAACATCCCAGACACTGGCAGGAGCCTTCCGCTTATGAAAAACATCCAGCAACTATCATAAAGCTGCCCACTTAGTAAAAGTGCCTTCATTCTGAGTTGATCGCTCGCTAGCTATTTTTTTGCAGCTGTGCAAAATCCTAGTCGCCACCCACGGGGGAGTGTATTTTCGCTTTGCAGGTGTGCGAACGCCTTAGCAGCTGAGCTCTGCAAAAACATTTTTGTGCAGTTTCTAAGTAGCTCTGGACTTAGCCCTTGCGATCACTTCAGTCTTTTTGGTGCTGGAATTGACGTCAGACACCTGCCCAGCAAATGCTTGGACATGCCTGCGTTTTCCCAAACACTCCCAGAAAATGGTCAGGTGACGCCCATAAACGCCTTCTTCCTGTCAATCTCCTTGCGATCCGCTGTGCGAATGGATTCTTTGTTAAATCCATCGCCCAGCAACGATCCGCTCTGTACCAGTACGACGTGCATGCACAGTAGTGACCTGATCACTGCGCTGTGAAAAATGGCAGCGAGCAATCAACTCGGAATGACCCCCATTGGTTCTGGGTGATTGCATGACCAGTGCGTCTTTCCTTTGCCAACGATCACCTTAAATAATTCTTCAGACTTTAATGACCACAGGAAAGGCAACATTTTATGATAAATTAACCTTGCGTTCAATCGGGTTTCTGTGTGACTTAAATTAGATTGCTGTATGTAAAGGGCTGTACAAAATCTTTCAATGCAAATTCCTGTCCAGAGTTTTGGTAAAGAGTGGGTGTATTTTTGTAGAGTGTGGGTTACAGGTGCACTAGGTACCACCCACGTTACAAAAACACACTGGTAGGTTAATTGGATTCTGATATAATTAGCCTAGTATGTCTGTTAAGGAATTTAGACTGTAAGCTCGAATGGGGCTGGAATGAATGACGTACAGTGCTGCATGAGTTGGTGACACTATGTAAACAATGAAGCTGTCTGTGCCCATTATGACTATACAACCCTCTTCTCTAAACACAGTTTTTAAGTGGAAAGTGGGCATAAGGGAAGCACACCATGTTGCGCTTTGGCTGGAGAACAGTGCACTATTGATATCACCACCCTCTGCATGTTCAGCCTATGGCTGAAGCAGAGCAGCAGCATGTTGACTACAAAAACTTGATCAAAATGTAGACTGCCTGACAACTGTACAGCCACCCAACACTTAATTCACAGTTTGTCTGTTAGCCTGGCATTCCAAAAAGTGAACAAGTTACAATTAAAATCTGCCCTTCTTACAGTGAACATAATGACTGCTGGCCAAGGTCCCACGTGTTCAGGTTTGTGTATAATCCCTTTAATACAGCTCATGAGTTCAGCATATTGGGTGTCCAATTGTGTGGGCAACCAGACTGCCAGTCCTTATCAGCCGCGCTATGGGATGGTGATTGGGGCTGGCAGGAAGCATGAACTGCTGACTACTGCAGTCTGCTACTGTTGTAATCGGCACACTGACTCAACATCATGGAGTGTTCACTAATCTATATGCCCATATATGAATCTTCTAGACGTTTTACTAACTTGTGTTTTGACACCATAGGCTCCAAATTAGTGGTGGTCATACAATCCTGGCACTTGTGTGTTCTTGGGTCCACTACTGCAGTCTATTGGGGTTTAGTTGTATTGCAAATATTCCTGAAGAAGCACAAAGTAAAGTGGTGGAAGTAGAATGCTTAAGGGTTTAGAGAGCAGTCTGCTTGGTGTACACCACGATAATGCCTTCAGAGTAGGTCACCAATAGGTCTTTCCTATTTCTCCGTTATGGGTATGCTGGATAAACAGTCATTGTTGGCAGTCAATCCTGGAATTCAGGTGTTAGTTAGGCAGCAGCTTTGTAATGCTGATCCAGTTAACCTCCTCCCTGGGATCGACCAGTCATTGTTGACTGTAACCATTTAACCCACATGCTCAACCCGTTGGGTCTGACACCTATGGGGAAAAAAGGGGGTTTTCATGGATGTAATCCTGTTGCTTGCATCTGGTGGTCATCAGGGCTTGAAAATTACTTGATCTTTCTATATAAAATAATAACACAAACAACCAGTTTAATTAGGAGCAGTTATAAGACTTCTGTTCAGTATATGTTTGATGTTTACTAATGCACTCTTTCATTGTAGGAGAGCGAATTTTGGGCTACACAGAAGAAGCTTGTTACCTATGGTTTGTCATGGAGTTCTGTGAAGGGGGTGATCTTAATCAGTATGTCTTGTCCCGGAGCCCAGACCCGGCTACAAACAAAAGCTTCATGCTACAACTGACAAGTGCCATTGCTTTCCTGCACAAAAACCAGATCGTTCATCGGGATCTAAAACCTGATAATATTCTGATCACAGAGCGCTCGGGTTCCCCAGTGCTAAAAGTAGCCGACTTTGGCCTCAGCAAAGTCTGCGCTGGACTGGCTCCCCGGGGGAAGGAGAGTACTGGTGGTGGTAGCAATGAAAACAGGACTGTAAATGTCAACAAGTACTGGCTATCATCTGCTTGTGGCTCAGACTTCTACATGGCTCCTGAGGTGTGGGAAGGACACTATACAGCAAAAGCTGACATATTTGCTCTGGGAATAATCATCTGGGCCATGATAGAGCGGATCACCTTTGTAGATGCAGAGACCAAGAAGGAGATTCTGGGGACTTACATCAAGCAGGGCAGTGAGATTGTGCCTGTAGGGGAAGCACTGCTAGAGAACCCAAAGATGGAACTTCACATCCCACAGAAACGCAGAACTTCCATGTCTGAGGGCATCCGTCAGCTGCTTAAAGACATGTTGGCTGCTAATCCTCAGGATCGGCCAGATGCTTTTGAGCTGGAGACGAGGATGGACCAAGTTACATGTGCTGCTTGAGGCAATGCCCTGGTAAGTGGCTGCACAGGTTGGTGTGTGTTCCTTATACTCTTGGAAACCTGATAAGTCTAGGATATATGCCTAATCATGGAATAAGTTTATGGTTTTAGGGGGGTGAGCTAAGTGTTTAGGCGGCAGTAATTAATGGGAGCCTGACGGAGAAATTCTCTTGTTTTAGGCACTCCTCATTGTCCCTTGTTGTGCCCAGAATCACAGGATAAAGTCCAAGTTACAGGTCCTAGTACTTAATTCTCTCACCATTAGGACTCTGAATATGCTGCGTTGTATAAGAAACTGTAAATAAATCGCTACATTAGGCATAAATGTACATACACCGGAACTCCTGGCGGTGGTAAAGGGGCTTTCCCTGCAGGTGGTGACACACTAATACACAGGAAGTGCCTGCACTTAAGCATCACATTTTGAGACTTATGATTGCCTAATGGAAATGTACAGTCCTGGAGAGGGGTGTGCAATATTGAAGGTATAACTGCCGGCCTGCAATGTTACAGTGGGCTTTGCTGTCTATTACTGACCAGCTTTTGCTGAGTGGAAAGATTGGTGGATTGAGGGCCTCATGACGGGTGTAGTAGGGTATGCCGGCAGCCCGCATACCAACAGCTGGGTGAGCACAAATGAGCCTCTTGCGGGCTCGCTGCAGGCACGGTAGTGCGCCATGCTATCTATTCTCCCTCCAGGGGGGGGTTGTGCACCCCCAAGAGGGAGAAAAGGTGTCTGTATGCCAGCTGTCAGGATTCCGGCGCCGGCATACTGTGCGCCGGGATCCCGACGGCCAGCAAACTGAAGACCTCCCCATGACGGTTCTGAGCTGATTCGGCAGCCAAGTTGAAGACCAGTTTAGACACTTCTGCTATCTGCTAACGTGAGGTGTGTGTTTTTTTTTTTTTTTTTTTTGTTTTTTTTTTTTTTTTTTTTTTTAACCTCTAGTTTGTGGTATTTTGTGCAGCTATCTTTAAGCCTTATGGGCTCTACACACTGGGTGATACTGAAAGATATGAACGATCTCGTTCATTAATGAGCAAGATACCTTTCATATCTTTGAAGGTGGAGGCACCAGCAATGAACGATGCGCGGCCCCGCGCTTGTTCATCGCTGGTGCCCCGTCGCTTGTGCGTTGAGGCCAGTATGGACAATCTCGTCCATATTTGCTTGCACTGCTATGGAGCCTGGGGGTGGGGAAGTGAAGAAACTTCACTGCCGCCAGGTCGGCTGTATCCGCCGTCGGGCAGCTCCGCGGTGGATCGCAAAGTGTGTAGGGCACAAACTACACACTGAATCATCATACCAATTTCTGCCTAATCTGGAGACTGCTGCCTCTTTCACTTTGCTACTGTAACTCCAATAGAGATAATATAGTGTGGGGGAAACTAGTAAATGGATGAGCAATACAATCCCTATCTTGATTGTTGCTGGATGCATGACAAATGGCTCAAATTAAAGCATCGGCGGTGCTTGCAGAATACTGTAGGAAGGAACGGCAGATTGTTTGCAGATAACAGCTGGGTACACATCTGGGTGGTATGTCTGCCATTGGCCAGCAGAGCGGTCATTTAGGTAAGCAATGCACACTTTTCTTTCTAATTGTCCGCTCAGTATGTCTGTCCAGACATCACGGGTGAGCAGGCGGTTGGTGGATTGGCCAAACACACAGCCAGACATGCTATCTTTCAGATTGGCTCTGCAGCACAGCTGATGTAGATCTATCTCCTATGTCTCAATGTCGTTCACAACCCTAGTGTATGTACACACCTGCCGATGCACTACAGATCTAGTTCCTTGCCAGAGGATAAGGGCCATTTAATATAAAATAGAGCAATCTGTTGGTTTTTCAGCACTGGCTAGTCACTGGGGGCTTACGTGTTTTGGTGAACTCTTTGCTCCAGACCCTGCCCCCTTTAATTTTAAGCAAATTAAAGAATTAACACAAAGGTCTTTGTTTTAACAAAGATGTGCTTGTTGCAGAAGCAGTTCTCTTCCCAAGTGACTTATTACCCTAATCAGGTTGAGTAGCAGATTCTGCGAAAAAGCAGAAGCTGCTACTCGGATGGCATGCTGGGGGCCAGCCAGCATGCCAAGTCCCACCCAGCATTGAAATTGAATTGAAATCTTATCGATGACCTGGGAATTGTGGCTGCCCCCTGCACGTATGCAGCTGCACCGCTACTGCTTTCTTTATCTGAGCATCTGTGTGATGTCACGCAGCCACCCTGAAAACGGAACCACTCCCCCCTGCAACGTTTCTTCGCCACCCTCCCCATGGCACCTGCTGGCAAAGTGTGATTGAATCTGTCTGGGATGCGATCTCACTTTTCGTATGTGAGCTGTGGCCACTGTGCATGCACAGAAATAGAAAAATTGCTCTATTGTGAGTTTAGTATTTGTCCCTTAATGAATAGGGGCCATAATGCTGGTAAGGCTCTCCAAAAAATAGACTAATTCAAGCAAGCAATTTGTGAGGTATATAAAGCCTTCAGTAAAGTAGCTCCTACTCTGTATATTCCATTAGAGGTTATCTCCTGGACCAAGTCATTCATTGATTAGGTCTCTTCTGCCACTGTCAAAAAATAAATTAATAATTTGTAAGTGATTTTATACACCTTTCACACAAAAAATAAAATTACTAGGTGACGCAGTTCTACCTGGTACTTTTTTTTTTTTTTTTTTGTGTGAGAAGGTCACTCGGGATAAAATTCCTAGGACTTCGATCCAGGAATTTTCCTGGGGTTTGGAGACCTGGGAATTTCGACGTGGCTTGCCACTTTCACACAGACAAAATACCCGTTCTGATCTGCAAATTACCAGGTAGAAATTCTTGACCAGGTAACCACTTTGAGTATAGACCTCTTGACTGAACTCGTATTAAAAGGTCATTAAGCTCATTAACTCTAAGGGTTAGTACTGTCACTGAAGGCAGGGCATGCCTGTCTTGCATACGTGCATGTGGTTGGTTGGCTTGTGTAATACATCAGGTCTTCATGCTTGATGAAAGGAAAAGTAACAGCAGATTTGATCGTCCTGTCTGCGTCTAAATGGTGGTAACGCTGAGACAGTTGAAGTAAGTCTCATTCACTAACTTGGTGTGGAATTCAATTGATTATTGCACCCAATCTCCTGCCTAAAGTGACGTGAGATTGCGGGGGGGGTGATATTCAATTGAGTACAGAGTTTGGGTTTAGCTGTGTAAAGTGCTGAAGCGAAAAGTGTCGCTTGGGTGGCAAATGGGTCACTCTTCATGCATATCATCTCTATACCCCTGGGTTATCTAGCTCTGTTTGGGTACCATCTAGTGCCCGCCGCCATCATAAGATATGAATTCTGACCTAAATGTTGAAGTGTTAAACCCCCCCGCCCCCCCCCACCCGAGCGATATAGTTTACTATATCGCCCACTGTGTATGCAGCTGCGTGGCACAGCGAGTCGTTAATGACCCTCTGTCTCGGCTGTGCATGAAGCTCAATTTGGGCTCCTTGTCCAAACCTGCATGCTCCATCCGTGTCATGGCATCTGTGTGAACAGTGCGTATGCCCGCCATCGCCCGGGAGGGGAAACACTAGGCGATGTTGCTCACTGAGCACATTGCCTAGAGTGTACCCACCTTTAGAGGCATTTGACTATTGAAAGGGCTCTATTAAGATGTCTCTTTATTGGATACTCCCATATTGGGGGTTTGCAATTGTTTTGGGCATCTATTCTCCCATCTAAACGGGACTTTGTAGGTGTTCAGACAATTGTCACTATTCATTTGGGTGCTCATGCATGTCACGCCCAAATACTGGGTTTAGTCTCTGCTGTGATAATAACAATTGAATACACAGACACACAGGTGGGGGAGAGATTTTATAGTAACTGACTGTTTGATGTGGTATCCGGAGTCTTGGTCGACCACTTTTTTTTTTTTTTTTTTTTTTTCAAATACTTTTTCATGCTTTACGATCCACGTGGACTACAATTTGGAGCGGTAACCTTGCCCAAAGCATGGCGAGTGAAGCAAGCCATGCGAGGGGACACGGTGCACTAATTGGGGTTCCTGGTCACTCTGTGGCAGAGCTGGCCAAACCAGTCTTCGATCTACCAACAGTTCACATTTTCCAGACCACCTAGCTGGTACACAGGTGTAGTCCTTACTAATTAAGATGTGCTGTATTCATTTCTAACTGACAATTCTACAGATCTCCAGGAGGCCTGGAAAACATGAACTGTTGGTAGATCTCGGACTGGTTTGGCCAGCCCTGCTCTATGGAGGAAACGACATAACATTTTCTTTAAAAAAAAAAAAAAAAATTCTCGTAGACCTTGTCCATGTCTACCTACTTACTGTTGACCAATAGTGGTTGATCTAGACACTGCCGACCTAAGTTATTGACCCCTATGATCCACACCCGCTTGATGTATTATAGCGATACATATCGTGCCACTATAGGTCTCCCTGCTTTGTCTCATTACAAAGGCGAAGCAGGAAAGTACATTGCGGTGTAAGAAACACTACTTTGCCGGAGAGGGGGAGTGAAAACTCCCCACTAGAGAGCACATCATCTTAGTGCTGATGCGCTGCGTCTCTCCCCCAGCCGGCTTTAGGGCGCATGCGCAAGATCTTGCTACTCCTGCGAGATCTCCTGTTCAGCCTGAAATCTGCAGTCTGGGACAGCGCTGTCCCTGCTGTGGTGGAGGTAAGGCGATGGCACCTGCAGCTGTCAGAACGATCTGTGCTACTGACAGTTCATACACTGCCCTGCATCTTTTAGATGGCAGGGCTGCTACACACTGCTGTTGTAATACATTGGGGGAGAAGCTGTATCGGTGCACTTAACATGCACTGATGCCATTTCTCCCCAAATATGTTACATCTACCCCTTCATTTGTAAAAGTTCTCCATATGGATAGGTGGTATGCTACAAACATGACATGAATGTGAGTCTGCCAATCCCTGAAAAGTAGAATACCAGTATCTGCCGGTCAATGTGGCATTCTATATCCGAATGGTGTATTCATGCTGATCACATTAGTGGGGAGATCTTATATGCCTAAGACAGGTGCAGGTACGCTGTACAGTAGACATGAAAATGTGGTTATGCCTCTGTGAAGGTAACTCCATACTTGTGTGCACAGCCAAATTCCTGTGACTCCTGCTGCACTTTACGGTGTTAATCTCATTCAAAAGTGTTAACTACACCATAGGGTAACATGCACTTTTAAGCGAAAGGTGTGAATTGGGTTGCCAGTATTTAAACGCCTTGGCACCAACAATTTGCCCTCTCTAAGCTCTAATCTTGCATAGAGCGCTACCTCTGTAAGTAAGGGGATCCGGTCTGAAGATCGACAGTGTCTAGGTCGACGGTCACTAGGTCGACATGGATGGAAGGTCGACAGTGTTTCTAGGTCGACATGTGCTAGGTCGACAGGTCTAAAGGTCGACATGAGTTTTTCAAAAAAAAATTTCTTTTTTTGAATTTTTTCATACTTAACGATCCACATGGACTACGATTGGAACGGTAAAGTGTGCCGAGCGAAGCGGTAGCGGAGCGAACGCACCATGCCCGAAGCATGGCGAGCGAAGCGGTGCACTAATTTGGGATCCCGGTCACTCTACGAAGAAAACGACACACAAAAAAAAAATCCTCATGTCGACCTTTAGACATGTCGACCTTCCATCCATGTCGACCTAAACATTGTCGACCTAGACACTGTATTTGATGAACCACACCCGTAAGTAAGATGGGAGAGAGGGTGGTGGGATTCATGCGGGCATTATCCTCCTCAGTATTATGGGGTACATGTTCTGGTTTTATAATGGCTGTTTTTGTGTCAGTATGCAAACACCATACATGAGCTGAAATTGGTGTCCCCAAAATGTGCTATGCAGATCTAACTTGTGTAGACGTGAGCACAAAATGCAGGCAAGTCTGGTCACCCTGGGACTTTTCCATCCTTGTATTAAAGGCTTTTCATGGCTTCCTTAGTTGGGTAAGATTGGCAGTGCCGGTACACTAGTCTCTTGCTGAAGCAGTGAGCATCTGCAGCCGCTCAGTTATGAGTTCATCTGTGACCATTCATGCTTTGCTAATGCAGCTTATATAACTTGCCTTGGGGATGTGGGATGGATCATAGTTGGTGTACAGATGCTTCCTGAGAGCTGCCATCTCTGCACATTCCTTCACACTGACCCCCTCCCCACTTTGTCCCCAGAACTGCCTGTCCTAAATCCTCACGTGTCTCTCTGCCGCGTTACCCCCTTTACACGTGCTGAAAACCTTTATCACGTGACCTGTGCCAGCTCAGAAATGGGTCACCTAGTCATTAAGGCAGTGCTGATGCTTCCTCTGATCAGTGTGATGTAGGATGGCGAATAGTTCTACATTGCTGTTAAAACCAAGCTATAAACTCATAAAGGTGAATTATTTAGAGGGAGAGACTCCCATGTGTATGTTGCCGTACAGTAGAATCCAAACTAATTATATTGGACTGCGTTCCAGTGGGTTTATATAGTCTTGCCACTTAAATGCTACAGTATTTTGCCCTGGCCCCCTCTGAAGACTGAAGGGGATCGGTGTATGACCGCTTCCTGCCTGGGGCAGATCATATGGTCCTGCAGGAAGGTACACGGATATTGTTCACAGACCTGCAGAATGGCTAGCATATGGGGCTCCTACCCTATATTTAGTAAAGAGCAGGTTCTCTATTTGACTGTATTCCCAGACACTTGTCTTTCACTTTCTTGAAGCTATTTCCTGGATAATCTAATGCCCAAATCCTGTCCTATCCCAGATATATCCTGTAATCCTGAAGTTTCTTGTGTACACAGCTGTGCAGGACAGGTCTGCCATTACAGCTAAGGAACACCTTTTATATTCTGTGCTCTCAAATACTTTTAACCTGTTGTCTGACCTTTTTGGTTTTTACTTTTGAGCTGTTGTGTCATCCACATCTTGCCTTTAAAATAACTTGTGCAAGTAGTTGTAATTGAATGCTAAAAACAAACTGTAATGAAATTAGTGAGCACACAAAGGGATACAGTTGGTCCTGAGCAATGACTGAGAATTGCTGAACTTCACAACCACTAACAGATTCTTTCTTCATCTCCCATAGAGGAGTGCTTGAAACTGGATTTGTTGTGCTACTGTAATTCTGCAGAGATTTGCTCAACTGGACATTGCCCTGCGTAGAATTGCCAGCTTTACTTGTCCCCGAAGCAGAGGTTGGGGCTGTTCAATTGCGGCATTCTGCAATAACCCTCTAGGCCAGGGCTGGCCAGACCGGTCCTCGAGATCTACCAACGGTTCATGTTTTCCAGGCCTCCTGGAGATCTGTAGAACTGTCAGTTAGGAATGAATGCAGCACATCTTAATTAGTAATGACTACACCTGTGCACCAGCTAGGTGGTCTGGAAAATGTGAACTGTTGGTAGATCTCGGACTGGTTTGGCCAGCTCTGCTCTAGGCTGCAAACATGGTAACGCATAGTTCCATGCCCTTACTCTGCAATCTCGGGGTTAATGTGCATTGACTGCAGATTTGCTATGAGGTAAAGGTGTTACTGTATAATTGAATAGCTCTGGACAGAGAAGTCTTACTACAAGCCCTTTTCCTCGCACAGAAAGTATCACACCTAATTGAATCAGTCCTTTGGGTTTCTGTGCACAAGATTCAGCATCTAGCATGGAGTTATTGGGAAATAGTAATAGCAATTTACATGTGTGACTTTTGAGGTCTCAAGGGCCATTTACTTATGTCACTGTACTGCTATCTTTCCTTGCGTTCATCTAACACTGTCTTCTTTCTCTCAGGTGTAATATGGGATCGAGGTTCGTGCTGTCTCTGGCGATCTGGACACTGTGCCTCCCTTCTTTGCTCTTGGAAAGTTGACTGGATCATCTGTGATGTGTTCTAGAATAAAACTAGAGCTTGGTTACTATATCCTTGGCCATCACTGGTGCTAATTACTCAATATCTACCATGGGACTAGTTCCTCTGCATTACCCTGTTGGCATCATATGGGCACCCTCTACCAGGCAGCTGGATTAAGATGGCAATATGGGGGCATTGTGGCATACAAATTAATGCTAACTGTAGGTTAACCCTCGATGCAATACGTTGCAACACCCTTATTCGCTAGTAGCAGGAAACCAGTTTATTTGTTCATGATATTCAAGTTAGTTGGCCTTTTTGGGGTAGCACCTTAAGTGCTTGCAAATCTGTCAGGTGAGCTGTTCTGTGCCTGCATTTATGGTCCCATTTTAAGACTTGAGCTCCAAAACCTCCATCTCCCCTCCAATGTAGCGCTTGTTAACATGGAGAAGTCTTAAATGGTCTTTTGCAGGCCCATCAGTGTTTCTCTCCCACAATCCTTCACTTCTATCCTAAACCCACACAAACTCCCCTTCCCTCTGCTTCTCTTCAATCACCTCTGGGGGGACCTATAAAAAGGGTTCATTTGGTCTTAACCATGGCACTGCTCTGAATCCTGCACTTACTGTCTCAGGGATATCTGACTAGTGGTTGCAATAAAGTCCCTTTCCTGTGCCTCACTTTCCTGGCTGCACCTTCCTGACATCTGCATGCAGAGATGGGTAGACCTTTTTTTTTTTTTTTTTTTTTTCCTACCGAAGTGCCTATTTGTCTGGTGCTGTCCTAGCATACACACTGTGGGAGACATAACTGTAGTATAATGGGCATTGGGAGGGAGGCTTGCACCCTTTAGCTGTCACTTGTGTTTGGAGCGCTGTGCCTTAATTAATCCTTTTGCTTCTGGCACTCACTAATTATAACTGCAATCCACCAGTCATCAGATAACCCACCAACCCTTTCTTGCTCCTTGTCCCCCACTGCATGGACTGCAGACTGCTCACCTTTTAAGTAGTATGTTTGGAGTGTAGAGAGATTACCAATGGGGTAAAAATACTGGCTCAAGATTATTTGGTGACTATGGTATTCTGTTCTGCTATAAAGCAGTGTCTCTGGATTGGGCTTCTCACTACATAAAGGAACAGGTTTCCTTCAGATGCCTGATTGTTTCCAGGGCTTGCTCAGCTTAGTCTAACCCAGTTGATACAGAGACTAGTTTCCCTTTTATAGCGGTGAAAGTTCAGTGCTGGAGTATTTTGGTAGTTCCTATAATTTTGGTCGGTGCCCCCATCTGGTGCCATAGATGTGATTCTGGACATTACAGGCCCTATGGGTTGCACAGTGCAGAGTTGCTAATTGTGGGATGTCTCAGGTAGAAGCTGTTATTGAAGATGGGGGTGTACCATTTGGGCCAATACTCCCTTCTTAAAATATGTATTCTATTCATGAATTATTGGAACAGCGGTCAAATGCCAGGGATCCCTGCCAACCTAGATCTATTTAAGCACTGATTGGTCAATGTTCTGGACATAGTGGGTGGTCAATGTTCTGGACATAGTGGGTGAGGACTGTTATCTCCTGAATTAAATGATTATTGGCTTCTGTTATTTATACTTGGCTGGGGTGTAACTTTCTACAGAATTAGAAATGATAGGGCATTTCCCTGTAAGTGCTATGGGCTCCCTATTTAGAATGGAGTACACTCTACATAGATGTATCTATCCCCACAGCAGAAGTTAACGATTGAGTGTATCTGTGAGGGAGGTAAACAGCATGTTAACACTTTCTCCTTCCTGCAGGCCTAAAGTAAAGGCCACATCTTCACCCTGCACCTTCAGGTTTAGTGACGTGATCATTCCTTTTTGCTGCTGTCTTGTGCTAGAACACAAAGCTCCAAACTCTACTGCAGACCCTCCTGGAAGCGCACCCCCTGTACAGCAGACCTTTCCCCCTACTCATTGTTTTGCACATATGCTGGTGACAGGACCCTTTTTTTTTTTTTTGACTTGGTTGTGAGTTTACAATGTTGTATTTATGTTACTTGTACACTGTAACTCTCCCTGATGTGTGAATGGCAGTTGAGATGTAAGATATATTTTCTTTGTGAACATTAATAAAGGGAGTACAAATAGTACTGTGTGCTTGGTTGGTTTCTACCTACTTATGGCTGACCTTCTTCCTCTTCAGTCATTTTTAAATACAAACTAGAAGGAGGGTCTATAAAGACTAATGTGAGCTTTAGGGGTATATGCAATTCCAGGCGAATTGCGGCACTTTTTCGCCCGTTTTTAAATTCGACACAATTCGACCGTCGAATTCCGGCAGGTGGGTGCCGGAATTCGACATATTCAATAAACTAATTCGACAGTCCCGCTGTCGAAAAACGGCCGATTTAACGGATTTTGATTAGGTTTTTAAAAATGTTTAAACGGTAAACCCGAAAAAAAAATTGCGTGGGGTCCCCCCTCCTAAGCATAACCAGCCTCGGGCTCTTTGAGCCGGTCCTGGTTGCCAAAATACGGGGGGGGAAATGACAGGGGATCCCCCGTATTTTAACAACCAGCACCGGGCTCTGGTCCTGGTGCAAAAAATACAGGGGACAAAGAGTAGGGGTCCCCCGTATTTCTGACGTCCTAGTGGATGCTGGGAACTCCGTAAGGACCATGGGAAATAGCGGCTCCGCAGGAGACTGGGCACAACTAAAGAGAGCTTTAGGACTACCTGGTGTGCACTGGCTCCTCCCTCTATGACCCTCCTCCAGACCTCAGTTAGAATTTTGTGCCCGGCTGAGCTGGATGCACACTAGGGGCTCTCCTGAGCTCTTAGAAAAAGAGTTTATTTTAGGTTTTTTATTTTCAGTGAGATCTGCTGGCAACAGACTCACTGCTACGAGGGACTAAGGGGAGAGAAGCGAACCTACCTGCTTGCAGCTAGCTTGGGCTTCTAGGCTACTGGACACCATTAGCTCCAGAGGGATCGAACACAGGCCCAGCCTCGGTCGTCCGGTCCCGGAGCCGCGCCGCCGTCCCCCTTACAGAGCCAGAAGCAAGAAGAGGGTCCTGGAAATCGGCGGCATAAGACTTCGGTCTTCATCAAGGTAGCGCTCAGCACTGCAGCTGTGCGCCATTGCTTCCCATGCACACCTCACACTCCGGTCACTGATGGGTGCAGGGTGCTGGGGGGGGGGGGGGGAGGGCGCCCTGGGCTGCAATATTGAGTACCTTGGCTGGCAAATAACACATAATATAGTCATAGAGACTATATATGTGTAAAATACCCCTGCCAGATATACATAGAAAAAAGCGGGAGAAGTCCGACGAAAAAGGGGTGGGGCTATCTCCCTCAGCACACTGGCACCATTTTCCCTCACAGCTCCGCTGGAAGGATCGCTCCCAGGCTCTCCCCTGCAGTTTCCAGACTACATAGGGTAAAAAAGAGAGGGGGGGCACTAAATTTAGACGCAATATTGTGTATACAAGCAGCTATTGGGAAAAATCACTCAGTTATAGTGTTAATCCATGTGTTATATAGCGCTGTTGGTGTGTGCTGGCATACTCTCTCTCTGTCTCCCCAGAGGGCTTTGTAGGGTCCTGTCCTCAGTCAGAGCATTCCCTGTGTGTGTGCGGTGTGTCGGTACGGCTGTGTCGACATGTTTGATGAGGAGGCTTATGTGGAGGCGGAGCAGGTGCCGATAAATGTGATGTTACCCCCTGCGGGGTCGACACCTGAGTGGATGGTTATGTGGAAGGAATTACGTGACAGTGTCGACTCCTTACATAAAAGGTTTGACGACATAGCAGATGTGGGACAGCCGGCTTCTCAGCCTGTGCCTGCCCAGACGTCTCTAAAGCCATCAGGGGCTCTAAAACGCCCGCTACCTCAGATGGCAGACACAGATGTCGACACGGATACTGACTCCAGTGTCGACGATGATGAGACTAGTGTACATTCCAACAGAGCCACCCGTTACATGATTATGGAAATGAAAAATGTGTTGCATATTTCTGATATTACCCCAGGTACCACAAAAAATGGTATTATGTTTGGGGAGAAAAAACTACCAGTGGTTTTTCCCCCATGTGATGAATTAAATGAAGTGTGTGAAGAAGCGTGGGCTTCCCCCAATATGAAACTGGTAATTTCTAAAAAGTTACTAATGGCGTACCCTTTCCCGCCAGAGGACAGGTCACGTTGGGAGACATCCACTAGGGTGGATAAAGTGCTCACACGTCTGTCAAAAAAGGTGGCACTACCGTCTCCGGACACGGCCGCCCTAAAGGAGCCTGCAGATAGAAAGCAGGAGGCTATCCTAAAGTCTGTATATACACACTCAGGTATTCTACTGAGACCGGCTATTGCTTCAGCATGGATGTGCAGTGCTGCAGCTGCGTGGTCAGATTCCCTGTCGGAAAACATTGATACCCTAGACAGGGACACTATATTGCTAACCGTAGAGCATATTAAAGACGCTGTCTTGTACATGAGAGATACACAGAGGGATATTTGCCGGCTGGCATCTAAAATAAACGCAATGTCCATTTCTGCCAGGAGAGGATTGTGGACTCGGCAGTGGACAGGAGATGCAGATTCTAAAAGGCACATGGAAGTATTGCCTTACAAGGGTGAGGAGTTGTTTGGGGATGGTCTCTCGGACCTCGTTTCCACAGCGACAGCTGGGAAGTCAGCATTTTTACCCCATGTTCCCTCACAGCCAAAGAAAGCACCGTATTATCAGATAGTCCTTTCGGCCCCAGAAAGGCAAGCGGGTTAGAGGCGCGTCCTTTCTGCCCAGAGGCAGAGGTAGAGGGAAAAAGCTGCAACATACACCCAGTTCCCAGGGACAAAAGTCTTCCCCCGCTTCCTCTAAGTCCACCGCATGACGCTGGGGCTCCACAGGCGGAGCCAGGTACGGTGGGGGCCCGTCTCAAGAACTTCAGCGACCAGTGGGCTCGCTCACGGGTGGATCCCTGGATTCTACAAGTAGTATCTCGGGTACAAGCTGGAATTCGAGACGTCTCCCCCTCGCCGTTTCCTCAAATCTGCCTTGCCGACAGCTCCCCCGGACAGGGAGGCAGTGCTGGAGGCGATTCACAAGCTGTATTCTCAGCAGGTGATAATCAAGGTACCCCTCCTTCAACAAGGACGGGGTTACTATTCCACAATGTTTGTGGTACCGAAACCGGACGGTTCGGTGAGACCCATTTTAAATTTAAAATCCTTGAACACTTATATAAGAAGGTTCAAGATGGAATCGCTCAGGGTGGTGATTGCAAGCCTGGACGAGGGGGTTTCCATGGTATCACTGGACATCAAGGATGCTTACCTGCATGTCCCCATTTACCCTCCTCACCAGGAGTACCTCAGATTTGTGGTACAGGACTGTCATTACCAATTCCAGACGTTGCCGTTTGGTCTGTCCACGGCACCGAGGGTGTTTACCAAGGTAATGGCCGAAATGATGATACTCCTTCGGAGAAAGGGAGTTTTAATTATCCTGTACTTGGACGATCTCCTTATAAAGGCGAGGTCCAGGGAACAGTTGATCGGTGTAGCACTAGCTCGGGAAGTGCTACAACAGCACGGCTGGATCCTGAATATTCCAAAGTCGCAGCTGGTTCCTACAACGCGTCTACTGTTCCTGGGGATGGTTCTGGACACAGAACAGAAAAAAGTATTTCTCCTGGAGGAGAAGGCCAAGGAGTTGTCATCTCTAGTCAGAGACCTCCTAAAACCAAAACAGGTGTCTGTGCACCACTGCACGCGAGTCCTGGGAAAGATGGTGGCTTCTTATGAAGCAATTCTATTCGGAAGGTTCCATGCAAGGATCTTTCAGTGGGATCTGTTGGACAAGTGGTCCGGATCGCATCTTCAGATGCATCGGCTGATAACCCTGTCTCCAAGGACCAGGGTGTCGCTGTTGTGGTGGCTGCAGAGTGCTCATCTTCTAGAGGGCCGCAGATTCGGCATACAGGACTGGGTCTTGGTGACCACGGATGCCAGCCTTCGAGGTTGGGGGGCAGTCACACAGGGAAGAAACTTCCAGGGACTATGGACAAGTCACGAGACTTCCCTACACATAAATATTCTGGAACTAAGGGCCATTTACAATGCTTTAAGTCAGGCAAGACCCCTGCTTCAACACCAGCCGGTGCTAATCCAGTCAGACAACATCACGGCGGTCGCCCATGTAAACCGACAGGGCGGCACAAGAAGCAGGATGGCAATGGCAGAAGCCACAAGGATTCTCCGATGAGCGGAAAATCATGTGTTAGCACTGTCAGCAATGTTCATTCCCGGAGTGGACAACTGGGAAGCAGACACTACCTCCACCCGGGAGAGTGGGGACTTCATCCAGAAGTCTTCCAAATGATTGTACACCGGTGGGAAAGGCCACAGGTGGACATGATGGCGTCTCGCCTCAACAAAAAGCTAAAAAGATATTGCGCCAGGTCAAGGGACCCTCAGGCGATAGCTGTGGACCGGTCGGTGTATGTGTTCCCTCCTCTGCCTCTCATACCCAAGGTACTGAGACTAATAAGAAGGAGAGAAGTAAGAACTATACTCATTGTTCCGGATTGGCCAAGAAGAGCTTGGTACCCAGAACTTCAAGAAATGATCTCCGAGGACCCATGGCCTTTGCCGCTCAGACAGGACCTGCTGCAGCAGGGGCCCTGTCTGTTCCAAGACTTACTGCGGCTGCGTTTGACGGCATGGCGGTTGAACGCCGGATCCTGAAGGAGAAGGGCATTCCGGAGGAAGTTATCCCTACGCTTATTAAAGCTAGGAAAGAAGTGACCGCAAACCATTATCACCGCATATGGCGGAAATATGTTGCGTGGTGTGAGGCCAGGAAGGCCCCAATGGAGGAATTTCAGCTAGGTCGATTTCTGCACTTCCTACAGTCAGGGGTGACTATGGGCCTAAAATTGGGTTCCATTAAGGTCCAGATTTCGGCTCTATCGATTTTCTTCCAAAAAGAACTGGCTTCACTACCTGAAGTTCAGACATTTGTTAAGGGAGTGCTGCATATTCAGCCCCCTTTTGTGCCCCCAGTGGCACCTTGGGAATCTCAACGTGGTGTTGGATTTCCTAAAGTCGCATTGGTTTGAACCACTTAAAACCGTGGAACTAAAATATCTCACGTGGAAAGTGGTCATGCTGTTGGCCTTGGCTTCGGCCAGGCGTGTGTCAGAATTGGCGGCTTTGTCTTGTAAAAGCCCTTATCTGATTTTCCATATGGATAGGGTGGAATTGAGGACTCGTCCCCAATTTCTCCCAAAGGTGGTTTCAGCGTTTCATTTGAACCAGCCTATTGTGGTGCCTGCGGCTTCTCGTGACTTGGAGGACTCCAAGTTGCTGGACGTAGTCCGGGCCCTAAAAATCTGTTTCCAGGACAGCTGGAGTCAGAAAGACTGACTCGCTATTTATCCTGCATGCGCCCAACAAGTTGGGTGCGCCTGCTTCAAAGCAGACTATTGCTCGCTGGATCTGTAGCATGATTCAACTTGCACATTCTGCGGCTGGACTGCCGCATCCTAAATCTGTAAAAGCCCATTCCACGAGGAAGGTGGGCTCTTCTTGGGCGGCTGCCCGAGGGGTCTCGGCTTTACAACTTTGCCGAGCAGCTACTTGGTCGGGGTCAAACACATTTGCTAAATTCTACAAGTTTGATACCCTGGCTGAGGAGGACCTAGAGTTTGCTCATTCGGTGCTGCAGAGTCATCCGCACTCTCCCACCCGTTTGGGAGCTTTGGTATAATCCCCATGGTCCTTACGGAGTTCCCAGCATCCACTAGGACGTCAGAGAAAATAAGATTTTACTCACCGGTAAATCTATTTCTCGTAGTCCGTAGTGGATGCTGGGCACCCGTCCCAAGTGCGGATTGTCTGCAATACTTGTATATAGTTATTGTTTAACTAAAGGGTTATTGTTGAGCCATCTGTTGAGAGGCTCAGTTATATTTCATACTGTTAACTGGGTGTTGTATCACGAGTTATACGGTGTGATTGGTGTGGCTGGTATGAGTCTTACCCGGGATTCAAAATCCTTTCCTTATTGTCAGCTCTTCCGGGCACAGTATCCTAACTGAGGTCTGGAGGAGGGTCATAGAGGGAGGAGCCAGTGCACACCAGGTAGTCCTAAAGCTTTCTTTAGTTGTGCCCAGTCTCATGCGGAGCCGCTATTCCCCATGGTCCTTATGGAGTTCCCAGCATCCACTACGGACTACGAGAAATAGATTTACCGGTGAGTAAAATCTTATTATTTTTTTTGTACCAGCACCGGGCTCCACTAGCTGGACAGATAATGCCACAGCCGGGGGTCACTTTTATACAGCGCCCTGCGGCCGTGGCATTAAATACCCAACTAGTCACCAAAACAAAAAAAACGCATTTACCCGATCCACATAGACTGAAAGGGGTCCCATGTTTACACATGTGACCCCTTTCCCCGAATGCAGACCCCCCCCACCCCACCCCGTGACTCCTGTCACAGAAAGGTCCCTTCAGCCAATCAGGAAGCGCAACTTTGTGGCACTCTCCTGATTGGCTGTATGCACATCTGAGCTGGCGGACGGCGCATCGCACAGCTCCCTCCATTAGTTTCAATGGTGGGAACTTTGCTGTCAGCGGTGGGGTTACCCGCGGTCAGCCGCTGACCGTGGGTGACTTGACCGCTAAGTTCCCACCATTGAAGATAATGGAGGGGGCTGTGCGATGCGCGTCTGACAGCTCAGACGCGCAAAGCCAATCAGGAGAGTGCCACGAAGTTGCGCTTCCTGAATGGCTTAAGGGACCTTTCTGTGACAGGAGTCACGGGGGGGTCTCCGCATTCGGGGAAAGGGGACCTATGTGTAAACATGGGACCCCTTTCAGGCCGTCTGGTTTGGGTAAATGCGTTTTTTTTTGTTTTGCCAAGTACGTGGGTTATAATAAAAGAACTGGACACTGGATCAGGTGAGTATAATTTTATTTTCAGGTACCCCGGACATCGACATTGGAGACGAGGCCAGAGTCGGCGTGTCAACATAGGTAAGTGTGTGTCGGCATGTATGTAATAAAGTTATACTTTCACGGTGTCTGTGTCCTGTTTTTATTTGAGTATCTTTTTTTGCAGTAGAACTACAGGTACCAGCGGGCCCGTTTCTCCCCCCCCCCCCCCCCCCCCCGCATGCTGGTACTTGTGGTTCTGCAAGTACCGGCTTGCGGGGGAGGCTTGCTGGGACTTGTAGTTCTTCTGCAAAAAACAATATTCTTACATTTTTACACATGGCTATCAGCCCCCCATCCGCAGCTCTTGGATGGGGGGGACCCCTTGATTGAAGGGGTCCCCACTCCTCCAGGGTACCCCGGCCAGGGGTGACTAGTTGGGTATTTAATGCCACGGCCGCAGGGCGCTGTATAAAAGTGACCCCCGGCTGTGGCATTATCTGTCCAGCTAGTGGAGCCCGGTGATGGTACAAAAAATATTGCACCAGGACCAGAGCCCGGTGCTGGTTGTTAAAACACGGGGGATCTCCTGTCATCTTTTTCCCCCCGTATTTTGGCAACCAGGACCGGCTCAAAGAGCCCGAGCTGGTTATGCTTAGGAAGGGGGGTCCCCACGCATTATTTTTTTTTTTTTTTTTTTTAAATGATATTTACTCCATTCCATTAAAAAAAAAAATAATAATAATAATAATATTTTAAAAAATACTTGTGCCTCCTAAATAGACAAACCAAGTACCTAATCCCTTCTAATATAAATAGATATGCTATTACCAATAAAAAAAACACACAAAAAAACTTGTTTTTAAATTTTTTTATTAGATTCCGCCAGCAAAGTGTGGCAGATTGAAAATGACGAATTTACTGTTTAAAAGCACTGTTGTCGAATTTACAATCTTCAATTGAATATACTTTTGTCAAAATGCCGCATTTGTGCCGTTGCAGAAATGTCGAATTTGACAAATAGTCGAATTTGGAATGGCTGTTTTTTGGGGGGAAAGTACTATATTGCATTGTCAATTTTTTTTTTTTTTTTTGGGGGTGGTGGTGTGAAAATGTCCCGATTTTTGGGATTATGACCGCAATTGCATATACCCCTTAGTCTGTTGTGCTGATCTGAATGCAAGGACCATCATGAGCATGTAACATATGAAGAATACCAGCATGCAAGTACAAATAAAAGAGGAAGGTAATTGACTAATCAGCCTCACATTTAAGTCAGTGGCCTGGTATAAGGGTTTATTGTCAAAAATCAGGACTAAATTTGACTGCTCCAATAGATCAGCACTAAGTCTTCTGTTCTCTGGGTACTTCTAATCTTGCTAACAATATCATGTATTACTGATGGGCATCAGGGAGTATCAAGGGCCACTGTTAACTGGGTTATCTAAAGTTCATCTCAATTCAAGGTAATCTCTCTCCTGAATTTCACCATGGGTCATTGGAACACCTTTAACACAGTTTTGCCTTAGACCAGTAGACTACCCACTTGTCACTAATACAAATGAATGCAGAACTCATGGTAACAAGTTCAAGCACTGAACACTAGTCTGTTTATCATCCTTTAATTTCTACAAAAGGTGAAAATTGTACCTTCGTAGAATTAAGTTTGAACTATGGTCCCTATACTTTAGTATGGGATGTAGAAATTCTGCCAGTCTGAAAGTGGGGGTTTTGGGGTTTTTTTTCTTTAATGTTACTCTATGCCAGCCGAAGATGGGGTACAGACCCCAAATGTGTTCTCATGCTGCTGGTTACATGACAGCTTGTGTAGCAGAGGGATCTTTCCAGGGCACCTTCAGCCTCATGTGTCCTACCCTCCAGGATCCATGGCACCTGCAGCAGCTCTTGTCCACACTGGTTGCAGGGGGGAAGAGGGGACATAGGGGAGCCCTGTGACTAAAGTTTCCACCAAGGTGATCAACTTCATCTGGAGCCAGCGGAGAAGCAGCATCAGGGAGAACTTTCCCTGCAGATGGTACAAATTCCTACACTTGGTGCCAACTCATTGTAATGGAGCGCAGGAGAAGCAGAGGCAGTATCTTGCGCTTCTGAAAGTCTCTCTGCAGATGAAGCAGCTTTTTGAGATGGGATAACTATAAGTGTAGGAGGCATGATGAAGGTTTGATATTTACTTTGAACTTTAGCCCCTATCTGTGTTAAACAAACAGAAAATGTAATAGCCTCATTTTTCCGCAATCAAAACTTTGGAAATTATATACTGCATATTTCTATAGTTAAGAGGATCCAGCGAGGATGAGTAATATCATTGGTGTGGTTAGGTCAAAAAATAAACTGCAATATGTTAAGAGGGTAAATCTATTAAATACATAGGCGTGACCAGCAGTCTGGCTGCTGGAGGTTAGACTGATGGCAGTATCCTGGTGGTGAGAATCCCGACGGGTTTAAGTATACTTTTATTTTCCAGATTCCATAAATGTAGGACACCTTGACTTGAAAGCTAGGTAAAGTGATAGCCCAGTGCACATACAGGTGCAACTCAGAAAATTAGAATGTTGTGCAAAAGTTCATTTATTTCAGTAATTTAACTTAGAAGGTGAAACTAATATATTATATAGAATCATTACATGCAAAGTGACATACAGTATTTCAAGCCTTTTTTATTTGTTATAATTTTGATGATTGTGGCTTACATCTTAAGATAACCCCAAATTCTCAGAAAATTAGAATACTACATAAAATCAATAAAAAAAATTTAAATACAGAAATGTTGGCCCTCTGAAAAGTATAATCATGCATATGTACCCAGTACTTGGTTTGGGCCCCTTTTGCATGAATTACTGCCTCAATGCGGCGTGGCATGGATTTTATCAGCCTGTGGCACTGCTGAGGTGTTATGGAAGACCAGGATGCTTCAATAGTGGCCTTCAGCTCTTCTGCATTGTTCGGTCTCATGTCTCATCTTTCCCTTGGCATAGATTCTCTGAGGTTTAGGTCAGGCGAGTTTGCTGGCCAATCGAGCACAGTAATACCACGGTCATTGAACCAGGTTTTGGTACTTTTTGCAGTGTGGGCAGGTGCCAAGTCCTGCTGGGAATATGAAGTCGGCATGTCCATAAAGCTTGTCTGCTGAAGGTAGCATGAAGCGCTCTAAAATGTCCTGGTAGACGGCTGCGTTGACTCTGGACTTAATAAAGCACAGTGGACTAACACCAGCAGATGACATGGCTCTCCAAATCAACACAGACTGTGGAAACATCACACTGGACTTAAAAAATCTTGGTTGTATGCCTCTCCATTCTTTCTTCATATTTTGGGACCTTGGTTAGCCCAGGTAAGACTCTACTGATGTTTGTTGATCAGGAGCGGCTTGACAAGAGGATTACGACATTTGAAGCCCATGTCCAGGATCCATCTGTGTGGTGGCTCTTTATACACTAACCCCAGCCTCAGTCCACTCCTTGTGAATCTCCCCCACACTTTTGAATGGCCTTTTCCTGACTCCTCTCTAGGCTGCAGTCATCCCTGCTGCTTGTGCACCTTTTTTCTTCCACACTTTTCTCTTCCACTTAACTTTCTATTAATGTCCTTTGATACAGCACTTTGAGAACATCCAACTTCTTTTGCAATTTCCTTTTGAGGCTTTCCCTCCTTTTGGAGGGTGTCAATGATGGTTTTCTGCACAACTGTCAGGTCCGCAGTCTTCCCCATGATTGTGAATTGTATTGAACCAGACTGAGACCATTTATAGCATGGGTCTTCAACCTGTGGCCCTCCAGCTGCTGTGAAACTACACATCCCAGCATGCCCTGCCACAGTTTTGCTATTAAAGTATGCTAAAACTGAGGCAGGGCATGCTGGGATGTGTACTTCCACAGCAGCTGGAGTGCTGCAGGTTGGAGACCCATGATTTAAAGGTTCAGGGACACTTTGCAGGTGGCTTGATTAATTGGCTGATTAGTGTGTGACACTTTGAGCCTACAATTTTGAACCTCTTCACAATATTCTAATCTTCTGAGATTTGGGTTTTTTTAAGATGGAAGCCACAATCATCAACATTATAACAAAGGCTTCAAATATCTCACTTTGCATGTAATGAGTCTATATAATAGTTTCACCTTTTTAAGTTGGATCACTTGAAGATAATGAACTTTGGCATGATATTCTAATTTTCTGAGTTTCACCTGTAGTGTAAACTAGAAAATTATGGGACATGGGGAAAGCAGGGTGTAATATGGTGGAGAACTTGAGGCCACTCAACGCAGCTTTGCTACCTATCGGTGTAATGCACCAGTGCGTGAGCTGTGTCCTGGAGCTTGGCTGATTGGTTCTGACACCAAAATAAACCCAATTACTTCAAGCTGGCTGATTCTGAATGAGACCTGTCTGCTTCTGAGTTAACACTCTATGTCACTCGCCCACAAACACCTGTGATATTCAAAACGGCTTATACTTGTAAGAGCTCTCATATTTTACACCTGATGAGCAAATTGCATAAAATGTACTATGTACGTCCCCTGCTCGTTCTACTGTAAATGCTGCACATACAATCTGTGGTATTTCCCTGCAGACATTGGCTGGAAGACATGCTGGGCTGGTTCTCACAGATAGGATTGTGCAAAGTCAGCAGAGACGGTCTGCTAACAAAGGAGACCAACTTTGTTAGAGGCCTTTGACTGTATTAGCTGGATCAGTGTGCTGACCGCTAAAGAAAACACAGCATAAATAAAGGTTTACTTTTATTTGCAAAGTGCTTCAGGAAGCTGTTTGTAACAGTAGATAATTGTCCTAATGTCTTTGTGTGGGCTGTCAGCAACACCTAATAGAAGTCCATTGCTACAAACTATTTTCCCTTATGGACATCTGTGCAAAATAGAGTACTACTGTCTGGTTTACTGATCAGTGCAATGGGGCTACGCCATTTTCTAGGAGACTCTCTTATAGCTAGGTGTAATATTCCTTATACCTTTTTTCTCTGACGTCCTAAGTTGATGCTGGGGACTCCGTCAGGACCATGGGGAATAGCGGCTCCGCAGGAGACAGGGCACAAAAGTAAAAGCTTTAGGATCAGGTGGTGTGCACTGGCTCCTCCCCCTATGACCCTCCTCCAAGCCTCAGTTGGGTTTTTGTGCCCGGCCGAGAAGGGTGCAATCTAGGTGGCTCTCCTAAAGAGCTGCTTAGAGTAAAAGTTTTGTTAGGTTTTTTATTTTCAGTGAGTCCTGCTGGCAACAGGCTCACTGCAACGAGGGACTTAGGGGAGAAGAAGTGAACTCGCCTGCGTGCAGGATGGATTGGCTTCTTAGGCTACTGGACACTAGCTCCAGAGGGACGATCACAGGTACAGCCTGGATGGGTCACCGGAGCCGCGCCGCCGACCCCCTTGCAGATGCTGAAGAGAGAAGAGGTCCAGAAATCGGCGGCTGAAGACTTCTCAGTCTTCATGAGGTAGTGCACAGCACTGCAGCTGTGCGCCATTGCTCTCAGCACACTTCACACCAACGGTCACTGAGGGTGCAGGGCGCTGGGGGGGGCGCCCTGGGCAGCAATGAAAGTACCTATGCTGGCTAAAAATACATCACATATAGCCTCTGGGGCTATATGGATGTATTTAACCCCTGCCAGGTTGTCAGAAAAATGGGAGAAGAAGCCCGCCGAAAAGGGGGCGGGGCCTATTCTCCTCAGCACACAGCGCCATTTTCCTACACAGCTCCGCTGCTAGGAAGGCTCCCAGGCTCTCCCCTGCACTGCACTACAGAAACAGGGTTAAAACAGAGAGGGGGGGCACTTATTTGGCGATATTATTATATATTAAGATGCTATAAGGGAAAACACTTTTATAAGGTTGTCCCTGTATAATTATAGCGTTTTGGTGTGTGCTGGCAAACTCTCCCTCTGTCTCCCCAAAGGGCTAGTGGGGTCCTGTCCTCTATCAGAGCATTCCCTTTGTGTGTGCTGTGTGTCGGTACGTGTGTGTCGACATGTATGAGGACGATGTTGGTGAGGAGGCGGAGCAATTGCCTGTAATGGTGATGTCACTCTCTAGGGAGTCGACACCGGAATGGATGGCTTATTTAGGGAATTACGTGATAATGTCAACACGCTGCAAGGTCGGTTGACGACCTGAGACGGCCGGCAAACCAATTAGTACCTGTCCAGGCGTCTCAAACACCGTCAGGGGCTTTAAAACGCCCATTTACCTCACACGGACACTGACTCCAGTGTCGACGGTGAAGAAACAAACGTATTTTCCATTAGGGCCACACGTTACATGTTAAGGGCAATGAAGGAGGTGTTACATATTTCTGATACTACAAGTACCACAAAAAAGGGTATTATGTGGGGTGTGAAAAAACTACCTGTAGTTTTTCCTGAATCAGATAAATTAAATGAAGTGTGTGATGATGCGTGGGTTTCCCCCGATAGAAAATTATTGGCGTTATACCCTTTCCCGCCAGAAGTTAGGGCGCGTTGGGAAACACCCCTTAGGGTGGATAAGGCGCTCACACGCTTATCAAAACAAGTGGCGTTACCGTCTCCAGATACGGCCACCCTCAAGGAGCCAGCTGATAGGAGGCTGGAAAATATCCTAAAAAGTATATACACACATACTGGTGTTATACTGCGACCAGCGATCGCCTCAGCCTGGATGTGCAGCGCTGGGGTGGCTTGGTCGGATTCCCTGACTGAAAATATTGATACCCTTGACAGGGACAGTATTTTATTGACTATAGAGCATTTAAAGGATGCATTTCTATATATGCGAGATGCACAGAGGGATATTTGCACTCTGGCATCAAGAGTAAGTGCGATGTCCATATCTGCCAGAAGATGTTTATGGACACGACAGTGGTCAGGTGATGCAGATTCCAAACGGCACATGGAAGTATTGCCGTATAAAGGGGAGGAGTTATTTGGGGTCGGTCCATCGGACCTGGTGGCCACGGCAACGGCTGGAAAATCCACCTTTTTTACCCCAAGTCACATCTCAGCAGAAAAAGACACCGTCTTTTCAGCCTCAGTCCTTTCGTCCCCATAAGGGCAAGCGGGCAAAAGGCCAGTCATATCTGCCCAGGGATAGAGGAAAGGGAAGAAGACTGCAGCAGGCAGCCCCTTCCCAGGAACAGAAGCCCTCCACCGCTTCTGCCAAGTCCTCAGCAAGACGCTGGGGCCGTACAAGCGGACTTAGGTGCGGTGGGGGGTCGTCTCAAGAGTTTCAGCGCGCAGTGGGCTCACTCGCAAGTGGACCCCTGGATCCTACAAGTAGTATCCCAGGGGTACAGATTGGAAATTCGAGACGTCTCCCCCTCGCAGGTTCCTGAAGTCTGCTTTACCAACGTCTCCCTCCGACAGGGAGGCAGTATTGGAAACAATTCACAAGCTGTATTCCCAGCAGGTGATAATCAAAGTACCCCTCCTACAACAAGGAAAGGGGTATTATTCCACACTATATTGTGGTACTGAAGCCAGACGGCTCGGTGAGACCTATTCTAAATCTGAAATCTTTGAACACTTACATACAAAGGTTCAAATCAAGATGGAGTCACTCAGAGCAGTGATAGCGAACCAGGAAGAAGGGGACTATATGGTGTCCCTGGACATCAAGGATGCTTGCCTCCATGTCCCAATTTGCCCTTCTCACCAAGGGTACCTCAGGTTCGTGGTACAGAACTGTCACTATCAGTTTCAGACGCTGCCGTTTGGATTGTCCACGGCACCCCGGGTCTTTACCAAGGTAATGGCCGAAATGATGATCCTTCTTCAAAGAAAAGGCGTCTTAATTATCCCTTACTTGGACGATCTCCTGATAAGGGCAAGGTCCAGAGAACAGTTGGAGGTCGGAGTAGCACTATCTCAAGTAGTTCTACGACAGCACGGGTGGATTCTAAATATTCCAAAATCGCTGCTGTTTCCGACGACACGTCTGCTGTTCCTAGGGATGATTCTGGACACAGTCCAGAAAAAGGTGTTTCTCCCGGAGGAGAAAGCCAGGGAGTTATCCGAGCTAGTCAGAAACCTCCTAAAACCAGGCCAAGTGTCAGTGCATCAATGCACAAGAGTCCTGGGAAAAATGGTGGCTTCTTGCGAAGCGATTCCATTCGGCAGATTTCACGCAAGAATTTTTCAGTGGGATCTGCTGGACGAATGGTCCGGATCGCATCTTCAGATGCATCAGCGGATAATCCTGTCTCCAAGGACAAGGGTGTCTCTTCTGTGGTGGCTGCAGAGTGCTCATCTACTAGAGGGCAGCACATTCGGCATTCAGGACTGGGTTCTGGTGACCACGGATGCCAGCCTGAGAGGCTGGGGAGCAGTCACACAGGGAAGAAATTTCCAAGGAGTGTGGTCAAGTCTGGAGACTTCTCTCCACATAAATATACTGGAGCTAAGGGCAATTTACAATGCTCTGAGCCTAGGAAGACCTCTGCTTCAAAGTCAACCGGTGCTGATCCAGTCGGACAACATCACGGCAGTCGCCCACGTAAACAGACAGGGCGGCACAAGAAGCAGGAGGGCAATGGCAGCAAGGATTCTTCGCTGGGCGAAAAATCATGTGATAACACTGTCAGCGGTGTTCATTCCGGGAGTGGACAACTGGGAAGCAGACTTCCTCAGCAGGAACGACCTCCACCCGGGAGAGTGGGGACTTCATCTGGAAGTCTTCCACATGATTGTGAACCGTTGGGAAAGACCAAAGGTGGACATGATGGCGTCCCGTCTGAACAAAAAACTGGACAGGTATTGCGCCAGGTCAAGAGACCCTCAGGCAATAGCTGGGACGCTCTGGTAACACCGTGGGTGTACCAGTCGGTGTATGTGTTCCCTCCTCTGCCTCTCATACCCAAGGTACTGAGAATTATAAGACGGAGAGGAGTAAGAACTATACTCGTGGCTCCGGATTGGCCAAGAAGGACTTGGTACCCGGAACTTCAAGAGATACTAAGAAGAGACTTGCTTCAGCAAGGATCATGTCTGTTCCAAGACTTACCGCGGCTGCGTTTGATGGCATGGCGGTTGAACGCCGGATCCTAAGGGAAAAAGGCATTCCGGAAGAGGTCATCCCTACCCTGGTCAGAGCCAGGAAGGAGGTGACCGCACAACATTATCACCGCATTTGGCGAAAATATGTTGCATGGTGTGAGGCCAGGAAGGCCCCCACGGAGGAATTTCAACTCTGTCGATTCCTGCATTTCCTACAAACAGGAGTGTCTATGGGCCTCAAATTGGGGTCCATTAAGGTTCAAATTTCGGCCCTGTCGATTTTCTTCCAGAAAGAATTGGCTTCAGTTCCTGAAGTCCAGAAGTTTGTCAAGGGAGTACTGCATATACAACCCCCTTTTGTGCCTCCAGTGGCACTGTGGGATCTCAACGTAGTTCTGGGATTCCTCAAATCACATTGGTTTAAACCGCTCAAATCTGTGGATTTGAAATATCTCACATGAAAAGTGACCATGCTGTTGGCCCTGGCCTCGGCCAGGCGAGTGTCAGAATTGGCGGCTTTGTCTCACAAAAGCCCATATCTGATTGTCCATTCGGACAGGGCAGAGCTGCGGACTCGTCCCCAGTTTCTCCCTAAGGTGGTGTCAGCGTTTCACCTGAACCAGCTTATTGTGGTACCTGCGGCTACTAGGGACTTGCAGGACTCCAAGTTGCTAGATGTTGTCAGGGCCCTGAAAATATAGGTTTCCAGGACGGCTGGAGTCAGGAAAACTGACTTGCTGTTATCCTGTAAGCACCCAACAAACTGGGTGCTCTTGCTTCTAAGCAGACGATTGCTAGTTGGATGTGTAGTACAATTCAGCTTGCACATTCTGTGGCAGGCCTGCCACAGCCAAAATATGTAAATGCCCATTCCACAAGGAAGGTGGGCTCATCTTGGGCGGCTGCCCGAGGGGTCTCGGCTTTACAACTTTGCCGAGCTGCTACTTGGTCAGGGGCAAACACGTTTGAAAAATTCTACAAATTTGATACCCTGGCTGAGGAGGACCTGGAGTTCTCTCATTCGGTGCTGCAGAGTCATCCGCACTCTCCCGCCCGTTTGGGAGCTTTGGTATAATCCCCATGGTCCTGACGGAGTCCCCAGCATCCACTTAGGACGTCAGAGAAAATAAGAATTTACTTACCGATAATTCTATTTCTCGTAGTCCGTAGTGGATGCTGGGCGCCCATCCCAAGTGCGGATTGTCTGCAATACTTGTACATAGTTATTGTTACAAAAATCGGGTTATTATTGTTGTGAGCCATCTTTTCAGAGGCTCCGCTGTTATCATGCTGTTAACTGGGTTCAGATCACAGGTTGTACAGTGTGATTGGTGTGGCTGGTATGAGTCTTACCCGGGATTCAAAATCCTTCCTTATTGTGTACGCTCGTCCGGGCACAGTATCCTAACTGAGGCTTGGAGGAGGGTCATAGGGGGAGGAGCCAGTGCACACCACCTGATCCTAAAGCTTTTACTTTTGTGCCCTGTCTCCTGCGGAGCCGCTATTCCCCATGGTCCTGACGGAGTCCCCAGCATCCACTACGGACTACGAGAAATAGAATTATCGGTAAGTAAATTCTTATTTTTTTTTGTTTTGTTTATGTAATCCCATGCTCTTGTTTTCCCTTGGGAGTATACATAATAGCCTGCAAGCTGTCGGCTATTTAGCTGCTAGATTACATTTTGGCTTCCCCCCCCCCCCCCCCCCCTTACGTCCTAGAGGATACTGAAGTCCACATTAGTACCATGGGGTATAGACTGGTCCACTAGTAGCCATGGGCACTTTAAGAACAGTGTTGGATGGCTCCTCCCTCTATGCTCCTCCTACCAGACTCAGTTTAGAAAATGTGGCCGGAGGAGCCGGTCACGCTTTAGAGAGCTCCTGAAGAGTTTTCTACTTTTATTTTAAATGGGTTTTTTTTTGTTTGTTTTTTTCAGTCAGGGCTGTTTGGCAACAGCCTGACTACTTTGTGGGACTAAGGGGGGGGCCGGCATACCGACACTTATTCTCCCTCGTGGGGGTCCACGACCCCCCTGGAGGTAGAATAAAATAGCGTGGTGCGCGTAGCGCCCGCAAGGGGCTCATTTGCGCTCGCCACACTGTCGGTAAACCGGCGGTCGGGCTCCCGGCGCAGATATGCTGGTCGCCGGGAGCCCGACCGCCGGCATACCATACTGCACCCCACAGTGCAGTGTACCCTCCCGCAGCACGCCACCCCCTCCTAACAGCCAAAAGATGAAGAGTGGTGAGTGCAACGCTGGTGTCCTGGTTAGCGGGGAATGGCGGCACAAGGGCTGGAGCACAGCTGCCTGCAGGCTGTGCTTCACGAGTCTCAGACAGATGCACGATGACTGTGTGTCCTGCTGTGAGGGGCGCGCTGAGCCTCCGCTGATGCCCACACTGGCCACAACGTACTAACAGGGATTTTAACTCTTGGTTAGACTTTTTTTTTTTTTTTTTTTTCCTTCCTTTTATGTCCTAGAGGATGCTGGGGACTCCAAAAGGACCATGCGGTATAGACGGGATCCGCAGGAGACATGGGCAAACTATAAGACTTTGAATGGGTGTGAACTGGCTCCTCCCTCTATGCCCCTCCTCTAGACCTCAATTAGATTCTGTGCCCAGAGAGACTGGACACACACTAGGGGAGCTCTCCTGAGTTTCTCTGAAAAGACTTTCTGTTAGGTTTTTTATTTTCAGGGAGACCTGCTGGCTACAGGCTCCCTGCTTCGTGGGAGTGAGAGGAGAGAAGTCAGACCTACTTCTTCGGAGTTCAAAGGCTCTGCTTCTCAGGTTACTGGACACCATTAGCTCCAGAGGGTTTGATCACTTGGTGCGCCTAGCTACTTGTTCCCAGAGCTGAGCCGTCAACCCCCTCACAGAAGCCAGAAGAAAGAAGCCGGGTGAGTATACAGAAGAAAGAAGACTTCAGTAACGAGGTACTGCGCAGCGGTCGCACTGCGCCCCATGCTCCCACACATACTTCCAACGGCACTCACAGGGTGCAGGGCGGGTGCCCTGGGCAGCATGTTACTGAGGCTATAAAACTGGCAGAAAGACACATAAGTGCCTAGGCACTAAATATAAGCCCCCGCCAGTATAAATATTTTAAATTGAGCGGGACTACAGCGCGCTGGGAGGGGGCGTGGCTTAGCCCTCACAGCTTACCAGCTCCATTTTCTCTCTTCACAGACATTGCAGAGATGCTGG
The DNA here is from genome assembly GCF_028390025.1 of Pseudophryne corroboree. Lineage (NCBI taxonomy): Eukaryota > Metazoa > Chordata > Amphibia > Anura > Myobatrachidae > Pseudophryne > Pseudophryne corroboree. The sequence goes on from NC_086446.1 coordinate 276,283,250, forward strand.
CCTGGACCTCCACTCCTTATCAAGTACAGGGAGAAAAACGGGTGGGGGGGCACAGTAATTTGGTGCTATTTAAACAGCGCAGACATCATATATTATTTTTCAGTATTATATGGGCGCTGGGGTGTGAGCTGGTATACTCCCTCTGTTCTCTCTAACAGGCTTCCCTGTGGGTCTGTCCCCTATAGCCTGTGTGAGTGTGTCGGTACGGTGTGTCGACATGTCTGAGGCTGAGTGCTCCTCCCCGGAGGAAGTTACTGGGGGCGCAGAGAAGGATTTGGGAGTGACTGTCGGCACCGCCGACTGTTGATTGGGTGAATATGTTGAGTACATTGAATGCAAATGTGGCGTTAACTAAGAGGCTGGATAAATCTGATTCTCAGACACAAACGTGGAGAAAATCCATGGAGGACGCCTTGTCCCCCAGGTACAGGCCCCCTCAGGGTCACAAAAGCGTTCATTTACCCAAATAGCTGATATGGGTACCGACACAGACTCTGACTCCAGTGTCGACCTATAGTGAGGCCAGTTTACATCCAAAATTGGTTAAGAGTATTCCGTACATGATTGTGGCTATTAAAGATGTTTTACATATTTCTGAAGTACCTGCTGTTCCTGATACAAGGGTTTGTTTGTATAAGGGAAAGAAACCTGAGGTGACGTTTCCCCCTTTATGAACTGAACGCTCTTTGCGAAAAAGCTTGGGAATCGCCTGATAAAAGGTGGCAGATTCCCAAGAGAATTTTTTATGGCATATCCTTTCCCCTCTGACGACAGGGAAAAGTGGGAGTCATCTCCCAATATGGACAAGGCTCTGTCCCGGCCGTCCAAGAAGGTGGCGCTTCCGTCTCCTGACACTGCTGCCCTCAAGGATCCTGTGGATCGTAAGCAGGAAACGACATTAAAGGCCATTTATGTCACTACGGGTGCACTTCTCAGACCTGCCGTGGCGTCGGCTTGGGTGAGTAGTGCTATTGCTAAGTGGGCTGATAATTTGGCATCGGACATGGATACACTGGATAGGGATAACATTCTTTCTCTAACGTCCTAGTGGATGCTGGGGACTCCGTAAGGACCATGGGGAATAGACGGGCTCCGCAGGAGACATGGGCACTTTAAGAAAGAATTTAGATTCTGGTGTGCTCTGGCTCCTCCCTCTATGTCCCTCCTCCAGACCTCAGTTTGAATCTGTGCCCGGACGAGCTGGGTGCTGTTTAGTAAGCTCTCCTGACCTTGCTATAAAAGTATTTTGTTAGTTTTTTTTATTTTCAGCGAGCTCTGCTGGCAACAGACTCCCTGCATCGTGGGACTGGAGAGAAGCAGCCCTACTCTCTGCAGATAGGTCCTGCTTCTTAGGCTACCATTAGCTCCAGAGGGCTCGTACACAAGATCTCACCCTCGTCGTCCGATCCCGGAGCCGTGCCGCGGTCCCCCTCGCAGAGCCGGAAGACAGAAGCCGGGTGAAAGAAGCAAGAAGACTTCGAAATCGGCGGCAGAAGACTCCAGTCTTCACTAAGGTAGTGCACAGCACTGCAGCTGTGCCCCATTGCTCCCACACTACACCCACATACTCCGGTCACTGTAAGGGTGCAGGGGGGGGCGCCCTGGGCAGCAATTAGAGACCTCTTTGGCAAAAGTTTGCATATATACAGTTGGGCACTGTATATATGTATGAGCCCCCACCAAAAATTGTACATGAAAGCGGGACAGAAGCCCGCCGTCGAGGGGGCGGGGCTTCTTCCTCAGCACTCACCAGCGCCATGTTTTTTCTCCACAGCACCGCTGAGAGGAAGCTCCCCAGCCTCTCCCCTGCAGTTACATGGTAGAAGAGAGTAAAAAGAGAGGGGGGGCACATAATTAGGCGCAAAAATCAATATAAACAGCAGCTACTGGGTTAACATTAAGTTACTGTGTTATTCCTGGGTTAATAGCGCTGGGTTGTGTGCTGGCATACTCTCTCTCTCTCTCTCTCTCTTCCCCCCCGCCCCCCCCCCTCCCCCCCAAAGGGCCTTATGGGGGAATTGTCTTCAGATGAGCATTCCCTGAGTGTGTGGTGTGTCGACATGTCTGAGGTAAAAGGCTCCCCTAAGGAGGAGATGGAGCAAATATATGTGTGTGAGAGGGTGTCTCCGTCGACAACGCCGACACCTGTTTGGATATGTGTAATTGAGTGCTAAGGTGAATTTATTGCACAAAAGATTAGAGAACAGACAGGGAATCTACCCATGTCTGTCCCTATGTCGCAGAGACCTTCAGAGTCTCTCAATGATCACTATCCAAAATAATAGACACTGATATCGACACGGAGTCTGACTCCAGTGTCGACTACGATAATGCAAAGTTACAGCCAAAATAGCAGAAAAGTATTCAATATATGATTATTGTAATAAAATGTTTTGCATATCACTGATGACTCATCTGTCCCTGACACAAGGGTACCCATGTTTAAGGGGAAGAAAGCTGAGGTAAATTTCCCTCTCCTCATGATGAAAAAGAGTGGTAATCTCCAGACAAGAGACTGCAGTTTCCCACAAAGAATTCTCAGGGAGTATCCTTTCCCTACTAGGGCCAGGATACGATGGGAATCTTCCCCTAGGGTGTCATGTTTGCCCAAAAGGTAGCCCTGATGTAACCGCTATCCTCAGGGATCCTGCAGATAGCGTGCACATTCTGGTACACTACTCAGACCGGCGATTGTGTCGGCATGGGTTTATAGCGCTGTGGCAGCATGGACAGGTACCTTATCAGCAGAGATTGAGACCCTAGTATGTATGTGTGTGTACGTATATATGTGTGTGTGTGTGTGTGTGTATGTATGTGTATGTGTATATATATATATATATATATATATATATATATATATATATATATATATATATATATATATATATATATATATATATATAACATGCCCAAAGTGACATGAGTCTACTGGGTCCTAGAGTCAAAGCTATGTCGATTTCTGCTTGACGTGTCCTGTAGAATATGCAATGGACAGATGATGCCGACTTAAGAGGCATATGGAAGGCTGAGGATTGTGTGGAGAAGGGTTCTCGGACCTGGTCTCCACAGCTATAGCTGGTAATTCTGATATTTTGCCTTATATTCCTCCACAGCCTTGGAAAGCACGACATTATCAAATGCAGCCTTTCGAACAAAGAAACAAGAAAGTCCGAGGTGCGTCCTATCTTGCCAGAGGCAGGGGCTGAGGAAAGAAGCTGCACAACACAGCTAGTTTCCAGGAACAGAAGTCCTCCCCGGCCTCTACAAAATCCACTGCATGTCGCTGGGGCTCCACAGGCGGAGCTAGGCCCGGTGGGGGCACGCCTTCGTAAGTTCAGCCACAAGTGGGTTCACTCCCTGTTAGATCCCTGGGCAATAGATATTGTGTCTCAGGGATACAGGCTGGACTTTGAGGAGATGCCCCCTCACCGACGGCCCTGCCGGCTTCCCCCCACGAGAGGGAAACAGTGTTAACTGCAATTTACAAATTGTATCTTCAACAGGTGGTGGTCAAGGTTCCCCTCCTTCAACAAGGAGGGGGTTATTATTCGACCATGTGGTAGTCCCGAAACCGGACGGTTCGGTCAGACCCATATTGAATTTAAAATCCCTGAACATATACCAGAAAAGGTTCAAGTTCAAGATGGAATCGCTAAGAGCGGTCATTGCAAGCCTAAAAGGGGGAGATTTTATGGTGACTCTGGACATAAAGGATGCATACCTTCATGTCCCCATTTATCCACCTCATCAGGCGTACCTCAGAATTGCGGTACGGGATTGTCATTACCAATTTCAGACGTTGCCGTTTGGTCTCTCCATGGCCCCGAGAATATTCACCAAGGTAATGGCGGAAATGATGGTGCTCCTGCGGAAGCAAGGTGTCCCTATTATCCCGTACTTGGACGATCTCCTCATAAAAGCGAGATCAAGAGAGCAGTTGCTGAACAGCGTATCACTTTCTCTGGAAGTGTAACGGCAACACGGCTGGATTCTATATATTCCAAAGTCGCAGTTGGTTCCTACAGCTCATCTGCCTCTCCTAGGCATGATCCTAGACACAGACCAGAGAAGGGTTTATCTCCCGATAGAGAGAGCTCAGGACACTGGTCAGGAATCTATTAAAACCAAAACCGGTGTCAGTGCATCACTGCACTCGAGTCCTGGGAAGGAGGGTGGCATCATACGAGGCCATTCCCTTCGACATGTTCCATGCGAGGACCTTCCAATGGGACTTACTGGACAAATGGTCCGGATCACATCTTCAGATGCATCGGTTAATCACCCAGGGCCAGGGTGTCTCTCCTGTGGTGGCTGCAGAGTGCTCACCTTCTTGAAGGTCGCAGATTCGGCATTCAGGACTGGGTCCTGGTGACCACGGATGCAAACCTCCGAGGGTGGGGGGCAGTTACACAGGGAAGAAATTTCCAAGGGCTGTGGTCAAATCAGGAGACTTGCCTTCACATCAACATCCTGGAACTAAGGGCCATATACAACGCCCTACGTCAAGCGGAGTCCCTGCTTCGCGACCAACCAGTTCTGATTCAGTCAGACAACATCACCGCAGTGGCTCATGTAAACCGCCAAGGTGGCACAAGGAGCAGGGCGGCGATGGTAGAAGCCACCAGAATTCTTCGCTGGGCGGAGAATCGCGTAAGCGCACTGTCAGCAGTGTTCATTTCGGGAATGGACAACTGGGAAGCAGACTTCCTCAGCAGGCACGACCTCCACCCGGGAGAGTGGGGACTTCATCAAGAAGTCTAAACGCAGATTGTTAGTCGGTTGGAACTGCCACAGGTGGACATGATGGCATCCCGCCTCAACAAAAAGCTGCAGAGATATTGCGCCAGGTCAAGAGACCCTCAGGCGATAGCTGTGGACGCACTGGTGACACCGTGGGTGTTCCAGACGGTCTATGTATTTCCTCCTCTTCCTCAAGGTGCTGAGAATCATAAGAAAAAGAGGAGTGAGAACATTACTCATTGTTCCGGATTGGCCAAGAAGGACTTGGTATCCAGATCTGCAAGAAATGCTCAGAGAGGACCCGTGGCCTCTGCCTCTAAGACAGGGGCCCTGTCTGTTCCAAGACTTACCGCGGCTGCGTTTGACGGCATGGCGGTTGAATGCCGGATCCTAACAGAAAAAGGCATTCCGGATGAGGTCATTCCTACGCTGATAGAGGCTAGGAACGATGCGACAGCTCAATATTTTCACCGTATATGGCGAAAATATGTGGTTTGGTGTGAGGCCAGGAATGCCCCTACGGAGGAATTCCAGCTGGGCCGTTTTCTTCACTTCCTACAGTCGGGAGTGACTTTGGGCCTTAAATTGGGTTCCATTAAGGTTCAGATTTCGGCCTTATCCATTTTCTTTCAAAAAGAACTGGCTTCTCTGCCTGAAGTTCAGACGTTTGTAAAGGGAGTGCTGCATATTCAGCCCCCTTTTGTGCCTCCAGTGGCACCTTGGGATCTTAACGTGGTGTTGAGTTTCCTGAAATCACACTGGTTTGAACCACTCAGAACGGTGGAAGTAAAATATCTCACGTGGAAGGTGGTCATGCTATTAGCCTTGGCTTCGGCTAGGCGTGTGTCAGAATTGGTGGCTTTGTCACATCAAAGCCCTTATCTGGTTTTCCATGCGGATAGAGCAGAATTGCGGACCCGCCCACAATTTCTGCCAAAAGTGGTTTCATCCTTTCATATAAACTAACCTATTGTGGTGCCTGTGGCTACTACTGACTTGGAGGATTCAGAGTTACTTGATGTGGTCAGGGCTTTGAAGGTTTATGTAGCCAGAACGGCTAGGGTCAGGAAAACAGAATCTTTGTTTATCCTGTATGCTTCCAACAAGCTTGGGGCGCCTGCTTCAAAGCAAACTATTGCTCGCTGGATCTGTAACATGATTCGGTAGGCTCATTCTGCGGCTGGTTTGCTGCTGCCTAAATCAGTTAAGGCCCATTCCACGAGGAAGGTGGGCTGTTCTTGGGCGGCTGCCCGAGGGGTCTCGGCATTACAGCTTTGCCGAGCAGCTACTTGGTCAGGTTCAAACACCTTTGCAAAGTTCTACAAGTTTGATACCCTGGCTGAGGAGGACCTTGTGTTTGCTCATTCGGTGCTGCAGAGTCATCCGCACTCTCCCGCCCGTTTGGGAGCTTTGGTATAATCCCCATGGTCCTTACGGAGTCCCCAGCATCCACTAGGACGTTAGAGAAAATAAGATTTTACTTACCGGTAAATCTATTTCTCGTAGTCCGTAGTGGATGCTGGGCGCCCGTCCCAAGTGCAGACTTCTTCTGCAATGCTTGTATATAGTTATTGCTTAAATAAGGGTTATGTTATAGTTGCATCAGGGTTTATCTGATGCTCTGTAATTGTTCATACTGTTAACTGGGTAAAGTTAGCACAAGTTATACGGTGTGATTGGTGTGGCTGGTATGAGTCTTACCCTGGATTCCCAAAATCCTTTCCTTTGTACTGTCAGCTCTTCCGGGCATAGTTTCTCTAACTGAGGTCTGGAGGAGGGACATAGAGGGAGGAGCCAGAGCACACCAGAATCTAAATTCTTTCTTAAAGTGCCCATGTCTCCTGCGGAGCCCGTCTATTCCCCATGGTCCTTACGGAGTCCCCAGCATCCACTAAGGACTACGAGAAATAGATTTACCGGTAAGTAAAATCTTATTTTTGACTCTCTGTTTATATTAGGGACGCTACAGCTTACCTAAAGGATGCGGCGAGGGATATTGGCCTCTTGGGATCAAGGGCCAATGCCATGGCAGTCTCGGCCAGGAGAGCGCTGTGGATTCATCAATGGAATGCTGATGCCGACTCCAAGAAAGCTATGGAAGCTCTCCCTTATAAAGGTAGTGTCTTGTTTGGTGACTGCCTCGCTGACCTGGTGTCTACCGCTACAGCGGGTAAGTAATTTTTTCTTCCTTATGTTCCAGCACAACAGAAAAAGGCAACCCTTGATCAGATGCAGTCCTTTCGGCCTAATAAATACAAAAAAGGAAGAGGCTCGTCCATCCTTGCTTCAAAAGGCAGAGGAAGGGGAAAAATGTCGCCTGCTGTGTCAGGCTCCCTGGACCAAAAGTCCTCCCCGGCCTCTGCCAAGTCCACCGTGTCAAAGTCAGAAAAATATCACGCTGCACATTTCCATATATGCACCTCATGCGTGTGCCCGCTGCACGTGCATGAGCCCTCCCGTGCGTGCATATACTCGCAGTCGCGTGCACTCGCATGCGCACGGTATGCGCATTTACGGTAGAGTTTGTGTGCGTCTAGCGGGCGACTCAATCGTTACATATTTTAGTCATATAATGTATCTTGTAGATTATGGTCCCGTTGATAGAATCTGAAAGTTTAGTTAATGTAGCTTGTTCAGAGACAAAGAGATCCCTCTTTGTTTGATACGAAGGGTCAGACAGGGGTTACACAGTGGTGTTTAGTATCCATCGGAAGGGTATATAATTAGCAATATTCCGGTGTTGGTTAGAAACGGATTAATCGCTCGTGCGTATAGTTATGACTATAAGAAGTTTATGGACATTTACTATATTTGCAGTTTATTACCCATGCGGCGGGAAACCTGAGTTTCCCTCCCACTTGAGCAGTTTGAAATAGTCACAGCCCACCTGTATGAACCAACCTATGACCTTTTGTTGTAATGCGGAGACGGATTCCTGTGTCCAATGAACAATAAAAATGTAGGGACCATTGTACTGTACTGTGTGTAAGTGTATATAAAGACAAGCCGACCTGGGCCAGCCCCACTCTACTCTTCTCAACGGTTCTCATCACTGATAATCGGGAGCTGGATATCCAGGAAGGCGCTTGCGATTGTTTCCCCTTGTGCGTAAGTTCTCTGCAGCCATTTTACCTCCTATTTGTTGTAAGCCATTCTCTCTCTCCTTCCCCTTAAATGTAATAGTGTTGCTATTGTATTTTAGCGTGTAGTAATTCTGTTAGGTGTTTGTTAGTTTGGTAGTGTATAAATTGTACTATGTATTCTTTTGCAATTGAACGTTCATTCTCTCCCTTAAAAGGTGTTAGAACCTTAGACCGGTATTTGAGTGTTTATTATATTGCTAAGTGTTCTCAGAGCGTCACGGATGCTCATACAGCTTTTAAACTAACAAGGTTACACTGCGTTACATTTACACCTTATCACTGCACAAAGGTTTACAGTATAAGTACATTACTTATGGTATAGTTATTAAGGTTTAATTCTGTGAGCGTCAGCGCCGCTTGTGATCTCCTCGTGGTCTCGAGCGTCCGCTACGCTGGTAGCGTATCATTACGGTAGTCGGCAGCCTATAGCGTGCTTGCCTCTACGCATTAAGCCGTGAGCGAACGTGCCGCTCGTGCGTCTCGTCCACGGCTAAACGTCCGCTACGCTAAGTGCGTACCCTTACGGTACCACATACTCCAATAGCGTACTGAGTCTCTTAACCTTTTAGAGTGTTTAATATAGGATAAATCAGTAGGCTTTAACAATTGGGGGCTCGGCCGCTCTTCACATATCTGCACTAGGTAAATTTAGCAGACATTATCGGTCAGCAAAGGGCGGGAAGGTGGTATCCCTCGCAGTGCTGATCAGATAAGCGTCTGCTTCGCTTAGTAAGGAGTGCTGATGGAATCCGGAACCGGAAGGTAGGAACAGTACGTTATTGTCTTTTATAACTGTTTAGTTTCTGTTTTGCGTACGTACGCATAAGCACACACTCCTGTATTTCTTGCTTAGTAGTATTTGTCCGTATCTCATTCTCCTGATTGCCACATACTAGTGACAACGTGCTGAGAGATTTGTTGTTATTAATAGTTAAAAGATAAAAAGTTATATTTAAGGGAATAATTGTAAAGGCACGCACACAGTCTCGCCTAGAAATACAAGGGAGATTTGGGTGGTGTTCAGTGAATGATTACAGTTAAAAATCATTTACATTGATAAACGTGTAGTTGTGTTACTGTGGACGTACTTGGTTTGTGTACACGTGTCCTTACAAGGGCGGGGCGTACACGACGCAAGGGTCGACGCACGGAGCGTATATTACGCAACGGAGCGTACGGATACGCCCACATAATACAAACCGCACGATAGTATTGTTTTAGTAGGCGATAAGGAAGTAACGCGATAATAATGCAAATCTATCTCAAATCCAAAAGTTAAAGTTAAAAGAAAAACTTTCTCTGTTGCAATTCTTCTGGGTTAGACTATTACTGAATGAAAGGAATTCTGTACAGAAATAAGAGTGTTCGAATGTAAGAGTGTGTATATATAAGATTTCTCTCTTTTTACGGACGTGGGAACCATAGGAAATTAGAAAGAGGTACACCAGCGAAAGTGATAGCGCGGGGTGGCTTGGGAGGCGTCCCTTGTTAGTCTCGACATATAAAGAGCTGTAGAGTCCGCTGTACATAACAGATCAGGAGGTCACGAACCAGGAGGTTCAGGTACAGTAGACTAGAAGTAGAGAGCACAACCGAAGAGGGTTGGTGCGAGACCCATATAGGCCAACAAAGCTCATTGCTGAAGGAATTTGCAGCCGAAATTTTCAATTCCGTTGATCGTTCCGCACATAAGATTAGTTGCTTGTGTGCAGATACGATTGTTCCGCATGTGATTATGTGCATTAGCGTGTCTTGAATATTCATAAGAACGCTACTTGCACATTGTTAACGTGATTTGTGTAATTTTTTTATTTTAAGGGAAGTAGCCTGATCACTCAGGGACATTCCAACGACTGATACTTGCTGGGGAGGGTAACCTACTCCCACACGCCCGAGCAAGTAGACGTTCATAGGGGCCCTAGGTTGGGTACGGAACCTCTGGGAACTTTGGTCGCCGTATTGGCCAGCGTGGGCGGAGTTAAGTGGGCGGACCTCGAGGCAAAACCCCCACCGCAGCCTTACCCCGGGCATCTTGGTTTTTGTAAGGGTTGCCGAAGACCCTGATTTGAAGTCAGAGGTAGTGAAAGCAGCACCTGCAAAGATGGGGGCCAGTTGTTCAGGTAAGGGGCGATCAACCGAGGTTCAGGTTGATTTGGTAAACTGACCAATCGGGTCGGCAAGGTATATCGTGTGAGAAATATGGTCATCACACAGAAATGTTGTGCAATGAATGGGAAAGGATGACTGTGGATGACGGGGAGAAGTTTCCCCGGGTAGGTACTTTTAACCCAGAAGTGTTACAGAATGTAAAGAGAAGAGTTTGCCTGATTAAATCTTCAAAAAGGCGTATTAGACATTATGACTATTTAAAATTGTGGCAACGGGAAAGTGAAATGCAAAGAAATTTAACTTACATATCTGACTCTCATCTTGGGAAGAGAGACATGGCAATGGAGAGGATTATGGCTGCAGAGAATGGCGCGATGGTGTACGATAAAAATGCACTTAGTAACTGTATTAAGAATGAAAGTAACAAATGCAATAATGTTTATAAAAATGAAAGTGTCAAAATTACAAATGTTATCCCGTGCAAGTCGCACCCCATGTTAAACTCCCCTCAGGATTACCAGCGAGAAGGTGAAACCAACACGATGTCAACACTCTACCCAGCAGTCATCATACGAGACACCCAGAGGGACACGGCCAAGTTGGTAAAGGCAATAGCAGAACCCCCTAACGGAGGGTCAGGTGAGGTCGTGTCAACAGGTAAGTACGGTATTGTATGTTACTCACAGACAAATGCATCTTACACCAAAGAGTTAACACAAAATAGCATAATGGAACAAAATCCTGTCAGGGTGAACACAATATATTAAAACAAATGTACACTACAGGAAAGTAGCAGTTTATTTGTTAATAAATGGTTTAAAGGAAGTATTAAGAACGAATATACAAGCCTCTCTACCTAACTGGAGAGATATCTCAGTGGCCGATTTGAAAGAGTCCGCTATTAATCATGACCGGAACATCAAAAGCAAGCCACAAACCCCTGTGAATAGGTCAAAAGTAAGAAGGTGTTACAACTGCTTAAGGGAAGGTCATGTTGCACGAGATTGTAGGTCTAAAAACACACACAAGGTATATACACCCCCTAGACAACGACATGACCATAATAGTCAACCAGGGAAGCACAGGGAGAGCGGTTGATGGTGATGAGCATCCAAGCAGTAGAGGAGGCATCAAATCAACCAAAACCCCAGGCCGCTGGCACATGGAGGAAGCCAAGGGTTTGTTATCTTTGTAAAAGAGAAGGGCATTATGCCAACAACTGCAACAGCCCACATAAAGTCAGACCCCCTAGACAGAAACACGAGCAGAGTTACGACACTCGGAAGTATAATCAGGTATCACACATGTCAAATTTTGGTCCACACATATAATTTATGATTAGGAAAGTTGATCATTAACCTTGATAAAGCCTGAGGTAACAGTTAATAAATTGGGAGGTCATTCCTTGAAGACACAGGAATGACCGGGTAAAAATTTGTAATGTATCTGTAAAATGTTTCTTTTTCCCCATCTCTGACGTTCACCACAACAGCTCCAACATCACCTGACTACCTGACCTTTTCAGAAGTCTACCAAACCCCAGTATGACCTACCAGCATTGATGTATCCTGGCCAGATACAAAGGGTGGAGTATGGAAATACTGGTGGGAGAGACTATGCAAAGATACCATTGGGCGTGTAGATGTGACAGCCGGATGGTGAACGGAAGATCTGACAATGTTTTTTTTTTTCCTGAAAATGTTTTTTTTCCTGTTGTTTATTGTTGGTTTATGTAACATATATATATGAATTGTTCTCTCTCTCTTTTGTTTTTTTTTCTTCTTTCTCATGTTCTCATACTTTACAGATGGTATGTCACACATCAGTTGGATAAATGGTAATGCAAGATTTATTCTCCTTACAGAAAGAGCACTGAGCTAGAAGGAATATTGTATCACCAGAATGATTAGAAGACTGAGAGACAGCATCTTTGAGATGACAGCAGAACAAGAAGAACAACAAGACTAGAGAACTAATTATCGTAACAAGTTTCTCTCCCCCTCAAACTGTTTTTCTGTACCCCCATTACAAATTTCTCCTTTTCTCCTCCTGTAAGATGGACTTGCCCCAAGAGACTGTGATATGGATTTTCCTGTTGACCATGATGTTGACCAGAGCAGTCTGTTTCGGTGAGAGTACCAGTGAGGTCGAGAAAGGATCCAGAATGGGTTTCTGATGACTGAGACGGAGGTGTAAATTTCCAATAACAACACAATCACCGAGCAAAGGCGAGTACCGGAAAACGATCTAGCAGCCATGTTATTCGTAAACATTGTAAAGGATTGTTAGCTAAAGAGAATTGCATCTGTAGGCATTGTGATAACTTAGTTGAGGATGGGTGCATCAAGAAATGTCAGTCCAATTTTAACATTAACATGGACCGGCATCCATTGGGTGGCTATCACTCATTAGTGGGTAAGGTGTTAAACCAAACAGACTGTTGGGTATGCTCTCAAGTACCTCAAGGTCACAGCAAGTCAGGACTAGTACCATTTCCTTTAACGATAGGGGAGGTACTTGAGTTAAGTGGTGGGAGGCCGGTGGACAAGAGGTTTAATATCTCTAGTCCTCCTAGTTTGAAGCTCCACCAATACCATGTGGATAGGTCCTTAGTGTGCTTTAACATTTCCAATCCCCGAAAGCCGGGAAATTGGGAAGTGTCATGGAATAACAAAACCATGACCTTTTCATATAGAGCCGATAGAATGCCTACAGATACAGAGCTTATACGCCACATAGCCGATAGTGGAAAATATTTCCGATATAGGTATACCCTAGGAAGTAGGCCCATGAGAGTTGGAGAAGTATCACCAGGATACTGTGCACATATCATACAACCGGATACGTGTACTAGACAGATGGGAGAATTAGGGTTAGGAGGGTTCACATGGAAGATTTGTAACATGGTTCTAACATATTCAGTCCCATATGTTCTCCCCGATGATGCATATTTCATATGCGGGAGAAAGGCATATAAGTGGCTTGCCCCAAACTCAGAGGGATTGTGTTATATTGGAAAAGTATTGCCTGAGGTAATGACTGCATCCCACACTAAAATGAAAGATATTTACCGCAGTGCCCAAGCTCCTTATACTCACACTCATTACGAGCACATCTTTAAACGGCACCTGATAGTAAGAACAGAGCATCCGGCTTCTGACCTGATCCATGAATCCACCGGGATTCAATTCCTAATCGCGTTAGATATCACTCGTACCGCCAGAGGAGTGATAAATTATAAATATATATCTGCGCTTGCAAATTTATTAGACAATATCACTGAAATGTATGATGACACATTCAGGTATACTGGGAGAGAGTTACAAGCCTACAAAACAGAACTGGTTCAGCATAGGATGATTCTCAATTATCTCACGGCTGTGACAGGCGGGTATTGTGTTACCCTAGCGAATCAGTATGGAATAAAGTGCTGCACGTATATTACAAACAGCACTGAGGACCCAGCCGAGGTCATAGACCAAAAGATGGATGACATTTTGCAATTAAAATGGGAGTTCCGAAGGAAACACAATCTCACCCTTACTGCTGTGGGTAATGAGCTGACCGTTTGGGTGTCATGGTTGAACCCACGAAATTGGTTCTCTGGTTTAGGAGAATGGGCTCAAGGAATTATAATGGATGTAGGTAAATTTCTTTTCTTTTGTGTATTCTGGGTGTCATCATATTGGTCGGTCTGATATTTAGATGCATTCGGGTTTTAACAAAGTGTAAACGTAGCGCCCAAGTGATGAGTTTAAGAAGTGAAGATACTGTAATAACAACGACTGATTTGATTTACGACCCAACCATTGAGACAATGTTGTGATGAAAATGTGATTCCACGGTCCGTTTCTTTCACCCGTTTCTCCTTTGTTTTCCTCCAAGGTAAAAAGACATCCGCTTGGAAGAAGAATTTGACAACCTTTTACACAGACCATTGATGGACAATGCCATAGACCCCCAATATCCCTAGCGATTTTAAAATTTTACGATAGCCCAACACTTTTGTAAGTCTATGGACATTGAGAAAGCTTTTTGCTCAAGCAATTATAGCAAAAGCATCGGGAGACTACAGTCAACATGTACATCAAGACAAGACACCAGACAAGACTTCAATCAACAAATGTATATTAAACTCACATAGTTTATGACTGCATTTACCATAATTGCTCCTTATCTTCATCTCTACAACCTTCAGGTAATGACACACATAGTTGATAGGGAATATAGGCACAGATATCAGCACTCACATATCCCCCCCATTCATGTATCATCAACTAAAATGTGCTCCCCCATTTTGTTGCAACCAAAAGCCGAAAAGAGCTCGGTAAAGTTTGACAGCCCATCCACAGACCCGTACCACGGGATAAGAAGGAATTCAAATGTATACTTCGCAATACCTCGAAGCTTGATTTAAAACACGTACGGCACGATGATACATGACCCCTCAAACATGGACTCATACATACATGCTTCTACTATCTCACTAGGTCATACCTTTTTCCCACCTTCTTCTCTTCTCCCTTACCCAATCATAGAAATGTATTTATATATGACATATATTTTTCTCTTTTTGAACTGTTTTAGGAAGTGGCAGTTATTGGTGACTTTCAAAGTCAGAAAAATATCACGCTGCACATTGCAATATATGCACCTCATGCGTGTGCCCGCTGCACGTGCATGAGCCCTCCCGTGCGTGCATATACTCGCAGTCGCGTGCACTCGCATGTGCACGGTATGCGCATTTACGGTAGAGTTTGTGTGCGTCTAGCGGGTGACTCAATCGTTACATATTTTAGTCATATAATGTATCTTGTAGATTATGGTCCCTTTGATAGAATCTGAAAGTTTAGTTAATGTAGCATGTTCAGAGACAAAGAGATCCCTCTTTGTTGGATACGAAGGGTCAGACAGGGGTTACACAGTGGTGTTTAGTATCCATCGGAAGGGTATATAATTAGCAATATTCCGGTGTTGGTTAGAAACGGATTAATCGCTCGTGCGTATAGTTATGACTATAAGAAGTTTATGGACATTTACTATATTTGCAGTTTATTACCCATGCGGCGGGAAACCTGAGTTTCCCTCCCACTTGAGCAGTTTGAAATAGTCACAGCCCACCTGTATGAATCAACCTATGACCTTTTGTTGTAATGCGGAGACGGATTCCTGTGTCCAATGAACAATAAGAATGTAGGGACCATTGTACTGTACTGTGTGTAAGTGTATATAAAGACAAGCCGACCTGGGCCAGCCCCACTCTACTCTTCTCAACGGTTCTCATCACTGATAATCGGGAGCTCGATATCCAGGAAGGCGCTTGCGATTGTTTCCCCTTGTGCGTAAGTTCTCTGCAGCCATTTTACCTCCTATTTGTTGTAAGCCATTCTCTCTCTCCTTCCCCTTAAATGTAATAGTGTTGCTATTGTATTTTAGCGTGTAGTAATTCTGTTAGGTGTTTATGTTAGTTTGGTAGTGTATAAATTGTACTGTGTATTCTTTTGCAATTGAACGTTCATTCTCTCCCTTAAAAGGTGTTAGAACCTTAGACCGGTATTTGAGTGTTTATTATATTGCTAAGTGTTCTCAGAGCGTCACGGACGCTCATACAGCTTTTAAACTAACAAGGTTACACTGCGTTACATTTACACCTTATCACTGCACAAAGGTTTACAGTATAAGTACATTACTTATGGTATAGTTATTAAGGTTTAATTCTGTGAGCGTCAGCGCCGCTTGTGATCTCCTCGTGGTCTCGAGCGTCCGCTACGCTGGTAGCGTATCATTACGGTAGTCGGCAGCCTATAGCGTGCTTGCCTCTACGCATTAAGCCGTGAGCGAACGTGCCGCTCGTGCGTCTCGTCCACGGCTAAGCGTCCGCTATGCTAAGTGCGTACCCTTACGGTACCACATACTCCAATAGCGTACTGAGTCTCTTAACCTTTTAGAGTGTTTAATATAGGATAAATCAGTAGGCTTTAACAATCGCATGACGCTGGGGCTCCCCTACGGGAGTCCCTGCCGGTGGGGGCGCGTCTCTGACTCTTCAGTCAGGTCTGGTTTCACTCGGGCCTAGATCCTTGGGTGTTAAACAGTGTCCCAGGGGTACAAACTGGAGTTTCAGGAGGTGCCCCCCCCACCGATTTTTCAAGTCAGCCTTGCCAGTTTCTATCCCAGAAAGGGAGGTAGTGAATGCTGCGATACAAAAGCTGTGTCTCCAGAGTGTCATTGTCCCGGTATCGGAGAAGGGTTTTATTCGAGCCTCTTTGTCGTGCCAAAGCCGGACGGCTCGGTCAGACCGATCCTGAACTTAAAATCCCTCAATCTGTATTTAGCAGTGATCTCCAGTCTAGAAGGGGGGGATTTTATGGCGTCATTTGACACAAAAGATGCCTACTTGCACGTCCCGATATATCCTCCACATCAGGCTTTCCTGAGATTTGTGGTGCAGGATTATCATTACCAATTTCAGACGTTGCCGTTTGGTGAAGACCCTCGGGCCGTGGAAAGCCCAAAGTGATGGCGGAAATGATGGTACTCCTACGCAAGCAGGGTGTCGCAATTATCCCGTACTTGGACGATCTCCTGATAAAGGCGAGATCGAAGGAGCTGTTGCTAAGAAATGTGTAACTCTCCCTGACTGTTCTGTAACATCATGGTTGGATTCTAAATTTGCCAAAGTCTCAGTTGATTCCGACAACTCGGCTGCTTTTCTTGGGCATGATCCTGGACACGGAACTGCAGAGTGTTTCTTTCGGCGGAAAATGCTCTGGAAATCCAATGCATGGTCAAGGAGATTCTGAAACCGGCAAGAGTGTCGATTCATCAATGCACTCAAGTGCCAGGGAAGATGGATGCGGCTTACGAAGCTATTCCGTTTGGCAGGTTTCGTGCACGAGTGTTTCAGTGGGACCTGGTGGACAAATGGTCCGGGTCTCGCCTGCACCGGGATAATAAGTCTATCTTCCAGGACCAGAATTTCTCTCCTGTGGTGACTGCAAAGTCCTCACCATCTAGAGGGATGCAGGTTCGGGATCCAGGATTGGGTCCTGCTAACCACGGATGCAAGTCTCCGAGGCTGGGGAGCAGTCACACGGGGAAGAAGTTTCCAGGGAAAGTGGTCAAGCCAGGAAACTTGTCTCCACATAAACGTTCTGGAGTTAAGAGCCATTTACAACGGCCTTCTGCAGGCGGAATACCACCTTCGAGGTCTACCTGTCCTGATTCAGTCGGCAATGTAACAACGGTGGCATACGTAAACTGCCTGATAATGTCGATATTACCTTAGACTGCAAAGCTATACCTCTAGAGATACCCTATTACCGTGGAGCTGCTAAACTGACTACACGTGCTACGCACTTTGTACGCTATTTGCGTACAAAGTCCTGAACGTGGTACGCACTTGGCGTACACACACCGCTCTGAGTGTACAGAGTACGCTCAGCGTGTGCACACACAATGGATAACCTTTAAACCTTGTTAATGATACAATGTAATGATATGCTTACACTTTAAACCCTTAACAGCGAAGTACTGTAATGATGTAATACCTTAAAACCTTAAGTAGCGCTGGCGGTACACCTTATTAATGCTTATACACCTTATACAGATAAATCTACTTTAAAACCCTTGCAGGAAAGTGAAAACACAACACTGATTTGTAGTTGCAACCACAGGGTTCTAAGGCCACAGTGGATTAATTCCAAAAGGTAAAACAATACAAATCATACACTACAGGCTAACAAGTAAATCTAAACAGAATAATGGCTACAGAGAATGTACATACGTGAGAATGTTCACAAGCGCAACCCGGCCGATCCTCCGCTGGTCATACAGATAGCGTTCAGAGTCTTCTGACCGGCTAGGCAACAATGGGCTTTTTATACACAACATACATACACAATACAATGGTCACTGTACTCTCATTGTCCATTGGACACAGGGATGTGTCCTTACATTATAGAAGAGGTCATAGGTGGATTTGAAAGGGTGGGCGATGTCTTGTGGGTGGTATCCTCTGGATTTCCGCCGCATACATAATAAACAGTAAATACAGTTAATGTTCATATTCTGCACATAACTATACGCAGGAACATGCGATCTTGCTCTAACCAACACCGGAATGTTACCCTCAAAATACCCTACAGCTGGATACTAGACATCACCTTCCAACCTTTATCTGACCCTTCCTATCATGCAAAGGCGAATCTCTCCGTCCAGGAACTGTTTAAACTATTAATACTCGCTGACATGGTCTAGGGGAGCTATATCTACAATGTACACTATTTGTGTTAAATATGTAATGTTCTAATAACCCTCTATGCGTTCACAAACTCTACCGTAAATGCGCATACCACGCGCTAAGGCGCATGGCCGTGAAAAGCTCCGTTATGCAAATTGCGGATATGTGCACGCACGGCAGACTGAGTGCACGCGCAGCGGGCATGTGCATGGGGTTAGTAAAAGGCATATGCATTACAATATTTTTCGACTATCTAAACATTAAACAGAAAAATATACAATACAATATCTATATAATAATTGGATGGTAAGATGAGAGGAGTAGGCGGGAAATGTATGACCTAGTAGGATAGTAAAAGCATGTATGTATGAAATCCGTCTGAGGGGCATGTATCATCGTGCCGTACATGTTCTAGATAAGCTTCGAGGTATTGCAAAGTATACATTAAATCCTTCTCATCCTGTATCAAGGGTCTGTAAGTGGGCCAACAAACACTACCGAGCTCGTTTCCGCTTCTTGTGCCAACAAATGGGGTGCACATTTAGTTGATGATACATGGAGGGGGAAACACATGTGAATGCTAATATATGTATCTATATCACCTGTCGACTATATGTGTCACTACCTGAAGGTTGTAGAGATGAAGATAAGACACGTATCACAAATACATTCACATAACATTCGTGCAATCGTTCTTGGGTGTTGGGTTGAAGTCTTGTCCAGATGGGTGTATCTTTGCTGGAAGTGTTAATCAAAGTCCTTTCTGGATGGATATTGTTCATCAAAAGTCTTTTCCGATTGGGTATTGTTCATCAAAAGTCTTTTCCGAATGGGTGTATTGTTCATCAAAAAGCCTTTTCCGAATGGATGTATTTTTGCTTGACGGAAAACAAAGGAGAAACGGGTGAAAGAAACGGACCGTGGAATCATGTCTTATCTCAACACTGTCTCTATTGATGGGTCATAAATTAAATCAGTTGTTGTAACAATGCACCTGCTCCTCAAACTCATCACTTTGGTACTGCGCTTGCGCCGCGTTAAAATTCAAACACATCTGAATATCAAACCAATCAATATGACAACTCCCAGGATACAAAAGAGAAACTTTCCTACACTCACGACAACATTTTGAGCCCATTCTCCTAAACCTGAGAACCAATTGCGTGGGTTCAACCATGAGACCCAGCCGGTCAGTTCTTTACTCCCAGCAGTAAGGGTAAGGTTGTGTCTCCTCCGGAACTCCCACTTCAATTGCAAGATATCGTCCATCTTTTGATCTATGACCTCGGTTGGGTCATCAGTGCTGTTTGTAATGTACGTGCAACACTTCACACCATACTGAGTTGCTAGGGTGACACAGTACCCGCCTGCCACCGCTGTGATATAATTTAGAACCATCCTGTGCTGGATCAGTTCCGTTTTGTAAGCTTGCAATTCCCTCCCTGTATACCTGAAGGTGTCATCATACATCTCTGTGATATTATCTATCAGGTTCGCTAGCGCATGAATATACCTATAATTTATCATTCCTCTGGCGGTACGGGTGATATCTAACGCGAGTAGGAATTGAATCCGGTGGATTTGTGGATCAAATCAGAGGCTGCGTGCTCTGTCCTATCTATAAGGTGTCTCTTAACAATGTGTTCATAGTGAGTGTAAGGAGCTTGAGCATTGCGGTGAACGTCTTTCATCTTATTATGGGTTATGGTCATGACTTCTGGCAACACCCTTCCAATGTAACACGATCCCTCTGAGTTTGGGACAAGCCGCTTATACGCCTTCCTCCCGCATATGAAATATGCATCATCGAGGAGAACATATGGGACAGAATATGACATTACCATATTGCAAACCTTCCAAGTGAAAAATCCTATCCCTAACTCATCTGTTCAGTTCACGTATCGGGCTGTATGATATGCGCACAGTACCCTGGTGATACTTCTCTAACCCGCATGGTCCTACTTCCTAGCGTATACCTGTACCGAAAATACCTTCCACCGTCGGCTATTTGGCGTATAAGTTCAGAGTCTACGGACATTCTGTCGGCTCTGTGTGAAAATGCCATGGTTTGGTTATTCCATGTCTCTTCCCAATTTCCCGGCTTTCGGGAATTGGAAATGTTGAAACATACTAAGGATCTATCCACATGATATTGGTGGAGCTTCAAACTAGGAGGCCTAGAAATATTAACTGTCTTGTCCACCGGTCTCCCACCCCTTAATTCAAGTACCTCATCTATTGTTAAAGGATACGGTACTAGTCCTGACTTGCTCTGACCTTGAGGTACTTGTGAGCACACCCAGCATTCTGTTTGGTTTAAAACCTTACCCACTAATGAGTGATAATCACTCAATGGATGATGGTCCATGTTGATATTAAGGCTGGACTGACATCTCTGGATGCACCCGTCCTCAACTATGTTTTCACAGTTTCTACAAATCCAATTTTCCTCAGCCAATAACCGTTCACAGTGTCTCCTAGTTTCTTGACTACCAGATCGTTTTCTGATACTCGCCTTTGCTCGATGGATGTGTTTCTCTTGGAATTCTACAAATCGGTCCTTGTCATCAGAACCCATTCCAGATCCTTTCTCGACCTCTCTGGTACTCTCACCGAAATAGACTGCTCTGGTCAACAACAGGGTCAACAGGAAAACCCGGAATGCAGTCTCTTGGGGTAAGTCCATCTTGTTAAGGGGAGAGAAAAAGGAGCAAGGAAGGGGGGAAAGGAGGGTAATGGGAGATGGAGAAAATAATAAAAAGGAAAAAGAAATTTGGTGCTACAACCGCCTCTGGTCTTGTAGTTTTCTGTGCTCAGGTGCCGTGACAACGGTCCTGCTTGTCAACCTTCCCGGAACAGGCACTCCAGTGATACGATTTCCTCTACACTCTGCTCTTTGTCACGGGCTTTCTCTGGGTCAGCGACCTTCTTACAGTGGGACGAGTGGACCCAAGTCTCTCTCTCGGCAACCTTCAATGCTGTCGTGCTGGTTAGCAAGACTTGGTACGGTCCTTCCCACCGGTCAATAAGGCAACCTGAGCGTAGAAAATTTCGAATCATTACATAATCCCCAGGTTCAATGTCCTGACAATTACTGTTTGGTAGGTCAGGAATCACCAGCTTTAGATTTCTGTTTTGATTCCTCAACTGCTGGCTCATCTTAACCATATATTTTACAGTCACCTCATCATTGCATTTCAAATCATCCTGGGGGTCAATCATTACATGGGGTTGTCGACCAAAAAGAATCTCAAAGGGTGATAGGTTAAGGGGGGACCTGGGAGTGGTTCTGATGCTGTACAATACAAGTGGCAAAGCTTCTGGCCATAACAATCCAGTTTCAGCCATCACTTTGCTCAGCTTGTTCTTAATAGTGCTGTTTACTCTTTCCACTTTCGCACTCGCCTGTGGGCGTTACGGAGTATGCAGCTTACTATTAATTCCCATTAGTTTGCACATAACCTGAAAGACTTCACCTGTAAAATGGGTACCCCTATCGCTTTCAATTATCCTAGGGATACCATATCTGAACACAAATTCCTGCACGATTTTCTTTGCAGTGAACGTAGCAGTATTTGTGGCAGCGGGGAACGCTTCTACCCAATTTGAAAACACGTCAATACAAATTAACACATACTTTAAATTTCTGCAGGGTGGCAACTGTATGAAATCAATTTGTATTACCTGAAAAGGGCCGTCTGTTGGCGGGATATGGGATGGTTCTGTTGGTATTGACTTTCCAATATTCTTCCTCAAGCAGGTAAGGCATGTCATTGCTCTCTTACCCGCATGAGAAGAGAATCCTGGCGCACACCAGTAGGCTCTCACCAGCTTATTATTAATGAATAGACTAAAAAGTCCACACTGGCTGGCCAGCCTTAATTAATACTTATTATATTGTGCACAAACAAAAATTTATCCAAGATCAATAGAGTAAATAAATGGAAGATGTATTGCCTGTAGGATATCATAGAATTGAATAAACAATAAGGACTCAAAATTCTTCCAATAACGATCTAAACTAGTAATGATTATCCGTTATACATGTATCCAAAAGTCTTGTGCGGCTCATTAGCTCCTAACCTCGTACGGCTGCTGATGTAAATGCTAAATGTTGGAGCAATTAGATAGAAGCCAGTCCCGTCCTTTTGACCAATGCTATTTAAAAGTCTCGATAAAGGCACCTAGCCTTATGCGGCCGTTAGTGTGGGCAGCCAATGCCGTAGTATTACAGTCCCGTAATAAGGTGATTGTTATGAATAAATAAAAATAATAATACACAGTCCCGAATGGCTCAAATAGCCCTTAGCCTAATGAGGCCATTGGTGTGGGTGGCTATAATGACGGGATAATGTATTGATAAATAAAACCCCGTCTCACCCGTAGCAATCTCACCCGTGCCAGTGAATGCACTTCCTCTGATGAAACGACCAGTGCCTACGGTCGAGAAACGCGTTAGGTTGAACGGCTTTGGAGTGATCCACGGATCTATACCATCTCTCTGCTATTTGGAGACGAACGGACATCACCGACAGCCCTAACCCGCCTTAAACCGCCACAGATATTTCCATCTATTTCATCCCAGCCTAAGGATTACCCAGCTGCGCTGTCGGAGGAGCACCCAGGCAGCGCAGCACAGAACGGCTTGTGGATTGGAAACGGCGGAGGTCCGGTGAACGGCCGGCCGGACGGCTACTGCATTCACTTATTGTTTATTCAATTCTATGATATCCTACAGGCAATACATCTTCCATTTATTTACTCTATTGATCTTGGATAAATTTTTGTTTGTGCACAATATAATAAGTATTAATTAAGGCTGGCCAGCCAGTGTGGACTTTTTAGTCTATTCATTAATAATATTTTTTCTTTGCATCATTGTGATCTAATTATGCATCCAAAGTGATACAGTATTACCTGTTTTAGGAACCATTTATTCTTCAGGATTTGATACATTTGTATCCATTATTGGTCTTTTGGAATACTAACCATATATAAGAAATTAATTAGATGGTTATATATTTCATGATTGTGTTGTTTTATTCATTTTAATATTATTTTCAATATCTTATTGTGGTCACTCTAAGGATTATATTTATAATTTATTTGGTATTAACTACAATTAAATAAATATTTAATAAAAATAAAAATAATTAATCCAAATATTATTTTTTGATTGGCTCTTCCTTTTGCGCACGTTTTGGTTCTTTTTTCTTGTTATTGCTATTTTTTGGGGGTTGACAGCTTCCCCATTTTTCCACATTGTGCGGCACCAGGAAGTTCACCGAGGTTGTAAGTCACGGGCGCCTCTCCTTCTTTTCCTTTTTTCTCACCAGCTTACACATACCCTCTTTGCCCAGATGAGTCAGACCGTGTGCCGCCTCAGCTAAGCTTGGAAGATATGCTCTGGGGGCTACTGGCTTACCTTGTCCATCTGTCCAAAGTCCTGAGGACTCCTGGCCATATCCTTTTGACCTCCAGACTGCCTTTTCCTGTGGAGAACACAAATTTTGCATTTCACTTAATTTTTGTGTGTTGACGGTATTGAATACCATCAGTTGTGTGATATCTGTCTGTATGGGGGTGCTGGCTGCTGATTTAGCAGCTTTGTCTGCCCGGCTGTTACCAAGTGACACTGGGTCTTGACTGTAAGTGTGGGCTTTGCACTTGATAACGGCCACTCTGTCAGGTTCCTGTATCTCTGTTAGAAGCCTTTTTATATGGGATGCATGCGCTACAGGTGTGCCAGCTGCCGTCATGAAATTTCTGAGGCGCCATAAGGCCCCGAAATCATGCACTACTCCAAAGGCATACCTAGAATCTGTATATATATTGGCTGACTTACCCTTAGCCAATTCACACGCTCTGGTTATGGCGACCAGCTCAGCAACTTGTGCTGAGTGCGGTGGGCCCAGGGGTTCAGCTTCTATGATACCTTTGTCATCTACGACTGCGTATCCAGTACACAAGTCTCCCGAGTCCGTCTGTCTGTGGCAACTACCGTCAGTGTAAAAAGTAAAATCTACGCCTTCCAGTGGGTTGTCACTAATGCCGGGTCTTGCAGTGAAAGTTTGGTTCAGATATTCCATACAATCATGTGTGTCAGTGTCTGTACTAAATCCTCCTTCACCATCACTCTCATCCTCCACCCTTTGTGCCTGTCCAGGCATACCCGGGAGGTAAGTTGCAGGATTTAGTGCGCTGCATCTCTTTTATGGTGATGTTTACAGGGGCCATTAGTGCTAATTCCCACCTTGTAAACCGTGCTGATGAGACATGTCTGGTTTGGGTAGAGTTCAGTAAGGCTGATACCGCATGAGGTGTATGGATGGTCAGGTTGTGTCCCAACACTACATCTTCACTTTTACTCACTAGCAATGCTATCGCTGCAACACTTCGCAAGCATGTGGGGAGAGACCGTGCTACGGTGTCCAACTGTGCACTGTAGTAAGCTACCGGCCTGCTGGCATCACCATGTCTCTGGGTTAGGACACCTGCCGCACACCCAGCACTTTCCGTACCGTACAACTCAAAAGGTTTCCCATAATCTGGCATGCCTAATGCAGGTGCCTGTGATAGGCATTGTTTAAGTCTCTCAAATGCCAGTTCGGACTCATCTGTGTGAGAGATCCACTCTGGTTTGTTTGAGGAGACCATTTCCTGCAAAGGTAAAGCCAGTATGGAGAACCCTTGGATCCAGTTTCGGCAGTACCCACACATTCCAAGGAAAGTGCGGATCTGCTGCTGGGTTTGTGGCAGAGTCATGTCGCGAATCGCCTGTATTCTATCAGCGGTGAGGTGTCTCAGTCCTTGTGTCAAGCAATGTCCCAAATATTTCACCTTGGTCTGGCACAACTGTAACAACTGTAACTTATCCTTTGAAACCTTGTGTCCCGTATTAGAAAGGTGAAACAGAAGCTGTTTCATGTCTTTCAAGGATGCTTCGAGTGAATCTGAACACAGCAGTAGGTCATCTACATACTGTATTAATACTGATCCGCTCTCAGGTTGAAAGGATTGTGAACAGTCATGCAAAGCCTGGGAGAAAATACTTGGGCTGTCAATGAAGCCTTGGGGGAGACGAGTCCAGGTGTACTGTACTCCTCTGTATGTAAATGCAAACAAATATTGGCTGTCAGGGTGCAGAGGGACCGAAAAAGAAAGCGGAACAGAGGTCAATGACAGTGAAAAATTTTGCAGTAGGGGGAATTTGCATAAGGATGACAGCTGGATTAGGCACTACGGGAAATTGGCTCTCAACTATCTTGTTTATCCCCCTTAGATCCTGCACTAGCCTCTAACCCCTCCCCCCACTCTTTTTCACAGGGAAGATGGGACTATTGGCAGTGCTGGACGTCCTAACTAGGATGCCCTGTTGTAGCAAGCGCTCTATGACTGGGTACACTCCTAATTCCACCTCTGGCTTCAGAGGATACTGTGGGATTTTTGGAGCTATCCTACCATCTTTTACTTACACAACTACAAGAGCTACATTTGCCATCAATCCAGTGTCTTGTCCATCTTTGGTCCAGAGGGATTCCGGTACCTGGGAGATCATTTCCTCTACCTTGGATGGACACCTGTCTATAACAGCAGAGTGTGACATCAACCTTTGTGGGGTGTCTAACATATCCTGCGCTTCCTGAACGTGATTCTCGGGTATATCTAAGAAAACACCCTCAGGAGTACAATATATGACACACCTCATCTTACACAATAAATCTCTTCCAAGTAGATTAGTCGGAGCCGATGCAGCTAGCAAAAAGGAATGCTTGGTCTGCAAAGGCCCTATCGTAATCTCTGCTGGTCTACTTAAGGGGTAGTGTTGCACTACTCCTGTTACCCCCATTGCTGAAATTGTTTTACCCGTTGTTTTCATACCTACCATTGAATTTAACACTGACCTGTATCTACAAGGAAAGGTAGTGATCTACCAGCTACGTCAACTGTAACCTCGGGTTCATTTCCAAGGCTAGCAATCAACTTCACTGGCTGCAAACTACAGGTGTGGCCTAACCCCTATTGTATATTGTGACCCTCCCACAGCGCGCTGGCAGCTACAATATGTGAGGGGGGTAGCTGAGAATTTCCAGAGGTCTGTCAGTCCTTCCTAGGTGGATACCTCCTTGTTTCCCCTGCATGTGGCTCATAATTCCTCCTATGCGGTCCCTGATCCCAATTACGTGTGTTATGCTGTGAGTCATGTTCTGGTCTAGGGGGTCGGTATACGTTGCTTTTATAATTACAGTTCCGTGAGTAATGTCCTTCCCTCTGGCAATTATAACATTTTACTACATACGACTTACCATCAGGGGTCTGGGGTTTAGGCTGATGTGGCTTCGTTGTCAGGGCTTTGATACTTACGGTCATCAGCTTATCCCCCTGTGACTCCCTGTGCTTAATGATGTTCCGATCGTGCTCGATAGCGGACTCTCTTCCGAAATACCTCTCCAGTTATGTTGAGTGGTTTGTACCCTTGTTCTCAACGTTTCTTTCAAGCCGTCCATTAATACGGACACAGCTACCTCTCTCTGGTGTACATTTTCCGTAATGTCCTCGACCCCAGTGTATCTAGCCATTTCCTGCAGTTCTCGATAGAAATATTTAGAAGCAGCTTCACCTTCTTTTTGTCTAATGGAGAAGATTTTATTCCACTTGACAACAGTAGGGAAATATATTCCTAATTGCAGATTGATCTGTCGTACATTCTCCTGAGTGTATTTATCAGTGAGCGGTACCTCTGCGTCTAATTTACAATCAGCAATGAATTTCACAGGGTCAATATTGGAGGGCAAACATGCCCGTAGCACTGTCCGCCAATCTTTGTTTGTGGGTTCGGTGGCGTTACCTAGTTCTCTAATAAACCTCTGACATGCGGCTAGATCTTTTCTGGGATCGGGAAATTCAGACATAATTGTCCTCAATTCTGTCCGGGACCAGGGACAATGCATAGCAATGTTCCTGACTGAAGTGATTCCCTGAGCGTCAGTCTTCCCATTGGGGACTGCGATCACCCTGACAGGATTTAGTTCAATTACATCATTCTGGGTTGCTTCTACAATGTGAGGTGCAATTGTCTCTGCATAATGTACTGTACCGTACTTACCTGTGGACACGACCTCACCTGTCCCTCCGCTAGGGGCCTTTGCTACTGTTCCTACTGGTTGGGCCGTGCCCACTTGTGTGTCTTGTATGGTGGCTGCTAGAGAGCGTGCCGATATCGTGCTGGGCTCATCTTCTTGGTCGCAGTCCTGAGGGAAGTTTAAGATGGGATACAACTTGCACGGGTTAGCATTAATACATTTATCAAGTTCACTCTTATCATATATCAGTATGCCATTCTCTGTAGCCACTTTCTCCCCTGTAATATACGGTGGTGGTGGTGCAGTTGCAATCAGTTTCCTGCTAGGGTTGGAACCAGCTGTGTGAGCTAGTTCCCTTTGCATATCACTCTCTCGTTGCCATAAATGTAAACAGTTTGAGTGTCTGATCCTTTCTTTTCGGGATTTTAACAGACATATCCTAATCCTTAAATTCTGCAACACCTCTGGATTAAAACTGCCTACCTTAGGGAATGGTTCCCTATCTTCCGCAGTCATAAATTCCCATTCATTGCATAAAACCTCTGTGTGTGAGCCATATTTCTCACACATTATGTACCTCGCCGACCCCTTGGGCCGCGGAATATCAACCTGAACCCTGGTTGATCGTCCCCTACTTGAGCAACTGGCCCCCATCTTTTGCAGGTATTGCCTTCTCAGCAAATTCCTACAAAAAAACAAAATACTCAGTGGTAAGGCAACGGTGAAAGTTCTCCGAGCACTCTCACCCACTCACGCCCACGTTGGCCAATACACCTAAACACTGTCGTCAGTGCCGGTCGTACCCAACCTCTGGCCCCTGTGTAACATCTATTTACTGAGAGTGTGTGGGAGTGACTTACCCTTCCCAGTGAATATTGGTCGTTGGAGATTTCCTGAGTGACCAGCGAAACTCCCTTAAAACAAAAAAAATTGTTACACAAATCAAGTTGCGTGTACTACACTTAGCGCCAATAAGCGCGCGATTTTTACGCACAACTCGTAAAGGGGTATCGCGGTGGGCTAAGTATTGCACTCACGAACACGCGGTACAATCGCCCAGCGTATAGGTAACTGTTACTTATCCGCCGTGCGACCAATGGAATCGTTTTTCAGGCTGCGAAACCTCAGCCGGAGCGTATCTGAACGGGCCTATATGGGTACTACGCAAACCACCTGGGCTGCGCTCTCTACACAAAACCTCGCTGACCCTTTAGGTCGAGGTATTCAGAGCTTCGCTTGACTGTCAGCGGTTTTCTGACTTCGCTGACCTCTTGGTCTGCTGTTATACTAATTGCTCCTTTATACCTTAATTAATGTTAACGTGAGCAAGCCACTCTCACGCCACCAAGTGTCCACTCACCTGGTGTGGTCTCCGGCGGGATCCCGAATTCCCTGGGTCCACAAAACCTTTATTGTTTGCACACTCACGCTCGTTCACTCATATACACTTTGGTTTTTCTGTACAGAAAATTAACTTTCATTCAGGAAAACAGCCCCAATTCCAGAGGTGATACAGTAAAAAAGGTATTTAAACTAAATATTGGACACTGATCAATTTGTGCTATTATCGCGTGGCTACCGTTTCGCGCCAAAACTAAAACAATGCTATTGTGTGCTTTGTATTTAGCGGTCGTACTTTTACGCACGTTGCGTGAACACGCCACGAGTGTATGCCTTTACGTTGCGTACGCAGTCCCGTATGCTGTACAAGACACGTATACAAAGGCCGTCGTCCGCAGTACTACAAAACCCACACTTCTATAAATGTAAGCGATATTTAACTATAAACACTTACTTAACACTACACCCAGTTTCTACTGTATAAACCTTTACAACTAGGCCAGGCTGCGTGTGCGTCTTACACTTACTTTAACTATTAACTCTATATTTTAACTAAATAGCAACACATTTTCTCAGTACAGGTCAAAATGAATCTAGTAATCAATGCTTATGGCAATAATGTGAGCAGATATGCAAAGTACAAAATACAGGTGTATGCGTGTGTTGCGTGTGCATTTGGCGCCAAAACAGAAATTCAGATTTTAAAAAGAAAAATAGCATTTGCGTTCTTACCTTATGGATCCCTCCAGCATCCCTTCAAACCATGCAGCGTAGACGCTTATCTAATCAGCACTAGTGTATCCACCGACCAAGAGAAGGTTTACAGGGGATACCTTTCCGCCCTTTGCTGATAAAGTCTGCGTAAGCCTGCTAGGCTGCGGGTATGAGAAGGAACCGGACGAGTTCCCAATTGATAATGTCGATATTACCTTAGACCGCAAAGCTATACCTCTGGAGATACCCTATTACCGTGGAGCCGCTAAGGCCGCTAAACTGACTACACGTGCTACGCACTTTGTACGCTATTTGCGTACAGAGTCCTGCACGTGGTACGCACTTGGCGTACACACACCGCTCTGAGTGTACAGAGTACGCTCAGCGTGTGCACACACAATGGATAACCTTTTAAACCTTGTTAATGTTACAATGTAATGATATGCTTACACTTTAAACCCTTAACAGCGAAGTACTGTAATGATGTAATACCTTTAAACCTTAAGTAGCGCTGGCGGTATAAAGTACCCGCAGTGCGTACACCTTATCAATGCTTATACACCTTATACAGATAAATCTACTTTAAAACCCTTGCAGGAAAGTGAAAACACAACACTGATTTGTAGTTGCAACCACAGGGTTCTAAGGCCACAGTGGATTAATTCCAAAAGGTAAAACAATACAAATCATACACTACAGGCTAACAAGTAAATCTAAACAGAATAATGGCTACAGAGAATGTACATACGTGAGAATGTTCACAAGCGCAACCCGGCCGATCCTCCGCTGGTCATACAGATAGCGTTCAGAGTCTTCTGACCGGCTAGGCAACAATGGGCTTTTTATACACAACATACATACACAATACAATGGTCACTGTAATCTCATTGTCCATTGGACACAGGGATGTGTCCTTACATTATAGAAGAGGTCATAGGTGGATTTGAAAGGGTGGGCGATGTCTTTCCCCAACTGCTCTTGTGGGTGGTATCCTCTGGATTCCCGCCGCATATGTAATTTACAGTAAATACAGTTAATGTTCATATTCTACTTTTGTACATAACTATACGCAGGAACAAGCGATCTTTCTCTAACTAACACCGGAATGTTACCCTCAAAATACCCTACAGCTGGATACTAGACATCACCTTCCAACCTTTATCTGACCCTTCCTATCATGCAAAGGTGAATCTCTCCGTCCAGGAACTGTTTAAACTATTAATACTCGCTGACATGGTCTAGGGGAGCTATATCTACAATGTACACTATTTGTGTTAAATATGTAATGTTCTTATAACCCTCTATGCGTTCACAAACTCTACCGTAAATGCGCATACCACGCGCTAAGGCGCATGGCCGTGAAAAGCTCCGTTACGCAAATTGCGGATATGTGCACGCACGGGCAGACTGAGTGCACAACGCGCAGCGGGCATGTGCATGGGGTTAGTAAAAGGCATATGCATTACAATATTTTTCGACTTTGACACGCCAGGGCGGAACAAAGAGCAGAGCGGCGATGGTGGAGGCCACAAGAGTTCTCCGCTGGGCGGAAAAACACGTGAGCGCTCTGTCAGCAGTCTTCCTTCCGGGCGTGGACAACTGGGAAGCAGACTTCCTCAGCAGACACGATCTCCATCCAGGAGAGTGGGCTCTTCATCAAGTGGTATTTGCAAAAGTGACAAGGCATTGGGGAATTCCTCAAATAGACATGATCGCGTCTCTCCTCAACAAGAAGCTTCTGAGGTATTATTCCAGGTCAAGGGACCCCCAAGCCAGTGCAGTGGACGCCCTGGTGACTCCTTGGGTGTTTCATTCGGTATGTATTCCCTCCACTTCCTCTCATTCCAAAAGTGTTGAGGATCATAAGACAAACAATGGTTCAGGCAGTACTCGTCGTTCCAGATTGGCCACGGACATAGGAGTGCGCACAGGGGGTGCCTGGTACGCACAGGCACCCCCTAATGTCCGGCACCCCCTCACACACAGTGATCGCCGAGCATGTGATCACACACACAGCCTGCTGCTCCCTCCTGTGCCCCCCACAGCTGCGCCCGCCGACCAGTTCAGGATGTGTTATATGTGTAATATTCACTGAACTGACCAGCGCCCAGTGGCCCCACTGGGTGCACTGCGATGACCAATCCTGCTCCCAGCTCCGCCTAGCAATGTGACGTGATGTCACAAAGCGCGCGCACCGGTGCTCTCACACCATACGCCCCTCTCTCTCTCCTCATGTTCCACATCGACGCCACAGCAGAGGAGGAGGACAAGTTCAGCAGGAAGATGATGGCGTGGCTGAGAGACACAGGGAGGAGATGAGGGTGTATTTGAGAGAGGCAGAGGGCAGGAGGTGACACGAGTCTGGTTGTACCTCTGTTGCATGATAATGATCTCGGTTATACAAACAGGCATTTTCTGGATCATGTATTTTCATACATGAATAGTGATTACCGACTGAAGACGATGTCTGCCCAGGGAGGACATTTCTTCAGAGGTTCCCCGCTGTGAGAAACCACCATAGGTAAGGTGCATATGGAATGGAAAGGAATGCTCCTAGAGTGACAAACAGGTGGCGTGTTATGTTAACTAGAGATGAGCGGATTCGGTTTTACTCGGATTTACTCTGGTCTCAAAATGGCATATGATTGGCTATCCAAAACACGTGACATCCGTGAGCCAATAAGATGCCGTTTTGAGAACCGAGTTAAACCGAATCTGCTCATCTCTAATGTTATCACGACCCCGTTTGCAATGGTCAGGTGCCTTGCGGTATGTGATTTATATTGCATTGAGTGCCAATAGGCAGTGCTAGACACGCCCAATAGGTGGTGCAAAACACGCCTCTCTGACAGTGCACCCCCTAATAAAATGTTCTGCGCACGCCTATGGCCACGGAGGGCCTGGTATCCGGATCTTCAGGAATTGCTCATAGAAGATCCTTGGCCGCTTCCTCTCAGAGAGGACCTGTTACTGCAGGGGCCATGCGTATTTCAAGACTTACCGCGGCTGCATTTGACGGCGTGGAGGTTGAACGCCAAATCCTAGCTCAAAAGGGTATTCCCGGGGAAGTCATCCCCACTCTCCTTAAGGCTAGAAAGGAGGTCACGGCGAAGCATTATCACAGTATTTGGAGAAAATGGTGTCGTGGTGTGAAGCCAAGAAAGCTCCTACGGAGCAGTTTCAGCTGGGTCATTTCCTCCATTTTTTGCAGGCAGGCGTGGATGCAGACCTGAAATTGGGTTCCATCAAAGTGCAGATTTCGGCTTTATCTACTTTCTTTCAAAAAGAATTGGCCGCCCTTCCTGAAGTTCAGACTTTCGTGAAGGGAGTACTGCATGTCCATCCTCTGTTTGTGGCACCGTGGGATCTTGATGTGGTGTTACAATTTCTTATGTCTCACTGGTTTGTACCTTTGCGAAAGGTTGAGTTGAAATATCTCACTTGGAAAATGGTCATGCTTTTGGCCTTTAGCGTCCGCCAGACGGGTGTCTGAATTGGCGGCTTTGTCTCACAAGAGCCCATATTTGATTTTCCATGTGGATAGAGAGGAATTGAGGACTCGTCAACAATTTCTGGCGAAGGTGGTGTCTTCGTTTCACATAAATCAACCTATTGTGGTGCCTGTGGCTACGGATGCCGTGACGGTGCCAAAATCTCTCGATGTCGTGAGAGCTTTGAAAATTTGTCGCCAGAACAGCTCTTGTTAGGAAAACGGAGGCTCTGTTTGTCCTGTACGCTTCCAACAAGATTGAAAATCCTGCTTCCAAGCAAACTATTGCACGCTGGATTTGTAATACGATTCAGCACGCTCATTCTACGGCCGGATTGTCGTTGCCGAAGTCAGTGAAGGCCCATTCTACCAGGAAGGTGGGCTCATCTTAGGCGGCTGCCCGAGGGGTCTCGGCACTTCAACTTTGTCGAGCAGCTACATGGTCGGGTTCAAACAATTTTGCTAAATTCTACAAGTTTGATACCCTGGCTGATGAGGACCTTATGTTTGCTCAATCGGTGCTGCAGAGCCGTCCGCACTCTCCCGCCCGGTCTGGAGCTTTGGTATAGACCCCATGGTACTTTTTGGAGTCCCCAGCATCCTCTAGGATGTAAGAGAAAATAGGATTTTACCTACCGGTAAATCCTTTTCTCCTAGTCCGTAGAGGATGCTGGGCGCCCATCCCAGTGCGGACTGTTACTTGCAGTTGTATTGTTAGTTGTTGTTGGTTGTTGTTTTTCGGTTACACGAAGGTTGTGTATCGGTTATGTTCAGCTTGTTGCTGTTTTCCGTTCATACTGTATCTGGTATTCCTGCTAATCCAGTTGTACGGTGTGTTTGTGGTGTGAGCTGGTATGTATCTCACCCTTAGTGTAACAAAAATCCTTTTCCTCGAAATGTCTGTCTCCCTGGGCACAGTTCCTATAACTGAGGTCTGGAGGAGGGGCATAGAGGGAGGAGCCAGTTCACACCCATTCAAAGTTTTATAGTGTGCCCATGTCTCCTGCGGATCCAGTCTATACCCCCATGGTCCTTTTGGAGTCCCCAGCATCCTCTACGGACTAGGAGAAAAGGGTTTACCGGTAGGTATTAAAATCCTATTTTTATTTTATTTTATTTTATTTTTTGTTACCTCAGGGCCAGTATAAAAAATGTGGGAAGCTGCGCGCCATTACAGGGGACGGGCTTCACTCATTGGATCCTACAGCTCTCCAGCGCCATTTCCCTCTGCAGCTCATTCAGGCAGCATTCCCAGGGATGCACAGCTCCTCCACAAGGACTCAAAGTCTTTTCAGTGGTAGCAGGGGGTCTTAGTAAAGGGGGGGGGGGAGAGCAAGTTTAAGATTATAACCACTACTAAGGTGCTTATTTCTGTGCGACCCAACTAGGTTTTACTTTGCTAGAAGCGGCGCTGTATGGCTGGCTCTGATTTCTGTGTCTCTCTGAGGACCCTGCCTACATCTTCTGAGTTTTCACTGTGTGTGTCCCTCTACAATCATGTCCAGGGACTGTGTCTTGTACGGCAGAATGTCTCTCATCCCCCAGGGACTCACTATCCCCTGTACTCGGGATAGTGTTCACTCCCAGTCCAGTGGGGCTGAACCCCCATGGTTGGCCTCCATTAAAGGGATGATTTCAAATATTTCTACTAAGCTGTCTCATATCGATAATGAGACAAAATTCTTACGGCAGTCTATGGATGACCTGATAACTAGAGATTCAGCTTCCATATCTGCGCCCCACACTCTCGCCATTTGCCCACAAAAGCGTACTCTGGCTCAAATCATGCAGGGTGATACTGATCCTGACACGGATCCAGAGGAGGGTGAAGTGGGGAGGGGGGGGGGGGTGCTGTCCTTTCACAGGGTATACAGGCCCTCATTGAGGCTATCAGATCTTTCCTACATATTCCTGACAAAACTGAAGATGTAGAAGAGAAATCTTATTTTAATGCTAAAAAGAAATCCTCAGCTACTTTCCCCGCTTCAAAGGAATTAAATGCCCTGTTTGAAGAGATGTGGGTGAACCCTGACGTAGTTTCAGGTCCCTAAAAGGCTGATTTCTGGGGGCGTGGCCTGACTGGAGAGGCGACTGGCAGCAAGAAATTGGACCTCCTGCTCATTCTTTAAAAACCAACATCTCCAGCAGAAATAATTTCCCCCATAATACCCTTATATCCCACCTTGCGGCTCAGGGTGCCCGTGTGCTTGGTCGCGGAGCCAGGAGACCGTTTTTACGGCCTCTGCAGGTTGTGGCCTACATCGGGTACCGGAGCCGCGGCCTCGATTTTCACACCTGCCCGCCGGGGAGCACCGGGAGACGCATTGGCGCCGGGATTGTCCGCGGACACGGAGACCCCTTGCCTGGACCCACGGCTGGCTGGGAAGCTTATGAGACCCCCCCTGCATCGTACCTGAAGCCCGGGAAGCGGGGATCGTGACTCGGCGCTCGGAGACCGAGAAAGCCGCGTGACCGCACTTCCGGTGCTGCGCTGGCACGGATTTCCCTCAGACTGCAGTGATACTCGTCTGAGGCGACGACATCTTCCCTGCACCTCTCTCCCCCTAGAAATACCAGCTATTCCAACAGAGTGAGGTGGAAGAGGGATGCGGAGGTGAGGGGGTCTGCAGGTGTCCTACTTATATGTGCCCTCTTCTATACCTGCAATCACAGGGACACCACAGAGCTTCCATACCCCACCTCCCCTCACCCTTTACTGATTATACCTGGGCCCTGTGATTGATGTG
Organism: Pseudophryne corroboree; assembly: GCF_028390025.1. Lineage (NCBI taxonomy): Eukaryota > Metazoa > Chordata > Amphibia > Anura > Myobatrachidae > Pseudophryne > Pseudophryne corroboree. Next base: position 276,318,859 of record NC_086446.1, read on the forward strand.
ACCTGAATCGCATCATACTGAAACAGATAACTCTGGTTACTACCATTGCTGATCCCAGGATTTGACGCTATTTCTCCGGTCCGCTACCACAAAGTGAATTACATCTTTCACCCCCCCTCCCCATCGCCACGTGTGTGGGAGGTGAGTAAGATTTACTCAATACCTACTAATTTGTCTCCAGTTGGCGTGCTTACGCGGTGATACCGCAGGCCGGATTGCCGTCGTAATTGAAATACTACGTTACTGCTATTATCTATCACGCCCTCTAAATCTCGCCGCTACCATATATATTGGCGATAGCAATTTTCTACCTGGTAAACACAATTGCATTTCTCTGTCAACTCGGTGTACTACACCCGCTCTCAGTTCACCAGTAATGGAGACATTTCACAGCATTATGTGAATTTACACCACCCGCAACTGTGATGTAGATATTTTCCTATTCTTATAACCAACGGCAAATCATATCACCTGTCCGACCCTCATGAGCTCTTAATTACTATTATGGACAAATTCTTAAGATCTTCTACACCAAAACCCCAAAGATATAGGAGTGGCGATAAACGCGGAGAACCAAACACCACCTCTCCGCCACTGTCCTCCCAGCCTGTCAGTCTAGACAGCGCAGCTGAATCATCGCCTACCATGGCCCCAAAGGCGCCACCCGCTCCTCCTTCCTATTCGGATATAGTGAAAGCAATTAAAGAAACTGTGGAACCTTTATTACAAGCTCAGGCAGATAAATTTATGACTGCAGTGTCAGACCTGAAATCAGAGCTCGGCTCTATGTCCCGCAGAATCTCGGTGAACGAGAATAGGATTGGAGTTAACTTTAAAGAAATTGAAGACCTTAAAGAGCAAGTCGTCTCTCTAACAACTACACGTCAACATATGATGATGAAGATGGACGACCTAGAAAATCGTTCGAGACGTAACAACCTGCGAATTGTGGGCCTTACAGAATCATTGAAGGGCCCTGATCTTCTGAAATTCCTCCTCTCCGATTTACCAGACCTCCTGGGTATCCCTGAAGAACTCTCATCGTTGGAAATTGAACGAGCTCATAGACTGGGGCCCCCACGTGACTCTAACCAATCTAGACCCCGTCCGGTTATCTTCAAGTGCTTAAACTTCAGACATAAAGAATTGATAAGGTCTGCGGCCTGAAGCAAAGGTCCACTTCAATGGGATGGACAACGGCTGTTTCTCTTTCAGGATTACTCCGCGGAAGTCTCTAGAGCCAGGAGAGAAATGTCCACAATATGCTCTCAACTAGTGAAAAATGGTATCCGATTTGCTCTTCTTTACCCTGCACGGCTGCGCATTTTCACCCCTCAAGGTCCGAAAGATTTCACTTCGGTGGACTCGGCTAAGGGCTATATGATGGAGCTGGGTGAAACCACGCGGTCGCCCCCGACCTCACCACCATCCTCTCCAAACAAGTCGGTTGATAATGATTGAAACCTGATGCCAGGACTTAGTCCATGTTCTTATACTGTTTGATATAGTTGCTAATTCTACTCTATTGTGAGGTAATCTAGGTTTAACTCCTATTATGACCATCTAGAAAAGCACTTCTTTTTCTATACGGGTTATTGGGACGTTTCCTTGAGGCTATTATCTTCATATTGCCTGTTGGTTATTTTGTTATTTCTATTGTTCTACATTGCAGCGGGTTTACACTGAAAGTTTATACTGATGTATGCTGGTGTAGACGCTCTTATAGGTTATATTTATCTTCATCTTTGTCTTTACCTTTTTCTCTTCTTTCCGACTTCTCTTACTTTCCTCTCCGTTACCTCTTATTTACAGATGCTTAGCCGGCTGAGGTGGAGATTGTATATTTGTATGATAATCTGGATTACTTGTATAATGATATTTCTTATCACAAGACCTCTTACTATCCTTCTATATTCCTCTGATGATGTTATAAATGTCACAACTTAATATAGTATCATGGAATGTTAGGGGTATTAACTCTCCTATCAAACGGAGACGTATCCTTACCTATTTAAATAAGATAAAAGCTGATGTCACTATGCTTCAAGAGACACACCTGACCCCTCCTGAACATGCTAAACTTGCCATGCTTAGACAAGAGGTTGTAGCATCTTCTTCATTCTCTTCTAAAGCAAGGGGGGTCGTTATCCTTATCCGTAAGGGAGTGGTGTTTGACATACATCATCAGATTATCGACCCTCTAGATAGATACATTGTCTTAGATATCACCTTAGAAGGCACCAGATTAACCTTGTGCAATATCTATGCCCCGGCTGTCTATGATAAATCTTTCTATCTGGAGATAACGAATATTCTCCGCCCATATTCGCATGCCTCTCTTATCGTTGGAGGAGATATGAATATGGTGTCCTCTTTGGTTTTGGACAGGAAGGGTGCCTCGTCTCAGAGGACCCGACTACCCAAGATCAACCTGGATTATGTGTCTGCACAGCTGGGACTGATTGATGTGTGGCGCCTCCATAACCCTGTAGAATTGGAATACACTTACTACTCTTCATCCCATAATTCCTTCTCACGTATAGATTATTTCCTTGTCTCCACCGATCTGTCACCCAGGATCACTGACACAGCTATTAACCCTATAACTATTTCAGACCATGCCCCCATTTCACTTGTGCTTCAAGGCAGACTCACTTTGGGTACTAATTCACACTGGAGATTCCCTGCCAAGATGGCGGCTTCTCCAGACTTTAAAACTATGTTGTTGAATTCCTGGGACTCTTATGTTCTCAACAACTCTGACCATACGTCTGACCCTGCCTTATTTTGGCAGACTGCTAAAGCTGTTTTACGAGGGGATATAATTGCATACATGACGAAATATAGACGGGAACAAGAAGCCACATATAGGGCAGCACAATCTACACTCACTTCCTCATTTCAAAACTTTAAATCCTCACCTACGTTAGCTAACAAGCAGAAATATAGAGACGCTAAGACCCAATTTGATCACACTCTGACACATATGGATAATAGATTCCTTATAGCAGGTAAATATAAATTTTTTCAATATAGAGATAAGCCGAGCCGAATGCTTTCCAACTTACTTAAATCCGACAAGGGACCCCAATATGTGACAGCTTTGAGGGATTCAACCTCAGCTGTGCAGACCGAAGGGAAGGCGATCACTGATATCTTCTACTCCTTTTTTTAGTGATCTCTACTCTCATAGTAACGTTGACCAATCTACCAAAACCTCCTTCTGGGACACATTACAGTTGCCTCAGATCTCCCCAGATCAATCAGATTCCCTTACGGCCCCTGTTACTATCACTGAAGTGACGGAAGCTATTAAAGCCCTTAAACCGCTGAAGACCCCAGGCCCCGATGGTCTATCTGGGGAATTCTTTAAATTACTCTCACCTAAAATAGTAGACTCTCTAACAGCCTTTTTTAACTCTATTTTTTCCAAACTTGCTATCCCACACTATTTTAACTCGGCCCTGATCCGGGTTATACCCAAACCTGGCAAGGACCCCCTTCTCCCGTCTTCTTACCGCCCTATCTCCTTACTTAATGTGGACTACAAATTATTCACTAAACTGTTAGCAGACCGACTAAAATTTATCCTGCCTGAAATAATCCACAGTGATCAAACCGGTTTTAACTCAGGCAGGCACTCGGTGACCAATATCCGTAAAGTCCTAACAGTCCTACAATCCCTGAGGGGGGTAGAGGGGGGTGGCCCCGCTTTCCTATTATCATTGGATGCGGAAAAGGCATTTGACCTGGTGACGTGGGACCACCTATTTGAGACACTCCGACGTTTCGGTCGGATTTTCCGACCAATTTGTGACCATTATACACACCATATAGCGTAATGCATCTACACAAGTCTTCACAAATCGTCATTTATCTCAACCCTTAACGATTCATAGGGGGACCAGGCAGGGCTGTCACTTATCCCCTTTACTTTTTGCGGCAGCATTAGAACCCCTGGCGGTAGCACTGAGACAATTATCAGCCTTTTCGGGAATATCAGTAGGAAGAAAAGAAGTTAAACTTGGACTATTTGCAGATGATATGATCTTATTTGTCTCTAACCCCCGCACTTCGATACCTGCTATTTTTGACACCATACATTGTTTTAGTACCTTTGCTGGTTATCGCATAAATACCCATAAATCTGAATTACTCCCTCTGACTGACATAGCAGACCCTCTTCTCTATTCCGAATTCTCTTCCCAATTCACGCTGACCCCTACTAAACTGAAATACTTAGGTATTTATATTCCCTCGGAACTCTCCCGGCTATATCTCTTTAATTATGCACCTATTATTCAACAAATTAAAAGACGATTAGAATCTTGGAAAGATCTTAAACTTTCTCTGTTGGGCAGGATAGTGGTGATAAAGGCTATTATCTTCCCAAAGCTGGCGTATCTGCTTCAAATGCTCCCTGTTACGATCACTAAGCAAGACGCCCTACTCTGCTCACAAATATTTTCAAAGTTTATCTGGAAAAATTCAAAACCACGTATGCCCAAAGCCCGAACTTATGTTAATAAACGAAAAGGCGGATTGAGTATGCCCAATGTAACGATGTTTGCTAGATCAGCACTATTTAAGTTCGCCTCAGATTGGCTACTACGGTCAGACATATTCACGAACCTAGAATTGGAAGAGGCACTGTTCTCTCCTTACTCCCCTGCAGCATTACTTCACACGCCGAGACCTGGACTACCCCAAGAAGTTAAGACTAATATCTTATTCTGGGATACCTATAGGGCCTGGACCTCCATCCATAAACGATTTCGTACTGACCCATTTGAGTCACCATACATACCTTTATGGGGTAACCCCGATTTCCCCTCCTCTCTGGATAACTGTCACTTTTACACATGGAAATGTAAGGGGATATACACTATTAAGGATGTCTTTGATCCTGGTGTACAGATGCTCTCCTTTATGCAATTACGTGACAAATTCTCTTTACCCCACTCCAACTTTTTCATGTTTCTCCAAGCGCGCCATTATGTCAACTCTCTTCGTGACCCCTTAGGCAAAGGGGCCTCTACTCGAACAATTCTCGACACTCTCACGTTCTGCAGACAAAATCCCTTCAAAATTCGATCTCTTTACAATGACCTGATTGAGGTGTCAGCCCCCTCTTGGTCCCCTCTCTCTGATTCCTGGTGGAGGGAACTCCCAGGGGCACCCGAGATGGGCGGGGTCTCTACGAACACTGATCTAGTCCTTAAGGCTCTAAAATCCGCTACATTACAAGAAATACATTTAAGGACAGTAAATAGGATGTATATATCCCCCTCCCAAAGACAACACTTCCGCCCGGGTGAGTCGGGCATTTGCCCTAAATGTGGAGCAAGTGGAGCATCCCTTGCACACAATCTCTGGTTATGTGGGAAAATTAAACGATTTTGGTGTAAGATTCTCCAGTATTTATCCCGACTACTCAAATTAACTCTTCCTGGAGTAGTGGGCCCGCTGCTGTTCGCTGACTTCTCGCCCAGGGTGGTACGATTTGATCTCACCCCGGTGATCCCTCTGCTGACCGTGATGGTTACGGTGGCAAAGCAGGTGATACTGAGACACTGGATATATAAAACTGCCCCAACGGTAGGAGAATGGGAATCCGCTTTATTAGACGTACTATTTTGTGAGAGACGAATGGCCACTTTCCAAATTGAAAATGGAGTTATACTTTTCCATAAAAAGTGGGGAATTTATATAGAGAGTTTACCTATGGATAGACGTGAATGTATTTGGAGGGTATACCGGGACACAACGTGGTACTGGACTAGTCGGATAGCGGGCATTATTACCTAATTTTCTGTACTTTAAAGGACAGGGTCCATGAGTTGACTCCACTTATAACATCGACTCTCCAAAGTTATTATGGTACTGCACACTACAGTGTTCTCCCCAAAACCACGATTCCATCTCCTCATCCAGATTATATTTCAGACTAACTCCCCCCCCCCCCGGCAATATATACACCACCTATCTATAGTATCTCTGTAATATTTCTTTCTCATTACTTTCTATCTCTGTCCTTTCCTTTCCTGTCTCTCCTTCTCTCTCACAGCTGTGATATTTAGTTTACATATTGTGTATGTTGCTTACTGTTGGGGATAGTGGTACACCCCGGTGAATCATACCCTCTACTATTGTTGCCAGACGGCTGCGTTGATATTACTCTATGTGAAATGTTCTTATCTTTCTTTCTCTTCTACTACAAAAAAGCCGTACAGCCTTCAATTTTCTGTATTTTATTCATTATTGAATTTGATTATTTGTCACTGCTGAATACTCCTGCAAATTGATTCCTGGTAACTTATGTTGTGACTCTATGGCTGTCTAATAAAGAAATTTATAAAAAAAAAGGCTGATTTCTTCCTTTCCCTTTCCTGCGGAGGATAGGAAGAAATGGGAAAACCCACCGATTGTGGATGCATCAGTTTTTTTCCAGGTTGCTGCGTAAGATAGTCTTACCGGTTCCCGGGGCCGTGTCCTTAAAGGACGCAGCTGACCGCAAGATTGAGACCACTCTCAAATCTTTATACACTGCGGCTGGTGTGACCCAGAGACCAATTATTGCTTGTACTTGTATCACTAGTGCACATTGCTAAGTGGTCAGGTAACCTAATTGACGGCTTAGATTCCTTACCCGGGGGGGGAGATTATTTTACTCCTACAGCATATTCAGGATTCTGCTAACTTTATGGTGGTGGCCTTAAAGGAAATTGGTTTGCTCAACACACGCACCACTGCCATGGCAGTGTCAGCACGCAGAGGCTTGTGCCTACGGACGTGGACTGTGAATTCCAGGAAAGGCGAGGAAAGCCTACCATTCACGGATGAGTGTTTTTTTGGACATGATATGGCTACGTGGATATCCAAAGCTACGGCGGATAAGTCTACATACCTTCCTTCCGCAACAACCCCAGCTAGGAAAACCTACTCTGCTCCAACTCTGCAGTCCTTTCGGACTGCAAAATTTAAAAGAAAATCCAAGGGTTCTTTTACACCCTTCCGAGGTGGTAAAAGTAAAACCAGAAAATCCGCTGCTGCAGGTTCTCGGGAACAGACCTCTGGATCTGCTTCCTTAAAGCCTTCAGCATGACGGACCGCACTGCCTGGAAGACAGGCAGGTGGGAGCCCGGTTAGTTATTTCAGTCACATATGGGCAACATCATGTCAAGATCCCTGGGTCAAAGAGCTTATCGCAAATCCGGCTTACCAGCTTCTCCAGAAGCAGGTTTGACTTTGCAGGCAACGATTAAAAAACTGGTTCAGACTCTGGTCATTGTTCCAGTTCCACTACACCTACAAAACAAGGGTGGGTATTCCAACATGTTTGTAGTACCGAAACTGGATGGTTTGGTAAGACCCATTTTAAACCTCAAGTCACTGAACCTGTACTTACAGGTGTTCAAATTCAAGATGGAGTCTCTGAGAGCGGTGATCTCGGGTCTGGAGGAGAGAGAATTCCTGGTGTGTCTCGACATCAAGGATGCGTACCTTCACATTCCGATTTGGCCGCCTCATCAGATATATCTAAGGTTTGCCCTGCAGGACTGTCACTACCAGTTTCAGGCCCTGCCATTTGGCCTCTCCACGGCACTGAGGGTTTTGACAAAGGTGATGGCAGGAGATGATGTTTAGCCTCCTCAAACAGGGAGTGAACATCATACCATACCTGGATAACCTGCTGATAAAAACACCTCCCAGGGAGAGATTGTTGGACAGCATTTCCCGCTCAACCAGACTTCTCCAGGATCACGAGTGGATTCTGAACCTACCAAAATCCCACCTGGAACTAACACGGAGGCTTCCGTTCCTAGGAATGATCCTGGATACGGAGGAACAAAAGGTGTTCCTTCCCTTAGAAAACGCATTGGTAATCCAGTCAATGGTGCGGGATGTCTTAAAACCAACCCGGATGTCTGTGCATCTGTGCATTCGCCTTCTGGGGAAGATGGTAGCTTCTTACGAGGCACTGCAGTACGGAAAGTTTCATGCCAGGCCATTCCAGCTGGATCTGTTGGACAAATGGTCCGGATCACATCTTCACTTGCACCAGAGGATATGTCTGTCGCCAAAAGCCATGATTTCTCTTCTATGGTGGCTCCAGACTTCTCACCTGACCGAGGGTCGACGGTTCGGGATTCAAAATTGGATTCTGCTAACTACGGACGCAAGCCTCAGAGGTTGGGGAGCAGTCACCCAAGGGGAACAGTTCCAAGGAAAATGGTCGAGTCGTGAGCCATTCTTCCAATCCACATTCTGGAATTAAGGGCCATATACAACGCCTTTCTACAGGCATCACATCTTATTCAAGATCAAGCCATTCAGGTTCAGTCGGACAATGTGATGGCCGTAACATACATAAACCGACAGGGCGGAACGAAGAGCAGAGCTGCAGTGTCAGAAGTAACAAAAATTCTCTTCTGGCAGAAAGACACGCTGTGGCGCTGTCGGAAATCTTCATTCTGGGAATAGACAACTGGGAAGCAGACTTCCTCAGCAGACACGACCTCCATCCAGGAGAGTGGGGCCTTCACCTGCAGGTAGACATGATGGCTACTCTTCTCAACAAGAAGCTAAAGTGTTTTTGTTCCAGGTCGGGGGACCCACAAGCAGTGTAGATGGATAACAAATATGAATGGAACAGAGAATAGCGATTGGTGGAAACAAAAGCAGCCTGGGTGTATTCTGGTGACTCCCAATCACCTAAATGACTAATGGACAGCAGATATTTATTGAATACACCGTTGGCGCTCCCACCCTTTGAACAAAAGTCACGTGATAGGATCTACTTTGGGACTATTCATCAAGACTATGTTTCACTTGTAGGATTCTTCTTTCTAGTTGTTAGTTTTTCTCCAAAAATTAATTCAAGATTTTCCTTATGTGGAGATATTCGTCATAGAGAGAAGAAATAGCACATATAGTGTAGTAATTTGAATAAAAATGGGTTTATTACAATACATAAAATGTTCGTATCCAATAAAAGTGACAAATTCACTCTATGATAAAATTGGAACCGTACCGTGTCTGGCTCCCAGCATGGAGCAATGAAAAGAGTAAAATTGGAAGGTTCCGGAATTCCTCCCTTCACGCAAAACGCCAGCCGCAGGACCTGGTAGGGTTCTCCTATTATTCTGAATGCAGGTAGATGGATCATTCAGTGCCGCCAGTGGCGATGGATGCTCTGGTGACTCCATGGGTTTACGTGTTCCCACCTCTTCCACTGATCCCAAGAATTCTCAAAGTAATAAAAAGGGAAAAGGTTCAAGCGATTCTCATTGGTCCAGATTGGCCGAGAAGGCCCTGGTACGCAGATCTACTGGAGTTGCTCATGGAGGACCTGTGGCCCCTTCCTCTACGAGAGGATCTTCTGCAACAGGGGCCGTTTCGTCTATCAAGACTTACCACAGCTACGTTTGACAGCATGAAAGTTGAACGTCAGATTTTAGCCCGGAAAGGCATTCCGAACAAGGTCATTCCAACCCTGATCCAAGCTAGGAAAGGGGTAACGTCTAAACATTACCACCGTATTTGAAAAAAAATGTCTTGTGGTGTTAAAACAGGAAATTTTCTTCAGTGGAATTTTCAACTTGAACGTTTTCTCATTTTTCTACAGTCAGGTGTGGATGTGGGCCTACGTTTGGGCTCCTTGGAAATCCAGATGCGGCCATGTCCATTTTCTTCCAGAAACAATTGGCTTCCCTCCCTGAGGTTCAGACGTTCTTGAAGGGGGTTCTGTACATCCAACCGCCCTTTGTGCCTCCCACGGCACCTTGGGATTTTAACGTGGTGTTGTGGTTTCTGCAATCGGACTGGTTTGAACCTTTACAGGAGGTTGACATTAAGTTTCTTACGTGGAAGACTGTTACACTGTTTGGCTTTGGCTTCCGCAAGGCGTGTGTCCGAACTTGGGGCGTTGTCTTACAAAAGCCCCTATTTGGTTTTTCATGAGGATAGAGCTGAACTCGGGACTCGTCAGCAATTTCTTCCAACTGTGGTGTCTGTGTTTCAGATCAACCAACCTATTGTGGTTCCGGTGCTTACTGACACCTCTGCTACCGGGTGTAGTACGGCTGACTGGCGGTCTCCTGACCGCCAGTCAGCTTACCGACGCCGGGATCCCGGCAGCATACCGACGCCGGGATCCCGTGCGCTCGCCACGGGTTCTATTCCCACTCTATGGGTGTTGTGGACACCCACGAGTGGAAATAGTCCCTGTTGGTCGGCATGCCGACCATCGGGACAGTGACCCGTCGGGCTGGTGGAGGAGGTCATGTGACTGTCGGTCAGCTGACCGGCGGTCACATGAATACCACCCCTGCTACCTCAAAGTCCCTGACTGTTGTGAGGGCTTTGAGGATCTACGTGGAGAGGAAAGCTTGTCACAGAAAATCTGACTCGCTGTTTGTTCTCTATGATCCCAAGAAGATTGGGTGTCCTGGTTCAAAACAGTCTATTGCTCGCAGGATCAGGCTTACTATCCAGCAGGCTTATTCATCGCCGGTTCCGAAAGTACAGGCCCACTCTACGAGCTCAGTGGGTTCTTCCTGGGCGGTTGCCCGGGGTGTCTCGGCTTTACAGCTCTGCCTAGCAGTTACTTGGTCAGCATTGAACACGTTTGCTAAGTTCTACAAGCTTGATACTTTGACCAAACTTTAGGTGCTCAGAGGCTAATCAGTTCTGCAGGAACCTCAGCACTTTCCCACCCGGTTTGGGAGCTTTGGTACATCCCCATGCTACTAATATGGACCCCAGTATCCTCTAGGGCGGAAGAGAAAATTATGATTTTAATTACCTACCTGTAAATCCTTTTCTTGTAGTCTGTAGATGATACTGGGCACCCGCCCATTGCTTCGTGTTTCCTGCCCTGTTACTTAAGTAATGTTGGTTCAGCTGTTGCTGTTCCTGTTCAGTTTGGTTAGTATGGCTTTCCTCTTGATTGTGTGTGTGTGTGCTGGTTTGAGTCTCAGTTAAATTCTTCTCTCGAAGTATTTCCGTCTCCTCGGGCACAGTTTCTAGACTGAGTCTGGTAGGAGGGGCATAGAGGGAGGAGCCAGCCCACACTATTTATTTCTTAAAGTGCCCATGGCTCCTAGTGGACCAGTCTATACCCCATATGGTACTAATGTGGACCCCAGTATCCTCTATGGACTAGTAAAGGATTTACGGGTAGGTAATTAAAATCCTATGTATTTATTTTGGTATCCGTTCACATGGTCGACCATGTTATGGTCGACAGTCATTAGGTCGACCACTATTGGTCGACATGGACACATGGTTGACACATGAAAATGGTCGACACATGAAAGGTCGACACATGAAAAGGTCGACATGAGTCTTTTAACTTTTTTTTCTTTTGGGGAACTTTTCCATACTTTACGATCCACGTGGACTATGATTGGAACGGTAATCTGTGCCGAGCGGAGCGAAGGCACCATGCCCGAAGCATGGCGAGCGAACGCGGTGCACTAATTGAGGTTCCCAGTCACTTTACGCAAAAAACGACACCAAAAAAAGTAAAAAAACCTCATGTCGACCTTTTCATGTCGACCTTTCATGTGTCGACCATTTTAATGTGTCGATCATGTGTCCATGTCGACCATGTCAATGTCGACCAATAGTGGTCGACCTAATGACTGTCGACCATAACATGGTCGACCATTCATACCGGAACCATTTATTTTTATATAAGAGATTGATTGATAGATAGATATATAGATAGGAGAGAGACAGCCTGGTCTTGCCTTTTTAAAGGAAAAAAATTAGGATATAAATTTAGGATGTAAATCAATGACCTTTCTTATCTGCCTGCAACGTGCAGGCTATAACATGTATCCTAGGTAGTCTGCGTGACTTTGTAGCTCATCCTGGGGTTGTAGTTATTCAATGCCATGTCGGATTAAATTAATCAAACATCCAAACGTTTTGTAAGCAGGGCTTCTAAAGGGCACAGTTGCGTCACAGGGAACGTCTCTCATCTGTGTGATCCAAGATACCAGAGACCCAAAATGAATGTTATCCCTAAATTGGGATTATATGATAAATAAATCTCCCTTCTGAGTGTCTAATAATAATTTGAGGTGATCCATAAAATAGTTTTATTGCCATGAGTAAGTGCATGAGTGCTGGCATTACGAATAGTATATGCATCTATTCTTGTGCCTGTTATGTATTCATCAGATTCTCTTTAGATAACATACAGCAAATGCTTTTTTTTCCCCTCTACATGATGCTCGTGTCAGGAATTCCAAAGAAAGCTGATGATGTCCTGACACACTCCCATAAAGAAGAAAGCTGGTAAAAACCTGCAATACCTCACTAGCAACAAACAGATGGCGGTGGAGCTCCTACCATTATTTCTTGGCTTCAATAAAGTTATTCTTTGGTATATTGATTTTAGAGTGTAATTGAACTGTGTGACTGAAGCCCTGTCTGCTGATGGACATCTTCAAGAGCTTTTAGAAATCGGGACATGACGTTAGTATCCTGATCCTTAAGGCTCACCTTTGGTAAACCCACACAGGAAAATACTTCTGCTTAGTGGAGACCTAAAGGGGAAACACTTCTGGATATTGGGTCTACTATTTAGAGCGTACACGTTGCCGAATGTCTCCGGAGGTCCCACCAGGTCCACCTACATTTTTTCAGAAGGGGAGCCAGTGAAGAAACGGCTGGGTTTTCTTTAACTGTCCTCTTACAAATAGGGCATGCTGATTAAAATCTAACCACCTCTGCATAGACATCTGCCCAGAAAGACCTAGCCATGATGCTAGCTACAGTTTTATCTCTGGCCAGGTGTCCACCTAAGGAATTGAGTAGCAATTGACCTATAACCTTACCCATTGGTTTTTTCAACATAATAAAATAGTTGATGGTACATATCTACAAACTCCCACTCTCAAAGTAGCAGTCTTTGTCTAACGTCCTAGAGGATGCTGGGGACTCCAAAAGGACCATGGGGTATAGACGGATCCGCAGGATCTTGGGCACACTATAAAGACTTAAACTGGGTGTGATCTGTCTCCTCCCTCTATGCCCCTCCTCCAGACCTCAGTTAGACTTTGTGCCCAGGAGTGATGGGTCACACACTAGGGGAGCTCTACTGAGTTTCTCTGAAAGACTTTGTTAGGTTTTTTATTTTCAGGGAGACCTGCTGGCTACAGGCTTCCTGCAGCGTGGGAGTGAGGGGAGAGAAGCAGACCTACTTCTTCTTAGTTTAAAGGCTCTGCTTCTCGGCTACTGGACACCATTAGCTCCAGAGGGTTCGATCACTTGGTGCGCCTAGCTGCTTGTTCCCGGAGCCGCGCCGTCAATCCCCTCACAAAAGCCGGAAGAAAGAAACCGGGTGAGTATTGGAAGAAAAGAAGACTTCAGTGACGGCAGAAGACTTCAGTAACGGAGGTAACAGCAGCGGTAGCGCTGCGCTCCATGCTCCCACACACCAACGTCTCTGGCAGGGTGCTGGGCGCTGGGGGGGAGCGCCCTGGGGGCATGTTGCTGAGAGTCTAAAATGCTGGCGGGGGGACATATTTCGGTGCCTGGGCACAGGGTATGTTCACCCCGCCAGGGTGCCGCAGGGGGGAGCGCCAGCGGTAACGCTGCGCTCCCTGCTCCCACACATCCCATCGACCTGCAGGGCACTGGGGGGGGGGGGGGAGCGCCCTGGGCAGCATATAAGATAATTTGTAGATCACTGGCGGGGGGACATACTTTGGTGCCTGCCCCGCCAGTGTGCCGCGAACGGGAGGGAGCAGCAGCGGTAGCGCTGCGCTCCCTGCTCCCGCACTCCACCGGCCTGCAGGGCGCTGGGGGGTGGAGCGCCCTGGGCAGCAGATAACTTGTGTATATTTAGTAGATCACTGGCGGGGGGACATACTTCGGTGCCCGCCCCGCCAGTGCGCCACGAAGGGGAGGGAGCAGCAGCGGTAGCGCTGCGCTCTCTGCTCCCGCTCTCCATCGGCCTGCAGGGCGCTGGGGGGGAGCGCCCTGGGCGACATTGCTTGAAGGATCCCGGGCGGGGGAACAGACCTGGACACCGGGTGTCTTCCCCCCGCCAGGGTACTGCAGCGTGCGCGCTGCGCTCCATGGCTCCCACACACCAACGGCTTCCGTGGGTGCGGGGCGCAGGGGGGGCGCCCTGGGCTGCGGTTGGACATAAAGAGGTTTATACAGGGGGTTACTCCCTGTATATAGGGTCCCCAGCTAAATTTAGATATATATAGATTTAAATATTTTGGCGGGCTTAAGCGCGCCGGGAAGGGGCGTAGCTTAGCCCTCACAGGGGAATCAGCGCCATTTTCCTCAGATCCCCGCCAGGACTTGCTGGATAGTAAGTTGGAGGTGGGGCACAGCGTTTTAAAAAGCTATATGGTGTCATATAGCCTTAGGTTTGATTATGGGCGCATAATCACTCTTACATTACATATATTCAATGTTTCCCTGTTTGTACCCCACTATTGGTTAGTCGACATGTGTCAGCAGGTGTGAGGGCTTTGTCACAAGCTGCTGTGGGGATAACTGTTGGCTTCGCCGGCGCAGGGCGGTACTTGATTCGGGAAATTAAGTATTAGCAAATTGGTGTTTGTGTGATTAAAACCGTAAACACGATAGGGAAGATACAGTTGTTTGAGGATCAACGGTATTTCCTGGGTAAAGAAATTATCGGGCTGTTATGGCCTTGTACCTGTATATAAATATATATATATTTTTATTGGTATATGGGGGGGAGTTTTATCAAAATTGGATTTGTATCCTTCCCTCGGGGTTCCGTGATTATTGTTTACCCGCTTACTATTCCTTGCCGTCGACATTTACCAAGCTTCTGTCGACCTTATCGTTCCTGGTAGATCCACTTCGGGGGCATGTCAGTACATGGTCATACACATTCACAACACCTTACCGTCACTAGGGACCTGACAGGTCTGGACAATCCACTTGCGTATAGGTTATATCTATATGTGTGTATATGTAGATATAGGTTTATATATGCATGGTTAGGAGGTATGTGTTTTATTGTGTATTACATGATGTATATCCATGAATGCTGAAATAATGGTGTTCTTATCATGTACTGGTCGCTCTGTTGATTAAGCTCTAGATTGGCCGTGACGAGTTGGTTCGATCCTCTCAAGGAGTCAGAGTATTATTCTCTTCACATCGCGGAGAGAAAATTATGACAGTCAACTCCTGGTCGACGCGGAGCCCGGTAGCAAAGGATCATACACCGGCAGCTAAGTGTAATTTTATTTCTATACTTTGACCTTGTTGCGCTGTATGCACTTGAGGGAGTGTTGTATTCGGGTAGGCATCCGATAGAATTACCCTGCCCAGTGTGGGTATGCTTGTCTATGTTTGTTCTACCTTATAACATTACAGCAGGCTTCCACGTGACAGCAGGAGGTGTGACCGGAGAAATGCGGAGGATGTCTCCGGGAGATGCTGGAGGGAGGTATACAGCTGTTTGGTGGCCTATGGTCAGTCAATCTCGGCGGATTCCTCTGGTAAGTCTAACTGCGTGTGTTAGCCTCTTTAACAACGGTTGGTGACGCATTCTTTTTAACCGGTTCGATACCGTCCTTTTTCCTTTTCTGGGTAGTCAGTGAAGGGTGAAAAGGTAAGAGTTCTGCAGCCTTGTTAGGTTCGAAGAAGTGGATGTCGTTTTCCACCACTTGTCGCTAAGTCTGTCGGGCTGGTCCCCGCTCCGGTCGGCACTCGTCTACTATGTTTCAGTTGGTCCGGAAATAGACCTGTGGGTTATTTATAGAATCCACACGGGAACATTTGGAGTTGCGTTGTTCCCCCTTACTGTTTTTCTAATAGTTCTTGCCGTTCCATTCTGGAAGGGAAGATAGTACACGGCGCCGTACAGAGGGGCATCAGGATCAGAACATTGTCCGGTGGTCCCTGTATAAAGGTGCAAATCGTTGTTTCTCTGGCTGGGTCCACAGGATTATCCACAGGATAACATTGGGATATTGTCGAGCGACAGCGAAAATGGCACCAACACGGTCACGAGCTTTCTGGCCTCCCAGGATGCATTGGGGCCTCCACTATATAGTCCCGCCCACTAACTCAGTCAGATCATTTTTTTGCTTGGTGCGGCAGGAAGCCGCATGGTCACAGGGCTGCTGTGAGAGCAGCCTCAAGTTTTCATTATTTTATTTTTTTAGACTTACTATAATGTTTTAGAGCGACTTCTCTTAACAGCGTCTTAAACGCATATTAGAAAGAGTCGCTCCAACAACTCCCCACCGGGTCGCAACAACGCTTACCTTCGGGTATCAGTGCTGTCTCTACAGGCGTCTGTGTCGGATGTTCTAGCAGGTCCAGCAGACGTAACCAGGCTGTGGCCGGAGCATGGGGAGATGGTGAGTCTATGGACTTCCTCTTACTAGAGGGGTCAGGACACAGCTACACTGATTTGGTGGAGACTACAAACAGTGTGTTGATGCACCGAACAACTCGAGTGTGACAGCGCTACGCTCCGGGGATCATAGGCGCCAGGACTAGGTAGAGGCCGCAATCCTGGGAGTTTAAGTCAACAGGGGGATTCAGACGCTCTCCTGGCCGTCCCTCCTCCGAGTTCATGGCCAGTTCCCGCGTGTCTCTCATTTCATGAACTGAATGACCTCACTTCCGGCTCAGACGCTACCACGAGGGTACTCTGTCGCAGCTTAGACGCTGCGGTTGTGTACACTGGAGATAAAACCCGCCAGACCGAGTCGCAGGCCTTAGCGTCTGCATACACGTGGAAGTCGCAAAGCGTCCGTGTCCTTTGGTGAGCGTCCGTGTCCGTTATCCGTTACCAAGAGCGGCAGTTTACACCAGTAGCGTCTGAATCCACTCAGCGTCTTACGAGCGTATTTGCTTGGATACGGAAGTGTGGTGAGTCTCCCTGTATCCCGCTCTACGGAGGCAGGGTATACAGTACTAAAAATTCTCTCTACTTCTTAGTATGCATTGTTAATTTTTAGTACCTATTGCATATGAGACCTGTATATTACTGTGTTTTTTGCATGCTATGTTGAAAAAAGAACCAGTTTAAAACAGAAGTACAATTTTCCTACTTATGTAGAAGTTGTTATGGAGGTTGTATTCTCATATGACAATGTCTAATGCTTTAACATGTGACTGACTGCTAGTATGTGTGCTGACTTTTCTGTGTAATGTCAGTCCTGTTCTGACCCTCAAATCATGTGCACTGTGGTCAGATTGATCTCACCTCTATATACTGACATATAGGGTGTTTTTCAGTCACAAAATTGTGTAGTCAATAACAGATTATTACTATGTCTGTGAGCGGTAAGTGATGAGGAGAATTTATCAAGCAGTCCTATAGCCCTAACATGCTTATCTTGTAAGTCAGGGGTAATTGATATGAATCAATTGGTCACTTATGAGGGTTTGTGTGCAAACTGTTTCGCTTTTCAGCGAAGTAAAAGACAGGAGTTGGTTCAACCACCAACAGAGCCACCATGGAATATGTTCGCAAAGACTCTATCTTCTATAGCGGACAAGTTAACTACAGTAGCACCACCTCAGGGGTTAGGTTACACTATGAACCCATACATGCAGCTCCCTTCCTATGGTTTGGTTCCAGTAGCCTCTACAAGCAACCAAGGGGCAGGTAAGACTAAGACAGATACGTCTGTGTGGCAGACTACACAAGATGATACATCGGATGATGATGAGGAAACAATAGATTCAACTCCGTATGATGATCAGTCGCAGAGCTTTAGTTCAGAAGATGTAGCTGAACTTATTAATGCCGTGAAGGCTGTACTTTCTTTGGAAGAGCCAGCCAAGACGGCGTTAAAAGCAAAAGCACCTGTATTTAAACGAACAAAGTCAGTGAAAGCTGAATTTCCAGCGTCAGATGAGTTGACGGAAATGATGGATGAGTCTTGGGCAGCGCCCAGTAAAAAGTATAAGATTCCTAAGAGATGTTATTCTTATTATCCATTTCCTGCTGTGGATTGTTCGAAGAGAGAAGTTCCTCCAAAAGTAGATGCACATGTTTTGCGACTCATGCATAAATCTGCTTTACCACTGTCATCTACCTCATTGAATGATGTCACAGACATAAGGGTAGAGAGCCTATTGAAAAATATTTTTTCTCTTGTAGGAGCAGTGGTAAGACCTGCTATGGCTTCGGCCTGGGTAGCAAAGGCAATGGGCGAATGGATAGAGGAACTAGAGAATGACATCCCCTCTCCTACTAGGGAGCAAGAGGATCGTTTTTGCCGTTTAAGACAATCTGCCCAGTATTTAGAAGAAGCAGCAATTGATGTAGGCACTGTTGCTTCTAAAGCTTCAGCCTTGACAGTAGTCGCTCGCAGAGCAGTTTGGCTACGGACCTGGAAGGCGGATGCGGAGTCCAAGAAAGAATTGGAAGCATTGCCTTTCGTGGGTAATATATTATTTGGAAAACCTTTATCGGATATCCTAGAATCAGAGGCTAAATCGAAAAAGGTCAGATTTCCGGCTGCTTATAACCCTAAATCCAAGGGTTTAAAATTTCGCTCTTTTCGTTGGCAAGGCAAGGCAAAGCGAAAGCTAAAGAGGAGCCTAAGCAACCCCAGTTTAAATCCAGGGGTAGGAAGCAGTGGGCTAGCAAGAAGCCAGCTTCCAAACCTGAACAGAAACCCTTAGCCTGAAGAGATGGGCCTCCGCCTAGAGGATTCCAGGGTTGGGGGCCGACTCCTTCAATTTGCACACATATGGCAACAGTCAACAACAGATGCCTGGGTGCAGAAGGTAGTATCTCAGGTGTATGGGTTCCCATTCAGGAGGCAGCCTCCTCAAAGATTTTTTTGCACCAGCCCGTCTCGTATAGAGTAGAAGGCCAATGCCCTGCAAGAAGCAGTCCAAAAATTACTGCAGTCAGGTGTGATTGTCCCAGTACCTCCATCACAAAAGGTACAGGGGTATTACTCCAATCTATTTCTAATCCAGAAACCAAATGGGTCATATCGACCAATTCTAAATCTGAAAATGTTGAACAGATACATATGGATCCCGAAGTTCCACATGGAGACGTTACGCTCCATAATGTTGGCTATGGAACCGGGAGATTACATGGTATCTCTGGATGTACGGGATGCTTACCTACATGTGCCTATAGCACTATCACATCAGTGTTACCTCAGGTTTGCCATCCTCAAGGAACACTTCCAGTTCCAAGCTCTGCCCTTCGGGCTAGCTACAGCACCCAGGGTGTTTACCAAGATCATGGTGGTTATGGCAGCTTTGTCTGCGCAAACAAGGGATAAGAATATTCCCATACCTAGACGACCTGTTAATCTTAGCACAGTCGCAAGATTTACTGTTGAGCCATCTCCAACAGACGATAGTTTGTTTACAGAGACACGGGTGGCTCATAAATTGGGAAAAGTCGTCCCTGAATCCGTCACAGCGGATGGTTCATTTGGGAGCCATATTGGATTCAGACCTACAGAAAGTTCTCTTACCGGAGAAAAAGATAGTCAAGGTGCAGGTCATGGCTCAGGAAGCGTTGCAAGCCCAGACAATGTCAGTCCATGCAGTAATGCGACTGTTGGGTCTGATGGTATCAACCTTCGACATGGTGGAATATGCGCAATTCCACTCCAGACCGTTGCAGCACCTTATTTTGACCAAATGGAACGGAAATCATCAAACGATAAAGAAGCAGATGATAAAGATTCCACTAAATGTAAAAAGGTCTCTAGCGTGGTGGCTACAGACAGACCATTTAAACAAGGGGAGACCCTTTTTGAATAAGAGTGGCAAGTCCTGACAACAGATGCCAGCCTGCAAGGCTGGGGGGCGGTACTCGGAAGCCTATGGTTCCAAGGAAAATGGACCGCAAGGGAAAGTCGCCTGCCGATAAATCTGTTAGAAATAAGAGCCATTTACTTGGCTCTGCTTCAGGCAAAGGACAATCTACAAGGAAGACCAGTCCAGATCCGCTCAGACAATGCGACGGCAGTAGCATACCTCAATCATCAAGGAGGAACTCACAGCAAGAGTCTGATGGAGGAAGTAACTCCCATTCTAAGATGGGCAGAATTCCATCTCCCGGCATTGTCAGCAGTATTTGTCCCGGGTGTACTAAATTGGGAAGCAGATTTTCTCAGTCGGCACACCATTCAGGAAACCGAATGGGCACTACACCCAGAAGTGTTTCAGACACTGGTGAACAGATGGGGTCTACCAGAGATAGACCTTATGGCGTCTCATCTAAACAACAAAGTGCCGAGGTACGAATCAAGAACAAGGGACCCAGGAGCGGTCCTGATAGACGCACTGTCAGTAGAATGGAGGTTTCAGCTGACATATCTGTTCCCACCAATATCTCTGTTACCCAGAGTAGTGAGAAAGATAAAACAGGCAAAAGGAGCAATCATTCTAATAGCTCCAGCTTGGCCAAGAAGGCATTGGTACACAGATCTGTTGAGAATGTCCGTGGAAGCACCGATACTGCTCCCTCAACGTCCAGATCTGTTAATGCAGGGTCCAGTGGCGTAATTACTGCCCCCGCAGCCCTCGCGGTGGCTTGGGGGCGAGGGGTTGCGGGGGTGCCACTGACTTAGAACAGATTGACATGCGGACGAGCGTCCGCATGTCAATCTGCAGGTCTCCTTCCCTCCGCTGCTGAACGGAGGGACACGGAGCGCACAGCGCGCGCCTCTCCTGTGTCCCTCCCTGGCTCTCCGGCTGTCTAATAAAGGAAGTGCCGGTTCGTGAGCTCTGATTGGCTCACGAACCGGCACTTCCTTTATTAGACTGGCCGGAGAGCCAGGAGGGACACTGGAGAGGCGCGCGCTGTGCGCTCCGTGTCCCTCCAACACAAAGGAGGGGAGGGGGGGGGGAGCAGGCACTGTGGGGGAATATCTGCCACTGGGGGCATATACCTGGCACTGTGGGGGAATATCTGGCACTGGGGGGCATATACCTGGCACTGTGGGGGACTATCTGGCACTGGGGGCATATACCTGGCACTGTGGGGGAATATCTGGCACTGGGGGCATATACCTGGCACTGTGAGGAAATATCTGGCACTGGGGGGAGCAGGCACTGAGGGGGCATATGTGGCACTGTGGGGGAATATCTGGCACTGGGTGCATATACCTGGCACTGCGGGGGAATATCTGGCACTGAGGGGAGCAGGCACTGAGGGGGCATATGTGGCACTGTGGGGGAATATCTGGCACTGGGGATATATACCTGGCACTGTGGGGGAATATCTGGCACTGTGGGGGAATAGGCACTGAGGGGGAATATTTGGCACTGGGGGGAGCAGGCACTGGGGGGGCATATGTGGCACTGGGAGCATATGTGGCACTGGGAGCACGGCCATAGCAACAAGCACTACCCCCTAGCAACGAGCATGACACCCAGTGCATGAAACCCCTGGCAACGAGCATGACTCCCAGTGCATGAAACCCCTGGCAACGAGCATGACACCCAGTGCATGAAACCCCTGGCAACGAGCATGACACCCTGAGCATGAAAACCCCTGGCACCGTGCATGGAACCAAGAGCATGAAACCCCTGGCAACGAACAGGTAATTTAAAAGTAATTAGAAGCCTTACTGTAGAACTTAATGTGTAATGGGCATTACGGTGTGTGGCATAATGTATCACGGACATTGCGGTGTGTGTCATAATGTGTCAGGCATTACGGTGTGTTGTATACTATATCACGGGCATTGTGGTATGTGGTATAATGTCTCGGGGTCATTGCGGTGTGGCATAATGTATAACGGGCATTGCGGTATGTGTCATACTGTGTCACAGATACGGTGTGTAGCATAATGTATAACGGGCATTGCGATTCCTGTCATAATGTGTCACAGGCATTACGGTGTGTGGCATAATGTGTCAGGGGCATTACAGTGTGTGCATATTGTGTCATGTGCATTGTTGTGTGTGGCACAATGGCTAAGGCCATTGCAGTATGTGACATAATGTATACTGGGCATTACTATAAGGAGGAAAAATGACAAATAATGTAAGGGGTATGAATCAGGATTATTTTTCTTTCCTGTGGTGGCTAACGTCTGGGCGTGCAGGTTGCAAAACTGGGGTATAAGGTAGTCTTTTCCTGCAATGCCACGCCCCTCTATGTGAAGCCACGCCCATTTCAGCGAAGCCACACCCTTTTTGGCGGCGCACGCGCATATTTGTCCCTTTACTAGTGCCAATTATGGGGGGTATGGGGGGGGGGGGGCGCCGAAGAATTTTTTGGCTTGGGGGAGAAAAATTTCTAGTTACGCCACTGGCAGGGTCCTTGTTGTCACAATCATCTGGACCGCCTATCTTTGACGGCGTGGCTGCTGAAACCTCTATCTTAGAGGCTAAAGGATTTTCGAAACAAGTAATCCAAACCATGCTTACAGCAAGAAAGCCTTCTTCGGCTCGTGTGTATCATAGAATATGGCAAGCCTATATTCACTGGTGTACTGGAAAAAATTACAATCAGAGATCTTTTAAAGTAGCTAGGATTTTGGATTTCCTTCAGGCAGGATTGGATAAAGGGTTGAAAGTTGCTTCCTTGAGGGTGCAAGTCTCAGCGTTGACTGTATGATTTCAGCAGAAGATTGCTGACCTACAGGTTGTACGTACGTTTTTCCAAGGAGTAGTACATATTCAACCTCCATTTGTTCCTCCTGCAGCTCCCTGGGATTTGAATTTAGTTCTTAAATTTCTCCAGGGTCCTCTGTTTGAACCACTTGAGAGAGCAGATCTTAAGTGGTTAACGGTTAAAGTTCTTTTTTTTACTGGCAATGGCGTCAGCCAGAAGAGTGTCAGATTTAGGAGCATTATCATGTAAGTCTCCTTTCCTAAGTTTTTTTCCAGACAGAGCAGTTCTCAGAACGAGATCTAGCTATCTTCCAAAGGTGGTATCAAAGTTTCACCTGAATGAAGAGATTGTAGTCCCAGCTTTTCAGGTATCTGGACTATCTGCGGGAGAAGCGTCGCTGGACGTGGTCCTAGCTTTGAGAATCTACATAGATCGTACTAGTGCCATCAGGAAAACTGATTCTCTCTTCATCCTATATGGATTCCATAGAAGAGGATGGCCTGCTAGTAAACAGACGCTGGCGAGATGGCTCCGAATGGTAATATCTGAAGCTTATTCTCATGCAGATCTCCCTATTCCGGCTAATGTCTCTGCACACTCTACACGTAAGGTAGGTCCTTCTTGGGCAGCACAACAGGATGTTTCAGCAGAACAGATATGTAGGGCAGCCACATGGTCTTCCATAAACGCATTCATCAGACATTATGCCTTGGATACTTTTGCCTCTCATGACGCAGACTTTGGGCGAAAGGTCCTCCTGTGCAATCAGAAGCGTCCCCACCACTAAAATGGCTTTGGGAATCCCAATGTTATCCTGTGGACCCAGCCAGAGAAATATACGTTATGGTAAGAACTTACCGTTGATAACGTGATTTCTCTTATGTCCACATGTATCCACAGGGATCCCACCCTGGCGCATCTGATTTGAGGATCTAGACAATCCCTAAAACCTCTTCCTTCTTGTATGGAAGGGTGTGCATGTGTGTTCTATCGCCTGTACAGGTCTCTACCTAATGTTCCTGCCTAAAATCGCTGTGGAAAGAACTGATCTGACTGAGTCAGTGGGCGGGACTATATAGTGGAGGCCCCAATGCATCCTGGGAGGCCAGAAAGCTCGTGACCGTGTTGGTGCCATTTTCGCTGTTGCTCGACAATATCCCAATGTTATCCTGTGGATACCTGTGGACATAAGAGAAATCACGTTATCAACGGTAAGTTCTTACCATAACGTATATTTCTCTCTAAAATATAATAAAGTATCTCCCAGCGCTTATAATTTTCAAGTGTATAAATATATTTCCTACTATATTAGTCGAAGTATTCAATTTTATAAATAAGTACAATGACAATCCTCTTTCATAAAAATAGTATTGTCTTTATTTAAAATATAGTATTAACAACACCTAAAAGTAGGAGAATTTTGTCTAATAATATTACTCAATAAAAAGTGATCCTAATACCGGTATACGTTCAACACAGTACAACACAACATAAAACATATACTTTGAGCAGTGGACTATTTCCAGCTGTTCAACTTCATTAAAAGTCCACGATTATAGTTTCCAATCACATTCCCATTCCTAACTAGAAGGAATGAATCCTGGATTTCCAGAAATAAGGTGGTATGTTAAAAATTGAATCACAATGGTTCTGTTCACTGTAATGGTTGGTCCTTTGATTGCATCAGCATACTATACATCAGAGTTCCTAGCCAGGAATATACCATATGCAGACTCACTTAAAAGCCACAGGTTCAGAACCAGTCAGTATTCATAACCAAAGGTGCCAGTTTACTCAAATGCCACAGGTCCAAAGCAGTTCAGTATTTATAGCCAGGAAAAAAGTATATGCAAAACTTACTCAGATGCCACAGGTTCTGCATATACTTTACTCTTGGTCATGAATGTTGATTTGCTCTGGACCTGCAACATTTGAGCAAAATCTGCATACACTTTTTTCCTGGCTATAAATACTGAACTGCTTTGGACCTGTGGCATTTGAGTAAACTGGCACCTTTGGTTATGAATACTGACTGGTTCTGAACCTGTGGCTTTTAAGTGAGTCTGCATATGGTATATTCCTGGCTAGGAACTCTGATGTATAGTATGCTGATGCAATCAAAGGACCAACCATTACAGTGAACAGAACCATTGTGATTCAATTTTTAACATACCACCTTATTTCTGGAAATCCAGGATTCATTCCTTCTAGTTAGGAATGGGAATGTGATTGGAAACTATAATCGTGGACTTTTAATGAAGTTGAACAGCTGGAAATAGTCCACTGCTCAAAGTATATGTTTTATGTTGTGTTGTACTGTGTTGAACGTATACCGGTATTAGGATCACTTTTTATTGAGTAATATTATTAGACAAAATTCTCCTACTTTTAGGTGTTGTTAATACTATATTTTAAATAAAGAAAATACTATTTTTATGAAAGAGGATTGTCATTGTACTTATTTATAAAATTGAATACTTCGACTAATATAGTAGGAAATATATTTATACACTTGAAAATTATAAGCGCTGGGAGATACTTTATTTTATTTATCCAGATTTTAAGAGGCTAGTGGAAAGCCTTTTTTTCTCCATAGCAGCTGTAAGTTAATCAAGTGAGGCGAATAAGCGCAGTCCTCAAATCCCCCCAGTCTCCGGTATATTTCTCTCTGACTGATCTTCGACACAGGGATTGGCTGTTGTTTCCTACAACACAGAGGTGGGAGGTGTTTTGTTCAGAGTTGATAATGTCCGGTAAAAGTTTGGGGTTGTGAAAAAGAGGTCTGAAGATCCAGGGTTGGATCGGTTTTCACTGTGACACTTCATCAAGGTGTTCAGTTACTTAACTGGTTGGCTGCGGCTGGAGAGGCCTTTTTTGGTGAGAGGCTTTATTGCCAGAGTGGTTTTCAAGAGACCAGTTGAAAATGTGGTCCAGGTCTCACCTGCACACGCACATGAATATAATCCTAACGGCCAGGACATCACTCCTGTGGTGTCTGCTCGGTTCTCTCCTTCTAGAGGGATGAAGGTTCTGGGGGTAGATCCTGGTGTCCGTGCATACAGATCTCCGAGACGGAGGAGCAGTACTTGCAAGGGACGTGTTTCCAGGGGATAGGGCCGAGTTGGAAAGCTTGTCGGTTATGAACTTTCTTGAACTGAGTGTTAGTTTTGACAAACGTAGTCTTCGTGTTCTGCCCGTGTTAGTTCTGTTAGACTGCTTGTCAGCAGTGGCATAAGTAAACCGCTATGGCGGAACAAGGAACGCAGCGACAAAGGCAGAAGATGCTCTGTTTTGCCGTTGGATGGAGAGTCTGGTAAACGCTATATTAGCAGTCTTCGTTCCGGAGGTGAACGACGGGGAAACAGATTTCCTCTGCTGGCGCGATCTCCATCTGGGAAAAATTTGGTCGTCGTCAAGAAGTTTTCACAGGCGTGACAAGTCTTTGAAGATTGTCGAAATTGGATATGTTGGCATCTCACCTCCAGGAGAGGCCTCAGGGATATTGCTCCAGGTCAGGGGACGCTTAAGCTATAGCAGTGGACAACCTTGTGACACCGCGGTTTTTAGTTGGTCTAGGTGGCCTCTCCGCTTTCCTTTTTGTTTGAAGGTGATAAACATGGGATGACCAAAGGTTCAGGCGATCGTCTTGGATCCGGTCTAGCCAAGGAAGGTTTGCTATCCAGGTTTTCATGCCTTACTCATAGAATATTCCTGCCATCTTTCTCTACGTGAGGATCTGTGACAATAAGATCAGGGCGTGTTTCAAGGCTTACCGCAGCTGCGTCTGATGTTGTGGCGGTAGAATGCCATATCCTAAGCCGAAAGGGTGTTCCAGTGAAGACCTTTCCTCAATTCGTCAAGCTAAGAAAGAAGTAACGGCTAAGCTTTACCACTGTAGTGGGCGTAACTGTGTTTTGGGTGTATCCAGGAAGGCTCCTATGGAAGTCTTTCAGCTAGGTCGGGTTTATCCATACTTTACAAACCGGTGTGGATGCCAGTTTAGAGTTGGGAGTGTGGCCTAATAATTTCTCTACAAGACTTTCTCTCTTGGAAAGTGGTCATGCTATTGGCTTTGACGTCCGCAAGGCGGGTGTCGGAAGTGGTGGTTTTTGTCTCACAAGACCCTTGTTTGATCTTTCATGTGGATTGAAAGGAATTAAGAACTCGGTTAGTAGTTTTGCCGAGAGTGTTTTCTGGGTTTCGCAGATTTTTGCCTATTTTGATGCCGGTGGTTACTTAGGCATTAGCTGATTCAAATTCACTCGATGTTGCTGGGGATTTGAATATTTAGGTCGCCATTTTGGTTCAGATTGGAGAAACAGGGGCTCTGTTTGTCTGATATGTTCCCAGTATGGTTTGGGTGACTCTGTTATGCAGTCGGTTACGCGTTGGAGCTGTGATGCTATTGGGCAGGTTCGGTCTACGCCTGGATTGCCGTCCCCGAAGTCGGTGGAGGCCCATTTACTGGGAAGAGGGGCTCCTCCTGGGCGGAGAACCGAGGAGTCTCGGCGGTTCAACTCTGCTGAGTGGATACTTGGTCGGGTTCAGACGCGTTTGCTATGCTCTACAGGGTTGATACTCAGGTTGTGGGGGCCCTCTTGTTTGCTCAAACGGTGCTGCAGAGTCGTTCGCACTCTCCCACCCGTTCTGGAGCTTTGGTTTGACCCCATTGTCCTTTTGGCGTCCCCAGCATCCTCTAGGACGTTTGAGATAAGAGGATTTTGGTACTTACCGGTAAATCCTTTTCTCTTAGTCCGTAGAGGATGCTGCGCGCCCGTCCCAGTGCGTACTGTGTCTGCAGTTATTGGTTTTGGTTATACTTTAGTGGTGTTTCCAGTGGCAAACGCAGGATTTGCATGGGGGGGGTTTCCAGAACTGGGCGGAGCCAATCACGGGGGTGGGGACTGAGGTGGCCCAGTATATGCCGGGTCCGTAAAACTAGTGTGTCTGTGTGTGTGTGTGTATATATATATATATATATATATATATATATATATATACACACATATATCTACACATATATATATATATATATATATATACACATATATCTACACACACACACATATATATATATATATACACATACATATACACGGGTGGTCTTCAGTATGCCAGCGGTCGGGCTCCCGGCGACCAGCATACCGGCGCCGGGAGCCTGACCGCCGGCATACCGACACTTATTCTACCTCGTGGGGGTCCACGACCCCCCTGGAGGGAGAATAGAATAGTGTGGCGCGCGTAGCGTGGCGAGCCCGCAAGGGGCTCATTTGCGCTCGCCACACTGTTGGTAAGCTGGCGGCCGGCCTCCCGGCGCCAGTATGCTGGTCGCCGGGAGGCCGGCCGCCGGGAGATCGTAGTGAACCCATATACACATATACATAGCATATTAAACATGCATATATATATATATATGTGTGTGTGTGTGTGTGTGTGTGTGTGTGTGTGTGTGTGTTTATATGTATGTATGTATGTATGTATGTATATACATGTGTATATATGTAGGCACATGGATATATATGTACTATAATTAAAATAAAGTAAACTTTTATTACACTTGCAAGTGCCACCAGGAAGACAGCAGGCTGCAGAGGACGCTAGACAGTCATTAATAATACTCATGCAGCTAAAAAAAAAAATGTTTTTTTTTTTTTTTTAATGGAGGGGGGTTTCTGGGTACTCGGAAACCCCCCCTGGGTGCGCCACTGGTTTCTTCTCTGTCAGGCTGTTGCTGATGATATTCAGGCCAGGGCATGGGGTGTCTTATTATTGGTTGTGTTGACACACAGGTTGTGTTACATATTCTCTCAGCATGTGGCTGTGTCTTTTTCATGCTGTAGGCTGGTTTTCTATTGAAGGCCATGTTCTGCGGTATGTTCGTGGTGTGAGCTGGTATGACATTCACCGTGTTTAAAAATTCTTTCTTCGAAATGTCCATCTCTCCTGGGCACAGTTTCTGAGGTCTGGAGGAGAGGCATAGAGGGAGGAGCCAGTTCACACCCAGTTTAAGTCTTTATAGTGTGCCCAAGCTCCTGCGGATCCGTCTATACCCCATGGTCCTTTTGGAGTCCCCAGCATCCTCTACGGACTAAGAGAAAAGGATTTACCGGTAAGTACCAAAATCCTCTTTTCTCCTGATGACTGGGCTTTTGGATAGGGCCTGACATTTTCTTGGCTACATCCAATACCTAATAAGATAGTGCTAAAACACTTTTTCTGCCTCAGTAGCTAAGTCAGTGGAAGGCTTTTATTAACGTCTCTGAAAAGGAACAGTCCATCTGTGGGAAAGTAACATTGCTGTCCATTCAACAGTCACATATGAACAAACTGAATCTGTATCCCAGGACTGATCAATGGCCAGGTAGAGCTGGACTTTTGAACTGCAAGGCAATACTCCTTCTAGCTGATCCACACCTGGTTCAGTGGAATTCTGTCATGCAGGTAAGCAGGTTATATCTGCATGGGGCTTACCAAAGTCTACTGTCGCTGAAGGTATCAATAATCTCTGGTAGCAGGAAATTGGCCTGCAGTCTTCCATCGAGGTCCTAGGCAAATTGTGGGACTAAATCGTAAGAGGCTGCAAAATACCCTGATAAAAAGGAATTCATTTATCTAAGTCGCTTCCACTGTTACCGCTAGCATGGAATGGGGATGATATACCGGCTGTCGGGATAGCGCCGTAACTAGGTGTGTGCTGAAGGGGCATTGCCCACAGCGCACACCTAGTTAGAGCGCATATTCCCCCTGGCTGCACTCCCACTGTCCGTCCCTGAGGAGGCTCACTGATCGGCGGGTGATTGGGCAGGCGGCGGTCGCGGTCAGAGCCTCCGATCTGCGGCGCTGCGCTCCTCCGACGGCTCCCTGTAGGTTGTCCTGGCAACTGAACAGCAGAGGCTCCAGCGCCGCATAGAAGTTCAGGACAGCTGAGCGACGGCTCAGCTGTCCAATGGTGTTAAGGTGCAGCCTGCGGCTCAGTCATTGGCTGGGCACGCAGGCTGCAGGAAAGAAGAGTTTGTGGAGACAGCCAGCAGAGTGCCACAAGCAGCTTGCCAGCTGCAGAGAAAAAAAGTAAGCTAGCTGTATTTTTTTATTTTTTGTTTAAATCATCCTGCTGTTATAATGTTGTTTTTTTTATTATGCTGCGGTTTATAAAATTTGAATTTTTGTCTCTCTGTGTTGCTTTATGTGTGTGTGTGTGTGTGTGTGTGTGTGTGTGTGTGTGTGTGTGTGTGTGTGTGTGTGTATGTAATGTGTGAGTGTGTATATAAATATGTATGTTTATATGGGACGCTGTCTGCCGTAATGTGTAAAAAGGGGGACGCTGTCTGCCGTAATGTGTAAAAAGGGGGACGCTGTCTGCCGTAATGTGTAAAAAAGGGGACGCTGTATGCCTTAATGTGTAAAAAGGAGACGCTGTCTGCCGTAATGTGTAAAGAGGGGACGCTGTCTGCCGTAATGTGTAAAGAGGGGACGCTGTCTGCCGTAATATGTAAAAAGGGGACGCTGTCTGCCGTAATGTATAAAAGGGGGATGCTGTCTGCCATAATGTGAAAAAGGGGCTCTACCTGGTGTAGTGGCGCTACTGTGCGGCGTAATTTGAATAATGGAGACTACTGTGCACCATTATATGAATTGGTATTATTTTGTGGCCACACCCCTTTGCGTGAAGCCACGCCCCTATATATTTTGCACCCATGAGGCGCGCACTGCCGCCGGTTTACGTTAAGGGAGGGTGGGGTGGGCGCCGATGCCGTTTCTTGCACACAGCACTAAAATGTCTAGTTATGGCACTGTGTCGGGATACTGACTGTCAGTATACAGTCACTGGTATCCTGGTAATATGTTGGCTGTCGGGATTCTGGCGTAGGGCTCCTGACCGCCAGGATCCTGACAGCAAGCATTATAACTGCATCCCACTATAATACTGCATTGCTGATTGCACTGCTGCATACTCTCATGGTACAGCATCTTCCAATATTGAGCTACATTTAGCTTCTATGTGAGCAAAACTCCATACAGAAATATAACGTAGCTCTCTTGCATATTGGGGGTAATTCTGAGTTGATTGCAGTAGGAATTTTGTTAGCAGTTGGGCAAAACTATGTGCACTGCAGGGGAGACAGATATAACATGTGCAGAGAGTTAGATTTGGGTGGGTTATTTTGTTTCTGTGCAGCGTAAATACTGGCTGCTTTATTTTTACACTGCAATTTAGATTTCAGACTGAACACACCACACCCAAATCTAACTCTCTCTGCACATGTTAAATCTGTCCCCCCTGCAGTGCCCAACTGCTAAAAAATTTCCTGCTGCGATCAACTTGGAATTACCCCCCTAGTTCTGCAGTGAACACCAGTTCGTGTTCTTCGGTGAGCACAATTCATCATACAGGTATTTCACTTTCAGTCAATTCTGCGCTCAAAGTTGGCTTACCAAAGAAACTGAGATGTATTTGTATATACACTGTCTAGACTTGTGTGCACCATTTGGTTTGGGAAGAACAGTGCAATAAAGGGATAAAGGCTCCATATTTCTCCTATCATTAAAAGATTACAAAATAGACAGGAAAACACAGACACCCAACTGATTTTTCAAACAATTGAATCTCCCCCATTATGTTTATTACTGTATTGCCCACAAAAGTAGACTGCCCAGTGCTCCTAATCTGTAGGTTGCTAAGAATACAACCCCCCTGGGTTGGTGTGGCCGGGCCGCTTTAGGGCATCACAATGTAACACATAATTTAGAACTTTACAGCAACCTATTTGTTTTTTTTATCAATGTAACACTTTTAACACCTTTATGATCTCTCACCCATGTAACACTTAACACATAGTAGCAGCTCTTTACTTATTGTTTCTGTGCAGGGTAAATACTATCTGCTGTGTTTTTACACTTTAATTTAGAACACCACACCCAAATCTAACACTCTCTGCACATGTTATATCTGCACCCCCTGCAGTGCACATGGTTTTGCCCATTAGCTAACAAATTAGCTGTTGCGATCATGTGAATTAGGCCCAATGGGACAGGGGCTAGATTATCCTCTGCAGTATTGTGTGCTGAAACTGAATAAAAGGAGATATGCAAGCCCTATTTTGTGTATCGCTTGACAGTCACTGAGAAGTGTAACTTAAGTATGCTGTGTGTACATTTAGTTGTTGGTAATAAACTACACATTACTTGAGGAAACGCCTGTGTCTCGTACTTCTGTATCCTCCGTTTTAGGGGCGCAGACCGGGCAATGCAGGCGTGCTTGGACCGTGCGGAGGGCAGGCCACGGCGGCTGCGTGATGTCACACGCAGTTGCTGCGACCCGGATAGCGACGAGTAGCTCCCTGCCAGTGTGCAGGAGCTGCACTGGTAGGAAACTACTCTACAGGCACAAAAGCATCGCCAACGCGTGATGCTTTTGTACCTGTGCGGGGAGGGGTAGGGCCTGACACACGGTGATGACTAGCCATGTGCTAGGTGTCCCCCCCGCATGTCTGAGTAACTGATCGTAGCTGTGCAAAAGTGTCTGAATTAGGCCCTGAGTCCTAATGAGTTCATAATCTGTATTGTCCGTTATGTCATTGTCACACATCATGTAAGCACAGATACATAATAAGAATTGTCTCTAGCACCCAAAACAAGATAAGTGGCAGTGCGTTGCTGATGTCTCCATGGTTTCTGTAAATGTAAGGTCAGTGAGGGCCAGTAAACTGAATGCCCTTTCGTTAGGGTTGGTCATCCTGTGGCAATTTATCACCGCTATAAGGGGAGGTCAAGGTTTATCAAACTTTATTGAATGTAGATATCATGGGGTATATTTACTAATTACACAATATAACACTTTATAACATCAGACCAATAATTGATTTTTTCGTATAGAGACTTGTACACAGATTTACTAATAGTCGGTTTTAAAACTGACCACAAAAAGATGGTAACCCTGCCCAATAGACCTGCCTGTGGCCAGTGATTTTGAGAGAAGCATTGCATGGGTTGGGTTCGATATGTTGGTGGTCAAAATACAGAGTGCGGCAACCCGATGTTGAGAATCTGTTGTGTTGGGATTCCGATAAGTATACTTACCAGTCTCAGAAATCTGGCGTTGGTATTTCGACTGCCAGGATCCCTATTGCAAATTCAGTATAACTATGGGGATAATTCAGACTTGATCGCAGATGTGCTAAATTTAGCATATCTATGATCACTTTCACAGACATGAACTCACCCCAAAACGCCACCGATCCACCCCCTCCCGCCCAGTAGACGCCTTTGCCTGTCAATAAGACAGAGGCGATCACTGGGCTGAGATGCTGATCGCATCTCTGGCATGCACCTGTGCACTGCGGCGCATGCGCAGTTCAGACTTGATCACCCGCTGTGCGAAAATGCACAGCAGCGATCAGGTCTGAATTAGCCCCTATGATTTGTGCAGTCTTTGCTAGGTTTAAGATATTAGAAAGAGATACATTTAAAAAAAAATGTGTGGGATCCCCTCCCAAATCAATAACCAACCCCCAGACTTCTCCTTCTAGGCTGGTACTGTAAAATAGGGGGAGCATGGCATTCCAGCTATTTATGTATAACCAGCAGCAGGCGGGGACTGACACTATAGCAAGAAGACACACAATGCTCGAGGTCCCCATGCCAAAATGGCAACAAACTGGCCATCCCAGGTCTTGATTTTCCACAGAAAGTTGGGACCCCTGAAACCTGAAAGAGGGGTCTGGTGTAATTTAATTCGCAAACACATTCATCATAATCCCCTGAGCAGGCAAGCAATTAACTGCAGAGCAGGCACTACAGGGAGAGGAGAAGGGTAAGCATAAGGCCTTTGTGAACATCTGCATAGAAATTACTTCAGGATGCCCTTTCCACTTCAAAACAGCAAAGGTATTTAAACATAGCTTAGCCATGTACAGGGCAGTAGAGAGCCTGGCTGGGCCCAGGTACTTTCAGGGGGCATGGTCTAATTCAAGGAGGCATGGCCGTTCACCCTTAGAAAAAAATACTGAAAAAAAAATGGTATTTTAAGTAGAGATGAGCGGGTTCGGTTCCTCGGAATCCGAACCCGCCCGAACTTCAGTTTTTTTTACACGGGTCCGAGCGACTCGGATCTTCCCGCCTTGCTCGGTTAACCCGAGCGCGCCCGAACGTCATCATCACGCTGTCGGATTCTCGCGAGGTTCGGATTCTATCGCGAGACTCGGATTCTATATAAGGAGCCGCGCGTCGCCGCCATTTTTCACACGTGCATTGAGATTCATAGGGAGAGGACGTGTCTGGCGTCCTCTCCGTTTATAGAGATTCGAGAAGAGAGTGAGACAGAGAGAGACACAGTAGTAATTTGGGGAGCATTAGGAGGAGTACTACTACTACTAGTACTTGCTGAAGTGATAGAGATAGTGTGACTGTATTATCTGACTTGTGGGGGAGACACTGACAGTGGGGAGCAGTTAGAGTCTGAGAGCAGGACTCAGGACTCAGGAGTACATATAACGTACAGTGCACACTTTTGCTGCCAGAGTGCCAGCCACACTGCCATTGTTTGTGACCACACTGACCACCAGTATAATATATATTGTGATTGTCTGCTTAGGACTCAGGAGTACTACTTGCAAGTTGCTGATAGTGTGACCAGTGACCTGACCACCAGTTTAATAATCACCACCAGTTTATGAGTTTAATATATATTATATATATATATATATATAATTGTATATAATATATATATAATATTGTATACCACCTAGCACCTACCCGTGTTTTTTTTTTTTTTCTTTCTTCTTTATACATACTACTATAGTAGCTTACTGTAGCAGTCTGCGGTGCTGCTGAGCTGACAGTGTCCAGCAGGTCCGTCATCAGTCATTACATAATAAATATATAATATATACCTGTCCGGCTGCAGTACTAGTGATATTATATATACATATATATTGATTTCATCTCATTATCATCCAGTCTATATTATCAGCAGACACAGTACGTTAGTCCACGGCTGTAGCTACCTCTGTGTCGGCACTCGGCAGTCCATCCATAATTGTATACCACCTACCCGTGGTTGTTGCTTTTTTCTTTCTTCTTTATACATACTACTATAGTAGCTTACTGTAGCAGTCTGCGGTGCTGCTGAGCTGACAGTGTCCAGCAGATCCGTCATCAGTCATTACATAATAAATATATAATATATACCTGTGTGGCTGCAGTACTAGTGATATTATATATACATATATATTGATTTCATCTCATTATCATCCAGTCTATATTATCAGCAGACACAGTACGTTAGTCCACGGCTGTAGCTACCTCTGTGTCGGCACTCGGCAGTCCATCCATAATTGTATACCACCTACCCGTGGTTGTTTTTTTTTTCTTTCTTCTTTATACATACTACTATAGTAGCTTACTGTAGCAGTCTGCGGTGCTGCTGAGCTGACAGTGTCCAGCAGGTCCGTCATCAGTCATTACATAATAAATATATAATATATACCTGTCCGGCTGCAGTACTAGTGATATTATATATACATATATATTGATTTCATCTCATTATCATCCAGTCTATATTATCAGCAGACACAGTACGTTAGTCCACGGCTGTAGCTACCTCTGTGTCGGCACTCGGCAGTCCATCCATAATTGTATACCACCTACCCGTGGTTGTTTTTTTTTTCTTTCCTCTTTATACATACTACTATAGTAGCTTACTGTAGCAGTCTGCGGTGCTGCTGAGCTGACAGTGTCCAGCAGGTCCGTCATCAGTCATTACATAATAAATATATAATATATACCTGTCCGGCTGCAGTACTAGTGATATTATATATACATATATATTGATTTCATCTCATTATCATCCAGTCTATATTAGCAGCAGACACAGTACGTTAGTCCACGGCTGTAGCTACCTCTGTGTCGGCACTCGGCAGTCCATCCATAATTGTATACCACCTACCCGTGGTTGTTGTTTTTTTCTTTCTTCTTTATACATACTACTATAGTAGCTTACTGTAGCAGTCTGCGGTGCTGCTGAGCTGACAGTGTCCAGCAGGTCCGTCATCAGTCATTACATAATAAATATATAATATATACCTGTCCGGCTGCAGTACTAGTGATATTATATATACATATATATTGATTTCATCTCATTATCATCCAGTCTATATTAGCAGCAGACACAGTACGGTAGTCCACGGCTGTAGCTACCTCTGTGTCGGCACTCTGCAGTCCATCCATAAGTATACTAGTATCCATCCATCTCCATTGTTTACCTGAGGTGCCTTTTAGTTGTGCCTATTAAAATATGGAGAACAAAAATGTTGAGGTTCCAAAATTAGGGAAAGATCAAGATCCACTTCCACCTCGTGCTGAAGCTGCTGCCACTAGTCATGGCCGAGACGATGAAATGCCAGCAACGTCGTCTGCCAAGGCCGATGCCCAATGTCATAGTACAGAGCATGTAAAATCCAAAACACCAAATATCAGTAAAAAAAGGACTCCAAAACCTAAAATAAAATTGTCGGAGGAGAAGCGTAAACTTGCCAATATGCCATTTACCACACGGAGTGGCAAGGAACGGCTGAGGCCCTGGCCTATGTTCATGGTTAGTGGTTCAGCTTCACATGAGGATGGAAGCACTCAGCCTCTCGCTAGAAAAATGAAAAGACTCAAGCTGGCAAAAGCACCGCAAAGAACTGTGCGTTCTTCGAAATCCCAAATCCACAAGGAGAGTCCAATTGTGTCGGTTGCGATGCCTGACCTTCCCAACACTGGATGTGAAGAGCATGCGCCTTCCACCATTTGCACGCCCCCTGCAAGTGCTGGAAGGAGCACCCGCAGTCCAGTTCCTGATAGTCAGATTGAAGATGTCAGTGTTGAAGTACACCAGGATGAGGAGGATATGGGTGTTGCTGGCGCTGGGGAGGAAATTGACCAGGAGGATTCTGATGGTGAGGTGGTTTGTTTAAGTCAGGCACCCGGGGAGACACCTGTTGTCCGTGGGAGGAATATGGCCATTGACATGCCTGGTGAAAATACCAAAAAAATCAGCTCTTCGGTGTGGAAGTATTTCAACAGAAATGCGGACAACAGGTGTCAAGCCGTGTGTTGCCTTTGTCAAGCTGTAATAAGTAGGGGTAAGGACGTTAACCACCTCGGAACATCCTCCCTTATACGTCACCTGCAGCGCATTCATAATAAGTCAGTGACAAGTTCAAAAACTTTGGGTGACAGCGGAAGCAGTCCACTGACCAGTAAATCCCTTCCTCTTGTAACCAAGCTCACGCAAACCACCCCACCAACTCCCTCAGTGTCAATTTCCTCCTTACCCAGGAATGCCAATAGTCCTGCAGGCCATGTCACTGGCAATTCTGACGAGTCCTCTCCTGCCTGGGATTCCTCCGATGCATCCTTGAGTGTAATGCCTACTGCTGCTGGCGCTGCTGTTGTTGCTGCTGGGAGTCGATCGTCATCCCAGAGGGGAAGTCATAAGCCCACTTGTACTACTTCCAGTAAGCAATTGACTGTCCAACAGTCCTTTGCGAGGAAGATGAAATATCACAGCAGTCATCCTGCTGCAAAGCGGATAACTGAGGCCTTGACAACTATGTTGGTGTTAGACGTGCGTCCGGTATCCGCCGTTAGTTCACAGGGAACTAGACAATTTATTGAGGCAGTGTGCCCCCGTTACCAAATACCATCTAGGTTCCACTTCTCTAGGCAGGCGATACCGAGAATGTACACGGACGTCAGAAAAAGACTCACCAGTGTCCTAAAAAATGCAGTTGTACCCAATGTCCACTTAACCACGGACATGTGGACAAGTGGAGCAGGGCAGGGTCAGGACTATATGACTGTGACAGCCCACTGGGTAGATGTATGGACTCCCGCCGCAAGAACAGCAGCGGCGGCACCAGTAGCAGCATCTCGCAAACGCCAACTCTTTCCTAGGCAGGCTACGCTTTGTATCACCGCTTTCCAGAATACGCACACAGCTGAAAACCTCTTACGGCAACTGAGGAAGATCATCGCGGAATGGCTTACCCCAATTGGACTCTCCTGTGGATTTGTGGCATCGGACAACGCCAGCAATATTGTGTGTGCATTAAATATGGGCAAATTCCAGCACGTCCCATGTTTTGCACATACCTTGAATTTGGTGGTGCAGAATTTTTTTAAAAACGACAGGGGTGTGCAAGAGATGCTGTCGGTGGCCAGAAGAATTGCGGGACACTTTCGGCGTACAGGCACCACGTACAGAAGACTGGAGCACCACCAAAAACAACTGAACCTGCCCTGCCATCATCTGAAGCAAGAAGTGGTAACGAGGTGGAATTCAACCCTCTATATGCTTCAGAGGTTGGAGGAGCAGCAAAAGGCCATTCAAGCCTATACAATTCAGCACGATATAGGAGGTGGAATGCACCTGTCTCAAGCGCAGTGGAGAATGATTTCAACATTGTGCAAGGTTCTGATGCCCTTTGAACTTGCCACACGTGAAGTCAGTTCAGACACTGCCAGCCTGAGTCAGGTCATTCCCCTCATCAGGCTTTTGCAGAAGAAGCTGGAGACATTGAAGGAGGAGCTAACACAGAGCGATTCCGCTAGGCATGTGGGACTTGTGGATGGAGCCCTTAATTCGCTTAACAAGGATTCACGGGTGGTCAATCTGTTGAAATCAGAGCACTACATTTTGGCCACCATGCTCGATCCTAGATTTAAAGCCTACCTTGGATCTCTCTTTCCGGCAGACACAAGTCTGCTGGGGTTCAAAGACCTGCTGGTGAGAAAATTGTCAAGTCAAGCGGAACGCGACCTGTCAACATCTCCTCCTTCACATTCTCCCGCAACTGGGGGTGCGAGGAAAAGGCTCAGAATTCCGAGCCCACCCGCTGGCGGTGATGCAGGGCAGTCTGGAGCGACTGCTGATGCTGACATCTGGTCCGGACTGAAGGACCTGACAACGATTACGGACATGTCGTCTACTGTCACTGCATATGATTCTCTCACCATTGAAAGAATGGTGGAGGATTATATGAGTGACCGCATCCAAGTAGGCACGTCACACAGTCCGTACTTATACTGGCAGGAAAAAGAGGCAA
This sequence comes from Pseudophryne corroboree, assembly GCF_028390025.1. Classification (NCBI taxonomy): domain Eukaryota; kingdom Metazoa; phylum Chordata; class Amphibia; order Anura; family Myobatrachidae; genus Pseudophryne; species Pseudophryne corroboree. Next base: position 276,357,526 of record NC_086446.1, read on the forward strand.
TTTGGAGGCCCTTGCACAAACTGGCTTTATTCTACCTAAGTTGCCCTCCCACAAGTGTGTACTCCGAAAGAGTGTTTAGTGCCGCCGCTCACCTTGTCAGCAATCGGCGTACGAGGTTACATCCAGAAAATGTGGAGAAGATGATGTTCATTAAAATTAATTATAATCAATTCCTCCGTGGAGACATTGACCAGCAGCAATTGCCTCCACAAAGAACACAGGGAGCTGAGATGGTGGATACCAGTGGGGACGAATTGATAATCTGTGAGGAGGGGGATGTACACGGTGATATATCGGAGGATGATGATGAGGTGGACATCTTGCCTCTGTAGAGCCAGTTTGTGCAAGGAGAGATTAATTGCTTCTTTTTAGGTGGGGGTCCAAACCAACCCGTCATTTCAGTCACAGTCGTGTGGCAGACCCTGTCACTGAAATGATGGGTTGGTTAAAGTGTGCATGTCCTGTTTATACAACATAAGGGTGGGTGGGAGGGCCCAAGGACAATTCCATCTTGCACCTCTTTTTTTCTTTAATTTTTCTTTGCGTCATGTGCTGTTTGGGGAGTATTTTTTGGAAGGGCCATCCTGCGTGACACTGCAGTGCCACTCCTAGATGGGCCCGGTGTTTGTGTCGGCCACTAGGGTCGCTTATCTTACTCACACAGCTACCTCATTGCGCCTCTTTTTTTCTTTGCGTCATGTGCTGTTTGGGGAGGGTTTTTTGGAAGGGACATCCTGCGTGACACTGCAGTGCCACTCCTAGATGGGCCCAGTGTTTGTGTCGGCCACTAGGGTCGCTTATCTCACTCACACAGCTACCTCATTGCGCCTCTTTTTTTCTTTGCGTCATGTGCTGTTTGGGGAGGGTTTTTTGGAAGGGACATCCTGCGTGACACTGCAGTGCCACTCCTAGATGGGCCCGGTGTTTGTGTCGGCCACTAGGGTCGCTTATCTTACTCACACAGCTACCTCATTGCGCCTCTTTTTTTCTTTGCGTCATGTGCTGTTTGGGGAGGGTTTTTTGGAAGGGCCATCCTGCGTGACACTGCAGTGCCACTCCTAGATGGGCCAGGTGTTTGTGTCGGCCACTAGGGTCGCTTATCTTACTCACACAGCTACCTCATTGCGCCTCTTTTTTTCTTTGCGTCATGTGCTGTTTGGGGAGGGTTTTTTGGAAGGGACATCCTGCGTGACACTGCAGTGCCACTCCTAGATGGGCCCGGTGTTTGTGTCGGCCACTAGGGTCGCTTATCTTACTCACACAGCTACCTCATTGCGCCTCTTTTTTTCTTTGCGTCATGTGCTGTTTGGGGAGGGTTTTTTGGAAGGGACATCCTGCGTGACACTGCAGTGCCACTCCTAGATGGGCCCGGTGTTTGTGTCGGCCACTAGGGTCGCTTATCTAACTCACACAGCTACCTCATTGCGCCTCTTTTTTTCTTTGCGTCATGTGCTGTTTGGGGAGGGTTTTTTGGAAGGGACATCCTGCGTGACACTGCAGTGCCACTCCTAGATGGGCCCGGTGTTTGTGTCGGCCACTAGGGTCGCTTATCTTACTCACACAGCTACCTCATTGCGCCTCTTTTTTTCTTTGCGTCATGTGCTGTTTGGGGAGGGTTTTTTGGAAGGGACATCCTGCGTGACACTGCAGTGCCACTCCTAGATGGGCCCGGTGTTTGTGTCGGCCACTAGGGTCGCTTATCTTACTCACACAGCTACCTCATTGCGCCTCTTTTTTTCTTTGCGTCATGTGCTGTTTGGGGAGGGTTTTTTGGAAGGGACATCCTGCGTGACACTGCAGTGCCACTCCTAGATGGGCCCGGTGTTTGTGTCGGCCACTAGGGTCGCTTATCTTACTCACACAGCTACCTCATTGCGCCTCTTTTTTTCTTTGCGTCATGTGCTGTTTGGGGAGGGTTTTTTGGAAGGGCCATCCTGCGTGACACTGCAGTGCCACTCCTAGATGGGCCAGGTGTTTGTGTCGGCCACTAGGGTCGCTTATCTTACTCACACAGCTACCTCATTGCGCCTCTTTTTTTCTTTGCGTCATGTGCTGTTTGGGGAGTGTTTTTTGGAAGGGCCATCCTGCGTGACACTGCAGTGCTACTCCTAGATGGGCCAGGTGTTTGTGTCGGCCACTAGGGTCGCTTAGCTTAGTCATCCAGCGACCTCGGTGCAAATTTTAGGACTAAAAATAATATTGTGAGGTGTGAGGTATTCAGAATAGACTGAAAATGAGTGGAAATTATGGTTTGTGAGGTTAATAATACTTTGGGATCAAAATGACCCCCAAATTCTATGATTTAAGCTGTTTTTTAGTGTTTTTTGAAAAAAACACCCGAATCCAAAACACACCCGAATCCGACAAAAAAAATTCGGTGAGGTTTTGCCAAAACGCGGTCGAACCCAAAACACGGCCGCGGAACCGAACCCAAAACCAAAACACAAAACCCGAAAAATTTCAAGTGCACATCTCTAATTTTAAGCACCTCCATGGCCACATTGCAGCCCACCACAGAGAAGCATGTGCTGGGCTGAAGAGAAGAGCTGCTACTGCCAGGTAAGGGGGAGGGGGCCCGGGGCTCCCACTGGGTCCTCAATGGGTCCCTCTATCAGACCTGGGCCCAGGTAATTTGTACCCTCTTCCCCCCCCACCCCTTTCTCTGCACCACTGGCCATGCGACCTGAATAACCCACTTAGTGTGTTTTAAAAAGTTTTTTCTTAGTACTTTGAAGATATTTGCTTATGTGTTTGTGTTGTTGTTTTATTCTACATTAAATCTTACATTTTAGCTGTTACAGGGAATCGTGCCCCCACAAAGATAGTTTATCTTTCTCTGTTGTGTATACCATCTTGAATATACTAATACCCCTTTTTGACCAAAGTTCCAAACTGGGTCAGACCCGGAACAGACTCCTTTCCACCATTATCAACACTGCACAGTGCTGGGGCTTCATCTCCTCATGCCGGAAAGCCGCTCTTCCCATGCTGTAAACGGGACCCAGGTTGGAAGACCCATGTTACTCATTTACACTGCAGCTCACCCAGGTCCTTCCAATGTAAAATCCTGCTAGATACCCAGGTGGAGCCATTTCCACTGACAAAATCCGGGGTCATTGCGCGTTCATGTACAATAACCCAGGTTTTTCAAGTCAGTGCAAAAGGGGTATAAGAGGAGTGACTGGGCAGAACTGCCAGAGACAATGGAGTCCATTGCCATCGGGCTCCAGCCCTGAAGGGAGCACTTCCTCCATTGCTCCCCAGCCATTCCATGCCCTTCCTGCTATAATAGACAGAGGAGCTGCGAGTGGAGAGCAGTGTCAGTAGAGGCTGAACGGGTGTACAGCCTATTACAGCCAGTGCCGGCACCACTGAGCTTCCTAGGTCACGCATCCTTCCAACACCTCCACAATACACATTCCTGCCCAGCTAGTACTGTATGCCAGAATCACATACAACAATAATAACAGAGTACTTGATCCAGTCCTCGATCATTGTTGTATGTGACTCCAGCTTATTAGATGGTTACCATATTGATTGCTGGGTAGGATTAAGGAAGGATCATAGAGACGGCACCCCCATAGGCTAGATGACGATATGACAGTGCACAACCCAGCCTGCAGCTACCACCTTTTCTTGCTCCTACTCCTTGCGGGGGCATCAGCGGGACCCACCTCCTTTGGCTGTGGGAGCAGGCTCTAAGCAGCTGCAGGCTAAAGTACATACAGTATAGCCAGTGGGGAGTGGTACTGGAGGGAGGGTTACAGTTTCAGTTACAGTATATATAGTTTGTGCGGCCAGGCTGCCAACTACCTCATCCCACCAGTGCTGAATTCAGGGCTGTGTCCTTGTTCAGTCCCCTCTGTGCCTGCCCTGTCTCCCCTCTCTTCTGTCCTTGTCACCTCTATCTTGCCCCTGTCACATCTGCCCTGGCTCTGTCACCCCCCTCTTCTATCCCTTTTGTTCTGTTCCTGTCACCTCTGACCTGTGTTACCTCTGTTCTGCCCCTGTCTCCCCTCTCTCCTGTCTGTCACCCCTGTCCTGTCCCAACCCTGTCACCTCTGTGCTGGCCATGTCTCCCCTCTCTCCTGTCCCTGTCACCTTTGTGCTGACCCTGTATCCCTTCTCTCCTGTCCTTTCTGTTCTGTCCCTGTCACCTCTGTCCTGTCCCTTTCATTGCTTTCCTGTCTCTTCTGTTCTGTCACCCCTGTCATAGAAACATAGAATTTGACGGCAGATAAGAACCACTTGGCCCATCTAGTCTGCCCCTTTTTTTAATCCTTTAGGTAATCTCAACCCTTTTTGAACCTTAATTCTTTGTAAGGATATTCATATGCCTATCCCAAGCATGTTTAAATTGCTCTACAGTCTTAGCCTCTACCACCACTGATGGGAGGCTTTTCCACTTATCCACTACCCTTTCTGTGAAATAAGTTTTCCTTAAATTTCCCCTGAACCTGCCTCCCTCCAGTTTCAGTGCATGTCCCCGAGTTCTAATACTTCTCCTCCTTTGAAGAATGTTTCCCTCCTGAACTTTGTTAAGACCCTTGATATATTTGAAAGTTTCTATCATGTCCCCCCTTTCCCTTCTCTCCTCCAAACTATACAAGTTAAGATCTTTTAGCCTTTCCGGGAAAGTTTTTTGTGATGTAGGCCATGCACCATTTTAGTTGCCCTTCTTTGTACACTCTCTAATGTATTTATATCCTTCTGGAGATAAGGTCTCCAGAACTGGACACAGTATTCCAGATGGGGCCGTACCAATGACCTATACAGTGGCATTATTACTTCTTTTTTCCTGCTACTGATTCCTCTCCCTATGCAACCAAGCATCTGCTTGCCTTTCTCATTGCTTTGTTGCATTGCTTTCCTGCCTTTAAGTCACTTGAATATTGACTGCTAAATCCCTTTCCTCCTCAGTAGTTTCCATTATAGTACCCTTGATACTATTTAGCCTTTGGGTTTTTGAGACCCAAGTGCATGATTTTTTTAGCATTAAACTGTAGTTGCCACGTTCTTGACCATTTTTCAAGCCTAGCTAGGTCATCAATCATTTGTTTCACCCCTCTTGGTGTGTCTACCCTGTTGCATATCTTTGTATCATCTGCAAAAAGGCATACTTTCCCTTCAATACCATTTGCAATGTCACCAACAAAGATATTAAAGAGAACTGGTCCGAGTACAGATCCCTGGGGTACTCCACTGGTAACATCTCCCTCCATAGATTGCACTCCATTTACTACAACTGTCTGTTTCCTATCCTGCAACCAGGTTCTTATCCATTTAACTGTTTTATAATCCACTCCCAAGCTTTCAAGTTTATTTAGCAGTCTGCGATGTGGGACAGTGTCAAATGCCTTACTAAATTCTAGATATGCTACATCTACAGCTCCCCCTTGATCTATTATTTTCATCACAGAGTCAAAAAAGTCAATAAGATTTGTTTGGCATGATCTCCCACCAGTAAATCCATGCTGTTTTGGATCATGTAAGTTGTTTGATTTAAGATATTCCACAACTCTTTCTTTTAATAGTTTTTCCATTACTTTCCCTACTACTGATGTAAGGCTTACTGGTCTGTAGTTACTTGCTTCTTCCTTGCTTTCACTTTTGTACAGTGGAACTACATTAGCTCTTTTCCAGTCCTCTGGAATGGCACATGTATTTAGTGACTGGTTAAATAATTCTGTTAATGGTGCCACCAGCACATCTTTTAGCTCTTTTAGTTTCCTTGGGTGTATCCCATCTGGTCCCATTGATTTATCCACTTTTATTTTTGAAAGTTCTGTTAGGACCTTCTCCTCTGTAAATGTAGTTTCATCTACCTTATTTTATGACTGTCATGTTGCCTCTATCCTGGCTCTGTCATCCCTCTCGCCGGTCCCTTCTGTCCTGTCCCTGTCCCTTCTGTCTGGCTCTGTCCTTGTCACTCTTGTCTTGTCCCTGTCACCCCCGTCCTGGCCCTGTAAACCATTTCTCCTATCCCTTCGGTTCTGTTCCTGTCCCCTCTGTACTGGTTCTGCTTATCACCTCTATCTTGTCCATGTCATCTCGGTCCTGACCCTGTCACTCCTCTCTCCTGTCCCCTCTGTCCTGGCCCTGTCACCTATGTCCTGGACCTGTCCCCTCTATCTTGATTCTTTATTTTGGCCCTGTCATTTCTGTTCTTTCCCTTTATAATGTCTCTGTCATCTCCTATTGGCCCTGTCACCTCTGCCCTGTCCGACACCTCTCTCTCCTGTCCTCTCTGTTCTGTCATGACCCTGTCATCCCTGACCTTTCCCTGTCTCTCTACCCTAGTCCTGTCACCCATCTATCCTGTCCCCTCTGTTCTGGGGATGAAGTTACGCCACTGAGCAGTGGATTAACCTCTATGCAAGATATGTTTGAAGAATTCTTAAACATACTGCTTAATAGCACCTTTAGCTCCCTGATCAATATCCTCATCCCAAGCTTCACAGATACAGTGTCATCTGGAAGACGATGTACCTACATTACTAGAGCCTATATTATAAAGAAAGCTTTTGAGTGTATCAAATTGGGCTCGTCTCCAAACTTGGCCCCCACTGCATGACATAATTGTAAACATCTGTATAAAAAATATATATAATTCCAAATACCACTTTTTAGTTGCTTAAGTGATTATTAATACATAACTGGAAAATTTATAAGACCACCAAATCTGCACCATACATGATTCCTGGTAAAAAAAAATGTGTCATTCAGCAAGGGAGTAAGTGTAGACCCCCCGGGTGACGCATAATAGGGTCCAATTATGGCAACTGTTTTTAAAACATTTGACAGCTTTTATCTTTAATAACACTGTAATTTTAAAAACAGCATTCCAAAACCCCTTCCTAACCAATGGTTACTGCTGTCTTTGGGGATGACAAGTTAAGGGATGGACATTGCAGATTGTTCTATTGAAAAGATTGATCCCTATGTCTGATACAGGTGGTCTTTAAGATCGATGTCAGGAGGCATGGTTGTCGCGATGGGATCGATCCAGACAGCATGGTGTTATGTGACAATCTTCTCTCCCTGTGCTCCAGGATTTACACTGTCCCTGATTGCAGCTACACATGTGTGACAATAATGGGCTTGTTTCTAAGTCACACGTCATGATAATGAGTCTGCATACAGACACTACAAATACATCCGCAGCAGTCATCACTACCATTGTCATTTACACCTCCTGTGCTGGGTGCAGGAGATATAGCGTACACCATACACTCGTATACCATGAGAATGGTGAAGAACTCTGGCAATATGCACATAACATGCCCAGGTGATGCTTCTCTTCCATACATATGACCAGTTAATACCCAGAAACTCCCATTCTCCATGCAGCAGGAAACTGCAGAGTTCTGTCCACTGATAGCAGTGCCTTCCCGTTGGGAATGGGAATGGTATTAAGCGGGGGGCGGGGCCTAGCACGTGGGCTGTAAAAGCCCATTAAAAAAAATGGTGAAAGCAGCACTTCTACAAGTGCCTTGTTGACAGGGACACCACTCCCATGTCAGCGAGGCAGCTGTGATTGGACAGCGGATCCAGTGCTGGATCCGCTGTCCAATCACCCATACACCGTGGGCGGAAGCGGCGGGGAGACCCGGCGGTGACTGGCGTCTACAGCAGCTGTAGTCCTGAAGGCATTGGTGCTGTGGTGCGTGTGGAGACGGAGACCGAGGACAACAGCGCTCTTCCCTTCCTTCCACCCTCCCAGCCAGCAGCAGCGGCACTGTCCTGGATACGCAGGTGAGACAGGGGGCCGCTGGGCTGGGTATTGCATTGAATTTTTATATATATATATTTAAAATCGGTGCCTCCCTGGCCTATAACCTCACCGCACGTCACTGTTCCAGAGTATACTTCCCTACTCTCTAGGAATTTCTGTGACATGATTTTGGGTAAGACAGCTGTCTAGGATCCACAACCCCATATAGACCGCCTGCTCCCGAATCCCTGGGAGAAAATGTAGGCTAGTATGTTCTAGACCAGTGGTTCTCAAACTCAGTCCTCAGGACCCCACACAGTTCATGTTTTCCAGCTTACCTAGCAGGTGCACAAGTGTATTTCATTACTCAAGGACACATTTTAAAAGATCAACAGGTGGAGCTAATGATTTCACTTGCGATTCTATAAGGAGACCTGGAAAACATGAACTGTTTGGGGTCCTGAGGACCAACATTGAGAACCTGTGTTCTACACTATACAGTCAGTAAGTATTAGCTGATGGTAGCTTGTATGAAAAAGAAGGAGCACAACTTGGCTTTTAACCACTGAGCTTAGGGCCTAATTCAGACCTGATCGCAGCAGCAAATTTGTTAGCTAATTGATAAAACCATGGGGATCATTCCGAGTTGATCGCACGTAGCTGCTATTGTTTATTCCCCCCCACCTCTGTTTTTTCTTCTTCTCTTCCACCTTACCGTGTGCTTTTCCTGTAATGTTTACCTCCACTGATTGCACACCCTGCCATTGCGCCCTACATACAGGGTACATCATACTACTACATAAGCGTCAGTTTTCCCATATATGAACTTGGCCCTTGTATGGCTCACCTCCCACAGTGTAACCTTCAAAGTGCGCCCAACATGGCTGCCCCATATGTTAAACTTGTGGATGGGATGAAAAATACATGGACCTGGTGGTTTTGATGGAACCCTACTCTGAACTGTAGGACTCTGAAATCACCCCCATTTTGTGTCATCTGTTCTAGGGGTGGACTATTCCACCCTGGGTAATCCTACGCTGTGCGCCCAAGATGGCTGCTGCACCTGGTACCTTGTGAGGGTGGAATACACAACCCTTGGAAGTTATTACCCAAAATGCCTACACCAATCATGCATTATGCTTTGTGTGTGCTTAAGGTTTTCTTTTATGTCGGTGTTGCTGATCTATTGCTGTATTACTCAAATCCTCTGTATTATGTGCATTGTTTTTGATATCTGTAAAGTGCCTTGAGTCCTGTTGGAGAAAGAGCGCTATATAAATAAAATTATTATTACTACTGAGTGGCATAATTTGAATTTTGGTGTGAAACCCTCATCCCTTTATAAAGTATGGGAAACAGGGCACAAACTTGTAGATTGCAAGGGGGTGGGGTGGGGGGGTTTGCCAGACACCCTAGAACTGGCTCCACCTAATGGGGGATTGGGGGGCCGAGGATATGAGTTCCACCACTTCTCCAGGACCACTTTAAGCCCTGCCTAGAGGTGACACCAAGATGCAGACTTCTCCTCAGTCACAGGAGCCAGATGCTGCTCTGTACCATTACATGCAGCACTTGTCACAGTGTAGGAGCCAGCACTGCAGACAGATAGTCCCTGGGGGCTGCCCAGCATCTCCAGGTCCCCTGGAGTGATGAAAATGGGAGTTTGTCCATGAGGCCATACCCCCTTCACATGAGGCCATACTTGCCTACTTTTGAAAACTGGTTTCAGGGAGATTATAGGCAGTAGCAGAATATGCAGCACATTGAGGGGTGTGTCTGGCTCCGCCCAATGGGTGTGTCTAGCTCCACCTACAGGCATATCTTTTGACACTCAGGGGTGTGTCCTGCAGTTGCAATCTAAAGTACTAAGGGCCTAATTCACTAAGGATCGCTATTGAGGCTGAATTAGCAATTTTTCTTAAATTTTGCTACAAATCGCATGTGAAGAGCCACCCAGAAAGGATAAAGACACCCACCGATGCATTCACAAATCTGCATATACACTAGCAGAATTGCAATGCAGACGCAAAAAACGAGAAACAATCAACAGTTGTTGCTAAATTTACACTTAGGCTGCAGGCGCGGAGCGATTTTTTCTTTGCCTTCGTGCATGTGCAATGCGCTCGCAATGCATGCGCAGTGTGCCGATAATCATTCTCACATTAGCAAATAATAGTGAATCAGGCCCTAGGTGAGATCTTGTGTGTGTTATAGTCCCCCCTGAATATGTAGCTGCACACATACTGTATATCATAATAGCAGGTGTGCTGAGTATATACAGTAAGGCTGGGGCCACACATAGCATTTCGGCAGGAAGGAACTTCACATGGGCTCCCTATCCAGCCATCCATACATATGCGGTGGTGCCAAATCCACCGAACCCTGACAGGACGGTCAGATTCCACGATGAACACATACACTTCTATGTATGTGTTCACACAGTGCGGCATTACAGGGGATCATTGGAGGTCAGGGTAATAAGAGAGTGCACCAGAGGTACCTTTGAGAAGAGAAAGTATGCCTGCTCCTCTCAGTGCCACACTCAGCAGCAGCACCAGTATGTATATGCTCCTCCGCACTATACCAGCAGCAGCAATCCCACACAGAGCACTTGCTGTCTGGATGATGTCCTCTCATGCAGGCCCCGCCCCATCTCATCCAGACATGCCCATATGCAGTATGGATTCCTGACCGGGGAGTGGGGATCAGGGCGATTTTTAATTAACTTTCCAGTGGGAGCTGGAGACTCTACATTGACCTGAGGGTCTCCCACAAGAGGGTAGGCAAACATGGACCTGGGATATGGATATACAGGTAGGGACCTGAGTGTAGGGAGGAATATGGAGGTTTTATGGGAAGACATTACCTTGATCTTGTCCTGATGGTATCAGGTCCCCCCATCACCTCTGGTTGTATCAGCTTCTGCCCTCACTCCAGTCAGTGTAGTTTGAGCAGAGAAACAGGCCTGATAGGGGGCGTGTCTGGACTGATAGGGGGCATGCCCGTACCGGGAGGGGGCGTGTCAGTGCTGCTGTGTTATTACACATTGGGGGTCATTCCGAGTTGTTCGCTCGGTAAAAATCTTCGCATCGCAGCGATTTTCCGCTTAATGCGCATGCGCAATGTCCGCACTGCGACTGCGCCAAGTAAATTTGCTATGCACTTTGGAATTTTACTCACGGCATTTTCATCGTTCTGGCGATCGTAATGTGATTAACAGGAAATGGGTGTTACTGGGCGGAAACAGGCCGTTTTATGGGCGTGTGGGAAAAAACGCTACCGTTTCCGGAAAAAACGCAGGAGTGGCTGGAGAAACGGGGGAGTGTCTGGGCGAACGCTGGGTGTGTTTGTGACGTCAAACCAGGAACGACAAGCAGTGAAATGATCGCAGATGCCGAGTAAGTCTGAAGTTACTCAGGAACTGCTACGAGGTGTGTAATCGCAATATTGCGAATACATCGTTCGCAATTTTAAGATGCTAAGATTCACTCCCAGTAGGCGGCGACTTAGCATGAGCAAATCTGCTAAAATTCACTTGCGAGCGAACAACTCGGAATGACCCCCATTGTAACAATGCATCTCTGTGCGTATTTCCAATCCACATGCTGCGAGACAGACACCAGGAGGAATGAGAGCCCACTACCAACCTGTCATCCTCATGTGGCTGCACCCCGTACCTACAGACTCTGAAACTGTGCTGTGGGCGGATCCATCTGTTTAGCAGACTGTGCACACAACACATTGCAGCTAGCTGCCTCGGCTCCCATCACTTTTCACACCAGTGACCAGCAGCAGGGAGACGCAGGCACCCCGTCCTCTCCGACTTCTGTACTCAGCTAAAGGGTAACTAGATCTGATGCTACCGAGCTCACTGGCAGGAGATACAGTCTGGCGTCTGATGTTTTCTTTGTACACCCTCCTTCCCTGCCAGCTTTTCTGCACCTGACCCCGCCCCCGTCGCATTTGATTGGCGCAGACACAGTAGGGATTCCGGACTGAGCTTTGAGGAATCCGGGGGACTCAAGTGCGTTTCCGTGGCAACGGGAGACTCCGTATTGAACCGGGAGTCTGCCGCAGAATGCGGGAGGGTAGGAAACTATGCATGAGGCCATACCCCATTTTTTGGCACAGCATGGGGATGTCAACAGCCCCAGTTGTCAAAATGCACAGTGACGCCCCTGCATCTATGTTAATGATTTCATAAGATGCAGTTAGTCCTGCATTAACCTGCAAGGAGGACATACAGTATTATACTGTTTGTGATTTAGAGCCTGATGTTCAGATATTTGGGCCACTATTTGCAACTGTGCATGCGCAAAAAAATGCAAAAAAATAACCCTATGAGGCATGCGTTACTCATAGAGAATGCACAAAGTCGCTGTTGTGATCGGGACATACGGTGTCAGAAATTAAGGGGGGAGGGGGCACAAGTGATGACGTTCCTGAAATTTGGCTAGAAGTGGACCCAAATATATCTATTGGGAGTTGTCAATGAAAGTTCCTGCGATCCCAGGTGCACAGCTGCAGCCACAGGAGTCGGAGAAACTGCGCTTGCCATAGGGCTTGTACAAGTGTTGATAGTGCACCGATGGTGGCACGTTAGGAAACAACAGCAGTGCTATAGCGCACAGAGATGCTGAAAGTGGACGTCTCACTGCTTGCATATTCATACACTGGCATCTACACCAGGGGATTTAGTATGAAATACATACAATAAAAATCCCGACAGTCAAAATCCCGACAACAATTGACAGACGGTCAAAATCCCGACAAAATCTAAATACCGACTAGGACAAAATACTGACATTAAAATAACGGCAAGGTCAAAATATAGACAAATGTCGACAGGTCAAAAAGTGGACACAATCTTTTCATTGTTTTTTGTGTGTTTCTCGACATGGACACCGTATAAGTGTACAGAATACCCATGCATGGCGAGCACTGCGCTCGGCACACTCCAGGTCCACTGGGATATGCAAGTACTGTGCATATTCCCCCTCCAGGTCCACTGGGATGGTAAAGTATAAACAAGTTGGTTTCAATTAAAAAATCATGAAAAACTCATGTCGACTTTTTGACCTGTCGACATTTGAAATGTTGGTATTTTGACCATGTCTGTATTTTAAATGTCGTTATTTCGACCATTTCGGGATTTTTAACTTGTCTGTATTTTGACTGTCAGTCAATGGTTGTCGGTATGTTGACCGTCGGGATTTTGATTGTAGGTAAATTGACCGCATCCCACACCAGGTGAGGTCTAGTATTTTCATATTATTGCAGTTGCGTCCACCTCTGCATCGGGCCATTAGTATTTAGTGACAGTGGGGGCAATGATAGAGGGATGTTCTCATTCTTACTAATGGGACCTAGATCCTCCTGGCGTGGAGTCAGGTACTTTGTGTCCTGTGCAGTTTGTGGAAGAGATAAACCCAAATGTGCAGCCACCATGAAAGAACTGTCCTCACATAGCACACTGACCCACATACATTCCTAAATTTAAACTGTGCTCTGATGTCACTACAGCTTTAGCCTCTGAGCTGGCATGCTGACCCACTTAGAGTAAGCACTGCTGTTACCCTGCTGACCTCTGCTGGACAGATGGTACAGTGCAATAAGGAGTACAGTATACTGTACATCGGGAATTGATGTCACAGGAGAAGGAAGCTTTTGGTTTGCCCCACTGACTATTCTAGCAAAAAGAAAATGAATTGACATGTTAGAATAATACATAAGATCTGTTACCCACTGTGTACAATACATTTAGGTCTTGTATGTTCTATATTTTAATTTGTCCCCTGCAGTGTTATCTCTAATGAATGACAGCAGCAGCGTCTTAAGGGCCCCATACACTTATGCGACCACATGTCGCAGGTGATCACCCCGGCAGCCTACCGGGTGGGGGGGGGGGCAGGATCGCCCAAGATACATCGTATGCTGTCCTTTGGCGATCCCAGCCATGACCCCAGGTCGGACCTGATTGAGTGCAGCACATTCAATCTGGAGAATCCAATCTGATGCTCACGGGAACGTGCATCGGATCGGATCGGAAACGCCTCCAAAATGCCCAATTTCTCCGGCAGGGTCCACAGGTTATCCACAGGATAACAATGGGATATGATGAAGCAACAGCAGATTTGCACCAATCGGTCAAAGCTTTTCCGGCCTCCCAGCATGCAACGGGCCCGTCCATATATACCCGCCTTCTTGCTCAGGCAAATCAGTTTTTTGTTTGGTGCGGCAGGGGTCGGACCGTGGTCAGAGGGCTGCTGGTTTTTAGCAGCCATTAGCTGTCTTGTTTTATTTTTATAGTCTTACTATTTTTCTGAGTGATCTTTCTAAACAATGTCTTATACGTACCTTAGAAAGAGTCGCTCCAACAACTCTCCGCTTGGTCACGACAACGCTTACCCACGAGTACAGTGCTGTTTCGGCGGGCGTCTATGTCGGATATACTAGCCGGTCCAGCAGACATTACCAGGCTGAGGCCGGAGCACGGGGAGAAGCCGCACTGTTTTGGGAGGAGACCACCAAACAGTCGCTGACATGGCTGCCACCTCGGGTGCACCAGCGCTAGGCCTTAGGGATCAGAGGCTCCAGAAATAGTATGAGGCCGCGATCCCTAGGGTTGATGTCAGCAGTGGGGAGTCTGACGCTCTCCTGGTCGCCCCTCCCCCCGATTCATGATCACTTTCCTCAGAGTCTCCCGCCATGAACTGTTTCCCGCTTCCGTCTCAGACGCTGTCCACGAAAGGGACCCAGTCGCAGCATAGGCGGCTGTGTGACTGGTGCATCCGTGTTCACTTAGCGTCTGTGTTCACTATAGGTTCATGGAGCGGTAGTGTACACTAGTATCGTCTGGATCCACTCAGCGTTCGCTAACGTATTGATCGGTCCTGGAAGCGAGGTGAGTCTCCCTGTATCCCACTCTACTGAGTACGGGTTATACAGCACTACGTCTCTATCTACCCTTTGAGTAAAAATAGTTAAATAAGTGCCTAATGCATATGACTCTGTATACATTTACTGTTGTTTCTTTCACATTGCGTCTGAATACGTTAGATCTGTTTAAACATGGGGGGTCATTCCGAGTTGATCGCACGTAGCAACTTTTTGCTGCTCGTGCGATCAACTAGATGCTGCCTATGAGGGAGTGTATTTTAGCATAGAAGGGCTGTGATCGCTTGTGCAGCCCTGCTATGCTAAAAAAGTGTTGTGTAAAACAAGACCAGCCCTGCAGTTACTTACCCTGTGCCATCGATCCAGCGATGAAGGTCCCGGATTTGACGCCAGACATCCGCCCTCCAAACGCCTGGACACTCTTGCGTTCGGATCTCCACACCCGGAAAACGGTTAGTAGACGCCCCGAAACGCTTCTCCGCTGTCAATCTTCTTGCGATCGCGCTAGCGGTCACTTTCTTCTTTATTCTGGCCACTGCCCGGCCACGGCTGTCGCTGTGCTATGACGTGCATGCACAATGCAGCCACCACGCATGCGGAGTTCTGACCCATTTGCACCGCAGCGATGAACCGCTGTGTGCGAACGGGTCGGAATGACCCCCATGATGCAGTAATATGTTCTCCTAAATACTTAAAATGTAGTTGTAGTTGATTATATGCTCATATTGCTTATTATACTAATGTAACTATAACATGTGACTGACTGCTAGTGTGATTGCTGACTTTACTATATTTCTGTCAGTTTGTTTATTCCGATCCTCAATGCTGGTGCATGGGTAGGGTCAGATTGTATATCACTTTAAGAAATTTAAAGTGATTACAGTCACAAATTGTGTAGTACACTGTGGAAGTTTTGATTATTTATCATGTCTAAGAGCGGCAAAGGTGAGGAAGGTACACTCACAGCAACACCAATACTCATATCATGTTTGTCTTGCAAAGCTGTGTTATCCTCTCAGAAAAATACAAGGTAGATTCAGGTGTAGATGGATCCACCTTGGGAGCTGAACGGATAATTCCTCCAACTCCTGTACCAGGGATAGGTTACACTATTAACCCTTACATGCAGCTCCCCACCTATGGTGTATCACTTCCAGCAGCAGCTTCTCAAAAGAAACAAGCTGATAAGCCGGTGGTAAGTAAATCTTCTCCCTCACAGGCTACACATGGGGGTCAGGGTCATTCCAACCCGATCGTTCACTGTAGTTTGTCGCAGCACAGCGATCGGGTCGGAACTGCGCATGCGTCAGCGCCGCAGTGCGCCGGCGCATGGCAGTCGTTGTTGCCTAGCGATTGCCTCTGAGTCAGAGGCTGTCACTGGGCGGAAGGGGGCTGGATGACGGCGTTAAGCTGCCGTGTAGGGGGAGTGGTCCGGCCAACTCAGGCGTGGCCGGACCGTTGGGGGGGACACGTCACACGCAGCCGCTGCGGGCCGGGGAGCGACGAGTAGCTCCCGGCCAGCACGCTAAAACTGCGCTGGTCGGGAGCTACTCTTGAAGTGCAAAGGCATCGCCGCTGTGCGATGCCTTTGCACTTCTGCAGGGGGGGCCGGCACTGACATGCGGGGCAGACTAGCCCTGTGCTGGGCGTCCCCCCACATGTCAGTGTGAATGATCGTAGCGGTGATAAATTTAGCACAGCTACAATCAACTCAGAATGACCCCCATGATTCAGATGAGGATTCATCTGAAGATGAAAGCTCAATTAATTCTACTTCGGCATACGAAGAGGAGGAGGAAGGTCTCAGCTCAGTGGATATAGCTGAGTTAATTAAAGCAATGAAAGCATTATATCCATAGAGGATTCAGCAGAGCCTGTGTTAAAAACTAAGGCACCTGTATTTAAACATCCCAAAACAGTTAAGACTGAGTTTCCAGGGTCAGACCAGCTGACGGAAATTATGGAAGAAGCTTGGGCAATAAGAAGTTTAGAATTCCCAAGAAATGGAATTCCAATTATCCTCTTCCAGCTGGGGATTGTTTAAAAAGGTAGGTGGCTCCTAAAGTAGGTACGCATGTAATTCGATTAGTGCGAAAATCTACATTACCTTTGCCTTCAACATCATTAAATGATGTCACGGATACGAGAGTGGATGGTTTTCTAAAAACCATTTTTTTCCCTGTCTGGGGCAGTCATAAGGCCAGATATGGCTTCAGCTTGGATGGCAAAGGCAGTGGCTCCCTGGGCTGATGCATTGGAGGGGGATTTTTATATAGCTTCTAGAGAGCTAAAATCCCATATACAGTAGCTCATATAAAACAGGCTGCAATGTTCCTGGAAGAAGCAGCATTGGATATGGGTGCTATTGCCTCCAGGGCATCAGCTTCAACAATAGCTGCTCGCAGGGGTGGTATTCATGTGACCGCCGGTCAGCTGACCGACAGTCACATGACCTCCTCCGTGAGCCCGACGGCTCACTATCCCGATGGTCGGCATGCCGACCAACAGGGACTATTTCCACTCGTGGGTGTCCACGACACCCATAGAGTGGGAATAGAACCCGTGGCGACCGCAGGTCGCCACCGAGCCCACAGCGTGGCGAGCGCAGCGAGCCCGCAAGGGGCTTGCTGCACTCGCCCCTCCCCGCCGGGATCCCGGCGTCGGTATGCTGCCGGGATCCTGGCGTCGGTAAGGTGACCGGCGGTCAGGAGACCGCCGGTCACCAGTACTACACCCGCTCGCAGAGCAGTTTGGCTATGTACGTGGAAACTGATTCAGAATCTAAGAGGGTTTTGGAATCTTTGCCCTTTTCTGGAGATATTCTTTTTGGTAAAGAATTGACAGATATTCTGAAGTCAGAAGCAGACTCCAAGAATATCAAGTTTCCTTCCACATACAATTTCAAACCTAAAGTTCCAGCTTTTTGGCCCTTTCGGTCTCAAGGAAAAGCTAAAGGAAGAAGTGATGGCAAGCAGCCTCAATACAACAAGTCTGGTAAGACTAAAAATCATTGGGCTACCAGAGAACCGTTTGGGAAAACAGATAATAAGCCATCAGCCTGATGGTGCGGGCCTCCACCTGGGGGACCCCAGGGTGGGGGGGCCGACTTCTTCAGTTTGCACAGATCTGGCAGCAGTCTACAACAGATGTCTGGGTTCAGGAAGCGGTATCTCTAGGTTATGCTTTTGCCTTCAAGAAGCACCCTCCTTGAAGGTTTTTTTGTACCAGCCTGTCTCGGGTAGAGACGAAGGCCAGGGCTTTGTTGGAAGCAGTTCAGAAATTGCTTCAGTCATTCCAGTTCGTCCTGCACAATGAGGACAGGGTTTTTACTCCAACCTGTTTTTAGTTCAGAAGCCAAATGGGTCATTTCGGGCTAATCTCAATCTCAAAGTACTGAACAAATACATTTGGGTACCTCGGTTTCACATGGAGACGTTCCGTTCCATCATTTTGGCCATGGAGCCAGGGGATTATATGGTATCCCTGGATATACAGGATGCTTACCTACATGTTCCTATAGCACTGTCCCATCAGTGCTATCTCAGGTTCGCTATCCCCCAACAGCATTTTCAGTTCCGGGCCCTACCTTTTGGGTTAGCCACAGCTCCCAGAGTATTTACCAAGATTATGGTGTTAATGGCAGTTTATCTCTGCCAGCAGGGGATAAGAATATTTCCATACATCAATGATCTTTTAATCCTGGCACAGATGCAGTATTTGCTCTTATGTCACCTGTAACAGACAATAACGTGTCTGCAGAACCACAGGTGGCTCATAAATTGGGCAAAATCATCTCTGGTTCCGTCACAACAGATGACTCACTTGGGGGCTGTACTGGATTAAAGTCTTCAGAGAGTAATTTTACCTCTGAACAAGATATCCAAGGTCCAGTTAAGGATTCAGGACTTGTTACACAGTCAAAAGGTATCCATTCACTGCATCCAATGCGCATGATAGGTTTGATGGTGTCAACATTCGATATGGTGGAGTATGCACAATTCCACTCGAGGCCTCTGCAGCGTCTGATTCTTGCCAAATGGAATGGGTTGCATCAGACGATAAAAACACAGACTATGTTTCTTACGATAGAAGTAAGAAGGTCATTAGCCTGGTGGCTACAGACATCCCATCTGGACAAGGGGAGACCCTTTTGGATATCAGATTGGGAAATTCTGACGACAGACGCCAGTCTCCAGGGCTGGAGAGCAGTGTCAGGAAGGTTGTGTTTTCAGGGGCAATGGACCAAGGAAGAAAGTTGCCTGCAAATTAACATATTGGAACTTCGGGCCATATACATAGCACTGATTCAGGCAAAGGACATTCTTCGGGAAAAACCAGTCCAGATCCGCTCGGACAATGCGACGGCAGTAGCGTATCTCAGCCATCAAGGAGGAACTCGAAGCCGAAAAGTGATGAAGGAGGTAAGTCACATACTAAAGTGGGTAGAACTTCATCATCCAGCCTTGTCCGCAGTGTTCGTTCCGGGAGTCCTAAACTGGGAAGCCGACTTTCTCAGCCGACACGCCATTCAGTCAAGCAAATGGGCTTTACACCCATTAGTAGACAAGTAAGGGTTGCCTGAGACAGATCTCATGGCGTCCTGTCTGAACAACAAAGTGCTCACATACGGGTCAATAGCAAAGGATCCCAGAGCGATCTTTGTGGATGCCCTGTCAGTGAGATGGGATTTTCATCTGGCTTATGTGTTTCCTCCAATCACCCTATTACCCAGGGTGGTGAGAAAGATAAAGCAAGGAAAAGGTGCCGTGATACTAATAGCTCTGGCTTGGCCCAGAAGACATTGGTACACAGATCTGCAGAGGATGTCGATGGATGTTCCACTTCTGCTCCCTCAACGTCCAGATCTGCTGATGCAGAGTTATCACGGACATCTGGATCGACTGTCTTTGAAGGCGTGGCTCTTGAAACCTCTATCCTGAAGTCAAGAGGATTCTCACAACAGGTAATTCAAACTATGCTCATAGCAAGGAAACCTTCCTCAGCTTGCATTTATCACCGAGTATTGGAAACCTATGTTCATTGGTGCAGTGAATGGAAAATGGACCCTAAGTCTTTCAGAGTTTCCAGGGTCTTAGCATTCCTTCAGGCAGGAATGGATAAAGGTTTGAAGGTGGCTTCCTTGAGAGTGCAAGTTTCAGCATTGACTGTATGGTTCCAAAAGAAAATTGCCAATTTACAGGATGTGCGTACTTTTTTCCAAGGAATACTGCGCATTCAACCTCCTTTTGTTCCTCCTACAGTGCCTTGGGACTTAAATCTAGTCCTGAAAGCCCTTCAAGTTGCCCCGTTTGAACCACTTAATACAGTGGATCTTAAATGGTTGACAGCTAAAGTTCTCTTTCTACTGGCTATGGCGTCAGCTAGAAGAGTATCAGATTTAGGGGCATTATCATGTCATTCCCCATTTCTGATTTTTTTATCCAGATAAAGCAGTTCTCAGAACTAGATCACGGTATCTTCTGAAGGTGGTGTCTAAATTCCACCTTAATGAAGAAATTGTAGTCCCAGCTTTCCAGGTATCGGGCCTTTCTGTGGGAGATGCATCGCTGGACATGGTCCGTGCATTAAGGATCTACGTTGATCGTACCAGTGCCATCAGAAAGACAGATTCTCTATTCATTCTCTACAAATTTCACAAGAGAGGATGGCCTGCTGGCAAGATGGCTTCGGATGACGATATCAGAAGCATATTCTCAGGCTGATCTCCCGGTTCCGGCTAATGTCTCTGCTCACTCTACTCGTAAGGTAGGTGCATCTTGGGCAGCACAACGTGGTGCTTCAGCAGAACAGATATATAAGGCAACCACATGGTCTTCCATTAACACATTCATTAGACCAGGCATGTCCAAACTGCGGCCCTCCAGCTGTTGAGAAACTACACATCCCAGCATGCCCTGACACAGCTTTAGCATTCTCTCACAGCAAAACTGTGTCAGGGCATGCTGGGATATGTAGTTTCACAACAGCTGGAGGGCCGCAGTTTGGACATGCCTGCATTAGACATTATGCCTTGGATACCTTTGCCTCTCATGACGCTGAATTCGGGCGAAGGATTCTCTTGTCCAATCAGGAGCTTCCCCACCACTAAATTGCTTTGGGAAATTCCATTGTTATCCTGTGGATAACCTGTGGACCCTGCCGGAGAAATATACGTTATGGTAAGAACTTACCGTTGATAACGGTATTTCTCCTAAGTCCACAGTATCCACAGGGATCCCACCCTGACGCACCTGATTTGAGGATCCTTTTACTCACTAACCTCTTCCTCCTTGTACGGAAGGGTGTGCATGTGTGTTCTTATCGCCTGATTAGGGCTGTCTATGATGCTCCTGCCTTAAGCTTTGGAATACAACTGATTTACCTGAGCAAGGATGCGGGGATCTATGGACGGGCCCGTTGCATGCTGGGAGGCCGGAAAAGCTTTGACCGATTGGTGCAAATCCGTTGTTGCTTCATCATATCCCATTGTAATCCTGTGGATCCTGTGGACTTAGGAGAAATACCATTATCAACGGTAAGTTCTTTCCATAACGTATATTTCATCCGATATATCGGGCCAAATGCCCAAAATCTGATGAAATCAGGCATTATCGCTCTAGAGTATGGAGCCCTTTACACTGGAACTAAGGTGTCTATTTACTAATCTTTGGATGGAGATAAAATGGACGGAGATAAATGACTAGCCAATCAGCTCCTAACTGTAATTTTTCAAACACAGCCTGTGACATGGTATTTAGGAGCTGGTTGGCTGGTACTTTATCCCCGTGAACTTTATCTCCGTGAACTTTATCTCCATCCAAGGGGTCTATTTACTAAGCCTTGGATGGAGATAAAATTCACGGAGATAAAGTACCAGCTAATCTATTTCTTATTGAGTTCATATTGAGTTTTCACAAATTATAAGGGGTATAGAGAGAACAATGTAGAGCAGAGGTTCTCCAACTCGGTCCTCGGGAGCCCACACAGTGCATGTTTTGCAGGTAACCCAGCAGGTGCACAGGTGTATTAATTACTCACTGACACATTTTAAAAGGTCCACAGGTGGAGCTAATTATTTCACTTGCGATTCTGTGAGGAGTCCTGCAAAACATGCACTGTGTGGGCCCCCGAGGACCGAGTTTGAGAACCTCTGATGTAGAGGAACACAGTGGATAACAAGCCAAGGGGGGTTATAGCAGATAACTCCTGTATTCTGTATTTTGTATAACAAATCATACAGTATTTATGAATTGCACACATATAACAAACATTTCTCTGGCAGGGTCTACAGGTTATCCACAGGATAACATTGGTATATGATGACACGACAGCGGATTTGCATCAATCGGTCAAAGCTTTTGGCCTCCCAGCATACAACTGGCCCTTCCATATATCCCTGCCTCCTGGCTCAGGCAAATCAGTTTTTTGTTTGGTGTGGCAGGAGCCGGACCATGGTCAAGAGGGCTGCTGGTTTTTTTAGCAGCCATAAGCTTTTTCATTTTATTTTTATAGTCTTACTATTTTTTTTGAGCGATCTTTCTAAAAAACGTGTGTGTCAGATGTACTAGAAAGTCCAGCAGATGTTACCAGGCTGTGGCCGGAGCACGGGGAGAAGGTAAGGCATTGGTTCTGCTTAGAGGGGGAACACGGACACAGCCGCACTGTGTATCTAAGGGGACCCAGTCACAGCATAGGCGGCTGTGTGACTGGCGTGTCACTGTTCACTTGGGCGTCTGTGTTCACTGTAGGTTCACAGGGCGAGTGAACCTACAGTCTGGATCCACTCAGCGTTCGCTAACGTATTGATTGATCCTGAAAGCGGGGTGAAGTCTCCCTGTATCCCACTCTACTGAGCAGGTAATACAGCACGAAGCGGCCTACTTACTAAGCCTAAGATGGAGATAAAGTAGCAGCCAACCAGCTCCTAACTGCAATTTTTCAAACCCAGCCTGTGACATGGTAGTTAGGAGCTGATTGGCTGGTACTTTATCTCCATCCACTTTATCTCCGTTCAAGGCTTAGTAAATATACCTATAAGCCCAGTGTCGGACTGGAGCATGAAGGGCCCACCGGGGGTATGCAGTGTTAGGGGGCCATGATTAGAGGTGTGGCCAGCCTCCAAAGGGGGTGTGGTCAGCCACCACAGAGGTTTGGCTAACCATTATAGAGTACCTGGTCTGGACTTCTTGATAATTTATATAGTAATTAATGCTAGTGCATGCATGATAATGTGTCAGATTAATGAAAGCAATGCACTGTAGAGAATACATCATTATCCTGTGCAGTATAAGGTAACATATGTATAATATATAATTGAAGTGCACAGTCTAGAGGAGGAGGGCCCCCAGGCAGTGGGGACTACCGGTGGTTTCCCCTGTACCCCTATGGGCTAGTCTGAGCCTGTATAAGTCTCTATCTACCTTTGAGTACGAATACTTGGATAAGTGCCGGATGCATATGAGTCTGATAACTATTGCTGTTGTTTTCTTTTGCTGTGCGACTGAATACGGTTAAACTCCTATGTAAGGTAATGCAGTAATGTTTCTCCTACATACTTGAAATGTATTTGTAGTTGATTATGTGCTCATATTGCTTTTTCTGTGTATTCCGATCCTCAATGCTGGTGCAAAGCAGGGTAGGGTCGGATTGTGTGTCACTTTAACAAATTTTAAAGTGATTACAGTCACAAATTGTGTAGTAACACTGTACAGGTGTGTGATTTATTTATCATGTCTAAGAGCGGCAAGGGTGAGGAAAATACACTTTCCACAGCAACACCAACACTCATTTCATGTTTGTCATGCGAAGCTGGGTTAGCCTCTCAGGACCTGGTTCAAAAGGGGATTGTGTGCAAATTGTTTTAGCTGTCACCGAAGCCTCTTAAAATAATCCAAGGCAAGCACATGTTCTAGTTGAACTTCCATGGGCTACCTTTTGCACAGACATTATCCAGTATAGCTGGCGGATAATGCCAGCCCCTATACCAGGAATAGATTACCCTATTAACCCTTACATGCAACAATCCTCCTGGGGTTATCATATCCACCACGGGACATCTTCACAGTCTACACATGTTTCAGATGAGGACTCTAAGGATGAGGACTTGGGTCTGCATACAGAGATGAGGAGGAAAGCCTCAGCTCAGTGGACATACCTGAGCTAATTAGTGCTATGAAAGCCATTCTATCCTTAGAAGAGGCAGCAGAGCCTTGGTTAAAAACTAAGGCACCTGTGTTTAAACGTCCCAAAACAGTTAGGAATGAGTTCCTGGGTCAGATCAGCTGATCAGACCATCTTCAGTGGGAAATTATGCAAGAGGCTTGGGTTACACCCAGTAAGAAGTTATAATTCCAAGGAAATGGAATTCCAATTATCCTCTTCCAGCTGGGGACTGTTTAAAAAAGGGAGGTGGCTCCCAAAGTAGATACGCATGTCATTAGATTGGTGCGAAAATCTACATTACTTCTGCCTTCAACATCAATAAATGATGTCACAGATAGGCGAGTCGATGGTTTTCGAAAAAACATTTTTTCCTTGTCTTGGGCAATCATAAGACCAGCCATAGCTTCAGCCTGTATGGTGTAAGCAGTGGCAGCCTGTACTGATGCATTGGAAGACCTTTCAATGGCATCTAGAGAGCAAAAATCCCATATTGCACATATCAAACAGGCAACGACATTTATGGAAACGGTCTTGGATATGGCTACAATTTTCTCTCAGGCATCAGCTTCACCAGTAACAGCTCGCAGAAGGGGTTGGCTATGTACAAGGACAGCTGACTCAGAATCCAGGAAGGTTGTAGAGTCTTAACCTTTATTACTGGGGATATTCTTTTTGGGTAAAGAATTAAACAGTAATTTGGAGTCAAAAGCAGACTCCCAAGAAAGTGAAGTTTCCTTCCACACACAAATTCAAGCCTAGATTTCCAGCTTTTCGGCCTTTCAGAATCAAGAAAAAGCAAAAGGAAAGGATGATGGCAAACAGTCCCAATCCAAAAAGTCTGGTAAGACTAAAAAGTATTGGGCTACCAGAGCACTTGCTTCCAAATCAGAAGATAAGCCATCAGCTTGATGGTGCGGGCCTCCACCTGGGGAAACCCAGGGTGGGAGACTGATTTCTTCAGTTTGCACAGATCTGGCATCAGTCTACTACAGATTCCTGGGTGCAAGAAGCGGTATCTCACAGTTATACATTTGATTTCAAGAAACACTCTCATCAAAGGTTTTGTACCAGCCCATCTTCAGTGGAAACGAAGGCCAGGGCTTTGCAAGAGGCAGTTCAGAAGTTGCTTCAGTCAGGAGTGATAATTTCAGTTCCTCCTGCACAACGAGGTCAAGGTTTATTCCAACCTGTTTTTAGTCCAGAAGCCAAATGGGTCATTCTGGCCCACACCCAATTTCAAAACGCTGAACAAGTACATTTGGGTGCCTCGGTTTTCATATGGAGACTTTATTTTCCATTATTTTGGCTATGGAGCCAGAGGATTTTATGGTATCCCTGGATATCCAGGATGCTTACCTACATGTTCCTATAGCACTGTCTCATCAGCGCTATCTCAGGTTTGCTATCCTCCAGCATCATTTTCAGTTTCAGACCCCACCATTTGAACTGACCACAGCTCCCAGAGTATTCATCAAAATGATGGTGGTGATGGCATATTATCTCCATTAGCAGGGGATAAGGATTTTTCCATGCCTTGATGGATTTATTAATCCTGGCACAATCTCAGGAATTGCTTCAGTGTCATCTGCAACAGACAATAGCCTGTTTACAGAGATACAGTTGGCTCTTAAATTGGGCAAAGTCGTCTCCGGTTCCGTCACAACGGATGACTCACTTGGGGGCTGTGTTGGAATACTTATTCAGAGAGTAATTTTACCTCTGAACAAAATATCCAAAATTCTTTTAAGGATTCAGGATTTGCTACACAGTCAAACGGTATCCATTTACGCAGCAATGCTTGTGATGGGCTTGATGGTATAGACATTCGACACAATGGAGTTCCACTCAAAACATCTGCAATGTCTAATCTTTTCCAAGTGGAATGGTTTTCATCAGACAATAAAAGCGCAGATTATGGTCTTTCCTCTGGAAGTTAGGCGGTCAATAGCCTGGTGGCTACAGACATTCTATCTGGACAAAGGGAGACTTCTTTGGATATCAGATTGGGAATTGTTTCCAGGGTCAGTGGACCAAGGAAGAAAGTTGCCTGCCAATAAATATTTTGGAACTTCAAGCCATATATATGGCATTTATTCAGGCAAAGAACATCCTTCAGGGGAAAACAGTTCGAATCCGCTCAGACTTTGCAATGGCAGTAGCGTACCTTAACCATCAGGGAGGAACTCGCAGCCAAAACACAATGAAGAAGGCAAGTCACACGTTAAGGTGGGCAGAACTTCATTATCCAGCCTTGTCCGCAGTATTCATTCCGGGAGTCCTAAACTGGGAAGCAGATTTTTTCAGTGGACATGCCATTCATGCATGAATAGGCTTTATACCCCAAAGTTTTAGAAACTCTGGTAGACAGTGGGGGTTACCGGAGATAGAGCTCATGAAGTCCCGTCAGAACAACAAAGTTTCCGCATACGGGTCAAGAACAAAGGATCACAGCGCAACCTTTGTGGATGACCTATCAATGAGATGGAACTTCCGTCTGGCTCATGTGTTTCCACCAATCACCCTGTGAACCAGGGTGATGTGAAAGGTAAGACAAGGTAAGGGTGCCGTGATACTAATAGCTCCGGCTTGGTCCAGAAGGCAGTGTTACACAGATCTGCAGAGGATGTCGATGGATGTCCAATCAGGAGCGTCCCCACCACTAAATTGCTTTGGGACATCCCAATGTTATCCTGTGGGTAACCTGTGGACCCTGCCGGAGAAATATCCTTCATGGTAAAACTTACAGTTGATAATTTTATTTCTCCTAAGTCCACAGGATCCACAGGGATTCCACCCTGACGCATCTGATTTGAGGATCCTTTTACTCACTAACCTCTTCCTTCTTGTATGTAAGGGTGTGCATGTGTGTTATTTTCGCCTGATTAGGGCTCTCTATGATGCTCCTGCCTTGAAAAACAACTGATTGCCTGAGCCAGGAGGCAGGGATATATGGACGGGCCCGTTGCATGCTGGAAGGCCAAACGTTTTGACCGATTGGTGCAAATCCGCTGTTGCATCATCATATCCCAATGTTATCCTGTGGATCCTGTGGACTTAGGAGAAATAACGTTATCAACGGTAAGTTTTACTATAACAAATATTTCTGCAATGCAGTGATTTAGGCAACAAGGCTCTGCTATCCATGGTGGTTTGGCATACCAGCTTCTTAAGCTTTCCTATCCCATAGGGGCTAAGTGGGACATGTACTAAGCAGTGATAATAGTGGAGAAGTGAGCCAGTGGAAAAGTTGCCCATGGCAACCAATCAGCTGATCTGTATCCTTTTATACTATGCAAATTATAAATGTTATGTCAATGCTGATTGGTTGCCATGGGCAATTTCTCCACTGGCTCACTTCTCCACTTTTATCACTGCTTAGTACATCTACCCCTTAAACACAAAGGTGGTCATTCCGAGTTGATTGCTAGCTGCATTCCTTCGCTGTGCAGCGATGATGTAAAAAAAATGGCACTTCTGCACATGCGTATGCTGCACAATGCGCAGGCACGGCGTACTTTAACAACGAACAATGTAGTTTTACACAGAGTCTAGCGATGCTTTTCAGTCACACTGCTGACCGCAGAGTGATTGACAGGCAGTGGGCGTTTCTGGGTGTCAACTGACCGTTTTCAGGGAGTGTTCAGAAAAACGCAGGCGTGCCAGGAAAAACGCAGGCGTGGCTAGGCGAACGCAGGGCGTGTTTGTGACGTCAAATCAGGAACTGAATGGTCT
Source organism: Pseudophryne corroboree (assembly GCF_028390025.1). Lineage (NCBI taxonomy): Eukaryota > Metazoa > Chordata > Amphibia > Anura > Myobatrachidae > Pseudophryne > Pseudophryne corroboree. Next base: position 276,385,031 of record NC_086446.1, read on the forward strand.
GAAGTGATCGCAAGCGCTGAGTAGGTTTGAAACTACTCTGAGCTGCACAAAAATATTTTGTAGCCGCTCTGCGATCCCTTCGTTCGCACTTCTGCCAAGTAAAAATACACTCCCAGTGGGCGGCATCATAGCGTTTGCATGGCTGCTAAAAACTGCTAGTGAGTGATCAACTCTGAATGACCACCAAAGTCCAAAAAGAAGGTATAATGTCTGCGCTCACTAAATCCCACTATAATTATCAATGAAATTACCCCTGTAGTACAGTCCTTATAGTCTTGTTAGATTGAAGATAGGTGACCAATTCATTCGTGAAAGGAGTCCTTCAGTATAGTTCTTATTTCTCTCTTTAGTCCAACGTCCCTCAAAAATAAAAACAAAGACGGAACCGATTGTGTAGTCCACAGGTTCTCAAACTCGGTCCTCAGGACCCCACACAGTGCATGTTTTGCAGGTCTCCTCACAGAATCACAAGTGAAATAATTGGCTTCACCTGTTGACCTTTTAAAATGTGTCATTGAGTAATTAATACACCTGTGCACTTGCTGGGTTACCTGCAAAACATGCACTGTGTGGGGTCCTCCTGAGGACCGAGTTTGAGAACCACTGGTGTAGTCTATCTTTTCTTTTTCTTTCTTTATAGGGGTGGGTTTTCTACAGGGTCCTTTTCTATGAGGATCTCAAATAACCTAGACACAAATCGTACCATACTCACGTAGAAACTTGTGATAATCCTCATATAAAGGTATCTTTAAATCGTGGGCTCATATGGGAATCCTTCATCAATGGACGTGGGTCCCTCAGGTCCTCAGACAAAGAGAAAAAGGGGGGAAGAGAAGGGTGCAACCAATTGTGTAGTGATTTCTTAGACGGAACAAACTTCCCTTTCCATACCAGGTTTCCCCTTGCAACATAACATGTGTGTACCGTACACACATCCGTTAAAAGAACAAAACCCATATCAAGGTAACTTTAACTTCTCCACGAATTTATACCCAAGGATATGGAAATAGGGTGTACCCGACTCACAATTCAAAACATGGAAATGTGTCCATAGCGGTTTCTTTTGAACTTCTAATTTCTCCTGGGTCCAATATGTTCCCTCCAAACCTCATAAGAGGTTGAGGATATATGGAATACAAGGAGATCTCATCAGGCACATATATATGGTTTTATTTTCAAAAACTAAACACATAAAATGATTTTAAAAAAGTGTCTGGATTAGAGATGAGCGGGTTCGGTTCCTCTGAATCCGAACCCGCCCGAACTTCATGTTTTTTTACACGGGTCCGAGCGACTCGGATCTTCCCGCCTTGCTCGGTTAACCCGAGCGCGCCCGAACGTCATCATCCCGCTGTCGGATTCTCGCGAGACTCGGATTCTATATAAGGAGCCGCGCGTCGCCGCCATTTTCACACGTGCATTGAGATTCATAGGGAGAGGACGTGGCTGGCGTCCTCTCCGTTTATAGAGAAGAGAGTGAGACAGTAGAGAGAGACACAGTAGTAATTTTGGGGAGCATTAGGAGGAGTACTAGACTAGTTACTTGCTGAAGTGATAGATAGTGTGAGTGTGACTGTATTATCTGACTTGTGGGGGAGACACTTGACAGTGGGGAGCAGTTAGAGTCTGAGAGCAGGACTCAGGAGTACATATAACGTACAGTGCACACTTTTGCTGCCAGAGTGCCACACTGCCATTGTGACCACACTGACCACCAGTATAATATATATTGTGATTGTCTGCTTAGGAGTACTACTTGCAAGTTGCTGATAGTGTGACCAGTGACCTGACCACCAGTTTAATAATCACCACCAGTTTAATATATATATATATATATATATATATATATATATATAAAATTGTATATAATATATATATAATATTGTATACCACCTACCCGTGTTTTTTTTTTTTCTTTCTTCTTTATACATACTACTATAGTAGCTTACTGTAGCAGTCTGCGGTGCTGCTGAGCTGACAGTGTCCAGCAGGTCCGTCATCAGTCATTACATAATAAATATATCTACCTGTCCGGCTGCAGTACTAGTGTGATATAATATATATTGATTTCATCTCATTATCATTCAGTCTATATTAGCAGCAGACACAGTACGGTAGTCCACGGCTGTAGCTACCTCTGTGTCGGCACTCGGCAGTCGCTCGTCCATCCATAATTGTATACCACCTACCCGTGGTTTTTTTCTTTTCTTTCTTCTTTATACATACTACTATAGTAGCTTACTGTAGCAGTCTGCGGTGCTGCTGAGCTGACAGTGTCCAGCAGGTCCGTCATCAGTCATTACATAATAAATATATCTACCTGTCCGGCTGCAGTACTAGTGTGATATAATATATATTGATTTCATCTCATTATCATCCAGTCTATATTAGCAGCAGACACAGTACGGTAGTCCACGGCTGTAGCTACCTCTGTGTCGGCAGTCGCTCGTCCATCCATAATTGTATACCACCTACCCGTGGTTTTTTCTTTTTCTTTCTTCTTTATACATTCTACTATAGTAGCTTACTGTAGCAGTCTGCGGTGCTGCTGAGCTGACAGTGTCCAGCAGGTCCGTCATCAGTCATTACATAATAAATATATCTACCTGTCCGGCTGCAGTACTAGTGTGATATAATATATATTGATTTCATCTCATTATCATCCAGTCTATATTAGCAGCAGACACAGTACGGTAGTCCACGGCTGTAGCTACCTCTGTGTCGGCAGTCGCTCGTCCATCCATAATTGTATACCACCTACCCGTGGTTTTTTTTTTTCTTTCTTCTTTATACATACTACTATAGTAGCTTACTGTAGCAGTCTGCGGTGCTGCTGAGCTGACAGTGTCCAGCAGGTCCGTCATCAGTCATTACATAATAAATATATCTACCTGTCCGGCTGCAGTACTAGTGTGATATAATATATATTGATTTCATCTCATTATCATCCAGTCTATATTAGCAGCAGACACAGTACGGTAGTCCACGGCTGTAGCTACCTCTGTGTCTGCAGTCGCTCGTCCATCCATAATTGTATACCACCTACCCGTGGTTTTTTTTTTTTTTTCTTCTTTATACATACTACTATAGTAGCTTACTGTAGCAGTCTGCGGTGCTGCTGAGCTGACAGTGTCCAGCAGGTCCGTCATCAGTCATTACATAATAAATATATCTACCTGTCCGGCTGCAGTACTAGTGTGATATAATATATATTGATTTCATCTCATTATCATCCAGTCTATATTAGCAGCAGACACAGTACGGTAGTCCACGGCTGTAGCTACCTCTGTGTCGGCAGTCGCTCGTCCATCCATAAGTATACTAGTATCCATCCATCTCCATTGTTTACCTGAGGTGCCTTTTAGTTGTGCCTATTAAAATATGGAGAACAAAAATGTTGAGGTTCCAAAATTAGGGAAAGATCAAGATCCACTTCCACCTCGTGCTGAAGCTGCTGCCACTAGTCATGGCCGAGACGATGAAATGCCAGCAACGTCGTCTGCCAAGGCCGATGCCCAATGTCATAGTACAGAGCATGTAAAATCCAAAACACCAAATATCAGTAAAAAAAGGACTCCAACATCTAAAATAAAATTGTCGGAGGAGAAGCGTAAACTTGCCAATATGCCATTTACCACACGGAGTGGCAAGGAACGGCTGAGGCCCTGGCCTATGTTCATGGCTAGTGGTTCAGCTTCACATGAGGATGGAAGCACTCAGCCTCTCGCTAGAAAAATGAAAAGACTCAAGCTGGCAAAAGCAGTAGCACCGCAAAGAACTGTGCGTTCTTCGAAATCCCAAATCCACAAGGAGAGTCCAATTGTGTCGGTTGCGATGCCTGACCTTCCCAACACTGGACGTGAAGAGCATGCGCCTTCCACCATTTGCACGCCCCCTGCAAGTGCTGGAAGGAGCACCCGCAGTCCAGTTCCTGATAGTCAGATTGAAGATGTCAGTGTTGAAGTACACCAGGATGAGGAGGATATGGGTGTTGCTGGCGCTGGGGAGGAAATTGACAAGGAGGATTCTGATGGTGAGGTGGTTTGTTTAAGTCAGGCACCCGGGGAGACACCTGTTGTCCGTGGGAGGAATAGGGCCGTTGACATGCCTGGTGAAAATACCAAAAAAATCAGCTCTTCGGTGTGGAAGTATTTCACCAGAAATGCGGACAACATTTGTCAAGCCATGTGTTGCCTTTGTCAAGCTGTAATAAGTAGGGGTAAGGACGTTAACCACCTCGGAACATCCTCCCTTATACGTCACCTGCAGCGCATTCATAATAAGTCAGTGACAAGTTCAAAAACTTTGGGCGACAGCGGAAGCAGTCCACTGACCAGTAAATCCCTTCCTCTTGTAACCAAGCTCACGCAAACCACCCCACCAACTCCCTCAGTGTCAATTTCCTCCTTCCCCAGGAATGCCAATAGTCCTGCAGGCCATGTCACTGGCAATTCTGACGAGTCCTCTCCTGCCTGGGATTCCTCCGATGCATCCTTGCGTGTAACGCCTACTGCTGCTGGCGCTGCTGCTGGGAGTCGATGGTCATCCCAGAGGGGAAGTCGTAAGCCCACTTGTACTACTTCCAGTAAGCAATTGACTGTCCAACAGTCCTTTGCGAGGAAGATGAAATATCACAGCAGTCATCCTGTTGCAAAGCGGATAACTGAGGCCTTGACAACTATGTTGGTGTTAGACGTGCGTCCGGTATCCGCCGTTAGTTCACAGGGAACTAGACAATTTCTTGAGGTAGTGTGCCCCCGTTACCAAATACCATCTAGGTTCCACTTCTCTAGGCAGGCGATACCGAGAATGTACACGGACGTCAGAAAAAGACTCACCAGTGTCCTAAAAAATGCAGTTGTACCCAATGTCCACTTAACCACGGACATGTGGACAAGTGGAGCAGGGCAGGGTCAGGACTATATGACTGTGACAGCCCACTGGGTAGATGTATGGACTCCCGCCGCAAGAACAGCAGCGGCGGCACCAGTAGCAGCATCTCGCAAACGCCAACTCTTTCCTAGGCAGGCTACGCTTTGTATCACCGGTTTCCAGAATACGCACACAGCTGAAAACCTCTTACGGCAACTGAGGAAGATCATCGCGGAATGGCTTACCCCAATTGGACTCTCCTGTGGATTTGTGGCATCGGACAACCCCAGCAATATTGTGTGTGCATTAAATATGGGCAAATTCCAGCACGTCCCATGTTTTGCACATACCTTGAATTTGGTGGTGCAGAATTTTTTAAAAAACGACAGGGGCGTGCAAGAGATGCTGTCGGTGGCCAGAAGAATTGCGGGACCCTTTCGGCGTACAGGCACCACGTACAGAAGACTGGAGCAACACCAAAAACGCCTGAACCTGCCCTGCCATCATCTGAAGCAAGAAGTGGTAACGAGGTGGAATTCAACCCTATATATGCTTCAGAGGTTGGAGGAGCAGCAAAAGGCCATTCAAGCCTATACAATTCAGCACGATATAGGAGGTGGAATGCACCTGTCTCAAGCGCAGTGGAGAATGATTTCAACGTTGTGCAAGGTTCTGATGCCCTTTGAACTTGCCATACGTGAATTCAGTTCAGACACTGCCAGCCTGAGTCAGGTCATTCCCCTCATCAGGCTTTTGCAGAAGAAGCTGGAGACATTGAAGGAGGAGCTAACACGGAGCGATTCCGCTAGGCATGTGGGACTTGTGGATGGAGCCCTTAATTCGCTTAACAAGGATTCACGGGTGGTCAATCTGTTGAAATCAGAGCACTACATTTTGGCCACCGTGCTCGATCCTAGATTTAAAACCTACCTTGGATCTCTCTTTCCGGCAGACACAAGTCTGCTGGGGTTCAAAGACCTGCTGGTGAGAAAATTGTCAAGTCAAGCGGAACGCGACATGTCAACATCTCCTCCTTCACATTCTCCCGCAACTGGGGGTGCGAGGAAAAGGCTCAGAATTCCGAGCCCACCCGCTGGCGGTGATGCAGGGCAGTCTGGAGCGACTGCTGATGCTGACATCTGGTCCGGACTGAAGGACCTGACAACGATTACGGACAGGTCGTCTACTGTCACTGCATATGATTCTCTCCCCATTGAAAGAATGGTGGAGGATTATATGAGTGACCGCATCCAAGTAGGCACGTCACACAGTCCGTACTTATACTGGCAGGAAAAAGAGGCAATTTGGAGGCCCTTGCACAAACTGGCTTTATTCTACCTAAGTTGCCATCCCACAAGTGTGTACTCCGAAAGAGTGTTTAGTGCCGCCGCTCACCTTGTCAGCAATCGGCGTACGAGGTTACTTCCAGAAAATGTGGAGAAGATGATTATAATTCATTTTAATGAACATCAATTCCTCCGTGGAGACATTGACCAGCAGCAATTGCCTCCACAAAGTACACAGGGAGCTGAGATGGTGGATTCCAGTGGGGACGAATTGATAATCTGTGAGGAGGGGGATGTACACGGTGATATATCGGAGGATGATGATGAGGTGGACATCTTGCCTCTGTAGAGCCAGTTTGTGCAAGGAGAGATTAATTGCTTCTTTTTTGGTGGGGGTCCAAACCAACCCGTCATATCAGTCACAGTCGTGTGGCAGACCCTGTCACTGAAATGATGGGTTGGTTAAAGTGTGCATGTCCTGTTTATACAACATAAGGGTGGGTGGGAGGGCCTAAGGACAATTCCATCTTGCACCTCTTTTTTCTTAAATTTTTCTTTGCGTCATGTGCTGTTTGGGGAGTGTTTTTTGGAAGGGCCATCCTGCGTGACACTGCAGTGCCACTCCTAGATGGGCCAGGTGTTTGTGTCGGCCACTAGGGTCGCTTATCTTACTCACACAGCTACCTCATTGCGCCTCTTTTTTTCTTTGCGTCATGTGCTGTTTGGGGAGTGTTTTTTGGAAGGGCCATCCTGCGTGACACTGCAGTGACACTCCTAGATGGGCCAGGTGTTTGTGTCGGCCACTAGGGTCGCTTATCTTACTCACACAGCTACCTCATTGCGCCTCTTTTTTTCTTTGCGTCATGTGCTGTTTGGGGAGTGTTTTTTGGAAGGGCCATCCTGCGTGACACTGCAGTGCCACTCCTAGATGGGCCAGGTGTTTGTGTCGGCCACTAGGGTCGCTTATCTTACTCACACAGCTACCTCATTGCGCCTCTTTTTTTCTTTGCGTCATGTGCTGTTTGGGGAGTGTTTTTTGGAAGGGCCATCCTGCGTGACACTGCAGTGCCACTCCTAGATGGGCCAGGTGTTTGTGTCGGCCACTAGGGTCGCTTATCTTACTCACACAGCTACCTCATTGCGCCTCTTTTTTTCTTTGCGTCATGTGCTGTTTGGGGAGTGTTTTTTGGAAGGGCCATCCTGCGTGACACTGCAGTGCCACTCCTAGATGGGCCAGGTGTTTGTGTCGGCCACTAGGGTCGCTTATCTTACTCACACAGCTACCTCATTGCGCCTCTTTTTTTCTTTGCGTCATGTGCTGTTTGGGGAGTGTTTTTTGGAAGGGCCATCCTGCGTGACACTGCAGTGCCACTCCTAGATAGGCCAGGTGTTTGTGTCGGCCACTAGGGTCGCTTATCTTACTCACACAGCTACCTCATTGCGCCTCTTTTTTTCTTTGTGTCATGTGCTGTTTGGGGAGTGTTTTTTGGAAGGGCCATCCTGCGTGACACTGCAGTGCCACTCCTAGATGGGCCAGGTGTTTGTGTCGGCCACTAGGGTCGCTTATCTTACTCACACAGCTACCTCATTGCGCCTCTTTTTTTCTTTGCGTCATGTGCTGTTTGGGGAGTGTTTTTTGGAAGGGCCATCCTGCGTGACACTGCAGTGACACTCCTAGATGGGCCAGGTGTTTGTGTCGGCCACTAGGGTCGCTTATCTTACTCACACAGCTACCTCATTGCGCCTCTTTTTTTCTTTGCGTCATGTGCTGTTTGGGGAGTGTTTTTTGGAAGGGCCATCCTGCGTGACACTGCAGTGCCACTCCTAGATGGGCCAGGTGTTTGTGTCGGCCACTAGGGTCGCTTATCTTACTCACACAGCTACCTCATTGCGCCTCTTTTTTTCTTTGCGTCATGTGCTGTTTGGGGAGTGTTTTTTGGAAGGGCCATCCTACGTGACACTGCAGTGCCACTCCTAGATGGGCCAGGTGTTTGTGTCGGCCACTAGGGTCGCTTATCTTACTCACACAGCTACCTCATTGCGCCTCTTTTTTTTCTTTGCGTCATGTGCTGTTTGGGGAGTGTTTTTTGGAAGGGCCATCCTGCGTGACACTGCAGTGCCACTCCTAGATGGGCCAGGTGTTTGTGTCGGCCACTAGGGTCGCTTAGCTTACTCACACAGCTACCTCATTGCGCCTCTTTTTTTCTTCTTTGCGTCATGTGCTGTTTGGGGAGTGTTTTTTGGAAGGGCCATCCTGCGTGACACTGCAGTGACACTCCTAGATGGGCCAGGTGTTTGTGTCGGCCACTAGGGTCGCTTATCTTACTCACACAGCTACCTCATTGCGCCTCTTTTTTTCTTTGCGTCATGTGCTGTTTGGGGAGTGTTTTTTGGAAGGGCCATCCTGCGTGACACTGCAGTGCCACTCCTAGATGGGCCAGGTGTTTGTGTCGGCCACTAGGGTCGCTTATCTTACTCACACAGCTACCTCATTGCGCCTCTTTTTTTCTTTGCGTCATGTGCTGTTTGGGGAGTGTTTTTTGGAAGGGCCATCCTGCGTGACACTGCAGTGCCACTCCTAGATGGGCCAGGTGTTTGTGTCGGCCACTAGGGTCGCTTATCTTACTCACACAGCTACCTCATTGCGCCTCTTTTTTTCTTTGCGTCATGTGCTGTTTGGGGAGTGTTTTTTGGAAGGGCCATCCTGCGTGACACTGCAGTGCCACTCCTAGATGGGCCAGGTGTTTGTGTCGGCCACTAGGGTCGCTTATCTTACTCACACAGCTACCTCATTGCGCCTCTTTTTTTCTTTGCGTCATGTGCTGTTTGGGGAGTGTTTTTTGGAAGGGCCATCCTGCGTGACACTGCAGTGCCACTCCTAGATGGGCCAGGTGTTTGTGTCGGCCACTAGGGTCGCTTAGCTTAGTCATCCAGCGACCTCGGTGCAAATTTTAGGACTAAAAATAATATTGTGAGGTGTGAGGTATTCAGAATAGACTGAAAATGAGTGGAAATTATGGTTTTTGAGGTTAATAATACTTTGGGATCAAAATGACCCCCAAATTCTATGATTTAAGCTGTTTTTTAGTGTTTTTTGAAAAAAACACCCGAATCCAAAAAACACCCGAATCCGACAAAAAAAAATTCGGTGAGGTTTTGCCAAAACGCGGTCGAACCCAAAACACGGCCGCGGAACCGAACCCAAAACCAAAACACAAAACCCGAAAAATTTCAAGTGCACATCTCTAGTCTGGATACACCGATAATAAGAATTTACTTACCGATAATTCTATTTCTCGTAGTCCGTAGTGGATGCTGGGGACTCCGTCAGGACCATGGGGATTAGCGGCTCCGCAGGAGACAGGGCACAAAAGTAAAAGCTTTAGGACTAGGTGGTGTGCACTGGCTCCTCCCCCTATGACCCTCCTCCAAGCCTCAGTTAGGATACTGTGCCCGGACGAGCGTACACAATAAGGAAAGATTTTGAATCCCGGGTAAGACTCATACCAGCCACACCAATCACACTGTACAACTTGTGATCTGAACCCAGTTAACAGCATGATAACAGAGGAGCCTCTGAAAATATGGCTCACAACAATAATAACCCGATTTTTGTAACAATAACTATGTACAAGTATTGCAGACAATCCGCACTTGGGATGGGCGCCCAGCATCCACTACGGACTACGAGAAATAGAATTATCGGTAAGTAAATTCTTATTTTCTCTGACGTCCTAAGTGGATGCTGGGGACTCCGTCAGGACCATGGGGATTATACCAAAGCTCCCAAACGGGCGGGAGAGTGCGGATGACTCTGCAGCACCGAATGAGAGAACTCCAGGTCCTCCTCAGCCAGGGTATCAAATTTGTAGAATTTTGCAAACGTGTTTGCCCCTGACCAAGTAGCAGCTCGGCAAAGTTGTAAAGCCGAGACCCCTCGGGCAGCCGCCCAAGATGAGCCCACCTTCCTTGTGGAATGGGCATTTACAGATTTTGGCTGTGGCAGGCCTGCCACAGAATGTGCAAGCTGAATTGTACTACAAATCCAACGAGCAATCGTCTGCTTAGAAGCAGGAGCACCCAGCTTGTTGGGTGCATACAGGATAAACAGCGAGTCAGTTTTCCTGACTCCAGTCGTCCTGGAAATATATATTTTCAGGGCCCTGACAACGTCTAGCAACTTGGAGTCCTCCAAGTCCCTAGTAGCCGCAGGCACCACAATAGGTTGGTTCAGGTGAAACGCTGACACCACCTTAGGGAGAAACTGGGGACGAGTCCGCAGTTCTGCCCTGTCCGAATGGAAAATCAGATATGGGCTTTTGTGAGACAAAGCCGCCAATTCTGACACTCGCCTGGCCGAGGCCAGGGCCAACAGCATGGTCACTTTCCATGTGAGATATTTCAAATCCACAGATTTGAGCGGTTCAAACCAATGTGATTTGAGGAATCCCAGAACTACGTTGAGATCCCACGGTGCCACTGGAGGCACAAAAGGGGGTTGTATATGCAGTACTCCCTTGACGAATGTCTGGACTTCAGGAACTGAAGCCAATTCTTTCTGGAAGAAAATCGACAGGGCCGAAATTTGAACCTTAATGGACCCCAATTTGAGGCCCATAGACACTCCTGTTTGCAGGAAATGCAGGAATCGACCGAGTTGAAATTCCTCCGTGGGGGCCTTCCTGGCCTCACACCACGCAACATATTTTCGCCAAATGCAGTGATAATGTTGTGCGGTCACCTCCTTCCTGGCTTTGACCAGGGTAGGTATGACCTCTTCCGGAATGCCTTTTTCCCTTAGGATCCGGCGTTCAACCGCCATGCCGTCAAACGCAGCCGCGGTAAGTCTTGGAACAGACAGGGTCCTTGCTGAAGCAAGTCCCTTCTTAGCGGCAGAGGCCATGGGTCCTCTGTGAGCATCTCTTGAAGTTCCGGGTACCAAGTCCTCCTTGGCCAATCCGGAGCCACGAGTATAGTTCTTACTCCTCTCCGTCTTATAATTCTCAGTACCTTGGGTATGAGAGGAAGAGGAGGGAACACATACACTGACTGGTACACCCACGGTGTTACCAGAGCGTCCACAGCTATTGCCTGAGGGTCCCTTGACCTGGCGCAATACCTGTCCAGTTTTTTGTTGAGGCGGGATGCCATCATGTCCACCTTTGGTTTTTCCCAATGGTTCACAATCATGTGGAAGACTTCCGTGTGAAGTCCCCACTCTCCCGGGTGGAGGTCGTGCCTGCTGAGGAAGTCTGCTTCCCAGTTGTCCACTCCCGGAATGAACACTGCTGACAGTGCTATCACATGATTTTCCGCCCAGCGAAGAATCCTTGCTGCTTCTGCCATTGCCCTCCTGCTTCTTGTGCCGCCCTGTCTGTTTACGTGGGCGACTGCCGTGATGTTGTCCGACTGGATCAGCACCGGCTGACCTTGAAGCAGAGGTCTTGCTAGGCATAGAGCATTGTAAATTGCCCTTAGCTCCAGTATATTTATGTGGAGAGAAGTCTCTAGACTTGACCACGTTCCCTGGAAATTTCTTCCCTGTGTGACTGCTCCCCAGCCTCTCAGGCTGGCATCCGTGGTCACCAGGATCCAATCCTGAATGCCGAATCTGCGGCCCTCTAGTAGATGAGCACTCTGCAGCCACCACAGAAGAGACACCCTTGTCCTCGGAGACAGGGTTATCCGCTGATGCATCTGAAGATGCGATCCGGACCATTTGTCCAGCAGATCCCACTGAAAAGTTCTTGCGTGAAATCTGCCGAATGGAATCGCTTCGTAAGAAGCCACCATTTTTCCCAGGACCCTTGTGCAATGATGCACTGACACTTTTCCTGGTTTTAGGAGGTTCCTGACTAGCTCGGATAACTCCCTGGCTTTCTCCTCCGGGAGAAACACCTTTTTCTGGACTGTGTCCAGAATCATCCCTAGGAACAGCAGACGTGTCGTCGGGATCAGCTGCGATTTTGGAATATTTAGAATCCACCCGTGCTGTTGTAGCAGTACCCAAGATAGTGCTACTCCGACCTCCAACTGTTCCCTGGACTTTGCCCTTATCAGGAGATCGTCCAAGTAAGGGATAATTAAGACGCCTTTTCTTCGAAGAAGAATCATCATTTCGGCCATTACCTTGGTAAAGACCCGGGGTGCCGTGGACAATCCAAACGGCAGCGTCTGAAACTGATAATGACAGTTCTGTACTACGAACCTGAGGTACCCTTGGTGAGAAGGGCAAATTGGGACATGAAGGTAAGCATCCTTGATGTCCAGGGACACCATATAGTCCCCCTCTTCCAGGTTCGCTATCACTGCTCTGAGTGACTCCATCTTGAATTTGAACCTTTGTATGTAAGTGTTCAAAGATTTCAGATTTAGAATAGGTCTCACCGAGCCGTCTGGCTTCGGTACCACAAATAGTGTGGAATAATACCCCTTTCCCTGTTGTAGGAGGGGTACTTTGATTATCACCTGCTGGGAATACAGCTTGTGAATTGCTTCCAATACTGCCTCCCTGTCGGAGGGAGACGTTGGTAAAGCAGACTTCAGGAACCTGCGAGGGGGAGAAGTCTCAAATTCCAATCTGTACCCCTGGGATACTACCTGTAGGATCCAGGGGTCCACTTGCGAGTGAGCCCACTGCGCGCTGAAACTCTTGAGACGACCCCCCACCGCACCTGAGTCCGCTTGTAAGGCCCCAGCATCATGCTGAGGACTTGGCAGAAGCGGTGGAGGGCTTCTGTTCCTGGGAAGAGGCTGTCTGCTGCAGTCTTTTTCCCTTTCCTCTACCCCGGGGCAGATATGACTGGCCTTTTGCCCGCTTGCCCTTATGGGGACGAAAGGACTGAGGCTGAAAAGACGGTGTCTTTTTCTGCTGAGAGGTGAGTTGGGGTAAAAAGGTGGATTTTCCAGCTGTTGCCGTGGCCACCAGGTCCGAAAGACCGACCCCAAATAACTCCTCCCCTTTATACGGCAATACTTCCATGTGCCGTTTGGAATCCGCATCACCTGACCACTGTCGTGTCCATAAACATCTTCTGGCAGAAATGGACATCGCACTTACTCTTGATGCCAGGGTGCAAATATCCCTCTGTGCATCACGCATATATAGAAACGCATCTTTTAAACGCTCTATAGTCAATAAAATACTGTCCCTGTCAAAGGTATCAATATTTTCAGTCAGGGACTCCGACCACGCCACCCCAGCGCTGCACATCCAGGCTGAGGCAATCGCTGGTCGCAGTATAACACCAGTATGTGTGTATATACTTTTTAGGACATTTTCCAGCTTCCTATCAACTGGCTCCTTGAGGGCGGCCGTATCAGGAGACGGTAACGCCACTTGTTTTGATAAGCGTGTGAGTGCCTTATCCACCCTAGGGGGTGTTTCCCAACGCGCCCTAACTTCTGGCGGGAAAGGGTATAATGCCAATAATTTCTTAGATATCAGCAATTTTTTATCGGGGGAGACCCACGCATCCTCACACACTTCATTTAATTCTTCTGATTCAGGAAAAACTACGGGTAGTTTTTTCACACCCCACATAATACCCTTTTTTGTGGTACTTGTAGTATCAGAAATATGCAAAGCCTCCTTCATTGCCGTGATCATGTAACGTGTGGCCCTACTGGAAAATACGTTTTTTTTCTTCACCGTCGACACTGGAGTCAGTGTCCGTGTCTGTGTCGACCGACTGAGGTAATGGGCGCTTTAGAGCCCCTGACGGTGTTTGAGACGCCTGGACAGGCACTAACTGACTTGCCGGCTGTCTCATGTCGTCAACAGTTTTTTGTAAAGTGCTGACACTATCACGTAATTCCTTAAATAAGACCATCCAGTCAGGTGTCGACTCCCTAGGGGGTGACATCACTAATACAGGCAATTGCTCCGCCTCCACACCATTTTCCTCCTCATACATGTCGACACACTCGTACCGACACACAGCACACACACAGGGAATGCTCTGATAGAGGACAGGACCCCACTAGCCCTTTGGGGAGACAGAGGGAGAGTTTGCCAGCACACACCAGAGCGCTATATATGTATAGGGACAACCTTATAAATAAGTGTTTCCCTTATAGCTGCTATATATGTTTTTATATGCCAAATTAGTGCCCCCCCTCTCTTTTTTACCCTGATTCTGTAGCAGGACTGCAGGGGAGAGTCAGGGAGACGTCCTTCCAGCGGAGCTGTGAGGGAAAATGGCGCTTGTGTGCTGAGGAGATAGGCTCCGCCCCCTTCACGGCGGCCTTTCTCCCGCTTTTTATGAGGTAAAATGGCAGGGGTTAAATACATCCATATAGCCCAGGAGCTATATGTGATGTATTTTTTACCATAAATAGTGTTTTCATTGCGTCTCAGGGCGCCCCCCCCCAGCGCCCTGCACCCTCAGTGACCGGAGTGTGAAGTGTGCTGAGAGCAATGGCGCACAGCTGCAGTGCTGTGCGCTACCTTTCTTGAAGACAAGATGCCTTCTGCCGCCGATTTCTGGACCTCTTCACTCTTCTGGCTCTGTAAGGGGGCTGGCGGCGCGGCTCCGGGACCCATCCATGGCTGGGCCTGTGATCATCCCTCTGGAGCTAATGTCCAGTAGCCAAGAAGCCCAATCCACTCTGCACGCAGGTGAGTTCGCTTCTTCTCCCCTTAGTCCCTCGATGCAGTGAGCCTGTTGCCAGCAGGACTCACTGAAAATAAAAAAAAACCTAATTTAAACTTTTACTCTAAGCAGCTCAGGAGAGCTACCTAGATTGCACCCTTCTCGGCCGGGCACAAAAACCTAACTGAGGCTTGGAGGAGGGTCATAGGGGGAGGAGCCAGTGCACACCACCTAGTCCTAAAGCTTTTACTTTTGTGCCCTGTCTCCTGCGGAGCCGCTAATCCCCATGGTCCTGACGGAGTCCCCAGCATCCATTTAGGACGTCAGAGAAATACTATTCCAGGGGGATGAAAATGCACAAAAAAAGAAGTGACTAAATAAATGTCCGGACTCGTTTCTCACCTCCAATGTGACCTGGATAGTTCTCAGTGTCCCTGGCCCTCAAAACCGATGCGTTTCAACCTAAGTCTTTGTCAAGGTGAGTGTGATGGGCAAACGGACAGGTAATTATACCTGAAGACAGGATATCCTGTCATATGGGCGGGGTCTTGATTATGATTTTTTTAATAACCTTAATAGCCTTTAAAATTTGCAAAAGAAGGAATAGATCTCTGTATTAGTCTCCAACACCTCCAGAGACTAAGAATAGATCCCTTCCAAATGCACTAAACATCTATAAAACGTGATGTTTCCACTGTGCGTTCCACCCATATTGCGGTGGAATGCACACACTTCGGCGGAACTAAGGGAAAGCATCACTGTGTATTCCACCCTTACTGCAGTGAAACACACAGGTTTCCAGCGGACCTTGGTGATGGCACGGGGGAAATATCGTCGTGCGTTCCACTTTCTCCACAGGTGGAATGCACGGCGGAAGTATCGGAGTGTGTTCCACTCTCACAACAGGTGGAACGCACAGAACTTCCGGTGGAAGTCTGACTCCAAGGATGGGAATGGTGCGTTCCACATTACCATATGTGGAACGCACAGGGGCGAGGAGTACACCAGCTCACTATAAGGGTGATGTTCTTGAGAATAAAATTATATAGGAATATAGGGGAAAACACCAAAATCTGACACAGAGTCCTATCCTGAACTTTCATAAAATTATTATTAGTTTGGACAACCACATATAGAAGTCAATACATAATGATTAAATCCAGTGGTGGAGAGAGAACCCGCTTACTATAGATATAATACAAAGAGAAATGAAGACATAAAATCAATAATTTCCTGGAAGGTTATAGGGTGGATAATTCTCATACACAAATAAGGAAACATATACCATATTCTTGTAAAGGGTTCTATCCTGAACTCTGACAAGATAATAGGGCAATCAAATGTATGAGTGCAATACATGTGAGGACCCCGGATTCATGTGTGCATTATTCTCACCTATCGCTCATCTCCGCCTTGAGAAAGGCAGCGTTTACAGCTCTGCACGGCGCCCCAGGGTCACTACCGATTTCTGAGATCACACAGTAAGGACACAATAGCAAGGTACAAAACGCACATTTATTTTCATACACACTAATTATACAGGAAAATCCATAACCACACTTTATGCATTATTTACAGGTAGCATTAATAACAATTACTATTAAGATTATATAAGAGAAAGAACCACACAAAAGCAACTCCTGCCCCTACACAGTCACTAGCCACCTCAGGGAATACTTGCATTTGGCGACTCCTGGCAGATACTGGTTCCTGGAAGCGGTGATGGTGTCTGTCTTGCTGATCACAGCCGCTTAGCCTGTGTGAATTCACTACTCTTACGAGTCTGGTAACCTGGAAAAGTCACCCAGCTCCTGCTGGCACACTTAAGCCAGTTACCTAGGATAGCTCAGGTGGGAGCAATACGCTTGGCTGCGTTATCGCCTGCTGGGCCTCAGGTATCCACACACAGGCTGACAGGACATTCTCCTGGCAGCAGCCTACGTTCTCTAGTCAGAATCCCTCTCCAGTCTCTCTGCGGGCCCTTTTGAATCCTCCTAAACTCCCATGCTGCTTTGCTCACCAGTGATGTGGAAGGGTGTCCTGATTGGTGGGATTTTCAATCCTAATATTTAAAAGTGTCCAGGGACACCAGGGGACTCCCTGTGGCTTTGGAGTCACTAAGTCTAAAGAGCCCTGTTAGAAGAAAGGACAGGTAATTATACTGAAGGGGGGTGGACCATAAGAGGATCATAAAATGAGTCACTGTTAACCTTTTGGAGTCATTTGTGATGTTACAGCCTCTTCAGCTGATTGTGGTTTCCTGAAAGGGGGGCTGTGACAGAGAGGGGTCAGCCCTGCACTTCCTGTACATCACACAGCCAGATGTCCTAGACAGCTTACCTGGCTGGGCACACACCTGACAACAAGCACTTGTACCCACTAGTGCAATATAACACAATTATACATATAAATTTCATAGACATTTTGTAGGGAGTAAATCAGGACTAGAAAGATATTGCCTGAGGGGCACAACCATATAAAAAGAGGGACAATTACCTAAATACATATAGTAGATGACAGGTTCAGCATTTAACAATAAACTGTCCTGTTAATGTCCACAATAGTAGGGGATACACAACTCCATTGAGCATGCAGGCAGTGGGCCATAGAGGGTCACACTCCGTTTTATCCTGCATCTTGGACTTACATACTGAATGCAGGAACAGGCTGGCCCAAAAATATGTGACGTGACGTTGGCATGGCTGCATCCGTCACAATACATAACACTGACATTGAATAGGTTTAAATGAAGTGACAGAGACGTGAATAGGGACTGTAGATGCAAATGGGGACCTAAAAATATGATAAACCAATAGACTGTTTTGAGACATAAAGACATGTACCCCATAGTCTTCTGAAGGGTTAAGAGGTGGATAATACTCATGCACACAAACACTCTGGGGTCAGAAATTATCTGTCCCTAAAAAAAGTACGTAGTTGCCAAAATATTGTTGTTAGCTGGAAATAAATAGGGAACCCAAGGACCGGATTACCTATGTATTATTTATTCCCACCCCTGTAAAGAAAGAAAAAGAAAGAAAGATAGACTACACGATCGGTTCCGTCTTTGTTTTTATTTTTGAGGGACGTTGGACTAAAGAGAGAAATAAGAACTATACTGAAGTACTCCTTTCACGAATGAATTGGTCACCTATCTTCAATCTAACAAGACTATAAGGACTCACTGTACTACAGGGGTAATTTCATCCGATAATTATAGTGGGATTTAGTGAGCGCAGAAGTGATACCTTCTTTTTGGACTTTGTCTATATTGTGTTTGAGGCAGAGCGACCTCTTTAGGTTATCACTTTGCAGCCACGTAGGGCGCAGTAACCCATCTAAAAACGTATTGTTTAGATACATCTACCCCTTATCTGTTCACAAAAATGGTCTGTATTATGGGTATGTTATAGGTGTGTCTCGGGTGTGTTGATAAACTGGTTTTGAATTCAGATGCTTACTCGTTAACATTGGCGGTGCAAGTTTCGATGGTGCACGCTGTGGTTGTGTCTAAAGAAATACCAGGCGGTATTTCAATGTTTAAAGATGCTCAAAGTGGTCCCTTGCATGTGCAGATGCACAGATGTACAACATGGAAGGGCTGGTAGAAGTATCAGCATAAAGTAAATCGCAGCTGCTACTACATAGCATGGTTGCACCTGAGACCATAGGCATAAAGTACTGATTTTTGGTACTTTGCAGATGTGCAAGACCCATTCTGCGCACCCGCAAATGGTTCCTGCGGCTGAGGACGCAGGTCGGCATCAGACTGTCACTGATTGACAGTCTGATGCCGTTGAAGGCGCAAGAAGGGAGCGGTGACAGGTTCCATTTGGAAAAAACGGAGGCATGTCGCTACCATTTAGGGGGTGGGAAGAGGCCATTGATCTCGGTTGTAGGATGGAGATTTCCTGGGCTTTGCGACGGGCGGCTTGTGGGGCACAATGGGTGCCACAAGCTGCCCGATGGTGGGTTCTGTGATCTGATGCTGCGTCCTAGGATGCAACTCGGATCAGTACTGCAGCAAGAGGCGACTGCATGTAATAGACGCCTCCGGCTGCATTACCATACAGCACTATCACTGCTGTTTCTTTCATAGCACCAACGACTGCACCTGAATGGCCCCCAGCATTATAACCAGAATGAGCCCCATTGTTCACATTGTGTATGAATTTAGCGTCCTACCCGTTGTGAAGTACTGTATTGTGTATTACCAAACCGGCTCACGGACTCTGTAGCACACATCACCCAGCCACCGCAAGCCCCTCACATACACCACCTACCAGTTCTGAGGCAGGGGGAAAAGCCAACAAGATGGCTACCCGGCGGAGTGCAGCATCAAAGTGATGAGCTGCTTCAGGCCTCCTAATGATTCTGAGGTTGTGCGGGGCGACAAGTATGTGGCTTTGTTACAAGGGGATGACACAGTGTTCATAACGGTCAGTACCGGCGCCTGAGTAGTATGTGTAAGGGACACTATTACTGTGGGCATTATGTGTGATGGGCTCTACTACCAGTGGCAGCTGCTTCCCCTGAGCTGCAGCGCCATCCACAGTGTGCAGGGGGAAGCTTGCCATGACATATGAACATACATGTGAAGATGTATGTAACATATGTCATGGCTTCCTTCCCCAGGGATCCACCGCCGCCACAGCACTGAACTCACTGCTCAGCCTGTCAATTGCCAACTAGCCTGCCCCTGGATGCCCATTGGCTGGCTTCATAGCATTTTGGGGGCGGGCTAAAGGACGATTGACAGGCTGAGCAGTGAGTTCAGTGCTGTGGTGGCGGCACTACTGTGTGACGTGGCATGAATAAGGAACATGTGGTGGAATGTGAATAAGATTGTGCTACTGAGTGGTATAATTTGAATTGGGGGTACTATTGTGTGGTCACGCCGTGGGCTATCCCTTTATTAACTATGACAGTTGCAAAACTGTCTAGTCATGCAGGTCATACTTGCCTACTTTTGAAAACTAGTTTCAGGGAGATTCCAGGTGGCAGCAGAACACGCAGCACTTTCCGTTGGGGAGGTGGGGGGGGTCATGCTCCACCCAAAAGTTGTGTCTAGGTCCACCTATAAGGGGATTTATTGCCACTCAGGGGTGTGTCCTGATGAAAACTATAGTACTAAAACCAGCCAAAAACAAAAAGAGTAATAATATAGGTACACTAGAGTAATAATAGGTGCACTATACATTACGGTAGTGTGTACTGTACACTGGTGAGAAGAGACGGACGAACAGAAAACCTAAAGTATATACTCTGGTGTGCGATTGTGTGTATATATATATTAGTGATGAGCGGGTTCGGATCCTCTGAATCCGACCCGCCCGAACTTCACCTTTTTTTTTACACGGGTCCGAGCGACTCGGATCCTCCCGCCTTGCTCGGTTAACCCGAGCGCGCCCGAACGTCATCATCCCGCTGTCAGATTCTCGCGAGACTCGGATTCTATATAAGGAGCCGCGCGTCGCCGCCATTTTCACACGTGCATTGAGATTGATAGGGAGAGGACGTGGCTGGCGTCCTCTCCGTTATAGTAGAACACAGAGTGACTTACAGTAGTTAGTTATAATTGTGGGGAGGATTGGGGACGGGGAGCAGCTGTTAGGGAGTACAGTGCAGGGTTTTGATTATACCACCAGTGAGTTTAATCCTTTGTTTCTCTGCCTGAAAAAAACGCTCCGACCACCATATCTGTGCTCACTCAGTGTGCTGCACTGCTGCATGATATATCTGTGCTGAGTGCACTGCTCTGCTCACACTGCCTAATTGTGGGGACTGGGGAGCAGTTATAGCAGGAGTACAGTGCACAGTTTTGCTGACAGTGACCACCAGTCCAGTATACGTTTGTCTGCCTGAAAAACACTCCTGTGTTTTGTTTTGTTTTCTTCATACTAGTTTAGCAGTCTGCTGACAGTGTCCACCAGGTCCGTTATACAGTATATTATATATATAAGCAGCAGTACGGTAGGCCACGGCTGTACCTACCTACCTCTGTGTCATCAGTGCACTCGTCGTCCATAAGTAATATAATACTATACTATCCATCCATCTACATTGTATACCTGTGGTGTTTTTTTTTTCTTCATACTAGTTTAGCAGTCTGCTGACAGTGTCCACTAGGTCCGTTATACAGTATATTATATATATATAAGCAGCAGTACGGTAGGCCACGGCTGTACCTACCTCTGTGTCGTCAGTGCACTCGTCGTCCATAAGTAATATAATACTATACTATCCATCCATCTACATTGTATACCTGTGTTGTTGTTTTTTTCTTCATACTAGTTTAGCAGTCTGCTGACAGTGTCCACCAGGTCCGTTATACAGTATATTATATATATAAGCAGCAGTACGGTAGGCCACGGCTGTACCTACCTCTGTGTCGTCAGTGCACTCGTCGTCCATAAGTAATATAATACTATACTATCCATCCATCTACATTGTATACCTGTGGTGTTTTTTTTTCTTCATACTAGTTTAGCAGTCTGCTGACAGTGTCCACCAGGTCCGTTATACAGTATATTATATATATAAGCAGCAGTACGGTAGGCCACGGCTGTACCTACCTCTGTGTCATCAGTGCACTCGTCGTCCATAAGTAATATAATACTATACTATCCATCCATCTACATTGTATACCTGGGTTGTTGTTTTTTTTCTTCATCCTAGTTTAGCAGTCTGCTGACAGTGTCCACCAGGTCCGTTATACAGTATATTATATATATAAGCAGCAGTACGGTAGGCCACGGCTGTACCTACCTATGTGTCGTCACTCGTCGTCCATAAGTAATATAATACTATACTATCCATCCATCTACATTGTATACCTGTGGTGTTTTTTTTTCTTCATCCTAGTTTAGCAGTCTGCTGACAGTGTCCACCAGGTCCGTTATACAGTATATTATATATATAAGCAGCAGTACGGTAGGCCACGGCTGTACCTACCTCTGTGTCGTCACTCGTCGTCCATAAGTAATATAATACTATACATCCATCTACATTGTATACCTGTGGTGTTTTTTTTTCTTCATACTAGTTTAGCAGTCTGCTGACAGTGTCCACCAGGTCCGTTATACAGTATATTATATATATAAGCAGCAGTACGGTAGGCCACGGCTGTACCTACCTCTGTGTCGTCAGTGCACTCGTCGTCCATAAGTAATATAATACTATACTATCCATCCATCTACATTGTATACCTGTGTTGTTGTTTTTTTCTTCATACTAGTTTAGCAGTCTGCTGACAGTGTCCACCAGGTCCGTTATACAGTATATTATTTATATAAGCAGCAGTACGGTAGGCCACGGCTGTACCTACCTCTGTGTCGTCACTCGTCGTCCATAAGTAATATAATACTATACTATCCATCCATCTACATTGTATACCTGTGGTGTTTTTTTTTCCTTCATCCTAGTTTAGCAGTCTGCTGACAGTGTCCACCAGGTCCGTTATACAGTATATTATATATATAAGCAGCAGTACGGTAGGCCACGGCTGTACCTACCTCTGTGTCGTCACACGTCGTCCATAAGTAATATAATACTATACTATCCATCCATCTACATTGTATACCTGTGGTGTTTTTTTTTTCTTCATACTAGTTTAGCAGTCTGCTGACAGTGTCCACCAGGTCCGTTATACAGTATATTATATATATAAGCAGCAGTACGGTAGGCCACGGCTGTACCTACCTCTGTGTCGTCACTCGCCGTCCATAAGTAATATAATACTATACTATCCACCCATCTACATTGTATACCTGTGGTGGCTTTTAGTTGTGCGCAAAATATGGAGAACAGAAATGTGGAGGTTAAAAAAATAGGGAAAGATCAAGATCCACTTCCACCTCGTGCTGAAGCTGCTGCCACTAGTCATGGCCGAGACGATGAAATGCCATCAACGTCGTCTGCCAAGGCCGATGCCCAATGTCATAGTACAGAGCACGTAAAATCCAAAACACAAAAGATCAGTAAAAAAATGACCCAAAAATCAAAATTAAAAGCGTCTGAGGAGAAGCGTAAACTTGCCAATATGCCATTTACGACACGGAGTGGCAAGGAACGGCTGAGGCCCTGGCCTATGTTCAAGGCTAGTGGTTCAGCTTCACATGAGGATGGAAGCACTCATCCTCTCGCTAGAAAAAAGAAAAGACTTGCGGCAAAAGCACAGCAAAGAACTGTGCGTTCTTCGAAATCACAAATCCCAAAGGAGAGTCCAATTGTGTCGGTTGTGATGCCTGACCTTCCCAACACTGGATGGGAAGAGCTTGCGCCTTCCACCATTTGCACGCCCCCTGCAAGTGTTGAAAGGAGCACCCGCAGTCCAGTTCCTGATAGTGAAATTGAAGATGTCAGAGTTGAAGTATACCAGGATGAGGATATGGGTGTTGCTGGCACTGGGGAGGAAATTGACAAGGAGGATTCTGATGGTGAGGTGGTTTGTTTAAGTCAGGCACCCGGGGAGACACCTGTTGTCCGTGGGAGGAATATGGCCATTGACATGCCTGGTGAAAATACCAAAAAAATCAGCTCTTCAGTGTGGAAGTATTTCAACAGAAATGCGGACAACAGGTGTCAAGCCGTGTGTTGCCTTTGTCAAGCTGTAATAAGTAGGGGTAAGGACGTTAACCACCTCGGAACATCCTCCCTTATACGTCACCTGCAGCGCATTCATAATAAGTCAGTGACAAGTTCAAAAACTTTGGGCGACAGCGGAAGCAGTCCACTGACCAGTAAATCCCTTCCTCTTGTAACCAAGCTCGCGCAAACCACACCATCAACTCCCTCAGTGTCAATTTCCTCCTTACCCAGGAAAGCCAATAGTCCTGCAGGCCATGTCACTGGCAAGTCTGACGAGTCCTCTCCTGCCTGGGATTCCTCCGATGCATCCTTGAGTGTAACGCCTACTGCTGCTGGCGCTGCTGTTGTTGCTGCTGGGAGTCGATCGTCATCCCAGAGGGGAAGTCGGAAGACCACTTGTACTACTTCCAGTAAGCAATTGACTGTCCAACAGTCCTTTGCGAGGAAGATGAAATATCACAGCAGTCATCCTGTTGCAAAGCGGATAACTGAGGCCTTGACAACTATGTTGGTATTAGACGTGCGTCCAGTATCCGCCGTTAGTTCACAGGGAACTAGACAATTGCTTGAGGTAGTGTGCCCCCGTTACCAAATACCATCTAGGTTCCACTTCTCTAGACAGGCGATACCGAGAATGTACACGGACGTCAGAAAAAGACTCACCAGTGTCCTAAAAAATGCAGTTGTACCCAATGTCCACTTAACCACGGACATGTGGACAAGTGGACAAGTGGAGCAGGGCAGACTCAGGACTACATGACTGTGACAGCCCACTGGGTAGATGTATTGCCTCCTGCTGCAAGAACAGCAGCGGCGGCACCAGTAGCAGCATCTCGCAAACGCCAACTCGTTCCTAGGCAGGCTACGCTTTGTATCACCGCTTTCCAGAATACGCACACAGCTGAAAACCTCTTACGGCAACTGAGGAAGATCATCGCAGAATGGCTTACCCCAATTGGACTCTCCTGGGGATTTGTGGCATCGGACAACGCCAGCAATATTGTGCGTGCATTACATCTGGGCAAATTCCAGCACGTCCCATGTTTTGCACATACCTTGAATTTGGTGGTGCAGAATTATTTAAAAAACGACAGGGGCGTGCAAGAGATGCTGTTGGTGGCCAGAAGAATTGCGGGCCACTTTCGGCGTACAGGCACCGCGTACAGAAGACTGGAGCACCACCAAAAACACCTGAACCTGCCCTGCCATCATCTGAAGCAAGAGGTGGTAACGAGGTGGAATTCAACCCTCTATATGCTTAAGAGGATGGAGGAGCAGCAAAAGGCCATTCAAGCCTATACATCTGGCCACGATATAGGCAAAGGAGGTGGAATGCACCTGTCTCAAGCGCAGTGGAGAATGATTTCAACGTTGTGCAAGGTTCTGCAACCTTTTGAACTTGCCACACGTGAAGTCAGTTCAGACACTGCCAGCCTGAGTCAGGTCATTCCCCTCATCAGGCTTTTGCAGAAGAAGCTGGAGGCATTGAAGGAGGAGCTAAAACAGAGCGATTCCGCTAGGCATGTGGGACTTGTGGATGGAGCCCTTCATTCGCTTAACCAGGATTCACGGGTGGTCAATCTGTTGAAATCAGAGCACTACATTTTGGCCACCGTGCTCGATCCTAGATTTAAAACCTACGTTGGATCTCTCTTTCCGGCAGACACAAGTCTGCAGAGGTTCAAAGAACTGCTGGTGAGAAAATTGTCAAGTCAAGCGGAACGCGACCCGTCAACATCTCCTCCTTCACATTCTCCCGCAACTGGGGGTGCAAGGAAAAGGCTCAGAATTCCGAGCCCACCCGCTGGCGGTGATGCAGGGCAGTCTGGAGCGACTGCTGATGCTGACATCTGGTCCGGACTGAAGGACCTGCCAACGATTACTGACATGTCGTCTACTGTCACTGCATATGATTCTCTCACCATTGAAAGAATGGTGGAGGATTATATGAGTGACCGCATCCAAGTAGGCACGTCAGACAGTCCGTACGTATACTAGCAGGAAAAAGAGGCAATTTGGAGGCCCTTGCACAAACTGGCTTTATTCTACCTAAGTTGCCCTCCCTCCAGTGTGTACTCCGAAAGAGTGTTTAGTGCCGCCACTCACCTTGTCAGCAATCGGCGTACGAGGTTACTTCCAGAAAATGTGGAGAAGATGATGTTCATTAAAATGAATTATAATCAATTCCTCCATGGAGACATTCACCAGCAGCAATTGCCTCCAGAAAGTACACAGGGACCTGAGATGGTGGATTCCAGTGGGGACGAATTAATAATCTGTTAGGAGGGGGATGTACACAGTGATAGGGGTGATGAATCGGACGATGATGATGAGGTGGACATCTTACCTCTGTAGAGCCAGTTTGTGCAAGGAGAGATTGCTTCTTTTTTGGTGGGGGCCCAAACCAACCAGTCATTTCAGTCACAGTCGTGTGGCAGACCCTGTCGCTGAAATGATGGGTTGGTTAAAGTGTGCATGTCCTGTTTATACAACATAAGGGTGGGTGGGAGGGCCCAAGGACAATTCCATCTTGCACCTCTTTTTTCTTTCATTTTTCTTTGCGTCATGTGCTGTTTGGGGAGTATTTTTTGGAAGGGCCATCCTGCCTGACACTGCAGTGCCACTCCTAGATGGGCCAGGTGTTTGTGTCGGCCACTAGGGTCGCTTAGCTTACTCACACAGCTACCTCATTGCGCCTCTTTTTTTCTTTGCGTCATGTGCTGTTTGGGGAGTATTTTTTGGAAGGGCCATCCTGCCTGACACTGCAGTGCCACTCCTAGATGGGCCAGGTGTTTGTGTCGGCCACTAGGGTCGCTTAGCTTACTCACACAGCTACCTCATTGCGCCTCTTTTTTTCTTTGCGTCATGTGCTGTTTGGGAAGTATTTTTTGGAAGGGCCATCCTGCGTGACACTGCAGTGCCACTCCTAGATGGGCCAGGTGTTTGTGTCGGCCACTAGGGTCGCTTAGCTTACTCACACAGCTACCTCATTGCGCCTCTTTTTTTCTTTGCGTCATGTGCTGTTTGGGGAGTATTTTTTGGAAGGGCCATCCTGCCTGACACTGCAGTGCCACTCCTAGATGGGCCAGGTGTTTGTGTCGGCCACTAGGGTCGCTTAGCTTAGTCGTCACACAGCTACCTCATTGCGCCTCTTTTTTTCTTTGCGTCATGTGCTGTATTTGGAGTATTTTTTGGAAGGGCCATCCTGCGTGACACTGCAGTGCCACTCCTAGATGGGCCAGGTGTTTGTGTCGGCCACTAGGGTCGCTTAGCTTACTCACACAGCTACCTCATTGCGCCTCTTTTTTTCTTTGCGTCATGTGCTGTTTGGGGAGTATTTTTTGGAAGGGCCATCCTGCCTGACACTGCAGTGCCACTCCTAGATGGGCTAGGTGTTTGTGTCGGCCACTTGTGTCGCTTAGCTTAGCCATCCAGCGACCTTGGTGCAAATTTTAGGACTAAAAATAATATTGTCAGGTGTGAGGTGTTCAGAATAGACTGGAAATGAGTGTAAATTATGGTTATTGAGGTTAATAATACTATGGGATCAAAATGACCCCCAAATTCAATGATTTAAGCTGTTTTTTCGGGTTTTTTGAAAAAAAACACCCGAATCCAAAACACACCCGAATCCGACAAAAAAAATTCGGTGAGGTTTTGCCAAAACGCGTTCGAACCCAAAACACGGCCGCGGAACCGAACCCAAAACCAAAACACAAAACCCGAAAAATTTCCGGTGCACATCACTAATATATATAGCACCATAATGCATTACATTATATACACAGCCAGAGCCGTAAGTAGACATTTTGGTGCCCTGTGCCAGAAATAGAAATGGTGCCCCCCACCCAAACGTAAAATAGGGCCTGCGCGCCAAAAAAATATAGGGGCATGGTTTCATGGGAAAGTGGTATGACCACATAATTCACATTACATACCCTGTACAGTAGTGTACATTTGTCACATTACTCACACAGCAGTACCCCTTATACACATTACGCGTGACAGCCCCTTATGTATACCATACGCCAGGTAGCCTCTTACGCACATCACGCCAGGTAGCCTCTTACACACATTACCCCAGGTAGAATCCCTTATACACACTACGCCAGGTGGAGACCCTATACCTAAGAGAGAGAGAGACTGTGTGTGTGTGTGTGTGTGTGTGTGTGTGTGTGTGTCACACCATGATAGACAGCAGCGCTTCAGCAAGACCCACAGCTCCATGTCTCACCCGCCTCTGCGAGCAGCTCTGGGACCCGCTGCTCCAAGTCCCTCCATATTACCATAGTAACACATTACATTTTACACAGGCCCCCCATATTAAACACACATTACATTACACACACACCCATATTACACTTAGTGGCACATTACACTACACCCCCCATATTACACGCAGTA
This sequence comes from Pseudophryne corroboree, assembly GCF_028390025.1. NCBI lineage: Eukaryota > Metazoa > Chordata > Amphibia > Anura > Myobatrachidae > Pseudophryne > Pseudophryne corroboree. The sequence continues at coordinate 276,412,776 of NC_086446.1, forward strand.
GCACATTACATTACACCCCCCCATATTACACGCAGTAGCACATTACAATACACCCCCCCATATTACACACAGTAGCACATTACATTACAGCCCCCCATATTACACACAGTAGCACATTACATTACACCCCTCCCATATTACACACAGTAGCACATTACATTACACCCCCCCATATTACACGCAGTAGCACATTACATTACATTACACCCCTCCATATTACACACAGTGGCACATTACACTACACCCCCCACCATATTACACACAGTAGCACATTACACTATACCCACCCATATTACACACAGTAGCACATTACACTAGCCCCCCTCCCATATTACACTCAGTGGCACATTACATTAAACCCCCCCATATTACACACAGTAGCACATTACACTACCCCCCCCCCATATTACACACAGCAGCACATTACATTACTACGCCCCCCCCCCAATAACCCCCAGCACACACAGTACACACCTGGTTTGTTGCTCCCTCCTGAGAAGAGCAGGGAGTGTGTGGTGGGGGAGGTAGCACAGGGCAGACACAAGCAGGAGCAGGAAGGCTGGGCTGAGTCACGCTGTCTACTCTACTGTTAGTGTGGTGGGCGGGGCCAGCCACCGCTATGCAGAGCCTGGCTGCCGGGTCATGTGCTCCCCTGTACACTACAGGTGGCTGCTGTGGTCATTCTTCATATCCTGCTGCAGACTCTAACAGTCTGCAGTGCACAGAGCTCTCACAGGACAGTCTGCCTCTCCCTTGCTGGTCCCGCCCCCCACATTTCCGGACTTGCGCATGCGCAGTCTGAATTTACGGGGATGGAGACTTTGAAAATCGGGAGGGCTAACAAGGTATGCGGGGCAGCGGGAGGCTCATGCAAAAATTGTGAGCCTCCCGCCGAATGCGGGAGGGTAGACAAGCCTGATGCAGGTATAGGGTATATTCCTTAATCTGGGTATACAGTGCATGGTACCTGCGACCACTCTTGCACAAACATTGTTTAGTGTGTACACACAATTCATCGTTGTTGTGGGGTCTTCTAATAATCTTTATTGTCAGATGGTGCAGGTTGCGGCCTTCTGACCCAGGAGAAGTCGTGACCTCTATTTTGGTGCTGCCCCAAAGGAGGAGGTCTCTTGTGACTGGAGTCCGGCGTGGAGGGTGCCCCCCCCCCCCTCAGTGCTTGCATACCCTTCCCGACGCCTTCTACCCTGTTGCTCCGAGAGGAGGTGAGTGCTGCCCGCTGCCCCCTTACCTCGGACGGACAGACGCCCGCCGATCACTGCAGTCATGCTGTGGAGAGTAGCTCTCTCCTGCTGCAGCTGCCTCACCTGCTGATCGGCGCCCGGACTGGGGGATCCCGGCCTGTGCACTACGCCCGCCGCTACACCCGTTCCCGGCTGATCTGTTAGTGGCCTCCAGGGGCCTGGGCGGCTGAGGGTTTCCACCAGGGTCTGGCGGCGCCATCTTGCTTACTGGCGGTGCACCCACACGTGGACCCCTCGTTGTGTGTGCTGGGTGGCGGCTCAGCCCTGCTTCTGCCGCTACTTGGGGGTAGCCCTCTGGTGCCTATATCTGTCTGGGGCTGCTTCAGCTGTTGTAAAAAAATATATATATATTGATATTTAATAATAAAATAATAATAATAAATAGCAACGGCGAGTTGTGTCCTGCCCGCTGCCGGGAGTGCTGATTCCTGACCCGGGGGGGCGAGACTGGCATGCTCGCGGACTGTGGCCCACGATCACCACCGGAGCCGGGATCTAGATTGGAAGCTTGGGCCGTGACCCGCGTGGTGTCATCCTTCCCTGCGGTGCGGTGAGCACCGGAGTGTACTGCGCATCCATACCTGTGTCTGGAGACTCTGCTCACCTAATCACCTGCTATTATACGCTCAAGCTCCTCAAAGACCCCTTCTGCAAGTAGTCTATACCTCTTTACCTATACATATCTTGCCCATCAGTGCTCTGGTTGTGGCTGGTCCAGACCGGAGACCTCTCCCTAGGGTGACTTACGTTGCAGTTCTATAGACTTCCTTCCCGTTCTCCCTGTGTCTACTATTATGGACAAATTCATGTCTAAAACACTACGTAATCCACGGGGTGCCCAGACTGGTAAAGGCAAAAATCGTGAAAGCTCCGCTAACAGTGCTCCTGTTTCCCCAACATATAGTCAGGGTTCAAGTCCTAGGGGACAATCACAACCTGCACCAACTATGGAATCATCCAAGTCCTTCTCTACGAGTGAAATCACAAATATACTCTCATCTCTGCTGGATCAAAAACTGGCGCCCCTAAAGGATTCTTTGGATTTGGCACTCAAGCAACTCATAGCTCATGATCAACGTATATCCGAAGCTGAACATAGTAACATAGTATCTAAGGTTGAAAAAAGACAATTGTCCATCGAGTTCAACCTATTTGTGGTCTCCCATGCACAATTATTTTGTATAAAATTTTGACTGAAGTTGATGACTGCCGTTACGTTTTACCCCTCTTTTTTATAATAACCATAGTGGGTGACTATGCCCCGTAACCCTGGATATCCTTATCCATTAGGAATTTATCTAACCCATTCTTAAAGGTGTTGACTGAGTCCGCCATTACAACTCCCTCAGGCAGGGAATTCCAAACACGTATTGTCCTTACCGTAAAAAAGCCTTTACGCCGTATTGTGCGTAATCTCTCCTCTAACCTGAGCGAGTGTCCACGAGTTCTCTGTGTTGATCTAACCAAAAACAGGTCCTGCGCAAGATCTGTATATTGTCCCCTTATATATTTGTAAATGTTGATCATGTCCCCTCTTAATCTCCTCTTTTCCAGTGTAAACATGCCTAGTCTTGCAAGCCTTTCCTCGTATTCCAGCGTCTCCATACCCTTAATTAGTTTGGTCGCCCGCCTTTGAACCTTTTCTAGCTCCAGGATATCCTTTTTGTAGTAAGGTGCCCAGAATTGTACACAGTATTCACGGTGTGACCTCACAAGTGATTTATATAACGGGAGTATAATACTCTCGTCCCTGGCATCAATTCCTCATTTTATGCATGCTAATATCTTATTAGCCTTCTTTGCTGCAGTCCTACTTTGGGTACTACTGCTTAGTTTGCTATCTATGAGGACACCTAAGTCCTTTTCCAGTACAGAATCCCCTAATTTTACCCCATTTAGTAGGTAGGTGTTATTTTTGTTCTTGTTACCACAGTGCATTACCTTACACTTGTCTGTATTGAAGCACATTCTCCATTTCGCTGCCCAAGCTTCTAATTTAACTTAGTCGTTCTGAAGCGACTCAGCATCCCCCTCTGCATTTATAACTTTACACAATTTGGTATCATCTGCAAAAATTGACACCATGCTCTCTAGACCTTCTGTTAGGTCGTTAATGAAAATATTGAACAGAGAATTTCTGATCTAGAGGACGACTTATCTGCGGCTAAGTCGGCCCAGGTGGACCACGATAAGCTGATGGTGTCCCTACAAGACAAGTTAGAAGATTTGGAAAATCGGAATAGAAGAAATAATATACGTGTGGTGGGTTTGCCAGAATCTGTGAAGCCATCCGATCTTATGAAAATGGTCTCCCAATGGTTGCCAAGGGAACTGGGTTGCATCTCGGACTTGGGCTCCATTCTGGTTGAACGTGTCCATCGGATTGGTCCTGACCGTCAGACCAGTAGAGATAGACCCAGGCCGGTCATTATGAGAATTCTTAACTACGCCCATAAAATCCGTTTGATGGAAGCCTATCGGAAATGTACTGATCTTCGGTACCAAGACTCCAAGATCTTACTATTTCAGGACTTTTCTTATCTAGTTGCTGCAAAACGATGCGAGTTTTCACCTGTTTGTAAATACCTGTTTGAACTTGGTCACCGATTTGCATTGTTATATCCGGCCAAGCTGAGAATCACCCATGTTGGTAAATCCTACCTCTTCGAAACTGCACAAGAGGCCAGAAACTTTGTGAACTCTTTGGATACGACTCTACTTTCTGGCATGGGTGATGCGGACTGACCCTTTATATCCTTTTCCAGTTGGTTAATTATCACCTTTGGCTTGTCCATTCACAATACAGTTGAATAATGCTTTTCTGTTTGTTATATTGATTTGGTTATATTTCTGCACTGTGACGTTAGTTTATTGCTGCAGCTGGAGTTTGATACCAGCTGTTGTACAACGGTTTTGTACTTGTTATGCTCTTCTGTTCTTTCTTCCATACTTCTTTTCTCTCCTGCTACCGCCTCTTCTATTCTCTTTCTGGCTGTCTTACCTCCCCCTCTCCCCCTTATCTCATCTTTTGATGTGTTACTTCAGATTATGGTGCCCTTGGATTCTGTGTTTGAGGATATCCTTCTCATATGTGTTACTGTTTTTCTTTTGGTTGCTGACGGAACTTTATAGGGCACTCACATGGGTTCTTAAAATGTTGAAACTGTGTTGTACCTTGGTTTATAGCTTTATTACTATACACACACAATCTTCCCGAATTTTGATAGGAATGTACGTAATTCTTTGTCTTTGTTATTTTGTATCATTGATCCATTACGGCCCGCTGGCTGGGAATGGCTGTGATCAACTATTATGGCATATGGTAATCGGATATTGGCCTAGGGTCGGTATCGGATTAATGCCGTTAACCAGGGACTCTTCCACGATAATACAATCACGATTCAAGTTAGTGTCATGGAATGTTGAGGGACTCAGTACCCCTATTAAACAAAAAAAGGTCCTTACCTATTTGAAACGGCTGAAACCCGATATAGTGTTATTGCAGGAAACTCATTGGAAGATCTCGGACCCTAATGTGCTACGTGATACGTGGGTGGGAGAATATAGAACAGCTTCTTTCACATCCAAATGCAGAGACTTTTTCTTGAAAATAAAAATACTGAATACGATCTACACGGTGGCCAATATTTATGCCCCCAATGGCCCTAACGCATCCTTTTTCTCTGATATATACTCGAAATTGCAGGGTTGGGCGGAGGGAGAAATTGTTCTGGGAGGTGACTTTAATTGTATACAATCGACTGGTCTAGACAAGACGTCCACACCCAGTACGCCTACTGTTGCCACTCCAACCTCACTCACACTCCTCACCTCTTCCTTACGACTGTCTGACCCATGGAGAATTCGTAACCCAGACGCTCGCGAATACACCTTCTACTCCCACCCTCACCACTCCTCCTCTAGATTAGATTTTTGGTTAATTGCTGATTCTCTTCTGCATCATGTTGTAGATGCTAAGATAGAACCCATTTCACTCTCGGACCATGCCCCAATTTGGATCTCGATCACTTTAGATACCCCTTTGCCTAGATCCTATAATTGGCGCTTCCCTGCTTATCTGGAACATTCCTCAGACTTCAGTCAATTTCTTACCCGGGCCTTCCTTAACTATGTACATGATAATAAAATTCATATTGACAATATCAATTTGTTATGGTCTGCTTCAAAACCAGTTGTCCGTGGACAAATCCCAGAATATGTTTCCAGAAAGCGCAGGCCATTAAGCACCCAGTTGCATGATCTGAGCAAAACTTTGACGACAACATATGACGCCATGGTATTACACGACTCTCCAGATAATAGGCGGGCTTACGCTGACGCAAAACACCTTTATGACGCATTATACACTGAACGAGCTAACTTTTCCTATGATGTTCAACAAAACAATTTTTTCCGTGGTGGTAACAAGTAGGGCAAACTGTTGGCTAACTTAGTAAGATCATCTACAGCCCCTTCTCGCATAACTCACTTACACACAGACTCACCTTCTTCAACAATGGACACGCACACCATATCTGAAACCTTTTCACACTATTATAAAAATTTGTATGCAGCTCCTATAGATAACCCCACTGACGGTATGGTGTTTCTAGAAAAAGCAGGCTTACCCACATTAACGTAGGAGGAACGGGCGTCGTTGACAGACCCAGTAACGCAATCGGAATTGTTATATTTGATTAAATCTCTCCATAATGGAAAAACGCCAGGCCCGGTTGGGTTTGGGGCAGAATATTACAAAATACTAGCTCCTCATCTGCTGCCTTATTTGCTAACACTGTTTAATTCATTATTGCAAGGTTCCTCTCCCCTTTCGGGATTCACAGAAGCTAGAATAGTAGTATTTCCAAAACCAGGTAAAGACCCTGCATATGTCCAGTCTTATCGTCCTATATCCATTCTAAACCAGGATCTAAAACTATTCTCGTCTCCAATTAATATTACAACGTATCTTACATCCTGCCCAAACTGGGTTTGTAAAGACTAGAACTTGTGTACATAATGTACGTACCCTGATTGCAGCAATACATAGTGTCGACGGCTCCACAACGTCTAAAGCGCTAGTGGTCAGTTGCGACACTGATAAAGCATTCGACCGGGTATCATGGGCACACTTGCTTAGAATCTTCCACACTCAACAATTTGGAGTGGAGTTTATTAAAGTATTTAATATGCTTTATTCTAATCCACAGGCACGACTCACTATTAATGGAGTGAACACATTCACCTTCTCTTTACATAGGGGTACGCGCCAGGGTTGCCCCCTCTCTCCCCTACTTTTTAATTTGGCTCTTGACCCATTAATACGCACCTGCTTGCAAGATGTTACCTGGGAAGGGATAAAAATTGGTTCACAATCAGTGAAAGTATCGGCTTTTGCTGATGATCTGTTACTTTATTTTGACGAACCCATAAAGGCGTTCCCCTCTCTATTGGCAATACTCAATGATTTCCATTTGATCTCGGGCTTTCTAATCAACTTTGATAAAACGGAAGCATTGGCTCTGGGCCCCAAAGCTACACAAAATTGGGGCTCCCGATTTCCTTTTAAATGGGCTGCTGGCTTAATAACCTACTTAGGCTTACGTTTTTCATCCAAACTATCCGATCTATACGCACTATACTTTTCATGCTCTATTAATAAAATGATGGATGATTTCACACGTTGGCAGAGTTTACCAATTTCATATCTAGGTAGATGCCACTTATACAAAATGATTTCCTTCCCCCGCCTACTGTATCCGATCCAAATGCTTCTGTTTCTTCTAACTAAACGTGATATCCAAACAATTAATAAATCTCTCACTACTTTTATTTGGGAGAATAAACGCCCACGCATAGCCCTTTTTAAATTGAAACAACCAACTATGCTGGGAGGTGTGAATTTACCATGCCCAGAAGATTATTCTCTGGCCGCTAATTACAGATATGCTATTGACTGGGTTGGAGGCTCTGCTAACTATGTTAATATGTCACTAGAGCAATCTATGCTACCTCATAGTGACCTGCCTTCCATATTACATTTTTCTGACCCCTTTACATTGACATCCTTCCGTACGAACTCATTATTGGTCTCTCCGTGCAAAGCATGGACTCATATACGAAAACGCATGGGACTTACAATGACTTGCTCCTTATTCCAACCACTATTGCATAATCCAGACTTTCAAGACGGGGAGACCGATGTGATTATCAAAAATTGGTTCTCTCACGGCCTGCGTTTGGTATATCAACTGCTTAATGTCACCTGTACTGAAGTACTCACTCTGTCTCAATTGAAACTCAAATTTCCGAACCTCCATATACCGCTTTTTGCTTATTTTCAAGTCCGCAGTTTTGCAACGCGATTGATATCACGCTTACGACCAGCGGACTACAATTTTCCCCTAGACGTCCAATTGCGACTAACGCCTCATTCTCCTTACCCCACATCCTTTATTTATGCATACACCAGACGTAAGATAGATCTAACTTGTCAAACTACGGACCTAGCTAAATGGACAGATACCTTGCCGGGAACTGATCTTCATACTATAGTACGCTAGCACTTATTACTTAATAAATGTTTGGTTTCTTCTTCCTATGCAGAAACGCATTTAAAAATTTTGCATAGAGTATACTACACTCCTCGCCTTAGATTTCTTACGGGCATCTCTGATAACTCTCAATGTTTTAAATGTTCTTCACCTGATGCCGATATTATCTATTGCCTCTGGTCGTGCCCTGTAATACAATTGTTCTGGAAAGATGTTTGTAATTACATTACAACGACTCTGAATATTTCTTTCACAGCTACTTTAATTTGGGCTTTCTGGAACCAGTATGATCCTGACTGTCTTTCACTGTCTCCGGGTAACAAACTGTTATTAGCGCGGATTGCGGCAGCTACCAAAAAGACCATAATGTTACAATAGATACATAGAACCCCTATACCCATATCTCTTCTGCTCCCTAGATTGACATATCTTTATCAAATGGACTGGATAGAATGCTCTCTCAGAGCAGAATCCAACTCTTCCAAATTCTTCGCAATATGGCTGCCCTACATTGTAACCCTATCACAGCCAGCCCGTGATAACATACGTAAAGTAGTTAAATATACTACATGGTACAATACTGAGGTTCTCACAAGGGGATCACCGCCCTTTTAGCCTCAGCTCTCATAATCTCTTGACCACATTGTTAGACTTCTTAATGTCACCAGAAGATAATCACTCCCCTTTTTTTTTTTTTACACTTTGAGCTACTCTATTTATCCCTTTGCTTTCTTATATGATCTGTGATGAATTACTGTTATGATGTACATTCCTACATGTCATTATGATTATTGCTATCCCTATATTTTTCTATTGTCAATATCTTGCAATTGTTGTGGAAATGTGTATGTATTTCTTTCTTATTCAATAAACATATTTGAAGAAAAAAAAACCTAAGAAATCACATGTACATAAGTATTCAAAGTTGAGCTCAGGTGAATCCTGTTTTCACTGATCATCCTTGAGATGTTCCTACAGCTTAATTGTCCAACTGTGGTAAATTCAGTTGATTGGACATGATTTGGAAAAGCACACACCTGCCTATATAAGGTCCCACACTTGGCAGCGCATGTCTGAGCACAAACCAAGCATGAAGTCAAAGGAATTGTCTGTAGACTTCCGAGACAGGATTATCTTAAGGCACAAATCTGGGGAAGGGTACAGAAAAATATCTGCTGCTTTGAAGGTCTCAATGGGCACAGTGGCCTCCATCATCCGTAAATGGAAGAAGTTTGGAACCACCAGGACTCTTCCTAGAGCTGGCCGGCCGTCTAAACTCAGCTATCGAGGGAGAAGGGCTCTAGTCGGGGAGGTGACCAAGAACCCTATGGTCACTCTGTCAGAGCTACATCATTCCTCCATGGAGGAATCCACCAATCAGGCCTGTATGGTAGAGTGGCCAGATGGAAGCCTCTCCTTAATAAAAAGAACATGGCAGCCCACCTGGAGTTTGCCAAAATGCACCTAGAGGACTCTCAGACCATGAGAAACAAAATTATCTGGTCTGATGAGACAAAGATTGAACTCTTTGGCATGAATGCCAGGCGTCATGTTTGGAGGAAACGAGGCATCGCTCATCATCAGGCCAATTCCGTCCCTACGGTGAAGCATGGTGGTGGCAACATCATGCTGTGGGGATGTTTTAGAGCAGCAGGAACTGGAAGACTAGTGAGGATAGAGGGAAAGATGAATGCAGCAATGTACAGAGACATCCTGGATGAAAACCTGTTCCAGAGCACACTTGACCTCAGACTGGAGCGACGGTTTATCTTTCAGCAGGACAACAACCCTAAGTACACAGCTATGATATCAAAGGAGTGGCTTCAGGACAACTCTGTGAATGTCCTTGAGTGGCCTATCCAGAGCGCATACTTGAATCCGATTGAACATCTCTGGAGAGATCTGAAAATGGCTGTGCACCGACGCTTCCCGTACAACCTGATGGAGCTTGAGAGGTGCTTCGTAGAGGAATGGGCAAAACTGCCCAAAGATAGGTGTGCCAAGCTTGTGGCATCATATTCAAAAAGACTTGAGGCTATAATTGCTGCCAAAGGTGCATCAACAAAGTATTGAGCAAAGGCTGTGAATACTTATGTACATGTGATTTCTTTGTTTTTTTATTTTTAATAAATTTGCAGAAATCTAAAAAAAACAACTTTTTTCACCGTGCCGTTATGGGTTATTGGCCCTCATTCCGAGTTGTTCGCTCGCAAGCTGCTTTTAGCAGCTTTGCACACGCTAAGCCGCCGCCTACTGGGAGTGAATCTTAGCTTATCAAAATTGCGAACGAAAGATTAGCAAAATTGCGAATAGACACTTCTTAGCAGTTTCTGAGTAGCTCCACACTTACTCGGCAACTGCGATCAGTTCAGTCAGTTTCGTTCCTGGTTTGACGTCACAAACACTCCCAGCGTTCGGCCAGACACTCCTCCGTTTCTCCAGCCACTCCCGCGTTTTTCCCAGAAACGGTAGCGTTTTTTCGCACACACCCATAAAACGGCCAGTTTCCGCCCAGAAACACCCACTTCCTGTCAATCACACTCCGATCACCAGAACGATGAAAAAACCTCGTAATGCCGTGAGTAAAATACCTAACTGCATAGCAAATTTACTTGGCGCAGTCGCACTGCGGACATTGCGCATGCGCATTAGCGACTAATCGCTCCGTTGCGAGAAAAATATAACGAACGAACAACTCGGAATGACCCCCATTGTGTGTAGAATTTTGAGGGAAAAATTTATTTATTCCATTTTGGAATAAGGCTGTAACATAACAAAATGTGGAAAAAGTGAAGCGCTGTAAATACTTTCCAGACACACTGTACATGGGAGCTTGTTAACATTTTCAAACTTCATTCTATATTAAAAATATATATAGTACAAATACTGTAAAGTCACAAAGAAAATTTTTTTTGATTCATTTTTATTTGATAAATTAGAAAATTAAAAATGTAAAATATAGTGAAAGTGTTGTGTTAGAAACTAGTGGTTAAAATAAATTTGATGTGCATCCCATTATTAATGTCTTATATAATATAGGAGAGAATTTTGATCATTGTAGTGCTCTGTTATGAGTTAGAAGGATTTTTGTTGCCTAGGTGCCTTGATTATGCAATAGACCAATATATCCTTGTATCTCAATGATGTGTCTTTGCCTGTATATTTCTTCTTATATTACAGCACCATCTAGTGGTGATTAGGGATACCGTCTAATATTGTATGTTATCAGTCCACACACGTGCAGCTACAATTTTTTGCAGTCGCAGTTGTGCTAATATGCAGATACTAGTTTCAGCCTACGCCTTGTTTAGTAGCGTGCACAGACTGTGCAAGCCGAGATCCCCATGGACAGTGCAACTCCACCATAGGCACACCATTGACTCTTGCGCCAGCCTATGGTGGGTGCAGTGCCCTTCTGAAATTCTACTAAACATGGCCTCTGTGTCTGCAGATCTGTGTTTGAGAACACAGCCACATTCACTGACACATCCGTGATACTCCCATGTCACTCCCATTAGACAGCCTTTTTATGCATTCACTTCAGTCCACCTGCCAGTCATCACCGAGGAACGCCCATGGTGTTGCACAGCCAAGTGTACTGCCAGCTGTACTTTCAGGCTGAACGTCAGATCTTTTATTCTGATGCCAATGTGTCTGGCAGTATTTTATTTTACGCCAGATACATAGATGATTTATTTTTGTTGTGGTCGGGGACCCAGGATAGATTCATAGCTTTTGTTGAGACACATAATGAGTCCTCTTGTCCTATTAAGTTTATTTATCAGATCAGCAATGGTGCCATTAATTTTTTGGATGTGGTGGTAAAGTTGGATGAGCATGTGCGGACTACTGACTTGTCCGTGAAGGTTACGGATAGGAATACGCTGTTACACTCCAGCAGTTTTCATCCAAAATCTTTAAAATATGGTCTGCCGCACACTTACCTACTCTCCCGGATTCTGCGGGAGACACCCGGTTTTTCGAGTAGTCCCCCGCAGCCCCGGAAGAGTGGGCACACCTCCCGCATTCTGCCCACTTCCTAGTGAAGTGGGCAGAATGTGAAGAAAGACATAGCGAAATCGTGGAGGGGCGGAGCCTAATGATGCAATGATATGCTAATCACGTCATTTTAGATCCGCCCCCTATGCAAATATTACCCAACTATGCACTTTTCCTGGTGAGTAGGCGGGGCTTAATGATGTAATTATGTCAGCCCCACCCTCAGTGCCGCCCACCTGCTTCTCCTCTCCGGGCATCTCCCGGAGAAAAGATTTGAAAAGTCGGTAAGTATGGTCTGCCGTTCTCTCAGATTTTGAGAGCTAGGCATATTTGCAGTAATGAGGCTGATGCTATTAGGCACTTTGATGTAATGATCGAGAAGTTTCTGGTACGTGGGTATCGTTTACCGGATTTATTGGTTGCTAAGCGTAGGGCATTGGATAGGCCGAGAGAGGCCTTGTTGCAGGGTAATAAGAATAAGAAAAGGCAATTGGATAATAGGATGCCCTGGGTGAACCATTTCAACTCGTCTAGTGGTGAGATCAGTAAAGTGTCTAAACTGTTATGGCCTATTGTGGGTTCTGATCAAGATTTGAAATTGAGGGATAAGAAATTGATGTCATGTTATACCCGAGGTCGCAATATCCGGGACTGGGTCATGAAGACTGATGTTACGAGCCTTGCGAACTCTGTGTCGACCCAACATTTTCTAAGTATACGCAATGGGTGCTAGAAATGCATTAATTGTACGACATGTCGCTACCTGAGAGTGGGGGAGAGTTTTTGCCATCTGTTTAGTGGGAAACAGTTTATCCGACATAAAGTTACGTGTACAACGAAATACATTGTTTATTTAATCAAATGCCCATGTGGGCTATATTATGTCGGTAAGACTGATAGAACACTACGAGAGCGGATGGCAGCACATCGCTGCACTATACGGGCGGCTTTGGAAAGTAAACAAAGTGAACATCCTGTGGCACGCCACTTTGTGGAGACTGGCCATAGTATGGCAAATCTGAGGTACATGATTATTGATCATGTGCCGGCAACATTACATGGTGGGAATCATTCTCTGAAATTGCTTAAAACTGAATCTGCTTGGATCCACAGGTTGAGTACTCTCACACCGAGGGACCTTAATGATACCTTAGGTCTTCATGTTTTTATTTAGGCAGATGATATTATTGTCCCTGGCGGTGTTATGATGATTTTATCTTCTAGTTTACATCTAATGTGGTGTATTGGTATTTATACAATATACCTGTTTAATCATGATGTGTGTTTTTCGCTATAGTATGTTTACCCTAGACCAGTGATTTTCAACCTTTTTTTTTTTTTTTTTTTTTTTTTAAATTCTTTATTTTTCATTTTGTAATATAGAACATTTTTCCAAATATGTCAACACACATATCAAAAATAGAGCGTATACAACAGTCTCATATCTTGTCAGCTGTAAATATACAAAACATCAATAAATGGTTGCGAAAAGAGAAATTAACAGATTCATATACGTTATCCTAAACCGTGCAACGTTCATAAAAAGTTACAGAATCTGGAATAAAGAGCAACCTCGGAGCAATATTGCATAATAACACAGTATTTAGACAAAGTGTGAGGTCGCAAAAAACCATCAAAAACAGACAAAAAGAGGGGGGAGACAAGGGAAAGAAGGGAGGAAGGAGAAGAAAAATGGGGGGGGGGGGGACAACAAGCCACGGACGTAAAGACATTTAGAGGGCAGTATGAGGGCCCCATGGGCTTCCATTTTCAGTGTGTATTCAGGGTGCATAGTCAGCATAGGTCTTAGTGGTCTTCAAGTCAATCCAGAGAAACCAGGTTGCCACATAGTCCGAATATTTGTCTAAGGCAGCAGAATAAACATCTTCCATGTACATATAGAAGTCAATGCGCTGGAACCACTCCCATATTGTCGGTGGGTTAGTGGATTTCCAATGCACCGGGAGTATAGCTCTTGCCGCATTATTTAAATGCTTAAGAAGGGATTTCTTGTAGCGAGAAGGGGGTATATCTGAATGTGATAGTAGCCAGAAGTCCGGACCCAGTGGGACCTGGCTTCCCAAAATCTTTGTTGATAGGTCCATAATTGTGTTCCAAAATGGGATAATTAACGGACAGTCCCACCATATGTGAATCAATGTGCCAGTATCCTTACTGCATCTCCAACATAGGGGAGAGACTGAGGGGTAAATTTTATGTAAGAGAGACGGGCATCTATACCATCTAGTCAGTAATTTGTATTGTGTTTCCACAATGTCCAAACTAGTGGAGCACTGTGTCATAACCCTGCAATGTGTGTCCCATTGAATCTTGATTCCCCGATGTTTCAGATCTTTATCCCAGGCATCACAGAAAGAGGGGACCGTGAGAAAAGAACTCTGTCGAAGAATCTTATAGATGCCTGACACCACATGTGAGGGGGCTATCTCCTGACTGCACATGGATTCAAAGGGAGTGAGAGCCTTATAAAGGTCTGTCGTCTCTCGCTGTGATGTAACAAAATGGTGTACCTGAAGGTAGAACCAATAGTCTTTAGCGGGTATATCGCCCGTTTTCTGTATTTCAGCGAACGTTTTGAGTTTGCCATGTGCAATCAAGTGAATCACCCTAGTCACACCCGCCTCCCCCCATCTAGAAGCAATCTCATTGGACCTGCCCGGGGGGAATAATGGATTGTCGAATATAGGCATAACGGACGTTTGTTTAGACGTGAGTCCCATTTTATAACGAAGTGTCCGCCATAGAGCCAATGTGGGCCCCACAGTAAGATGTGGTGAGCGACCAAACCTAGGGGACCAGGGCACTGCCTGTAGGTTAAGATTAGTGGAAGAAGATTCCAGGTCGACCCACTGTTTCCTCTGGGAAGCAGGGCGAGACCAGTCTATAATTCTATGTAGTAGTGCGGCATGGTAATATGTGGAAATCATAGGTAATTGTTGCCCGCCTTGTGATTTCAGCCTAGATAAATGGCTATGCTTGAACCTAGGCTTCCGGCCGTCCCAAATGAAATGGCTTATTGCCTTGTGTGCTTCGGCTAAGAATTGTGGGGGAAGTTTCAGAGGGATGGTTTGGAAAAGGTATAGCAACCTGGGGAGAATGTTCATCTTTACTATATTTATACGGCCTAGCCATGAGAATCTCTGCGTGAGCCAGTGCTTCATCTCCTGTCGCAATTTGCGCAATAAAGGAGTGTGGTTAATACTAGCTATAGTAGTGAGTGTCGATGGGATTTGAATTCCTAAATATGTAATATGGGATTTTTGCCATGTGAATTGGAATGATTGCGATAAGGAGGATACCGCAGCAGGTGAGAGCGTGACATTCATTGCCATGGATTTTGAATAATTAATTTTAAAATTCGACATGTCTCCGAATCGTATGAATTCTTTCATAAGGTTGGGTAGGGAAATCAAAGGATTTGTTATGACCGCCAATAGGTCGTCTGCAAAGAGGGCCAGACGATGCTCAATTTTGCTCACTCGCAGGCCCGTGATACTAGGGTTGGATCTAATTGCCCGAGCCAGGGCCTCCATGCATAGAACAAAAATTAAGGGTGACAGCGGGCAACCCTGACGTGTGCCATTGGAGATTGATATGGGTTCAGAAAGAACGCCATTCACCCTAACCCGGGCCGACGGGGCTTTATATAATGAAAGGATTCTCTGCAAAAAAACATCTCCTAGACCCAAGCGTCGGAGCACTGCCTCCATAAAATCCCAATCCACCCGATCAAAGGCCTTTTCTGCGTCTGTGGAAAGAAGCATGAGGGGAGTATCAGTTATCTGCGCATGCGCTATCAGATCAATGACTCTAATAGTATTGTCCCTTGCCTCTCTGCCCATAACAAAGCCGACCTGATCAGGGTGTAGTATATCTGGCAGTAATGGTTTAAGGCGATTAGCCATAAGTTTTGCGAACAATTTAATATCTACATTTAATAACGATATCGGTCTATAGTTGGAAGGGAGTGTCGGGTCTTTAGAGTCTTTTGGGATGACAGTAATATGGGCGCTTAAGGACTGGCCTGATAGAGGAGTCGTTGATGAAATGGCATTGCAGGCCTGAAGAAGAAGGGGGCTGAGTTTCTCCTGAAAGGCCTTGTAATACGTGACTGGAAAGCCATCCGGCCCTGGGCTTTTACCGTTAGGAGATGACTTTAGGGCAGCCAGCAGTTCTTCCCCAGTAAAAGGATCGTCTAGGGCCTGAGCAATGTCTGTCGGGAGAGTCGGGAAAGTTCAACCTTTTTTTTACTCGCGGCACACCAAACAATATTTTAAAATTCCCAAGGCACACCATCAGTTCCCCACAGAAAAAAACAAAAAAGAACACATTGGCCCTCACAGTAAAAAAAAAAAATAAATCGACACATACATTAGCCTACACAGAAAAAAACAATCACATTGCTCCCCACATAAATCATGTTGCGTCTGCATAAATCAATCACATTTATTCACATTGTTCCTACCATAAGTCCATATAAATCCTTATTCTCTCCACATAAATCCTATTGAAATCCTATTGTTCCCCACAGGAGAAATAAAATAACAAATATTATTATCAGCTGTCCTCCTCCCTGTCCCTCAGTGGCGGGGGCTGTTTATAGTGGAGTACTGCGAATACTGGGCAGCGGGTGGTCGGGCAGGTGTGGATGTGGGTGGGCAAGGAAAGCTGTGTATGCAGGCGGGAACTGGAAGATGTGTATGCAGGCCGGTGGGCTGGCTGGGTGGTGAGACGCGGCGGCCGTGACCTATGATATCACATCGGCGCGTCTTCAATGCATAGGTCACGGCCGGAGCTGCTCTGGCTTCACGGCACACCTTGCAACTGGTCACGGCACACTTGTGTGCCACGGCACACTGGTTGAAAAATCCTGCCCTAGACCATGTCATTGTTTGTTTTGTTTAGAGCCGGTTGTCGTGACAACGGGAGAACGGAGATGACGTCATTGGTGGGTGCCATTCTTCTGACTTCCGCCTGTCCGCGGTCGGTGTTTGCACATGGTAGGGATATAAGGTGAGCATTTTGCATTGTTTGTATACTTTTGCCTGATGACGATGTGAGAATATACCATCGAAACGTTGCATTTTACACCTGTCTTTGTGATCATTACTACATCCAGGTGCAGCTGCAAATGGTGTGTGTACATTGTACTCCTGGCCGGGGAGGACCTACAGCTCGCACCGGAGATTGTGCTTATGGAAAGGTGCGCTGCCTGAAAGTGTTTGTTTGTATATGTATATATATATGTGTATAGATATAGATAGATGTAGATATAGAAGTATATAATGGGTGATTAGAGCAATTACATTTGGGTCAGTTGCTATACAGGTTATTGGGTGGCCATACAGTTTCACAGAGCATGTCTTAAAAATGCATCCTGGAATGCAGAGCCGTAACTACGTGTGTGCCAGGTGTGCCTGGCACACAGCGCAGTTGCTCTGAGGGCGCAACTGCCTACATTCCAAGTCAGCGGCTTGTAATGAGTCAAATTGACTCATTACAAGCCACCTGTGTGCGCCGGAGGAGGAGAGGAGCGGCTCCGGAGGCAGCGGAGAAGGAGGAGGAGGGAGGGGGAGGAGGGAGCCGCAGCAGCGCTATGTAGTTGGTAGCGGCGCCACTGCAGCTGTCCCTCTGCTTCCACCTAGGCTGGCCGCGCCGCTGTGAATGCTGGGATGCGCTTCCCTCATCCCAGCTTTCACAGTGACGGCGGCCAGCCAATGCGGGAGGAGAGGGACAGCTGCAGGTGGCGCCGCTACCAATTACAGTGCGCTGCTGCGGCTCCCGTGTCCCCCTCCCTCCTCCTCCTTCTCCGCTGCCCGGGATCTGCCTGACTGCATGCACCGAGGAGCCTGACTGCCTGAGCCAGCGGAGAGATGGTAGTAAGTATTATCTATCTATCTATCTATCTATCTATCTATCTATCCAGAGCCTAGGGGCACCAGCAGCTTCTGCTGATTAAAATGATATGCGGCATGCCTATATTCTGTGGAAATCACTGTAATGTAGCATTTCGTATGCAGATACAGCCGCAGTCGCACACAGAATATAGGCATGCTGCGTATCATTTTAATCCGCAAAAGCTGCTTGTGCATCCTAGCCGCATAGTAATGCAAATAAGACGCATTTTCATAAACAAAAGGCGCCACAACCTTAGCAGAGCTGCCAGCTGACTCATGCCAGGCATGTTCGGCAGAACTAGCAGCGGTGCTAGGGGGCACCAGCCAAAATCTTGCCTAGGACATCATATTGGTTAGGGCCGGCTCTGTATCTATCTATCTATCTATCTATCTATCTATCTATCTATCTATCTATCTATCTACCTAATGTGTAAAAGGGGGACTAGCTGCCGTAATGTGTAAAAAGAGGGATGCTGTCTGCCGTAATGTGTAAAAAAGGCACACTATCTGCCGTAATGTGTAAAAAGGGGACGCTGTCTGCCGTAATGTGTAAAAAGGGGGACGCTGTCTGCCGTAATGTGTAATAAGGGGACGCTGTCTGCCGTAATGTGTAAAAAGGGGGACTGACTGCCGTCATGTGTAAAAAGGGGACGCTGTCTGCCGTAATGTGTAAGGAGACGCTGTCTGCCGTAATGTGTAAAAAGGGGACGCTGTCTTCCGTAATGTGTAAAAAGGGGACGCTGTCTGCCATATTGTGTAAAAAGGGGGACTGTCTGCCTTAATATGTAAAAAGGGTATTCTGTCTACCTAATGTGTAAACAGGGGACGCTGACTGCTGTAATGTGTAAAAAGGGACGCTGTCTGCCTTATTGTGTAAAAAGGGGGACTGTCTGCCGTAATGTGTAAAAAGGGGATGCTGTCTACCTAATGTGTAAATAGGGGACGCTGTCTGCCGTAATGTGTAAAAAGGGGACGCTGTCTGCCGTTATGTGTAAAAAGGGGAACTGGCTGCCGTAATGTGTAAAAAGGGGGACTGGCTGCTGTAATGTGTAAAAGGGGCTCTACCTGGTGTAGTGGCGCTACTGTGCGGTGTAATTTGAATAATGGAGACTACTGTGCACCGTAATATGAATTGGTATTATTTTGTGGCCACACCCCTTCCCCATGAAGCCACGCACCTATATTTATTCTGCCCTCTTACGCCGTGCACTACCTCTATTTTATGTAAGGGGGGGGTGCGCCAATGCCATTTCTTCACACAGAGCTAAAATGTCTAGTTACGCACTGCTGGAATGTTCCCCATTTCACAGCTGTCCCTGTAGGTTGGTGCTAATGATAGGTACTAGGTAACAGCCACATTGCAGTGACTGACAGTTGGTGTGACCTTTGACTCCTCCCAGCAGCATTAGTGATGCCTGTAACTGAGAGCCCCTCCCACGCCTACTGAGCAGGTCAGAGAGATGACAGTCATGCTGCAATACTATATAGATACTTTTTCCAGTCCTAAATATAGCCAGACACTTGGGGTGGGGTGGTGAGGATTTATTTAGGAGTGAAATTTGCACTATGACTATGATATTATTATTATTATTATTATTATTATTATTATTATTATTATTATTATTATTATTACAGGTTGAGTCTCCCTTATCCAAAATGCTTGGGACCAGAGGTATTTTGGATATCGGATTTTTCCGTATTTTGGAATAATTGCATACCATAATGAAATATCATGGTGATGGGACCTAAATCTAAGCACAGAATGCGTTTATGTTACATATACACCTTATACAGACAGCCTGAAGGTAATTTTAGCCAATATTTTTTATAACTTTGTGCATTAAACAAAGTGTGTGTACATTCACACAATTCATTTATGTTTCATATACACCTTATACACACAGCCTGAAGGTCATTTAATACAATATTTTTAATAACTTTGTGTATTAAACAAAGTTTATGTACATTGAGCCATCAGAAAACAAAGGTTTCACTTTCTCACTCTCACTCAAAAACAGAGCCGGCCATAGGCATAGGCAAACTAGGCAATTGCCTAGGGCATTTGATATGCCTAGGGGCATCAGCAGCTTCTGCTGATTAAAATGATATGCGGCATGCCTATATACTGTATGTAGCATTTCATATGCAGATACAGCCACAGTCTCACACAGTATATAGGCATGCTGCATATCAGTTTAATCAGCAGAAGCTGCTTGTGCATCCTAGCCACATAGCCATGCAAATAAGATGGATTTTCATAAAAAAAGGTGCCCGACATTGGCATTGAGGCAAGATTTATGAGGACACATCTGTATCCAAGCAGAGGCAGAGGTCACAGTGTTAGTGGCAGTGTGAGTGCTGTGTGCATGTGAGTGGGTTGGTTGTGCAGTAGTGTTCGGAATATGTGTAAGGAGCATTATGTGTGTCATGTAAAAATGCATTATTAATGTGCAACATATGTGTAAAGGGGCACTATGTGTGTCATTATGTGTATAAGGGCATTAATACTGTGCGGCATATGTGTAACAGGGTACTACTGTATGTGTGTCATTATGTGTATAAGGGCATTAATAATGTGTGGCATATGTGTAAGGGACATTATGTGTAAAAGGGCATTAATAAAGGTTGTCATAATGTGTAAGGCGCATTATGTGTATAAGGACATTAATGTGTCTCATATGTGTAAGGGGCATTACTGTGTGGAATTGTGTATAAATGCATTACTAATGTGTGGCATTATGTGTATAAGGTGCTCTACTATGTGGCGTTGCGTATCGAAAGGGCATACTATGTCATCTAATGTGAGTAAAGAGCAATAGGGTGTGGTGTAATGTGAATAAGGAGCAATTCAGTGTGATGTCATGTGAATAAGGGGTTCTACTGTGAGGAGTAACGTTTATAAGGTAAAGTGATACTACTGTGGGATGTAATATGAATTATGGACACTATCGCATGATAAAATGTGACTAAAGTTGCAGTACTGTGTGGCGTAATTGGAATTGGGGTTACTATTGTGTCGCCATGCCCCTTGCCAGCAAAAACACCCCCCTGTTTGGGCTGTGCGCCAAATGTGCAAACTGTTCCTATTTAAAATATAGGGGGTACAAACACCAAAATAGGGACTGCTATGGGTGAGGGGTGATGGTGCTGGGAAAAAGGTGCAAGGTCAGAGGCAGAACCAGCGGTGGTGCTAGGGGGCACCAGCCAAAATCTTGCCTAGGGCATCATATTGGTCAGGGCCGGCTCTGCTCAAAAAAGTCTGTATTTCAGAATATTCCGTATTTCGGAATATTTGGATATGGGATACTCAACCTGTATTATTATTATTTATACAGGTTGAGTATCCCATATCCAAATATTCCGAAATACAGAATTTTTTGAGTGAGAGTGAGATAGTGAAACCTTTGTTTTCTGATGGCTCAATGTACACAAACTTTTACACAAAGTTATTAAAAATATTGTATTACATGACCTTCAGGTTGTGTGTATATGGTGTATATGAAACATAAATGAATTGTGTGAATGTACACACACTTTGTTTAATATACAAAGTTATTAAAAATATTGGGTAAAATGACCTTCAGGCTGTGTGTAAGGTGTATATGACACATAAGTGCATTCTGTGCTTAGACTTGGGTTCCATCGCCATGATATCTCATTATGGTATGCAATTATTCCAAAATACAGTAAAATCCGATATCCAAAATACTTCTGGTTCCAAGCATTTTGGATAAGGGATACTCAACCTGTAGTATTATTTATTTATTTATTTATTTATTTATTAGCAGTTTCTTATATAGCGCAGCATATTCCGTTGCGCTTTACAATTAGAACAACAATTATAGAACAAAACTGGGCAAAGACAGACAGACAGACAGAGGTAGGAAGGCCCTGCTCGCAAGCTTACAATCTATAGGGAAATAGGCATTGATACACAAGGATAGATGCTACTTGTCACATAATGGTTCCCCAGGTTGCTAGGTTCTTAATGGGTTGTATATGATATGATCACCCAGCAATGTTGGAAGACAAAATGTGAGTTTATGTGGACTGTACAGAGGGGATGTAACTTGATAGGGAAGCTGTGAAGGTTATGTGTGTGGGTCTGAAATTTGGTAGGCTTGTCTGAAGAGATGAGTTTTCAGAGAACGTTTAAAGGTTTGGAGACTAGAGGAGAGTCTTATTGTGCGTGGGAGTGCATTCCACAGAGTGGGTGAAGCCCGGGTAAAGTCCTGTAATTTTGAGTGGGAACAGGTAATACATGTGGATGAGAGACGCAGATCTTGTGCAGAGCGGAGAGGTCTGGTAGGGAGATATTTTGAGATGAGTGAGGAGATGTATGATGGTGCAGTTTGGTTAATAGCCTTGTATGTAAGTAAAAGTATTTTATATTTGACACGGTAGAATACCGGTAACCAATGGAGGGACTGACAGAGCGGATCAGCAGATGAAGAATGTCTGGCGAGGAAGATTAGCCTCACAGCTGCATTTAAAATGGATTGAGTGGTGATAGCCTATGTTTGGGAAGACCAGTAAGGAGACTATTACAATAATCAATGCGGGAGATGATGAGTGCATGGATTAGAGTTTTTGCAGTGTCTTGTGTAAGATAAGGGCGTATTTTGGATATGTTTTTAAGGTGCATGTAACATGATTTAGAGACAGATTGAATGTGTGGAACAAAGGACAGTTCAGAGTCAAGGGTGACACCTAGGCAACGAGCTTGTGGGGTGGGGTGGATAGTTGCATTGTCAACAGTTATAGAGATATCAGGTTGGTAACTACTCTTAGCTGGTGGGAAAATAATTAATTCGGTTTTGGAAATGTTGAGTTTGAGGTGGCGAGATGACATCCAAGATGAAATGGCAGACAGGCATCCAGTGACACGAGCCAATACTGGTGGTGACAAATCTGGGGAGGATAGGTAGATTTGAGTATCATCAGCATACAAATGATACTGAAATCCAAAGGAGCTGATTAGTTTACCAAGAGAGGAGGTATAGATTGAGAAAAGCAGAGGACCTAAGACTGAGCCTTGCGGTACTCCAACTGATAGAGGTAGAGAAGAGGAGGTAGAATCAGAGAAGTGAACACTGAAAGAGCGATTAGATAGGTAGGATGAGAACCAAGAAAGGGCTGTATCCTGAAGACCTAGGGATTGTAGTGTTTGTATGAGAAGAGAGTGGTCAACAGTGTCAAAAGCAGCAGAGAGATCTAGAAGAATAAGTAGTGTGTAATGGCCTTTTGATCTAGCAGTGACTAGATCATTCACTACTTTGGTCAGTGCCGTCTCTGTGGAGTGTTGGGCACGAAAGCCTGACTGAAGTGGATCCAATAAGTTGTGCGAGTTAAGAAAGTGTGTAAGGCGAGTGTAGGCAAGCCTCTCAAGTAGCTTAGAGGGACTGGGTAGCTGGGAAATGGGACGGTAGTTATTATTATGATGATGATGATGATGATGATATTATTCGTGATATTTTAACAATAAGGAAGAAATCCAGAATATCCAGAATAATAACAAACATGTTAAAAAATAACATCAAGACACACAAATTAAGAGAATTAATCACTATTCAACAAACCTCCTGCTACGTGCCATTACTGTTCTAAACCTCTTTTGAGAAGGTAATTTATTTAAAGAGCTCTTAAGATGGGTGATTCAAGAATCAGAACCTGCAATGCCATTGAATTAAAAAGCGTGCATCATGGGTAATATCCTGCATTGTGCTCGCTGTGTGAGGTTTGTGTGAAATTCAGGTGTTTTTTTTAGTGAAATTGGCATTATGCTACTCTGCAAATCATTGAATGCCCCTAAAATACACCCTCTGTCTACCTGATATAAATAACTTCACAAAATTATTTTTTTGCACGTCTCTGGCGTGAGCGCACATGGAAAAGAGACATGGCCTTACAGAATGGGCGTCATCTCACAGAAGGGCGTTGCTAGGTGGTGCTGTGCTCCCATTGTGTTGTGCTCCCCATCCCACACAGCCTCATTTCCCCTTGTGTCTCTCCAGCCCCAACTCCAAAACAAAACATTGTTAATATAGATATATATATATATATATATATATATACATACACTGCTCAAAAAAATAAAGGGAACACTTAAACAACACAATGTAACTCCAAGTCAATCACACTTCTGTGAAATCAAACTGTCCACTTAGGTAGCAACACTGATTGACAATCAATTTCACATGCTGTTGTGCAAATGGAATAGATAACAGGTGGAAATTCTAGGCAATTAGCAAGACACCCCCAATAAAGGAGTTGTTCTGCAGGTGGTGACCACAGACCACTTCTCAGCTCCTATGCTTTCTGGCTGATGTTTTGGTCACTTTTGAAAGCTGGCGGTGCTTTCACTCTAGTAGTAGCATGAAATGGAGTCTACAACCCACACAAGTGGCTCAGGTAGTGCAGCTCATCCAGGATGGCACATCAATGCGAGCTGTGGCAAGAAGGTTTGCTGTGTCTGTCAGCGTAGTGTCCAGAGCATGGAGGCGCTACCAGGAGACAGGCCAGTACATCAGGAGACGTGGAGGAGGCCGTAAGAGGGCAACAACCCAGCAGCAGGACCGCTACCTCCGCCTTTATGCAAGGAGGAACAAAAGGAGCACTGCCAGAGCCCTGCAAAATGACCTCCATCAAGCCACAAATGTGCATGTGTCAACTCAAACGATCAGAAACAGACTCCATGAGGGTGGTATGAGGGCTCGACGTCCACAGGTGGGGGTTGTGCTTACAGCCCAACACCGTGCAGGACGTTTGGCATTTGCGGGAGAACACCAAGATTGGCAAATTCGCCACTGGCGCCCTGTGCTCTTCACAGATGAAAGCAGGTTCTCACTGAGCACATGTGACAGACGTGACAGAGTCTGGAGATACCAAGGAGAACGTTCTGCTGCCTGCAACATCCTCCAGCATGACCGGCTTGGCAGTGGGTCAGTAATGGTGTGGGGTGGCATTTCTTTGGGGGGCCGCAGAGCCCTCCATGTGCTCGCCAGAGGTAGCCTGACTGCCATTAGGTACCGAGATGAGATCCTCAGACCCCTTGTGAGACCATATGCTGGTGCGGTTCCTCCTAATGCAAGACAATACTAGACCTCATGTGACTGGAGTGTGTCAGCAGTTCCTGCAAGACAAAGGCATTGATGCTATGGACTGGCCCGCCCGTTCCCCAGACCTGAATCCAATTGAGCACATCTGGGACATCATGTCTCGCTCCATCCACCAACGCCACTTTGCATCACAGACTGTCCAGGAGTTGGCGGATGC
Organism: Pseudophryne corroboree; assembly: GCF_028390025.1. Lineage (NCBI taxonomy): Eukaryota > Metazoa > Chordata > Amphibia > Anura > Myobatrachidae > Pseudophryne > Pseudophryne corroboree. The sequence goes on from NC_086446.1 coordinate 276,437,784, forward strand.
TTTAGTCCAGGTCTGGGAGGAGATCCCTCAGGAGACCATCCACCACCTTATCAGGAGCATGCCCAGGCGTTATAGGGAGGTCATACAGGCACGTGGAGGCCACACACACTACTGAGCCTCATTTTGACTCGTTTTAAGGACATTACATCAAAGTTGGATCAGCCTGTAGTGTGTTTTTCCACTTTAATTTTGAGTGTGACTCCAAATCCAGACCTCCATGGGTTAATAAATTTGATTCCCATTGATATTTTTTGTGTGATTTTGTTGTCAGCACATTCAACTATGTAAAGAACAAAGTATTTAATAAGAATATTTCATTCATTCAGATCTAGGATGTGTTGTTTAAGTGTTCTCTTTATATTTTTTTGAGCAGTATATATATATATATATATATATATATATATATAAAATGTATAATATAATAAAGCAACATAAATAAATCCCTGCACAAGTGTCTCTCCAGCCACCACACTTACCTTTTTTGATATCTGCTGGCCGCCCGTCACTGTTTTCTGGCTGCCCATTGCAGCTCCACTGGTCTTCCTGTCCCAGCAGAGCTGAGCAGGGCCGGTTCTAGACCTTGTGACGCCCAGGACGAAAGTTTCTTTTGGCGTGTCGTCCCCTCCCCCTGCGCGACAGTTAAAACAGGGTTAGTGCACGGCAAAAAATAGGGACATGGCTTCATAAGGAAGGGGCGTGCCACAGTTATGCCCCCTGTAGTTATGCCTCTGTAGTTATGCCCCCTGTAGCTCTGCCCCCAGTAGATTTGCCCCCAATAGATTTGCCCCCTGTAGTTGTGCCCCCAGTAGTAGATTTGCCCCCTGTAGTTATGCCCCCAGTAGATTTGCCCCCTGTAATTGTACCCCCAGTAGATTTGCCCCATATAGTTGAGCCCCCAGTAGAGTTGCCCCATGTAGTTGTGCCCCCTGTAGATGTACACCTGTAGTTATGCCACCTAGTAGCGCCGCTTACAAACACAAAAAAAAAACCTCAGCAGCCCTGCTCCAGCTGCCCTCTGACTGCCTGCTCCTCAGATCTAGACTATGGGATAGACGTCATGATGTCCCTCCCATAGCGCCGCACAGACACTAGAGGTCAATTAGGACCTCTAGCGTCTCTGACACGCCTGCTGCAGCCGGGATGCGGGGTGCGGGTGGGCAGCGTGCGACCTGGAGGGTGACTACGGCCGCGCCCCGTGCACCCGCCCGGCTTGCCCGTGCCTAGATTTGCTCCTGGTGCTGAGTGATGCCAGGCACGCTGCTCCGCAATTAACCAAAAAAATTGTATTGGTCACCACCAGTTCCATAAAGCTACAGCAGCTACATTGGCTGCAATAAATTTGCACACCCCTCTGCAATGAACAATAAAAATTGTACTGGTCACCAACAGTTTGATAAAGCTACAGCAGCTACGCAACATTGCTCGTATCAGGTCATTTCTCTCCCAGAGTGCAACTAAATTTATCATCCACTCACTGGTCATCTCACGACTGGACTACTGCAATGTTCTCCTCACTGCCTCGCTTGCTGCCATCTGGCTCCCCTCCAATCTGTCCTGAACTCCGCAGCTAGGCTTATCTTCCTCTCCCGCCACTCCACATCTGCCACTCCCCTTTGACAAAATCTACACTGGCTCCCTTTCCCCTACAGAATCCTCTTAAAACTCCTCACCCTCACATACAAGCCCATCTCTAATTCTACTGCTCCCTACATCTCCAACCTCCTCTCCCTTCATTCATACTCCCTCCCGCCCCCTATGGTCGACCAATGACCGTCGCCTCTCCACCGCCCTGGTCACTACTTCCCGTGCTCGAGTTCAAGACTATGCCCGTGTGGCACCCCTTCAGTGGAACGCATTCCCCCGCTCCATTAGACTCTCCCCTACCTTGCACTAAAAACCCACCTATTCATCAAAGCATACCCTCCGGATGCATAACCTAGTCCTGAGGCCGTTCCTCCATCCCCCTGCCTCATGCCTTGAACATCTCAGCTTTGCTTGCATACTGCCATCAGGCTACCTCCCGCTTGCTTGCACCTCATGTCATCTGTCTGTCGACCCTTCCCACTAGATTGTTAGCCCTTCAGAGCAGGGCCGTCTTTCCTCTTATTATCTAAGCCCTCTTCTCAATACATTTCACTCTCCCCTACTCAGCGACCATCTTTACCGCTTTTTCTCCTGCTGGTAAAGGCTCATCTCCATCTATGGCCACCAGCTCCTAGTAGTATGATGATCACTCTCTCACTACTTACAGCTTAGCTGTATTATGTCTTGAGAATGTGTGGTGCTCCTTGTTACCTGTACTCTATTTTTGTTATTTATTTACTGTAATGCTAAGTTTGTCGCCCTGTACTGTCCTTTGTACGTTGCTGTGAAACACTTGTGGCGCCTTATAAATAAAATGTAATAATAATAATAATACAATGACTGCAATAAATCTACAGCTCACAATTGCTAATTAGAATTTAAGCTGAGTACACACGGAAAGACCAAAAGATTAAAAGACCAAAAGATAAAATCTTTCACTTTCAGCTCCTTGCTCCTGACTCAATGATCTACAGCAGGGGTGGCCAACCTGTGGCTCTTGAGCCGCATGTGGCTCTTTCTTTCTTTAAATGTGGCTCCCGACACTTGAAGTCACATTACCACAATAGATCCGGTAACCACTGCACTCCAGAAAGACATGCGGAAGCACTACGAGGGCTGTGGACTGAGGAAGCCAGATACTAGAGATAAAACACCCACCGTCAAACAGAGGATCCTTAAGCCCCTTTCACATCGCCAATGCAGGATCCCACCCAGGAATTAGAAACGGTCCTTCCCGGGTGGGATCCGGCATTGGACCCTAACAGGCGGCTCCCCGACCTGACAATTTGCTGGGTTGGTTGCCATAGCTGTGGGGGGAGGCGGCGTTGGGAGATGAGCTCATCTCCGCGCCGCCTCTCCCTATGTAATAAACGGGTCCCATTGACCCGAGTACCCGTTTACGCTGCCACTGACCTGGTAATCAACCCAGGAATAACACTGCTTATAACCTGAGTTGAATTATCGGGTAACGCAACCCAGGAATTCGACCATGGCCCATTCACACCGCACACCATCCCGGGTCGATACCGGGATATTTGTGCGGTATGAAAGGGGTAATAAGGAGCTGCTACAATGGCATGAGTTGGGGGGGAGGGCTCTGAAGTGACACATGAGGGTTCTAGCAGGAGTGACACATGGGAAAGCTGGATGAAGTGACATAGGAGGGTGCTAGTAGGAGTGACACAGCAGGGTGCTGGCTGAAGTAACATAGTAACATAGTATCTAAGGTTGAAAAAAGACAATTGTCCATCGAGTTCAACCTATTTGTGGTCTCCAATGCAGGATTATTTGGTATAAAATTTTGACTGATGCTGATGTCTGCCGTTACGTTTTATCCCTCTTTTTTATAATAACCATAGTGCGTGACTATGCACCGTAACCCTTGTCAAAGTCAGAAAAATATCCCTATACACGCTGCCATATTTGCACCTCACGCTGGTCCGCGCTGCGCATGCGTGCGCTTTCCCGTGATAGCGCATACCCGCTGATGCGTGCACCCGCTCGCATCGGTATGCGTATTTACGGTAAGGAGTATGTAGTCGTAGCGTGCGACCCAATCGTTACATATTTTCACAATTAATGTAGTTTGTAGACCATGGTCCCTTTGATAGATTCTGAAAGTTTGGTTAATATAGAATGTCCCTGAACGGAGGAATCCCTCTTTGTATTGTAGGAAGGGTCTAACAGGAATCATACAGCAGTGTTTGGTACCCATCGGAAGGGTATTTAAATAGCAATATTCTGGTGTTGGTTTGGAGCGTATTAATCGCTCGTGCGAATAGTTATGGACATAAGAAGTTATGTCCATTTATTATTCATGCACCTGAACAGTGGAGACAGGTATCAGTGGGTCTCAAATGGCTCTTTGACCTCAGAGATCCCCCAAACAATAGTTTGCATGTTGGGAGGGCCTCATAACTTTACATGCATAAGGTAAGCACCGGAATAGTAATTGAAGATCAATTGTACTCCAAATCAGTATCTTTCCCGCAGACGGAGTACAATAGTCTTTAATTACACTGAGCTTTGAGACTCAATGAGGAGGGCCAACACCTGTGTTTTCGAATGGATTAGGGTTTGTATCCAGGAGAATGAGGGCTGAGATGTCATTGTCTCAACTGAAAGTGGACATCATGAATATAGAACAAAACCCAGACAGGATTCTGTTTTGTATTCGTCAAACAATAGCTCTCCAGAAGACAGGAATGTGTTGGTCATCACCCATTGTGTTGCATAAACAAGGCCACTGATACAACACAGCCCACCTGTATGAATCAACCTATGACCTTTGTTATAATGCGAAGCCGAATTCCTGCGTCCAATGGACAATGAGATTGTAGGGACCATTGGATTGCATTGTGTGAGTAGCATAAAAGACGGGCCTGTGGCATCCAGCTGGCACTTCTCATCAAACGGTTCTCATTGCTGATAATCGGGAAGCTGGCAGTCCAGAAGCGCTTGCGATCGTTACCCTTGTGCGTAAGTTTCTCTCCGTAATCATTGTCTTTCTGTGAGCCATTTCTCTCATCTCTCTCCCTATCTCTCTCTCTCTCTCTCCGTCTCTCTCCATCTCTCTCTCTCTCTCTCTCTGTCTCTCTCTCTCTCTCTCTCTCTCTCCCTTCTCTTTTCTCCCATATCTCCCCTTGACTAGTATTGTATTGTATTGTATTAGATTGGTATTGTATTGTATTTCTAGTGTAGCTATTTTGGTTAGGAAGTCTCTGTTATATTGTAGTGTATCATTTGTACTGTGATTCCTTTTTGCAAGTATATTAGTTATAATACATATAATAGGCTTTGGACCCTAAACAAGTATCTGTGTATTTCCTATAGTTTTAAGTGTTCACTTGAGCGTCGGTGACGCTCAAGCAGCTTTGTAGTTAGTCAGGTTACACAAGGTTGCACTTACACCCTGTATTCACATTAAGGTATTCTGTGTATTTCATTGATAATAGGTTTAGACATAAAGGTATAGCGTTGTGAGCGTCTGCGCCGCTGGTGATCTCCTCGTGGTCTCGAGCGTCCGCTACGCCATAGCGAATCATTACTCTAGTCATCACCAATAACGTGCTGTCCTGTGATCACTGGGCCGTGAGCGAACGTGACGCTTGAGCGTCTCGCCTACGGCTAAGCGATCGTTACGCAACTAGTGTACCCTTACGGTACTTCTTAAGTAAACAGCGTACAGTGTTCTTAGACTTCATTAAGGGTTGTTTATACGACAAAGGAATTTAACATTGTCAATTGGGGGCCGTCCAGTCCTTCACATATCTGCACTAGGTAGATCAGCAGACATTATCCCCCAGCGAAGGGTGGGAGGTTGTCTCGCAGTGCTGACGGGATAAGCGTCTGCTTCACTTAGATAAAGGGTGCTGAAGGAATCCGGGAACCGGAGGTAAGAACAAAACGCTAGTGTTTTTTAAAACTGTTTATTTTTCTTCTGTCTTGCGTATATACGCACGCATACATATATATATCTGCATTTCTTTTCCATCTGTGTATTTCATTTTTCGTATATCACTATCCTGTTTGCCAGTTTTATAGTTGATAGAAAAGTGCCAAAAGAGATTTGCTGTTATTTCATAGTTTAAGAATAGAGGTAATAGTTAAAGTATAGACCAACACACGGTTTGCCTGGGAGATAAGGCGAAGTCAGTGTGGTGTGTGGTAGATGATCAGGGATCATCTACATTGATAAAAGTATAAATTGTGTTACGGTGGATCTTTGCTTTGCGTACACGTGTCCCTAACTGAGACTTGCGTACGCAATCCAAAGGCCGACGCACGCAGTGTACATTACGCAACGGAGCGTCTGTGTACGCCCACGTAACTCAAACCACAAGTTGACTTTAACAGGCGATAAATAGCGCAACGCGGTAAATAGCGCAACGCGGTAAATAGCGCAAGGCGATAAATAGCACAAATTGATTTCAGTTTTCCAAAAACTTAGTTTAAATACCTTACTTTACTGTAATACCTCTGGGGAGAGCTATCAGACTACGGGAAATGATTTTTCTGATCAGAAAACTATAAGAATGATATTGGTTTGAAAACGGTATGAGTGTATTGAATCCCGCTTTGTGGACTTTGTGATCTATGTGATAATCCCGCTTTGTGAACTTTGTGATCTATGTGGAACGTGATGAGCACGATCTGAGTGAAAATGTGCAACAGAGTGTGATAAAGTTTTCGTTGTATTACGCTCTGGCTGTTTTGGAGCACAGTAGGGAGACTCCAATGATCCTACCATTTATGGGCAACAAGTGTCTATAAGTGGTACGATTGGACTGCACGGTTGTATGTGTGACCAATAACGCAACGTGATATGAGGTCGTATATCCATGCGTAAATCTTGCCCTCATACGTGTTGTAGGGAGCACATGCAAGCGTGATTTGTGTAAAGAAAAATGGAAAAGGGAATTTTCTCTGGAAAATCTCTAAAAATAGGGCCTGCAACGGCTACACGTGTCTGCTAGAAGGCGGACCGGAGATACCCGGAGCAGAAGAAGTTCAGTGGAAGAGCTTTAAGGATTTCCAACGAAGTTCTGTGTTTGGTGCATTTTAGGAAGTTTTTCTGTGTTAAAAAGGTCCACAATGGCAGCCAAGTGCACAACACAGAGACGGTCGGAGGTCAGGATTCAGACTCCAGAGGCTTGCAGACCCCGAGGGTCTGCTCGGTTAGTAATGTGGGGGAAATATGGTCCCCACTCTGAGACCTTTTGTGATGAATGGACACGAATGACTGCGGGGGATAAGGTACCATTTCCCGGGATAGGTAGCTTTGACTCAGAGGTGTTGCATAATTTAAGGAGAAGGATATGTCTCATTAAATCAGCAAAGAGACGAATCAAGCATTATGATTGTTTACAGATATGGCAACAGGAGGGTGAAATGCAGAGAAATGTAACTTACTTACCTAACTTTCATCTTGAGAGGAGAGAGATGGCAATGGAGGGGATTGTGGTTGCGGAGAAAAGCACAAGGGTGAACAATAAAAACGCTCTTAGCAACTGTAGTATAGATGATAAGAATAAGTGTAATAAATGTAACAAAGATAATTGTAATACTGTTGAATGTACAACTATTAACCCATGCAAGTCGCACCCCATGTTAAACTTTCCTCAGGAACACCAACCAGAAAGTGAACCCAGAACGATGTCGGCACCTCTTCCAGAAGCCATCACACAAGACGTCCAGGTGGACGCGACCCAGTCGGTAAAAACTGTAATCAAACCCCCTAATGGAGGGTCAGGTGAGGTCGTGTCCACAGGTATGTATGGTATTATACATCACGCACAAACAAATGTACCTTATATCTTAGAATCAATTCAGAATGACATTACTGGACTTAATCCTGTTAGGGTAATTGCAGTACCAAATGGGGAAACTGACTCTTCAGGAATCACTCCTGTCAGGAACATCGCCATGTACTGCCCTTTTTCCCGAACAGAATTAAGAGCAATTCTGTCTGAATTTCCTGATCCCAGGAAAGACTTAGTTGCTTGTCAAAGATACATTAGAGTGCTAGGACATACTGCAGAGCCAAGTAACAAAGATTGGAGGACAGTTTTGAGGGCATGTTTACCCCCCGATGTTGATTCATTGAAATTTATCACTGATTGTAAGCTAGATGAGGAAGTGCCACTAACAAACAAGTATAACCAAGATAATGTAAAAAGAATCAATCTACAGTTGAAAGAATATTTTCCTACAGTAGTAAAGTGGAATAAAATCTATACAATAAGACAAAAAGAAGGTGAATCCGCAGAAGAGTATTTTCACCGGGCTCTGCAGGATATGGCTAGGTACACAGGTATAGATGACATTGAAACTAATGTACACCACAGAGAGGTAGCTGTGTCCGTATTAGCGAACAACTTAAAAGACACACTAAAAATTAGGGTACAAACTTCAATACCTCATTGGAGAGGTATCTCGGTGGCGGCATTAAGAGAGTCCGCTATCGAGCATGACCGAAATATCCAAAGAACCAGGGAAGCGCAGGGAGAGCGGTTGATGACACTGAACATCCAAGCACTAGAGGATGCATCAAGTCGACCGGAACCCCAGGCCCCTAGCACATGGAGAAAGCCAAGGATTTGTTACCATTGTAGAAGAGAAGGGCATTATGCCAACAACTGTAATAACCCACATAAAGTTAGACCCCCTAGACCAAGAAATGAGCAAAATTACAACACACACCATTATAATCAGAGATCAGATAGGAGGAATTTTGAGCCACACCCATGATAGGTAGTCAAGAAAGGTGATCATACGACGGATGGTAAGCCTGAGGTAACGGTTAACAAAGTGGGAGGTCATTCACTGAAGACACAGGAATGACCAGGTGAAAAGTTGTAAATGTATTTGTGAAAAATGTTTTTTTTTCTCTCTCTCTCTCTATCCCCATCTCTGACGAGTAGTGGTAAGAATTCACACATTGCATATCCACTTGGTCCTTGCAGAAGTCTACCAAACCCCAGCATGACCTCCGCCACAATGTATTTCTGGCCAGATACAGACAGTGGAGTAATGCAGGTGCTGGTGGGGAGGGACTGCTCAAGGAGACCATTAGACACATAGATATGACAGCCTAATAAGTCTGACAATGTTTTTCTAATGCTAACAATGTTTTCTTAATGTTGACAATGTTTAAAAATGCTTTGCTTCTCTTTTCTTATTGATGGTTATTGTCGAGTTATGTAATGTATATATGCACATGAATTGTTCTCTATCTCTTTTGTTTTTTTTGTTGTCTCTCTCTTCCCACTCATGTTTCCATGGTTTAAAGATGCTATGTCACCCCTCAGTTGGACCAATGGTAATGCCAGATTTTTGCTCCTTACAGAAAGATCGTCGGTTGGGAAGGAATATTGCATCACCAGAATGTTCGTTTGGAAGACTGAGAGACAGCACCTTTGAGAGGACAGCAGAACAAGAAGAACAACAAGACGAGAGAACTTATTATCGTAACAAGTTCTCTCCCCCTCAAACTGTTTTCTTATACCCCCTTTACAAATTTCTTCTTTTCTCCTCCTGTAAGATGGACTTGCCCCAAGAGACTGTGATATGGATTTTTCCGTTAACCATGATGTTGACCAGAGCAGTCTGTTTCGGTGAGAGTACCAGTGAGGTCGAGAAAGGATCCAGAAAGGTCCTGATGACTGAGACGGAGGTGTAAATTTCCAATAGCAACTCAATCACCAAGCAAAGGCGAGTACCGGGCACGATCTAACAACCATGTTATCTGTAAACATTTTCTTTGAAGGATTGTTAGTTCAAAAAGAAAACTGTATCTGTAGGCTCGGTAGCAATAATGCCAATCCAGTTTTAATAACCATATGGACCGGCATCCATTGAGTGACTATCACTCCTTAGTGGGTAGCGTGTTAAATGAGACAGATTGTTGGGTATGTTCTCAAGTACCTCAAGGGCATAGCAAATCAGGGCTAGTACCATTTCCTTTAACGTTAGGGGAGGTACTTGAGTTAAATGGTGGGAGACCGGTGGACAGGAGGTTTAATATCTCCAGCCCTCCTAGCTTGAAGCTCCACCAATACCATATAGGTCCCTCTTATGTTTCAACATCTCCAATCCCCGTAAGCCGGGAAATTGGGAAGTGTCATGGAGCAACCTTACCATGACCTTTTCGCATAGAGCAGATAGAATGCCTACAGATACAGAGCTTGTACGCCACATAGCCAGTAGAGGAAAATCTTTCCGGTATCGATATACCTTAGGAAATAGGATTACTAGAGTTGGAGAGGTATCACCAGGATACTGTGCACATATCGTACAAACCGATACGTGCATTAAGCAGATGGAAGAATTAGGGTCAGGAGAATTCACCTGGAAGGTGTGTAATATGGTAATGTCCTTCTCTGTCCCATATGTTCTCCCCGATGATGCATATTTCATATGCGGGAGAAAGGCGTACAAGTGGCTTGCCCCAAACTCTGAAGGATTGTGTTATATTGGAAAAGTATTGCCTGAAGTGATGACTGTTACACATGACAAAATGAAGGACATACACCGTGGTGCCCAAGCTCCTTATACTCACACTCATTACGAGCACCGAGTTAAAAGACACCTGTCAGAAAGGTTAGAGCATCCGGCCTCTGATCTAATCCATGAATCCACCGGGATTCAGGTTCTGGTGGCGTTAGATTTCACTCGCACCGCTCGAGGAGTGATGAATTATAGATACATTTCCGCACTCGCCAATTTGTTAGATAATATCACTGAAATGTATGATGACACGTTTAGATACACTGGAAGAGAACTTCAAGCTTACAAAACAGAACTAGTTCAGCATAGGATGGTTCTTAATTATCTTACAGCAGTAACAGGCGGATATTGTGTTACATTGGCAACACAGTACGGCATAAAGTGTTGCACGTATATCACAAATAGCACCGAGGATCCGGTAGAGGTCATAGACCAAAAGATGGACGATATTCTCCAATTGAAGTGGGAATTTCGTCGAAAACACAATCTCACCCTTGCTGCTGTAGGTAATGAGCTGACTGGTTGGGTGTCATGGTTGAACCCGCGAAATTGGTTCTCCGGTTTAGGAGACTGGGCTCAATTAGTCATAATGGACGTTGGAAAGTTTCTCCTATGTATCTTAGGTGTTATTATATCTATTGGAGTGATATTTAGATGCGGGCAGGCTTTAATGAGGTGCAAACAAAGTACAAAAGTGATGAGCTTGAGGAGTGAGGAAACTGTAATTAACCTGGATTTGATTTATGACCCAATGATAGAAACCATGATGTGATGAAAATGCGATTATAAGGTCCGTTTCTTTCACCTGTTTTTCTGCTTTTCCCCAAGATACAAAGACCCCCTTGGACGAGGAAGTTGACGAGACGCTATACAGACAACAGACAAGCACCAAAGATGAAGTTTTGACCACTTGAGAAATGGACATTTGATGAACTTTGCCATGGATCCCCAGTTTCCCTAGTATTCTTAAACTCACGCTAGCCCAACATCTTTGTAAATCTGATGGCACTGACAAAGCTATTTGCTCATGCCCAAGGAGCAATACAGCGCAAAGAAGACGACTCTCAACAGATACCGAACAAAACTTCAACAACAGATGTACATTTCCCTGACATAGAATACCACCGCATTTACCGTAATTATGTCTTTTCTTCATTTCTACAACCCTCAGGTAATAACACACATAGTATAGGGAATACAGGCACAGATACCAGCAATCACATATTCCCCCATTCATGTATCATCAACTAAAATGTGCTCCCCATTCTGTTCAAAAGCCGAAAAGAGCTCGGTAAAGTTTGACAGCCCATCCACAGACCTGTACCACGGGATAAGAAGGAATTCAAATGTATACTTCGCAATACCTCGAAGCTTGATTTACCACACGTACGGCACGATGATACATGACCCTCCAAACATGGACTCATACACACATACTTCTGCTATCTCACTAGGTCATACCCTCTTCACACCTACTCCTCTCTTCTTCCTTACCCAACCATGGAAATGAATTAACCCCTGACTTATATTTTTCTCCTTTTTGAAATGTTTTGAAGGTGGCAGTTATTATTGACTGCCAAAGGGTGGACTGTCAAAGTCAGAAAAATATCCCTATACACGCTGCCATATTTGCACCTCACGCTGGTCCGCGCTGCGCATGCGTGCGCTTTCCCGTGATAGCGCATACCCGCTGATGCGTGCACCCGCTCGCATCGGTATGCGTATTTACGGTAAGGAGTATGTAGTCGTAGCGTGCGACCCAATCGTTACATATTTTCACAATTAATGTAGTTTGTAGACCATGGTCCCTTTGATAGATTCTGAAAGTTTGGTTAATATAGAATGTCCCTGAACGGAGGAATCCCTCTTTGTATTGTAGGAAGGGTCTAACAGGAATCATACAGCAGTGTTTGGTACCCATCGGAAGGGTATTTAAATAGCAATATTCTGGTGTTGGTTTGGAGCGTATTAATCGCTCGTGCGAATAGTTATGGACATAAGAAGTTATGTCCATTTATTATTCATGCACCTGAACAGTGGAGACAGGTATCAGTGGGTCTCAAATGGCTCTTTGACCTCAGAGATCCCCCAAACAATAGTTTGCATGTTGGGAGGGCCTCATAACTTTACATGCATAAGGTAAGCACCGGAATAGTAATTGAAGATCAATTGTACTCCAAATCAGTATCTTTCCCGCAGACGGAGTACAATAGTCTTTAATTACACTGAGCTTTGAGACTCAATGAGGAGGGCCAACACCTGTGTTTTCGAATGGATTAGGGTTTGTATCCAGGAGAATGAGGGCTGAGATGTCATTGTCTCAACTGAAAGTGGACATCATGAATATAGAACAAAACCCAGACAGGATTCTGTTTTGTATTCGTCAAACAATAGCTCTCCAGAAGACAGGAATGTGTTGGTCATCACCCATTGTGTTGCATAAACAAGGCCACTGATACAACACAGCCCACCTGTATGAATCAACCTATGACCTTTGTTATAATGCGAAGCCGAATTCCTGCGTCCAATGGACAATGAGATTGTAGGGACCATTGGATTGCATTGTGTGAGTAGCATAAAAGACGGGCCTGTGGCATCCAGCTGGCACTTCTCATCAAACGGTTCTCATTGCTGATAATCGGGAAGCTGGCAGTCCAGAAGCGCTTGCGATCGTTACCCTTGTGCGTAAGTTTCTCTCCGTAATCATTGTCTTTCTGTGAGCCATTTCTCTCATCTCTCTCCCTATCTCTCTCTCTCTCTCTCCGTCTCTCTCCATCTCTCTCCCTCTCTCTCTCTGTCTCTCTCTCTCTCTCTCCCTTCTCTTTTCTCCCATATCTCCCCTTGACTAGTATTGTATTGTATTGTATTAGATTGGTATTGTATTGTATTTCTAGTGTAGCTATTTTGGTTAGGAAGTCTCTGTTATATTGTAGTGTATCATTTGTACTGTGATTCCTTTTTGCAAGTATATTAGTTATAATACATATAATAGGCTTTGGACCCTAAACAAGTATCTGTGTATTTCCTATAGTTTTAAGTGTTCACTTGAGCGTCGGTGACGCTCAAGCAGCTTTGTAGTTAGTCAGGTTACACAAGGTTGCACTTACACCCTGTATTCACATTAAGGTATTCTGTGTATTTCATTGATAATAGGTTTAGACATAAAGGTATAGCGTTGTGAGCGTCTGCGCCACTGGTGATCTCCTCGTGGTCTCGAGCGTCCGCTACGCCATAGCGAATCATTACTCTAGTCATCACCAATAACGTGCTGTCCTGTGATCACTGGGCCGTGAGCGAACGTGACGCTTGAGCGTCTCGCCTACGGCTAAGCGATCGTTACGCAACTAGTGTACCCTTACGGTACTTCTTAAGTAAACAGCGTACAGTGTTCTTAGACTTCATTAAGGGTTGTTTATACGACAAAGGAATTTAACATTGTCACCCTGGATATCCTTATCCATTAGGAATTTATCTAATCCATTCTTAGAGGTGTTGACTGAGTCCACCATTACAATTCCCTCAGGCAGGGAATTCCAAACACGTATCGTTCTTACCGTGAAAAAGCCTTTACGCCGTATTGTGCGGCATCTCCTTTCCTCTAACCTGAGCGAGTGTCCACGAGTTCTTTGTGTTGATCTAACCAAAACAGGTCCTGCACAAGATCTGTGTATTGTCCCCTTATATATTTGTAGATGTTGATCATGTCCCCTTAGTCTCCTCTTTTCCAGTGTAAACATGCCTAGTCTTGCAAGCCTTTCCTCGTATTCCAGCGTCTCCATGCCCTTAATTAGTTTGGTCGCCCGCCTCTGAACCTTTTCTAGCTCCAGGATATCCTTTTTGTAGTATGGTGCCCAGAATTGTACACAGTATTCAAGGTGTGGCCTCACTAGTGATTTATACAATGGGAGTATAACACTCTCGTCCCTAGCATCAATTCCTCGTTTTATGCATGCTAATATTAGCCTTCTTTGCTGCAATCCTACTTTGGGTACTAGTGCTTCGTTTGCTATCTATGAGGACACCCAAGTCCTTTTCCAGTACAGAATCCCCTAATTTTACCCCATTTAGTATGTAGGTGTTATTTTTGTTCTTGTTACCACAGTGCATTACCTTACACTTGTCTGTATTGAAGCACATTCTCCATTTCGCTGCCCATGCTTCTAATTTAACTAAGTCGTTCTGAAGCGACTCAGCATCCTCCTCCGTATTTATAACTTTACACAATTTGATATCATCTGCAAAAATTGACACCATGCTCTCTAGACCTTCTGTTAGGTCGTTAATGAAAATATTGAACAATAGCGGTCCTAATACTGAGCTTTGTGGCCCACCACTTTGCACTTCAGTCCAATTTGAAAAAGATCCATTAACCACAACGCGCTGCTCCCTATTATCTAACCAATTTTTGATCCAAGTGCATATTGTGCTTCCTAGCCCTATTTCTTGTAGCTTGTAGATAAGTCTCATGTGCGGTACAGTGTCGAAAGCTTTCGCAAAGTCTAAAAAGATTACATCCACCTCTTTACCCTGATCTAGGTTTGCACTTACTGTTTCATAAAAGCCAAGTAAGTTGGTTTGACAGGATCTGTCCTTCACAAATCCATGTTGATTCCTTTTAATAACCTTATTGACTTCAAGGAACTTCTGAATACTATCTCTTAGAATACCTTCCAATACTTTCCCCACTATAGATGTAAGACTAACTGGTCTATAATTACCTGGTTCAGCTTTACTTCCCTTTTTGAATATAGGCACTACTTCCACTATACGCCAGTCTTTGGGAACCATACCTGATATTACTGAATCCTTAAAGATCAAAAATAGCGGTTTTGCAAGTTCAGAGTGAAGCTCCATTAGAACCCTTGGGTGAATTCCATCGGGACCCGTTGACTTATTAATCTTTAAATGTTTTAATCGGTCACAGACTACCTCCTCGCTTAAATAAGTACCTATCAGTGGGACATTCTCATTATTGAGATTATATGTTAGTCCCTGAATTGGCTCTTTGACTCTGACTGTTTGGCCACCCCTGTTCTATTGTAATGTGGACACTACTATATATTTCTATTATGGGGCATTACTATATATTTCTTTTTTAATGTGAGACACTAGTATATGGGGTATATTCAATTGAAGTCGAAAGCTGCCGTCTGTCGAAAATACGGCATTTTTCAACTTTTTTAGGTCGGAAAGGGTTCCAACCTATTCAATATAACCCCAAATTATTTGACAAGTCGAGGAATTCGACTTGTCGAAAAGCACATGGATTGTCGGAATAGCTACCAATCCACGTGCTTTTGGACCCCTTTTCGACCATCTCAATTCAACTTGAAAAAGATTTAAAGTGAGATTCAGGAGCACAGACGGGGAAGAGCCGCGGGCAGAGGGGGAGAGCAGCGCCAGAGGAGACGAGGAGGAGATGGGAGAGCCGCGGGCAGAGGGGGAGAGCAGCGCCGGAGGAAACAAGGAGGAGACCGGAGAGGCGCAGGCAGAGGGAGAGAGCAGCGCCGGAGGAGACGAGGAGGAGACGGGAGAGCCGCGGGCAGAGGGGGACAGCAGCGCCGGAGGAGATGAGGAGGAGACGGGAGAGCCGCGGGCAGAGGGAGAAAGCAGCACTGGAGGAAACGGGAGAGCGGTGGGCAGAGGGAGAGAGCAGCGCCGGAGGAGACGAGGAGGAGACGGGAGAGCCGCGGGCAGAGGGGGAGAGCGGCGCCGGAGGAGACGATGGAGGGGAGACGGGGGAGAGTACTATTATACTGGAGGCGGTACTAAATATTTCTAGCCTTGCCTCCAGAGTGCAAAGAAAAGGGACTGTGCTATGTAGCCACTCTCCCTAGTGTCCTGTGGTTATGAGGGGTCATTCTGAGTTGATCGCTCGCTAGCTGTTTTTTGCAGCCGTGCGAATGCATAGTCACTGCCCACTGGGGAGTATATTTTAGCTGTGCAAGTGTACGATCTCATGTGCAGTTGAGCTCTGCAAAAACATTTTGTGCAGTTTCTGAGTAGCTCTGAACTTACTCAGCCCTTGCGATCACTTCAGCCTGTCTGGTCTCGGAATTGACGTCAGACACCCACCCTGCAAACGCTTGGACATGCCTGTGTTTTTCCAAACACTCCCAAAAAACGGTCATTTGCCGTCCATAAACGCCTTCTTCCTGTCAATCTCCTTGCGATCGCCCATGCGAATGGATTCTTCGTTAAATCCATTGCACAGCAACGATCCTCTTTGTACCCTTACGACGCGCCTGCACATTGCGGTGCATACGCATGCGCAGTAGTGACCTGATCGCTGCGCTGCGAAAAACAGCAGCGTGCAATCAGGTCGGAATGACCTCCAATGCCCCCTTATGACACGTGACCACGCCCATTTTTTGGCACACTCAGTACCACTAAGAAAATATTTCTACTTTTGCACCACTGAGTCACAGAGGCTATATATCACAGTGTTTCAAGTCTCAACTAATGTGTTAAGGGGGGTACTCACGGAGAGATCCATGCTTAAAATCTAAGCAATCTGACTAGATTGCTTAGATTTTAAGCACAGATCATTCGTGTGTAGCCCCCTCAGCGATAGCGATGCGCGGCCCCGCACATCGCTATCGCCGCTGCTAGATTGAGCCTACATGCAGGCCCCCGTCCTCCCCCCGCATCGCTCAGCACACATCGCGCTGTGCTGAGCAGTGGCAAACGCAGGATTTAGCGAGTATATATATATACACAGTGGTCGAAGTGGAAATTTTGAAGTGGGGGTATGCAAGAGTCAAGGACGTAATTATGCGCGCCTTCGGCACGCTCCAGAAAAGGGGCGTGGTCACCCAAAAGGGGGCATGTCCAGTGTAGTAGAACCCCTTATACTATCTAGTACTTGTGCCCCTTTCACCTTATAGCACACGGTACGAGCCGAAACTCACATTGTAGCACACTGAATGAGCCGAAACTCACATTGTCGCACACTGAATGAGCCGAAACTCACATTGTAGCAAACTGAATGAGCCGAAATTCACATTGTAGCACACTGAATGAGCCGAAACTCACATTGTAGCACACTGAATGAGCCGAAATTCACATTGTAGCACACTGAATGAGCCGAAATTCACACTGTAGCACACTGAATGAGCCGAAATTCACATTATAGCACACTGTATGAGCCGAAATTCACATTATAGCACACAGAATGAGCCGAAATTCACATTGTAGCACACTGAATGAGCCGAAATTCACATTGTAGCACACTGAATGAGCCTAAATTAACATTGTAGCACACTGAATGAGCCGAAATTCACATTGTAGCAGGGAGAGAGAGTGACGACAGGGAGAGAGAGTGACGACAGGGAGAGAGGTGACAGCAGGGGAACATTACCTAATTTGTTGCTGGTGGCTGGCAGCGGTGAGCGATGGGCTGCTGGCGGCGAGCAGCGTGCGGTGAGCGGCTGGAGGTGAGCGGCGTGCGGTGGGCACCGGCCGCTGCACAGGGACAGGGAGCACAATGTGCAGCAGGATGGCCACTTCCCTCGCCTCCTGCTGCACTTTCAGTGCATTTCCGCCTCACTTCGACCAATATATATATATATATATATATATATATATATATATATACACATACATACATGTGTGTGTGTGTGTGTGTATATATATATATGTACGTACATACCACATTAAAACATACATACATAAACACACACATCCATACATACATACACATCCATACATACACATCCATACATACATACATACCTACATACATACTGTACATACACCAGTGCACAAACACACAGGCATACTGTACATCAGGCTTGTCCAACCCGCGGCCCGCGGGCCGCATGCGGCCCAAGTCGGCTAGTAATGCGGCCCAGGAGCAGCGCTGCAGCAGAGGTTTTTTTTTTTTTTTTGAGTACGGACACCACATGTGAGGCTGAGCCGGCCCCAGCAGGCTGTCAGCACATCCTGATTGGATTGCTGCTGCTGGGACCAGCACCAGCTCACGCCCTCTCCGCTGTCAGTCATAGTGTAGCCCTCCTCCGCTGCATAGCGGCACACGTGACTGAGCAGCGCGAGAGTAGAGGAGCCCAGCGGAGAAGTTGGTTGTACAAGAACACGTGGAGCGGCGGACGGAGACGGAGGCAGCGCTGCAGGAGCGGTAAGTATGTGTCTGTGCGTGTGTGTGTTTTTTTTTACAGCTACAAGGGGCACAGTACAAGGGCGCAGCTACAAGGGGCACAGTACAAGGGGGCAGCTACAGGGCCACAACTACAAGGGGCACAGTACAAGGGGGCAGCTACAAGGGGCACAGTACAAGGGGGCAGCTACAGGGCCACAACTACAAGGGGCACAGTACAAGGGGGCAGCTACAGGGCCACAACTACAAGGGGCACAGTACAAGGGGACAGCTACAGGGCCACAACTACAAGGGGCACAACTACAAGAGGCACAGCTACAGGGGCACAACTACAAGGGGCACAGTACAAGGGGGCAGCTACAGGGCCACAACTACAAGGGGCACAACTAGAAGGGGCACAGTACAAGGGGCACAGCTACAGGGGCACAACTACAAGGGGCACAGTACAAGGGGGCAGCTACAGGGCCACAACTACAAGGGGCACAACTAGAAGGGGCACAGTACAATGGGCACAGCTACAGGGGCACAGCTACAAGGGGCACAGTACAAGGGGGCAGCTACAAGGGGCACAGTACAAAGGGGCAGCTACAGGGCCACAACTACAAGGGGCACAGTACAAGGGGGCAGCTACAAGGGGCACAGTACAAGGGCGCAGCTACAAGGGGCACAGTACAAGGGGGCAGCTACAGGGCCACAACTACAAGGGGCACAGTACAAGGGGGCAGCTACAAGGGGCACAGTACAAGGGGCAGCTACAGGGCCACAACTACAAGGGGCACAGTACAAGGGGGCAGCTACAAGGGGCACTGTACAAGGGGGCAGCTACAGGGCCACAACTACAAGGGGCACAGTACAAGGGGGCAGCTACAAGGGGCACAGTACAAGGGTGCAGCTACAGGGCCACAACTTCAAGGGGCACAGTACAAGGGGGCAGCTACAGGGTCACAACTACAAGGGGCACAGTACAAGGGGCACAGCTACAGGGGCACAACTACAAGGGGCACAGTACAAGGGGGCAGCTACAGGGCCACAACTACAAGGGGCACAACTAGAAGGGGCACAGTACAAGGGGCACAGCTACAGGGGCACAACTACAAGGGGCACAGTACAAGGGGGCAGCTACAAGGGGCACAGTACAAGGGGGCAGCTACAAGGGGTACAGTACAAGGGGGCAGCTACAGGGGCACAACTACAAGGGGCGCAGTACAAGGGGGCAGCTACAAGGGGCACAGTACAAGGGGGCAGCTACAGGGCCACAACTACAAGGGGCACAGTACAAGGGGCACAGTACAAGGGGGCAGCTACAGGGCCACAACTACAAGGGGCACAGTACAAGGGGGCAGCTACAGGGGCACAACTACAAGGGGCGCAGTACAAGGGGGCAGCTACAAGGGGCACAGTACAAGGGGGCAGCTACAAGGGGCACAGTACAAGGGGGCAGCTACATGGGCACAACTATAAGGGGCACAGCTACAGGGGCACAACTACAAGGGGCACAGTACAAGGGGCACAGCTACAGGGGCACAACTACAAGGGGCACAGTACAAGGGGGCAGCTACAAGGGGCACAGTACAAGGGGGCAGCTACAGGGGCACAACTACAAGGGGCGCAGCTATAGTGGCACAGCTACAAGGGGCGCAGCTACAGGGGCACAACTACAAGGGACGCAGCTACAGGGGCACAGCTACTAGGGGCACAGTACAAGGAGCGCAGCTACAGGGGCACAACTACAAGGGGTACAACTACAAGGGGCACAGTACAAGGGGCGCAGCTACAGGGGCACAACTACAAGGGGCACAGTACAAGGGGCGCAGCTACAGGGGCACAACTACAAGGGGCGCAGCTATAGTGGCACAGCTACAAGGGGCGAAGCTACAGGGGCACAACTACAAGGGATGCAGCTACAGGGGCACAGCTACAAGTAAGTTTAATATGTTAACTATGTTTTCTATGGTTTTTTTGGATGATCAGGTATCGTTACTGTTGTTTTATTTTATGTGCGGCCCAAACCAAATTTTCATCTTCTAATGTGGCCCAGGGAAGGTAAAAGGTTGGACACCCCTGCTGTACATACAAACATATAAATACACACATAAACACTGGCTGTAAACTTACGTGATTCATCAGGGCCTGGGAGAGCAGAAGGAAGGCAGAGTGAGGACGGAGCGGAGGGAGCTGCTGTTGCTGAGCATGCGCAGCCAGCAGCTCCCCCGGCACATTCTGCAAGCAGAGAGCTCCACAGCTCTCTCTTGCTGCTGCAGCTCCGCGATCGCGGTAGCGGCTTTTGCTGAGACAGAGACAAAGCTGTCTCCGTCTCAAAATAGAAATCTCAGCTCATCAGGGGGGGTTTCCAGGTACTCTGAAACCCCCCCTGCGTGCGCCACTGCTGAGCGGCGGGAGAGATGTGTGCTGAGCGGTTCGCTCAGCACACATCTCTCCCGTGTATAGCCCCTTTATATCTGTAATGTGATCTGTGTGTAAATTACCACAGGACTCTGGAAAGCTGCAGAAGTGTGACTTTACTATCTGCACTCTTGCTGAACAATGGCTGCAGAGGCACTTCCTGTATAACAAACACTTCTTTTAAAACAAGTGGATAACATACTGCAAACATCCGCAATAGCACTGCATGAACACCTTTTGTTATTTGCTCCACTAATCAAACAAAAAACTAAAACAAAAAAAAAACAATCTTGCTAAATTGAATAGAAACATTTAAGACGAGTAAGTATATTAATATAATTCGTAACAGCAGTGTTACAACCCAATTGAAAAACATAGTTAAATTGGTGTTGCTCATTGCAACCAATATGATCTGGTCATTTTTCTAGTACAGTTCACAATATGAAAGAGATTGTCTTAAGGGCCCTATACACTTGCTGATGTGTTTGGCTGATATGAACAATCTTATTTTAGTAATGAACGATAACTTGTTCACACAGTAGTATCACTTTACCTTATATACATTACTCCTCACAGTAATGCCCCTTATTCACATTACATCACACTGAATTGCTCCTTATTCACATTACACCACACCATATTGCTCTTTATTCACATTAGACCACACAGTAGTGCCCTTTCTTTACGTTACGCCACACAGTAATACACAATGCCATACAGTAATGCCCCTTACACATATGAGACACATTATTAATGTCCTTATAAACATAATGCGCCTTACACATTATGCCAACCTTTATTAATTTCCTTATACACATAATGTCCTTTACACATATGCCGCACATTATTAATGCCCTTATAGACATAATGACACACATAATGCCCCTTACAAATATGCCGACCTCTACTGCACAACCAACCCACTCGCATACAGCACTCACATAGCCACTAACACTGTGACCTCTGCCTCTGCTTGGATACAGATGTGTCCTCGTATATCTTGCTTCAATACGCCATGCAGCAGGAAATGCCTGGCGTGAGTCAGCTGGCAGCTCTGCTATTGTCGGGCGCCTTTTTTTGACAAAAATGCATCTTATTTGCATTACTACGTGGCTAGGATGCACAAGCAGCTTCTGCTGATTAAAATTATATGTGGCAAGCCGATATTCTGTGTGCGACTGTGGCTGTATCTGCATACGAAATGCTACAGTGATTTCCAGGAATACACTATAACATAGCATTTCATATGCATTACAGCCGCAGTCCCACACAGAATGTAGGCATGCTGCATATCATTTTAATCAGCAGAAGCTGCTTGTGCCACCAAGGCATACCAAATGCCATAGGCATTTGCCTAGTTTGCCTATGCCTAGGGTCGCCTCTGCCCATACATCATCAATTACAAGATTCAGTGATTTTTTCCCCCCAATTTAAAGATTCCCCAATACACACAATCTGCGCCCATACTATACATTACAGATATTTTTCAGTGATTTGCAGATCCTTTTCAGAAAATACAGATCTACCCGGAACCTTGAAAGGCTCATCATTTTATTAGTAATGGTCTGCAAATCTGCTGATTGTTACAATAAGCTAGCAATCTACATATAGCCCCAATTGATCTGTGAAATTTAACATGTTGAAAAACCTGATTTACAAGTTCCGATCACTTTGTAGTTGGAATCTTCGATCTGTGAAACCAATACAATGCACATTTTGTTACACAATCATCTGCAAAACGCCAAATTGCCCCAAATCTCAAACGTGTGAAAAAGAAAATTTAAAAGTGTCATAGTTTCCCTGAAAGTTATTAACCTAAAGAAATGAATAGTTTATTCCCATTGAAAAAGTGTTCTGCAGAGGCTGGTAGAGGGATGAATGATATCTGCCAGTTGATAAAGAGGAATAGTCACATAATATTTGGTAGTCTAATTAGAGGTAAATTTACTAAGATGGGAGTTCTATTTAAGATGGGATGTTGCCCATAGCAACCAATCAGATTCTACTTTATATTTATCTAGCACCTTCTAGAAGATAATACCTGGAATTTGATTTGTTGCTATGTGGAACATCCCATCTTAAATAGAACTCCCATTTTAGTAAATTTACCCCACAGAGTGTGCCAAAAGCATAAATTAAATTTTCTGTACTTTCAAAAATAGGTCCCTACTTATAAGTTCTATGATCTTTTAGTTTTTCTTAATTACTCATAATGGTTCAGTACATGAACCATTATGAGTAATTATATGGATACTATACTATATTTTACTGACTTTGTGTTCCTATCAATTCACAGAGGTTTGATAACAGAATCATGTAAAATGGGTGAACCTTCCACAAAGAAGTGCGATCTCAAGACCAGTGTGGACTTAGGGGCAGAGGAACAGAAAGATGAGGGATTGACCATTGCACTAGAGAGGAAGGAAACTGTCTTGAAATTCCTAAAGAAAGACCTAAATAAGCCCCTTCTCAAAACATATCATCTCCAGGTGAAGATTCTCGCCAAATGCTCCTTTTACCTTGAGATTCTACCTAGGTATTTGCCACTGGGAGACCAAAACCTGATACCTATGACTATGTCTCCACTCGTAGACCCCTGTAAATTTCGGCGTATGAAAAAGATAGGCACCTTCCAGACTAAGATCCAGATCCTACTGTTGGAAGAATTCTTGGAGCAATTGCAAAAAGGCAGAGTGAAGCTAAAAGAGATTGTACAATCTTACAGCATTAGCAGCTTCTTAACAAAATGGAACTACATCAGCCAGTGTCTATCCAACATAACAGGCCTTCTAGACAACTTTCTGTCCATGTTAGTGCCTGGGCCACTCTATATGAAGCATCATCTGATATTAGATGTTGGAGGCATTGCTATTCCTAAACTCCAGCTGGTCCTGACAACGAAACCACCAGTAGTGTTTGACCGATTGGAGTGTAAGGCTCATGAGAACTGGATAAGCCTGAAATGGTACACGCATGGGCAGGAGACCCAAACAGAAAAATATGATCTGTTTTTCCAGATATGCCAAGTACAAACAACTCAGCATTCCGTGCAAGAATCCATAGTCTCCATTAGCACCAACCACTTAGTAATCCGCCATCTACTGCAAGATCAGATTTATGAGTTCTCCATACGAAGGGCAGAGACTAGTAATTTGGTGTATGAAGCTTGGCATGATGTCATCACGCTGAAGACACAGCAAACAAGGCAAAGCACTGCACTGTCACACATTAGCCAGCTACAAGAGACACACAATTGACACTTGTCCCCAGTACAATACTTAATGGTACCTTTATCCTCCTTATAGAAACATAGCATTCCCTGGGGAGGAAGACACAATAATCTTTGTGTGTTACTCTTTCATTTGAACCATGCCTGCGTGTATCTGTATACAATTTTATTACACTTGTAGAATAAGTAATATCTTTTCAATACACTACTATAAATTTTGCGTGACTGTAGTCTCCAATTAATTCAGAGTGTTCTGTATATTAATGTAATGCAATCAATGATCTTTCGCTAACGGTTCTGTCTTATCCTGCAAGTAAATTAATGAGAGGACTTTCTAAGGAGGATATTTGTGTTCTTATGCATAGGCACTGGAAAAGGGGGGCAAGTGGGCAGCTCAAACCCCCCCAAAATATTTGAGAGGTGCCAAATAACTGTGTCGAGGGGCACAGTGCAGCTCCCATCCACAGTTAATACTGCCAGTGTCAGGAGGGAGATAATATCCTTTCCGGGCTACTCCACCTACTCCCTCCCCATAGCCCTTCTCCACATGCATCTAGGGCCCTCTGTCCTTCTGCCCCCAGCTCCACCCCCTACTGTGTGTGGCCAGTTACTGTGGGCTGGCCCCTCCTCTGAGACCTGTTTTACACAGGTAAGTCCGGATCCCCCTGAGGGGACAAAATTCAGTGATTTAGTGGCGCCAAAATGAAATTATATTTTCCCCCCAAACCAAAAAGGTTGTCGCGCTCTGGTTCATATGACAATATGGTGTAATAAACTAATTTAAAAAAAAAGACTCTGAAATACTTTAGCAGTTAATTTGATAGATCTGTATTTCTTGTACTTTATGTGTAAGCACACCATTAGGATAATGTATAGCTGGACGTCACATACGTCTGATATATTTGTGTAAACTACACTTATCTCTTTCAGTATGCAATAATAGTCCTTACAGTGGTTTAGCTCAGTTAAAGGGGTTGATCCTATTACCTGCGAAGGGTGCGATGTGCCGTTGCCGCTGTGTTTAAACGCAGGCAATGGCACCCAATCTCACACCCTTCACAGGCTGATTTCGGGCTGAATTTGCACCAGAGTGCTCAGAGCCCTATGGAGTGTGAATATGGGTTGTCGTAAAGTGTGGCCACTGCCGGGATAATTCACATCCGCGAAAATCCCGGCTAATTGGCTCGACCCCTATAGACACAGATGGCCTGATTCTGAGTTTGGGAGTAAAGCAAAAAAGCAAGTAACTGTGCACCTGGAACACACCAATTTTTTTGTTTGCATGCTGGGTGAATACTGGCTACTTTTGTATGTAGCCCACAAACATTGGGCAGCTTTATTTTTACCCTGCACTTTAGATTTGGGTTTGGACAGACCCATCCAATTCTAAATATCCCTGCACATTTTACATCTGCCCCACCTGCAGTGTAACACGGGTTTTCCAAGTTACTTGTTTTTTTTATTTTTTTTATTTACTCCCAATTGAGAATCAACTCCAGATTATTGCTACATATTTTCGGAATGGTTTATAGTATACTGTAATCTCCTCCCAACTGGCCTCCCTGACAATTACCTCTCTCCACTCCAATCTATCCTCAATGCTGCAGTCCGGCTCATCTTCCTCACCAAACGCACTACGTCTACCTCCCCTCTCCTAAAGGCCCTCCACTGGCTTCCCTTCCCTTTCAGAATCCAATTCAAACTCCTCACACTCACTTACAAAGCTCTCACCCACTCCTCTCCCAGTTACATCTCTGATCTTATCTCCCTTTACTCTCCCACCCATCCTCTTCACTCTACTAATGCATGCCGACTCTCCTGTCTTCTGATTACTTCCTCCCACTCCTACCTCCAAGATTTTTCACGTGCTGCTCCCTTACTCTGTAATTCTCTACCTCTCCCCCTCAGACTCTCCACCTCTCTACAGAACTTCATATGGGCTCTCAAGACCCACTTCTTTACCAAACCGAGCCAACTCTCCTCCTAACCCTCTGTCCCACGCTCAGTCTACCCCATCTGGGTCACCCCTATCTGTCTGCCCCTCCCCTTTAGAATGTAAGCTCTCACGATTAGGGCCCTCTTCCCTCGTGTGATTAACCTTTTCTTACTTTAATAATCCTCAACTGCCCAAATCCTGCAGTTCTCGGCCACCTTGATACTTATCTCAGTGTCGTCTACTGGTGTAGTTATAATTAGTTACCCTGTACTTGTCCGATATTGTCTTCAACTGTGTCACTTTTTTCCTGTTTTAATTATGTGTGCATGTACTCTGTAATTGGGTGCTGCGGAACCCTTGTGGTGCCATAGAAATAAAGAATAATAATAACAATAATAATAATAAATAGTAAACTTCCAAACCCCAATCCAGAATTTTTTTATAAATTGACAATGGCAGTGAAACAAATCGGCCATAGGGGCTGCACATTTAGGGCGTCTGTGGTGATACATCAATCCAATATCAAAATGTCTCTTAGGAGATAAATAAGTCTTATGAAATACATAGTAAATATCGGTTATAGCAGGGATAATGTGGGAGGAGTCTGCTTAAGATCGTAGAACATCAATTGTAAAATGAGGAACATTATTACTCCATGTTATTATCCCCTTTAAAAATCTAGTAGGGAATGCAACAAATTATAGTGCATAGAAATGGCCTTCCGCATTGGGAGCTTGAGTTACAGCATCTTACCAAGTGGTTGGACAGATTCACCGGTATCAACCAACGAGCAAATGAGCCAGTATAGTTATGCTTATTCTATGCAAAGAACTAGTTTGTATGAAAGAGTACCATCTGCCAGTGGAACTGTCCAAAAGGTTTGTATGCACTTTACATGCCAACAAGTACAGTAGTAGGCTGCCACACTGTTCTGAAAGCCCCAACAAAGGCAAAAATGATGAGATAAAGACATGTGAGAGGTCGTAAGGGTAAGTTCTGTAGCATGAAGATTTAAGAATACTAGGAGATGGGTATCTGCCAGAAAGCCTTGTTCCAGTGGAGTGTCCGTATAAACATAAGAATTTTGATTCCAGTCCCTAAGATGTGGAAGGAGAGTTTTTGTGGCAAAGGCGTGTTGTCACACGCGTCTGCTGCGACAGATAAGATGGCTGACCTTGAGCCTGCCTTCACAGGCAGGGGGTCATTTCTTAATTTGCTGGGACAGAGATGCGATCACAATTTAATTGCAATCACATCGCTGGTGGCTATTAGCATTCTGGGTGGCCTTGCCCTGTGCTGGGCGGCAGTGCCGTTTCTAGCGGCGGGCGAGCCGTGCAACCGCACGGGGCGCCCGCCGCGGCACTTTGTGTTTCCTTATCTCCTCTCCTCCCTCTTCCCGAGCGCTCCTGCTCAGGGGCGGGGTTTCGCGGAATGACGCGTTTGCGTCGTAATGTCACAACGCAAGCGCGTCATTCCGCGAAACCCTGCCCCCCGAACAGGAGCGCTCGGGAAGAGGGAGGAGAGGAGATAAGCCTGGAAGGAGGAGGCGGCCGGCGCGAGGGACGTGAGGCGGCCGGGCCCGAAGAGCGGGAAGATGTAAGTAGTATCTCTATCTCTCTCTCTCCCCCTTCCTCCCCCCCCCCACTTGACACCTACCTGCCGCACTGTGTAAAACCGGGATACCTGCCTGCCGCACTGTGTAAAATGGGGACACCTGCCTGCCGCACTGTGTAAAATGGGGATACCTGCCTGCCATACTGTGTAAAATGGGGACACCTGCCTGCCATACTGTGTAAAATGGGGATACCTGCCTGCCGCACTGTGTAAAATGGGGATACCTGCCTGCTGCGCTGTGTAAAATGGGGATACCTGCCTGCTGCGCTGTGTAAAATGGGGATACCTGCCTGCCGCGCTGTGTAAAATGGGGGCACCTGCCTGCCACGCTGTGTAAAATGGGGACACCTGCCTGCCGCACTGTGTAAAATGAGGGCACCTGCCTGCGTACTGTGTAAAATGGGGGCACCTGCCTGCGTACTGTGTAAAATGGGGATATCTGCCTGCCGTACTTTGTAAAATGGGGATACCTGCCTGCCGCGCTGTGTAAAATGGGGATACCTGCCTGCCGCACTGTGTAAAATGGGGATACCTGCCTGCCGCACTGTGTAAAATGGGGACACCTGCCTGCCGCGCTTTGTAAAATGGGGACACCTGCCTGCCGCGCTGTGTAAAATGGGGACACCTGCCTGCCGCGCTGTGTAAAATGGGGACACCTGCCTGCCGCGCTGTGTAAAATGGGGACACTTGCCTGCTGTAATGTGTAAAATGGGGACTTTTTTTATTTGTATTTTTTTCCCCTGTGGTGGGCGTGATGATATCAGCCGAGGCCACGCCCACTTTAATGAGACCACGCCCATTTTAATCAGGCCACACACCCTTGTCGGGAGCGCGCGCATGCTTTTTCTTTTTATAGCTATATGGGGGGGGGCACGCAATTTTTTTTTATAGCAATGGGGTGGGGGGCGCATTTTGAAATCTCGCACTGGGAGCCAAATTGTCTAGAAACGGCCCTGCTGGGCGGCCCCAAGCATGCGAGTGATAGCAGTAGCAGAATCTGCTACTGAAACTGAATAATGCCCTAAGTGCATTGACCAGTGAAATATCTTTGGGGAGTTGTGTGTCAAAATGAGAGGACCCTTATTGCACATACAAGTGACGTGCATGCATTACGGGTGTGTGCTGGGAGAAATCCAGTTGGATCCCTTTCAGAAAGGGCAGTGCAATAGAAGACCATAGGTTTCTATAGGGCAACACTATCTGAAGATGGCATTGACCACCGCATCCAAGCTCTGGAATCCATCGCATTCCGGGGCTTGGTGCATATGCGGTACACAGTCAAACCTCCATAAATTGCATTTTACAGAGGTTGGTCCACATCTTGAGGCGTCCTGTACCTGGCCCACTATTTGAGATTTGGAGAAAGGCTAACTTAATTGGCATATATTGTTCTCTCTTAGACATGTGCAGGCATGTGGCAGGGGATCAGCATTTAATCTGCACTGAATCTGGTCTTCCTCCCTCCCATCTCTGTTTTGTTAGTGCATTAGAATGCTTAATATTTGTAGACACTCCCTTACTAATATGTATAAGCCTGAATCTTCAGTGATGGTCCCTAGGACCAGAGGGATGCTGGGAAGTGGGTGGTCCAGTGTGCAGTGTGCCTGGAGTTGGTGATGGAATAAAACAGCACAGCAGTGGACTCACATGTCTCTGTGTCCTTATGACTGGATTTACAAACATATGAACAAAACATGGTGTCAGAAGAAGTATAACTTGGACTGCTAGTGCTCTTAGAGTGTGAAAGAATCCTGCAGCAGTCTGTAAGGCTGTGATACTCAGTGTCTGCAAAGCCTGCCGTGTGCTCCTCTCTTCAAACAGTGAGTAACCATGGATAAACTGGCTCCTCCAACCGGCATGCTGATGTCTGGTAACTTGTCTGAAAACTGGAAAAGATTTAAGCAAAGGTTTAATATATATCTTGCTGCATGTGGAGCTGACACAGAGGCTGACAAAACTAAGGCATCCATTTTCCTCCATGTGATAGGAGAGGATGTGCTGGACATTTATAATAGTTTTCAGTTTGCTGAGGGGCAGAATATGGTGCTATCTTCTATAATGCAAAAGTTTGAAGATTACTTTGTGCCAAGGAAAAATGTGACATATGAAAGATATAAGTTTTTCACATGTGATCAGAAGTCTGGAGATGGATTTGATCAGTATGTTACAGAGCTGCAATCACTCAGTAAAACCTGTGGGTTTGGTGGTTTAAAGGATTCACTGATTAGAGATCGTATTATCTGTGGAATACCTGATAATGGACTCAGAGAGAGACTGCTGAGAGAGAAAGACCTAACACTAGATAAGGCAGTGACTATGTGCAGATCTGCAGAAATAACTAGATTTCAAGCCAAAATGTTACACAAGGAAGTTGATGGTGCTGTACATGTAGTGCAGAAAACAGAGCCAAGCAAACCTCCTTTCTCAAGAATGAAGCCGTCTAAGCCACAGTCTAATAAGGAAATTTGTAGTAGATGTGGAAATGCTCACAATCCTAAAATGTGCCCTGCTTATGGTAAAACCTACATGAAATGTGGTAGACTAAATCACTTTGCCAAATGCTGTAAAATGATAAGTGAAACAACCAAAGTGCATGCTATTAAACAAACAGAGGAATTCTTTGTGGATTGCATTGAACTTTGCAGTGCAGATAAGAAAGAATGGATTGTCCCTTTAACTGTGAACAAGATTGTCATTCCCTTTAAGCTTGATACTGGCGCGCAGGTGAATTTAATATAATTTCAAGACTATAAGACTTTTAGAGTAAAACCTAAAATTCATCCAGTCAAAGTGAAAGTTACAGGGTACACTGGGGAGGAAATTCCTGTGAAAGGTACATGCTTAGTGACACTGAAATATAAAGGACAACAGTTTAAAACATCTCTACTGATTGTGGATAAAAATGTGCAACCGATTCTAGGACTAAGTTCCTGTGAGAAACTAAGCTTGCTAAAGAAAGTTTTTATGGTGACATCACAAGTAGAAGATGACTGCAAATCAATGTTTACAGAATAAAGAGACTTGTTTGAAGGTCTAGGTTGTTTGCCTGGAGAGCATAAAATAAATATAGACACGCAAGTTTCTTCAGTGATACACCCCTGTAGAAAAGTGCCGTTTGCACTGAGAGAAAAACTGAAACAAGGGTTAAATTGCATGGAAGCCTTGGGTGTGATACAGAAAGTTGATGAGCCTACTGAATGGGTAAGCTCCTTAGTAATTGTTGAAAAGAAAAATGGACAACTCAGAATATGTCTAGACCCCAGAGATTTAAACAAAGCTATTAAACGAGAACATTTCAAACTACCAACCAGAGATGAAATCATGTCGCAATTTGCGGGAGCAAAATGGTTCAGTAAATTGGACGCATCTTCAGGATTCTGGCAAATTAAGCTAGATGAGGCCAGCTCAAAGCTTTGTACATTTAATACACCAGAAGGTCTATACAAATTTCTTCGACTACCATATGGAATATTGTCTGCTCCAGAAGTATATCACAAAAAGATACACATGATTTTTTAACATATTCCAGTTGTTGAAACAATGATGGATGACATTATTGTCTGGGGATCTACAAAGGAAGAACATGATTCTAGATTGAGACAAGTAATGGAACTTGTCAAGAAAGTAATGGAACTTGTCAAGAAAGTGAATCTAAAGCTAAACAAGGACAAATGTGAATTTGGCATGAATACACTTACCTTTATGGGTGACGTGGTCTCGGATCAAGGTGTAAAACCAGACCCAAGGAAAATATCAGCCATAGTGAACATGGAACGTCCTAACAACAAAGACGACGTCAGAAGATTCCTAGGAATGATTACTTGCTTATGAAAGTTTATTTCTCAACTCTCTGAACGAACAGCCTCTCTTAGATGGTTTTTGGACAAAGATAATGAGTGGATGTGGTCACATGAACAAGAAGAAAGTTGGCAAAACTTGAAACAGATCATTACAGAGCAACCAGTGCTAAAATTCTTTGATCCTGTCTCTGTAGCCTTATGACTGGATTTCCAAACATATGAACAAAACAATCTCCAAACCTCTATTTCTGCAGCTCCAATAAGCAGAGATCACCACAACTTGGACAGCCCTGGAAGGCTAGTCTACCCCTGTAGAAATGTGAGACTTTGAAAAAGGAAGAGTGAGCTTTAGTGGAGGGTGAATACAGGGGCGTTACCAGAACTTTGTGGCTCCCATAGCAACACCTTTCCCAATGCTTCTTGAAAGGCACTTCTCTGCAGCAGGTATTCATTTTATGCTCCATAATAGTGTCCTAGTTGATTTTCTAAACCATAGTAGTGCCCTAGCAACGCCCCATACCATACCTCCCAACTGATTTTGGCGGGACAGTCCCGTTTTTGTGCACTGTCCTGCTGACCCACCCAAGGGCCATAGTGTCTCACGGTGGGTGGGCAGTTGGGAGGCTCCCTGTCAGCGATGAATAACTGATGTGCGCATATGCACAGCGTCTATTCCATGTGAGAAATAGATAGGGGGCACGGCAGCAGCTCACAGAGCACTGTGCATGCCCCCAAAGTGATGAAAACGGGGGAGAAGTTACGCCTTGTAGCCACAAGGCCACACCTCCTAATTTTGAGTATGTGCTGGCATATGTCCCTCCTCAGGAGTCTTCAAAGTTTGGAGGTATGCCATACTAGTGCCCTACTGTAGCTTATTTTATGAACCATAGTACTTCCCTAGGTTACATTATGTCACGTTGTAAGGCTGCCAGTACAAATTATGCAGCACAGTACCCCCAATTCACATTATGTCATAGTGTCTCCAGTTCATGTTATGCCACATTACTGTACCCTCTGTTCATACTGTGCCACACTATAGTGCATCCATTTCATATTGTGCCACATTTAAGTGCCCTAGTTCTTATGATGTAACATTACATTGCCTTCCACATTACAATGAGCAGATCAGATTATGACACATTACAGTGCCCTCCAGTTTATATTGTGCCACATTAGAGTGACCCTTTACCATTATAACATCCACTACACACTCCTCTCGCTGACAATGTAATGTCACACAGCTCAGGCTAGGCAATGGACCTGTTTAGCAGGCAAATCTGGGAAATTGGAATGCAACTTTATAACCTGTGTCATGGCATCCAATGGCATCCCTTGCACCCACTATAGTTATACCCATGTGTACCCATATATACCCATGTGTACCCATATACCCATATATACCATAGTTATACCCATGTGTGACTATCTGCAGAGGAGGTCTGCAGACAGGTAGTTGGCGTTCTGTAGTGTAGGCACTGACTAACGTTAGGTGCCGTCCGTGGGGAGAATTCATGGTGAGGGCGTTGTGTGAACTGGTATACCAGGCCAGGGGACACAGAATTACTGCCATCATTTAACAGTAGTAGTCCGCAGCCATCTGTAATCATATACATAAAGGATAATAATAATAATAATAATATACAACGGTGGGGACTTATTAAGTGAGATAACCTCCTGACTTGAAATTGTTTAATTTGTTGTATACTGTGTGTGTATATTTACAATAAAGGGCTTTTGCCATTTTACTAAACTGTTTACCTGAGTGATTAGAGAACCCATATTCTCACACGTTAGATGCCCAAGTATGGTATTGAATGTTTGTGCCCCTCGTAGACCAACAGTTTGTACCCATGAGAGTTGAATACAGCCCCTTTTGTCGTACAGGATGCTTCTCAAAGTCACCCCCAAAATCTGTGTCTAGACCAACGTTTAATTTTATCCTTAAGGGGGTATAGTAATTCTTTGGTGTTGGATATAAGGCCTCTTGAGTGTCCAGGCTGAGGAGCAAACTAGAATGGGCTGAGGAAGAAGTCAAAGAAGATGCCATCACTGCTGCTATAGCAGAACGTATGCCCTTCACTGAATGGTGGCCCACGACAAAAACCTAATTGGTATTCCATAACGAGGAGAAAATATATTGGAAACGAGTCACCATGATTCTAGCTATTATATTAATATCCACACTGAGTAGTGTGATAGGGCGATAAGACGATGATTAAATATGGTTCTTCCCTGGCTTAAAAATGAGAGTGGATCAAACTGCATTAAACTGCATTAATTGACAGATGTACAGGGTGCTGTCTATGGATAGAACAATAAAGTTCTAGGAGGGTGGGAGCTGCTTCAGTCTGGGGAATTGTGTAATATTCTATAGAAAGTCCGTAGGGCCAGGAAACTTATGTAGAGGCATAGCAGAGAAAGCCTGAAAGATTTCCTCATCAGTGATATCGGCCTCCAGTAACGCACGCTGCAGAAGAGTTAAGGGCTCTATTTACTAAGCCTTGGATGGAGATAAATCCGACGAAGATAAAGTCCCAGCCAATCGGCTCCTAAAGGCCTGTATTCACGGGCAGATGTGGGGAGAGATGTGTGCTGAGCGTGCGGGGGGGGGGGCAATGGTGCTAGATTGGCATGCAGGCCAATCTATCACCATCTAACAATCTATCACCTGCGCATCGCTATCGCTGTGGGAGATACACACGGAGAGATCATTCTTAAAAGCTAAGCAATCTAGTCAGATTGCTTAGATTTTAGGCTGGGATCGCTCCGTGAGTACCCCCCTTTACTGTTATTTTCCAAACCCAGACTTTGACATGGCAGTTAGGAGCCAATTGGCTGGTACTTTATCTCCGTCGGATTTATCTCCATCCAAGGCTTAGTAAATAGACCCCTAAGTCTCAGACATCTGGCCTTGTCCAGCAGAGTGGATAAAAGATCAGGGCCACAAGGTTGAGCCTCTTATATAGTTACAAAGTAGGATTGAAATTGATTTAATATATCTGTCAAGATGGTCAGAAGAGAGCCAGGTCTACCACCCCTAAGAACAAGAACACTTATATCTCACCGGCTTGGACATGTTTGCTAAAAGTGAACCGCTCTATATCCCCACCAAGGGTTGGAATGGCCCACAGGGGTACAGGGGGAAAGCCTAGTGGGCCCTACTATCTGGGGGGTCCACCTCCTCCTCTAGGAATCAGATTCCAGACTGTGCACTTGAAGTATAAGGTACATATGTTATCTTATACTACACAGGACTATGGTGTATTTTCTACATTGCATTGCTGTTATTAATCTGATTATCATACATGCAGTAGCAGGATTTACTATATACAGTATATTTATCAAGGGGCACAGCCCATGCAGTCTCTAATGGTTAGGCAAACCCATATGATGGCTGGCCACACCCCCTCTGGAGACTGGTCACACTCCTACCCATGGGCCCTTACCAATGCATTCCCCCCAGTGGGCCCTTCATTCCCCAGTCCGACACTGTCTCCACCAATAATATTTGTTTTTACCAAAGTCCATATTAAATTTCAATTTGACCTGGCTTTCTAACAGTTGACATGTCCTATGATATTTCTATGGCAGAGGTTCACAGGGGTCAGCCACATAGATAACTAGAAGATACATATTGTTCTTGATCAGATTAATGCAATCTGGCAGCATAAGCAATAATCTCACCATGCATGAACACCATGGAGGTCTCCTAGAACAAAACAGGATTTTCCCTGCAGGGCCGTCTTAACAGCAGTGTAGGCCCCTGGGCACAGCAATGCACTGGGCCCCCTACCCATCCTCCAGCGGTAGGGGTGGGGGTGCTATCATCCGCAGCATTGATGCCCCGTAGGCGGTTGGGGGTGTTCTATCTGCCACTCAGTATGTAGGACCTGGAGCAGTAATTTCTGCTAATTACTCCTTTACTGCACTGATGGTGTAAGATGGGGTGGGAGGGAGAACACTAAACTGTAGAAGAGGCATTGAGATGAATGAAGGGGCCCTTTTACATAACTTCCAGGGTGGTAAGGGGTGTGTAATACGCAGGGGAGGGGTGGATAGTGGAGTGGACTTAATATTCATAATTTTCGGTGGGAGGGCAGCTTGCTTGACTGCACGTATCTCCAGTTCCTGGAAATAGATTTCTTAGCTTTGAATGCGATAACAAACTAGAGAGTCCCACCTTTCAGGAAGTTCTGGGTACATGGGGATCAGAGATCAGGAGCCAGAGCAATCCACCGGCAAAAGTATAAAACTGCAAACCAGATGTGTGGAGCTGGAGCAGGGACCAGTTGCTTGAAGGGTTATATCTCTAGTTCTGGGCATAGTAGAGACAAGCTACCAATGTCCACTGAAAGGGGGGAGTCCCATATTTTGGAGAATATCCTCAAAAAAACTCAGTCAGACAGAACCAGAGATATCTGGATGGGAAGAGCAATTAACAGTCTTGGATGGGGACCACTGCTTCGAAGTCAGATATCTCCAGTTCCCCTGTGCCGATTTTCAAAAATCTGGTACCCCTGGAAAGAGGGGACCCTCAGCTATCAGCCTAGGGCCCTTAGACTCCTGGGGCCCTTGGTCAAGAGCCCATTGAGCCCATACGAAAAGACGGCCCTGTTTCCCTGTGCTAAATGTTATTGTCAACATATACCCTCCATTTGTTCCAAGTTTCTGTTTGAACTCCTGACAGGAAGCAGACTAAATGCTGACACTGTGCAAGGAATAAAGTGTGCTATTTTTACCCCAAGATTTGGGATTTCCATCATCAGAAAACTGTTAGGCATAAACTGATGAAATGGGCAGCGGTCCTGTGAATTACGTAACAATGGTTTATGCAGAATTTATGTATGCTGTATTGGATTGGCACCTTTTAAGACACAGATGTGATTGAATTTATGATGTAGTGTATGATGAGTCCTTAATAAATACTGTTGTTGTTGTTTTTTAAAGAAAATAGACTCAATAGGAGAACCTGCGCCATAAAGGACTATGTCTAAATTGCCACTGTGTGGCAGCAAAATAACAAGAAAATGTAAAATGCAATAATACATGACATAGTACAATATGGAATATACTGAACTATAACGGATAAACGCAGAGAACACTAAATAATGACTTGGCAGAAAAAGAAAAGAAAAATGAAGCAATAATGCTTGTGGCAGAGCTGCATTATTAGATTCAATGAAGTAATACACAAAACTTACAGAGTGAGGTAATCGCCAGTAGGTGGCAGCAAAATCTTAGAAAGTGAAAAATGCACAATTGTGTAACAGGAAACAGCGTTAAATTTCAAATTATTATTATTATTATTATTATTATTATTACTACTACCACCAATTATTTATATAGCACACATATTCCACAGCACTTTACAGAGAATATTTGGCCATTTGCATCAGTCCCTGCCCCAGTGGGACTGTATTCATATGTACGCACACACATTCACTCTAGGGTTAATTTTTGTTGGGAGTCAATTTAGCTACCAGTATATTTTGGACCTTGTGGGAGGAAACCCATGCAAGAACTTGACCATGACCTCAGTGCTGTGAGGCAGTAATGTAACCATTACACCATCCAAATTATAAGGGAACTGCTTTAAATGAGGTGAGCAATAACCAAATCTTGACAAATATTTTACTGATATAATCATATGGTACATGTGTAATAAATACAATACTGGAAGAACTATTGCAGTGTCAACATTGGCCCATCCTACTAAAAGACAAGGCTTCATAGTTGTTGCCTTGCGCAACAACCTAGAATAGTATACCACTGCGGTGGCCAACCTGCGGCTCTCGAGCCGCTTGCAGCTCGATCTGCTCCCAGCCACCGTTGTCCGACACAGTGCCGGCGCACAGACAGGTCTAAAGCGCCGGTGTCTATGTTCAATTCGGCGCCGGCCCGTGAGCCAATCAGAGCTCGTGGACCGGCAGCTAAGGCTCCTGATTGGCTGCCGGACCGCGAGCTCTGATTGGCTCACGGGCCGGCGCCGGATTGAAGATAGACACCGCCGCCGGAGACTGAGGGGCAGGCGAGGCGCACGCTGCGCTCTCCTCCTGTCACAGCAACAGCACGGTGAGCAGCACTTGGGAGGGGGGGGAGGCACTGGGGGGGACATGTGTATCTAGCACTGGGGGCGTATCTGGCACTGGGGACATGTGTATCTGCACTGAGGGCATATCTGGCACTGTATGGGGACATGTGTATCTGCACTGGGGACATACCTGGCACTGGGGGCATATCTGGCACTGTATGGGGACATGTGTATCTGCACTGGGAACATATCTGGCACTGGGGGCATGTGTATCTGCACTGGGGACATACCTGGCACTGGGGGCATATCTGGCACTGTATGGGGACATGTGTATCTGCACTGGGGACATACCTGGCACTGGGGGCATATCTGGCACTGTATGGGGACATGTGTATCTGCACTGGGGACATACCTGGCACTGGGGGCATATCTGGCACTGTATGGGGACATGTGTATCTGCACTGGGAACATATCTGGCACTGGGGGCATGTGTATCTGCACTGGGAACATATCTGGCACTGGGGGCATGTGTATCTGGCACTGGGGGCATATCTGGCACTGTGGGGGCATGTGTATCTGCACTGGGGGCATATCTCTGGCACTGTAAGGACATGTGTATCTGGCACTGGGGGCATATCTGGCACTGTAAGGACATGTGTATCTGGCACTGGGGGCATATCTGGCACTGTAAGGACATGTGCATCTGCACTGGGTGCATATCTGTCACTGTGGGGGCAGGTGTATCTGCACTGGGGGCATATCTGGCACTGTGGGGGCAGGTGTATCTGCACTGGGGGCATATCTGGCACTGCATGGGGACATGTGTGTCTGCACTGGGGCATATCTGGCACTGTGGGGGCATGTGTATCTGCACTGGGGGCATATCTGGCACTGTGTGAGGACATTATCTGGCATTAGGGGGCATATCTGGCACTGTGGGGGCATGTGTATCTGGCACTGTTGGGGCATGTGTATCTGGCATTGGGGGCATATCTGGCACTGTGGGGGCATGTGTATCTGGCACTGGGGGCATATATGTATCTGACACTGTGGGGGCATGTGTATCTGGCACTGTGGGGACATATATGTATCTGGCACTGTGAAGGCACCCATTTTTTGGCATTTTTATATGTACGGTATGTGGCACTGTACTGGGGCATTCTATGTATGTGGCACTGTACAACATGACTAAGAACGGGGTTATGACACAAGGTCATACTCCTACAAACATCATACTGAAAGGTGTGTGCACAAAAATGGGGAGTGGCTTTGTGACGAGAGCCACTACCTTCGGCACGCGTATGATATTGGCTCTTGCCCTTGACTACGGATCTCTTCTGGCTCTTTGCCTCTGACTGGTTGGCCAACCCTGGTATACCACAAAGCTCTAGACCTGAAAAAGAAGCTAGTAAGGAATCATATTAAAGCGAAGGAGTCACAACAAATGACTTTGGTCCCGATTCAGCATGGATCATATATGTGCGAAAAATCTCATATCTACAATCCATTACATTGACATGCTGGGGGACGCCCAGCATAGGGCAAGTCTGCCCCGTATACCAGTCCCCCCTCTCCCCCCCCCCCCCTGCACACATGCCAAAGCATCACACGGCAGCAATGCATTTTGCATTTTTAGGGTAACCCTCTGCTGCCAAAGCAGCATAGCTGCGAAGGCAGATGGCTACCCGACATGTTTTGGGTTGCAGCGACTGCGCATGACGTCACGCAGCCTCCTTGTCCCGCAAATGCCTCTGCCTATCAATCAGGCTGGGGCATTCACAGATGTAAGAGTCCATCACGTCTCACAGTGTGCGCATGCGCAGTGCGGTTTCTGTGTGTGCGCCCACTTCACAGGGCATGAGCATGTGAACGCTGCTGCAGTTGCCAAAGTAGCACCAAACCAAAGACACAACTTCAGCACGCCCAGAATAAAGAGGCCAACACGGTTCAATTTTCTGCAATGCTGCCTGTCGCTGCCCTCAAACGCCAGCAGTATGTCAATCATGTTGCAGCATTTGGGGCACTGCGAGTGACATTTCAACCCCTGGATCTGCACGTGCATAGATCCAAATACTTTAAAGATGTGCATTAATATTGAATTTACAGACATCTCTTAATTAGACACAGGGTACAATATGAATTACATTGGACCGTAATGGGTAGAGAGAACACTAAATAAGAACTTTATTATTTAGGGGCCCCCTCCTATCTAGGAGGCAGCAGCAGTGACTCTGAGTGCTAGGTGGTGCACAGGTCTCTGGGATTATGGTGTGGCGGACATTTGCTTGACAATTTTCTATGCTGCACTTGCTCAAAACACTGGGAAAATGCCACTTGGGACTCCGGAGGGGTGAGTATTGAAAAAATAGGTGCAAAGTGTGTGGTATGGGCCGCTCTGGACTCAGGGGCCCATGTGCACCGCACACACTGCACCCATTATAGATATGCCACTGCTCCCTTGTATGATGTAACTTGTTTACTGTTATTGGGGGTGCTATATTGCTGCCTGTTCAGGACTTTTTCCTTTACCATTTGCTATTGTACCACGTATTCGGTGTATAAAGTAAATCAAAATAAATTCAAGGGTGCTGTACCCCATATGATATGGATAAAGTCTTGGACAAATATGTTCCTTTACTTCTGAGGATGGGTAAATCCAAACATGGATGGGTAAATCCAAACAGGCCTCCTAGCACCCCGAGTGAGACATTTTGAAGTGCCCTCCCACCCCCCTCAATGCACCTTCAGCGCACACTCCTGGGAAAGTGGGCGTGGTCTCACAATTTTAAATTATGATATCAAACTTTAAACATATATATTTTCACACACCCCTCTACACACACAATTATCAGCCTTACACATAACACCCACAGTAGTGCTCCTTACACATATAGTGCCAAATACACATAATGACCCCAGTAGAGTGCGATATATGCATAATGACCCCAATAGATTGCCAAATACACATAATGGCCCCAGTAGAGTGCGATATATGCATAATGAACCCAGTAGATTGCCAGATACGCATGACCCCAGTAGAGTGCCATATATGCATAATGACCCCAGTAGAGTGCCATATACACATAATGACACCAGTAGTGCAGTGCCAGATACACATATGCCTCCAATAGTGCCAGATACACATGACCTCAGTAGAGTGCCAGATACACATATGCCCCCAGAAGTGCAGTGCCAAATACACATATGCCCCCAATAATGCAGTGCCAGATATACATATGCCCCCAATAGTGCCAGATTCACATATGCCCCACAGTGCCAGATACACATATGCCCCCAGTAGTTCAGTGCCAGATACACATATTGACCCCAGTAGTGCCAGATACACATATGCCCCAGTAGTGTAGTGCCAGATACACATATGCCCCAAAAGTGCAGTGCCAGATATATGTATGCCCCCAATAGTGCTAGATACACATATGCTCCCAATAGTGCAGTGCCAGATACACATATGCCAATAGTGCTAGATACACATATACCCCCAATAGTGCTAGATACACATATGCCCCCACAGTGCCACATACACATATGGCACCAGATGTGCTGCTCAGCTGCTGCTGCTGCCGCTGGTCTCCGCTGCTATTGCAGCTAATCTCCCACCCGCTGGTCTCTGCTGCCGCTGGTCTCTGCTGGTGCGGTCACTGTATCGGTGAGGAGGAGAATGCAGTCCAGCGGTGGCTGCAGACCATGAGTATGTCAAATCAGGCGCCGGTTCATGAGCCAATCAAAGCTTGCGGTCTGGCAGCCATTCAAGAGCTGCGGCTGTCGGTCCGCAAGCTCTAATTGGCTCATGATCCGGCGCTTGATTTGAAAGGGTAGAGGGCTGATGGCCGCCCTTAGGAGTCTGGCGCCCAGCGCGGTCACTCCTAAGGTAAGTGCCTCAAGCCAGCCCTGGTGGGATGTGAGGTTATGCGCAAGGGTGATCAGCTCAGTCTTAGATATGTTAAGTTTAAGAAAGCGCTGGGACATCCAGAAAGAGATAGCAGAGAGACAGTTGGAGATACGCATGAGGGGAGAAGGGGAGAGGTCAGGGGAGGAAATGTAGATCATCAGCATAGAAATGATATAGCAGGGCAAAAGAGTTGATGACCCAACCTAAAGAGGATGTATAGAAGGGAGAATGGGAGAGGTCCAAGAACAGAACCTCTGGGGACACCCACTGTTAGTGGAAGTGGGCGGGGGGGGAAGGGGGAAGGGAGTGGAGTCATAAGAAGAAACAGAGAAGAAAGG
The DNA here is from genome assembly GCF_028390025.1 of Pseudophryne corroboree. Lineage (NCBI taxonomy): Eukaryota > Metazoa > Chordata > Amphibia > Anura > Myobatrachidae > Pseudophryne > Pseudophryne corroboree. The sequence continues at coordinate 276,479,253 of NC_086446.1, forward strand.
TTAGAGAGGTAGGAATACAGCCAAAGAGGGCAGTGTCACAAACACCAAAGATCACAAAGAAGGATTTGCAGTAGGAGAGGGTGGTCCACAGTGTCAAAAGCAACAGAGAGATCAAGGAGAATGAGCAGGGAGTAGCGAATATCCTCAATATTCAATCAACTTTACTCAGTATAGGTAGTTCACCTTTCATCTGTAATGAAGCATATTTTGTTCACCAGGCAGGCATAGGAGTTTATGGAGTATGTTCAGATCCTAATAAGAGCAAAAAAAGATATCCTAGCAGTAGACCTTTGGGGCAGATGTATTAAGCCTGGAGAAGTGCTAAGGCAGTGATAAGTGGAAGGTGATAACGCACCAGCCAGTCAGCTCCTAATTGTCAATTTACATATTGGAGCTGATTGGCTGCTGCGTTATCACCTTCCACTTATCACTGCTTTATCACTTCTCCAAGTTTAATACATCTGCCCCATTATGTTAAAAATATGTTCATATCAAATAGCAGATGCGAAGCATTCGTGTTGGTGAGGGATCTTTTGGATGCTGATATTGTGGTGGAGGTTAAAACTGTCCATAAAAAAACTTGCTTACTTACTCGACCTGGCCCTAGATCTTTTATTACAACTCTGACAATCCATCCCTGTATTGTAAGGCATTCCTACTGGCAGCTCCTCTATCAAGTAACTAGCTTTTGCAGATGTTCTCCTTCTGATTTCCAATCCCATGATATGTTATGCGGAAGTGATGGAAAAGATCTCTCCACTTGGCCAAGTGTCAGGGTTTACTGTCAATATTCATAGGTCGGTAACAACGTCCTTGTCCCCGTAACCTGCCCCTCTTGAGCAAGTCCCTTTCATCTTACTTGGACCCCTACTAGAAGTCCTTACCTTGGTATACAGCTTCCCAAGAATCTTCATATGCTATATAAATTACATATACTGTATCCAAAATATTCACCAAAGCGATTGCTGAGCTCAGACAATGGCAGAACTCTCCTTCCTAAGCCGGGGTTATTTGATAAAGATGATGCCTTTTCTGACACTTCTGTACTCGTTCTGTACTAGGGATGAACAAAACATTAACTCTGCCTTTCGCCACTTTATTTGGAATGGAAATAAACCAAAGATCCATTTTAAAATTTTACAAAAAAACAAGTTGGAAGGTGGCATTCATTTCCCTGACTTTTCCCTTTTACTTTATCAGCATTAATGTATTATTTCATGCAAATCTTTGTGACTCCCTCATTTGAAAGAGCAATGTTCCCCCTTAGTAATTATTGACTGTGATCACCAACAATAATAATCCTATACTACAAAGGCTATAAGGAAATCTAGAGATTGGAGAGTTCTAAACCCAGATCTAACTCGTCATGGAATTTATAAGTGCTCCTAATTCTATGAACAATGCATTTCGGGCCTAATTCAAGGTTGATTGCAAAATAACATTTTCCTCTAATGGGCTGTCGAAGTTAAAAATATTACATAGAGAGAACATATAAAAAATTTTTTGTTATGCTCCGGCTGAGGAGCGCAGCTTGTGAATTCGACTCCCGTGACCGTAGGGCATATAGATAACTAGTATCTATAGGCTGTTTGATTGAACCGCACGTCCGTGTGTTTTACACAGCACAAAGTGATATTATTGTGTCATATGCGCTGTGGAGAGCATACACAGACGTGATTGTGTAAAAGGAAAGAGAAAGGGGTTTTTCTCTGATTACGTCAGGAAATCTCCCTGGTGGGCTTCCACTGGAAAGGGTGAGCAATAGTTATTGAAGTTTTCTATTTTTCACCCTACAAAAATTTCAGTGGACAGATACCGAAAAGGAATTTTTCGCTGCCTCTCTCATGAAAATATTCCAACATAACTTCCACCGAAAGAAATTGTGGTGCTGTAAGGTCTGATAGGGCCCCTAAGTTGGGTAAATCGCGATCCACTATCGACAGTGTATCGTAGTACTGGCCAGCGTGGGCGAGATCAAGTGAAAGGCACACAAGGAACTTTCACCGTCTGCTTGTATTGTGTATTTTGGTGTTTGTAGGAAAAGGCCCACAAATATGGGAGCCAGTTGCTCAAGCGAGAGACGTTTAGCCAGGGTTCAGGCAGAAGATGTGCAGCCCAGAGGGTCAGCAAGGTTTAAGTGAACTGTGTGTTCAAAGTTCTTCCCATTGCAGGAAAGTCGGTAGTCCGGAAGGAACTCGTAAATGGAGTGAGATCGCAAAAGTATCACCAGAGAGTCTGTTCCGTGAAGACTGAGCGTACTAAAGGATTACAGAAAAACCAGTCGTTGTAATTGATTTGCTATGGACAAGATTTGTTTTGTTCTATTTCTCTTTTCTCTCTTTCCCGCTGACAAACATTTTTTTTCAGGACATTCTATTTTTGCGAGGTTTTTCATGAGGAGTCGAGTGTGGGACTGGAACTGGTTCTGGAGGAAGGAGTGATTTCCTTATAGGATCCCAGGATTAGCCATCAGTTTGTTAAAGCCAGAGAAAAATCAAAGGTGCAGTAGTTACGGAGTTCGGAGGTAACGTGATAGGCTATTGTCTGAGGAATACTGTATTTTGTAGTTATTGTGACCCCATATTTGAAGATAAGAGCATCCAGAGATGTCAGTCTAGCAATAAGGTGACAGACATCCCTTGAGTGATTACCACTCACTAGTGGGTAAGGTCTTAAACCAAACGGAATGTTGGATGTGCTCACAGGTACCTCTAAGACGAAAAGATGCAGGATTAGTGCCATATTTTTTTTAGAGTTAGCTGAGGTACTTGAATTACATGGAAGGGGGAGGGGACCGGTGGACAAAGAATATAATATGACTAGACCCCCAAGCCTTAAGATCCACCAGTACCATAGATAAATCCTTGGTATGTTTAAATCTCACCAATTTCAGGAAATTGGGAGGTAATCAGGAACAATCAGACAATGGCTATTCACACAAGGCAGATAAAGAGCTCATTAATATCTGTGGAAGAAAGGTTTATGAGTGGCTCTCCCCGAACTCCGAAGGTTTATGTTATCTAGGAAGGACATTACTTATAACCCTTGCTCAATGATGAAACAGACCTAGCAAACGTTCCAGAAATGGAAAATAAGAATTTACTTACCGATAATTCTATTTCTCGTAGTCCGTAGTGGATGCTGGGGACTCCGTCAGGACCATAGGGGGATTAGCGGCTCCGCAGGAGACAGGGCACAAAAGTAAAAGCTTTAGGATCAGGTGGTGTGCACTGGCTCCTCCCCCTATGACCCTCCTCCAAGCCTCAGTTAGGATACTGTGCCCGGACGAGCGTACACAATAAGGAAGGATTTTGAATCCCGGGTAAGACTCATACCAGCCACACCAATCACACTGTACAACCTGTGATCTGAACCCAGTTAACAGCATGATAACAGCGGAGCATCTGAAAAGATGGCTCACAACAATAATAACCCGATTTTTGTAACAATAACTATGTACAAGTATTGCAGACAATCCGCACTTGGGATGGGCGCCCAGCATCCACTACGGACTACGAGAAATAGAATTATTGGTAAGTAAATTCTTATTTTCTCTGACGTCCTAAGTGGATGCTGGGGACTCCGTCAGGACCATGGGGATTATACCAAAGCTCCCAAACGGGCGGGAGAGTGCGGATGACTCTGCAGCACCGAATGAGAGAACTCCAGGTCCTCCTCAGTCAGGGTGTGCCCCTGACCAAGTATCAGCTCGGCAAAGTTGTAAAGCCGAGACCCCTCGGGCAGCCGCCCAAGATGAGCCCACCTTCCTTGTGGAACGGGCATTTACATATTTTGGCTGTGGCAGGCCTGCCACAGAATGTGCAAGCTGAATTGTACTACACATCCAACTAGCAATCGTCTGCTTAGAAGCAAGAGCACCCAGTTTGTTGGGTGCATACAGGATAACAGCAAGTCAGTTTTCCTGACTCCAGCCGTCCTGGAAACTATATTTTCAGGGCCCTGACAACATCTAGCAACTTGGAGTCCTCCAAGTCCCTAGTAGCCGCAGGTACCACAATAAGCTGGTTCGGGTGAAACACTGACACCACCTTAGGGAGAAACTGGGGATGAGTCCGCAGCTCTGCCCTGTCCGAATGGACAATCAGATATGGGCTTTTTTGAGACAAACGCCGCCAATTCTGACACTCGCCTGGCCGAGGCCAGGGCCAACAGCATGGTCACTTTCCCTGTGAGATATTTCAAATCCACAGATTTGAGCGGTTTAAACCAATGTGATTTTAGGAATCCCAGAACTACGTTGAGATCCCACAGTGCCACTGGAGGCACAAAAGGGGGTTGTATATGCAGTACTCCCTTGACAAACTTCTGGACTTCAGGAACTGAAGCCAATTCTTTCTGGAAGAAAATCGACAGGGCCGAAATTTGAACCTTAATGGACCCCAATTTGAGGCCCATAGACACTCCTGTTTGCAGGAAATGCAGGAAACGACCGAGTTGAAATTTCTTCATGGGGCCTTCCTGGCCTCACACCACGCAACATATTTTCGCCACATGTGGTGATAATGTTGTGCGGTCACCTCCTTCCTGGCTTTGACCAGGGTAGGAATGACCTCTTCCGGAATGCCTTTTTCCCTTAGGATCCGGCGTTCAACCGCCATGCCGTCAAACGCAGCCGCGGTAAGTCTTGGAACAGACATGGTACTTGCTGAAGCAAGTCCCTTCTTAGCGGCAGAGGCCATGAGTCCTCTGTGAGCATCTCTTGAAGTTCCGGGTACCAAGTCCTTCTTGGCCAATCCCGAGCCACGAGTATAGTTCTTACTCCTCTACGTCTTATAATTTTCAATACCTTGGGTATGAGAAGCAGAGGAGGGAAGACATACACCGACTGGTACACCCACGGTGTTACCAGAACGTCCACAGCTATTGCCTGAGGGTCTTTTGACCTGGCGCAATACTTGTCCAGTTTTTTGTTCAGGCGGGACGCCATCATGTCCACCTTTGGTCTTTTCCAACGGTTCACAATCATGTGGAAGACTTCCCGATGAAGTCCCCACTCTCCCGGGTGGAGGTTGTGCCTGCTGAGGAAGTCTGCTTCCCAGTTGTCCACTCCCGGAATGAACACTGCTGACAGTGCTATCACATGATTTTCCGCCCAGCGAAAAATCCTTGCAGTTTCTGCCATTGCCCTCCTGCTTCTTGTGCCGCCCTGTCTGTTTACGTGGGCGACTGCCGTGATGTTGTCCCACTGGATCAATACCGGCTGACCTTGAAGCAGAGGTCTTGCTAAGCTTAGAGCATTGTAAATTGCCCTTAGCTCCAGTATATTTATGTGGAGAAAAATCTCCAGACTTGATCACACTCCCTGGAAAAAATTTTTCCCTGTGTGACTGCTCCCCAGCCTCTCAGGCTGGCCTCCGTGGTCACCAGCATCCAATCCTGAATGCCGAATCTGTGGCCCTCTAGAAGATGAGCACTCTGTAACCACCACAGGAGAGACACCCTTGTCCTTGGAGATAGGGTTATCCGCTGATGCATCTGAAAATGCGATCCGGACCATTTGTCCAGTAGATCCCACTGAAAAGTTCTTGCGTGGAATCTGCCGAATGGAATCGCTTCGTAATAAGCCACCATTTTTCACAGGACTCTTGTGCAATGATGCACTGACACTTTTCCTGGTTTTAGGAGGTTCCTGACTAGCTCGGATAACTCCCTGGCTTTCTCCTCCGGGAGAAACACCTTTTTCTGGACTGTGTCCAGAACCATCCCTAGGAACAGCAGACGTGTCGTCGGA